>NC_140296.1:79269135-80469135 GCF_964211825.1 Aythya ferina
TTACTCACCTTTCCAAAAACAAATATTACCCACTCAGACAAGAGAAAAAAAATGGATTTTTGCAAGATGGTGCTATGTTAGCTTGCAATATTGTACCTGTTACCACCACTAAGTCCAAATGCTCAGTGTGTTTTGAAGTATTGATTCTAGGAGTATTCCTACAAGCACAGGGGTGGGGGAGGATGTGATCAACCCTTGTTTTGCAAATCAAGGATGGGGTTGCAAGGCTGCAGCTAGACTGAGCCAAGTGTATTCTTTACCATGATCTTGGGCCCCTGGATCCCATGGTTTTTTAAATCAATATGGCCAGAGCAAACTCTCTGCTGCCAACATGACCAGGGTTCCTCCTCGCAGTAAGCCCAAGGAGAACAATAAGAGTCTTTGAAGTCATATCTCTTCCTATGGGGTAGGAAGAGATGGGCTGTATCCCTTCCTCTTCTGTGGGGATTGGGGCACTGCTGTTTCCTCTGTTGGTTTAGCCAGAGAGAAAGTAAGGCAGTCACCGAATTTCCATGTCTTTTCTTGTGAGTTTTAATTGCTCACTTGTCTTTTAAATCTGGATTTTGTATCGTAGTTAAACAGCTAATTCACTTAGGTGGTTTGGAGGGGTGCACATCAAATATTCAGGTATATGGCATGCTTGATAGACAGGAGATTGTGTCCTATTGTCTTCTTTGACTTATTTGTCTTATTTATCTCTCAGGAAGATGAAGTTGCTCGTGACAGTCGATTCAATTTCAGTGGCTATGGCATGGGTCACTGTCTCCAAGTGAAAGATGGCACAGCAGTCAAAGCTGCTCCACCTAACCCACCGCCAGCACCACCAAAGGATTCAGATTCCATCAAAAAGAAGTTTGTTGACCGTGCAAAAAGGATTGATACAATATCTCGTGCTGCATTCCCACTCGCCTTCCTCATTTTCAACATCTTTTACTGGATTACATACAAAATTATACGGCATGAGGACATTCACAAGAAATAGGCAACTCTGGTTTGCCAGGACTACTCAGCCAAAGTGATCCACATGTAAATAAACAGTGAAATGTCTTTCTGTCATTTGGATTAAAGGTTTCTTTTTCCCCTCAGGACTCTGAAGAGAAAATGAAAGAGAAAAAAAATTATAGAAGAAAAGTTGATTGCATGAAACAATATGCCTGAGAACAGTCAATAAGGGGTCCCTTTATGTACTCTCAGTGTTCTTCTTCCAGAATCAGCATTAATCAGACATCTGTAAATGGGGCCAAATTTTACCCAACTTTATCACCAAGATATTATTGTTTGAAACATAAGAGAATCAGAAAACAAACAATCCTCCTAAAGCATCTACCAAGAGACTGTGGTGGCTACAGTACAGTGAGTTATAAGAGGACCAAACTTTTTCAGGATAATGTTGCCTTTCTATTTGAAACAAGTCTACTGAGCTACATTCCATGACCATGTCTGTAGTTAGTGGTTTCACCAAGGAGTCCTTCTTTTGTGGGTTGTAAATTATTTCTACTGACAGGGGAGAGAAGAAAAACAAAAGAAAAGAAAAACAAAGCAAAACAAACGAACACACAAACAAACAAAAATGATTTATACTTTACTATCCTCGTGGGTGTGCATTTTAATATTATCTTGCTTTACTAGAATTGTAATTTTGGGGTTGAACTTGTGTGTCGTGTGATTTATTTGATAGCTGACACTCCAAAACCAGTGAAACTGCCCAGTTTATTTTTGTTGGAATACAGTGCACTTACTTCATTTTATTTCTGCTGATTTTACATGCAACTTGAGGTGCCAAACTGTATTTTACCTATTGTGCTACCCTGTACCACACTACTTAGTAAGAACTTGTTTCCTCAAAGGTGTAGCTCAGTTTAGCATTGAGTTTCTATTATTGCTCTCATTGTAGCTGTGATCAATAGCTCTATAGGTAAACACAACTTGTTTACAGACCTCTAATTTATATCAAAGTGGCTATCATTTTAAATATCATCAATTAACCTAAGAATTTTAAAACTGTACTGTGATTTTCAGAACCTGTTACCTTTTGGTGCCGGATCTGCGTTATTCAAATCCTTGCTACATGTTTTAAAGTAGAAAATAAAATAAAATAATAATAAAAGATGGTATTTTTGCTTACACAGAAGACAACCTGTAACATAAAATGAATCAAACATTAAAATTTTACACTTGATGTAAAAGGGTTTATTAAAAAAAAAAAAAAAAAAAGGTTATTTGTTCAATTTCAATAAAGCTAAATGTGCTATTAACATTTCCTTCACTCTTTTTTTTTCCTATACAGCTGGGCTGTTCACATCAAGACCCAGGTCTACCACTATGCCACTGCTCAGTCAAAAGAAAGAGGGTGAAAAGCAAACTTCTTTTGATCTGGTACACTGGTCTAACATGCCATTTTTTTTCTACCTATTCTACGGTAAAAGTAATGTTGCCATCCCTGGGAGTATGTCAAGCAGTATGTCAGGAATGCAGCTAGGGATTGACATATTCCAAAAGTACTGTAGAGCTGAGCCCAAGCTGAGCGGCTTCCACCAGCTGCACCGCCCTGGTGCACCATCCTTTCCCATGACCAGGGAGAGAATCTAGAGATCTTGACAAGGCCAATTCCCAATCAGTTATGTAAGTCAATGGCAGAAAGCTATCTGTATGTGTTATCTCCCCATACCCTCCTCAGATCTGTAAACTCTCCTACTCCCCTGGGACTGAATTGGCAATAGTCTGCTTCATCTCTTTGAGGCTGTGGATCCAGGTGTGATTGACAGTGCCAGAGGCAGCAACCAGAAGTTAAAGGGAGAACTCAAGACAACTGCTCAAACTATTAGGCTTTTCAAAATGAGCTTTTGACTCAAATGTAGTTATAGAAATATCTAATTTTCTTAATGTAAGATTTGGTTTTATTCATATTTACAACAGAATGGTATTTGATTAGTGGATAATGAAGTTGAGAAAATCCCAGTGCAATTGTAGTTCCATGAGCTCTGGTGAGGTGAAGATTCCTATCTGTCAGCTGGATTTGTATGGAAAGTTAGGAGCCTTCACTGGTGCATAACCATTCAGTGCTCACTTTTACCCATCCATCATTCCAGAAATTCTGCTTTACATTGAGGTGTAATGCCAGGATTAATGTTTATTCTCAGTGTCCAGATGTGTTGCTAATGTGCCGCCCACTGCAGCCCACTCCCCCATTTTAGCCTATTGCGGTACAGTTGCAAAACTGTTCTCAGTTGATGGATGGTTGCAGGTCTCTGTTCAAGGTGAAGCCAGCATGCCTCTAGCACCCACACTGCAAAGTCACCTGCACACTTTAAAGTGCTTGGCTTTAAACATTGACTAAACAGCTTGCTAAAAAAAATATTCTGCTGATCAAGTGTGAGGTATGTTGACAGCATGCATGGAAAGATTACTCTGCTCTTGACTTTTTAAAAAACTTAGGTCCAATCATGGGAGTAATCTGAACACAAAATCCTTACAGGTCTCTCATTTCTGAAGACAGATTGAATTTATAGCTAAACAACAATTAGTTATGAATCTTGAAAATATCTGACTAAATGTTGCACATAAATAATGCATGTAAATGGGCAAAGCCCACCAAGCATGGCAACTGGGAATGGCCACATAACATGGAAGACTTCTAGACATACCAGTCAATGGCCCTGTGCAGTGTCTCACCCAGAGAGGTTTTGATACCAGGCAGGTATCAGAGAACCTTTCCTCAAAGAACATGATGGGCACCAGGAAGATGTATACTTGCTGAGAAACTGCCTGCAGATAAAAAGTCAAATAACAAGGGTAGCAGACCTTACAGGAAGACATAACTTTCCTAAATGAATGCTCAGTAGGGCTACCAGAGAAACAAGACTCGAAACCCAGTCACTTCACACTCAGAGAAGTAGTAGAATAAAATAGTGAAGCAGTTTCATTTCAAGACACTAATTTAAGGAGAAAAAGAATGGCTTAGAAAATAAGTCCCAGACAAATAGCCTTTGTGAAGTAGGAGACACAGTGGGATAGAAGGAAAGAGACCCAGGATTAATTCTAAAGAGCATCCAGACATATTGGAAAAACTGCAGGTTACAATTCTAGCTAGTAAGACAAAATGAAGCCCTAGGACATTTAAACTACTTGCATTTAGCTATAAAGCAATTATACTGACTTCTAATTTATCAAGAAAGCTTTAAAAGCTTTAAGCAGGTCTTTAAAGGATATAGCATCAGGTCAGTCTTTGGCATCCTGTTGTGACTAGCTGGACCTGAGTGGTTCAGTACTCAAAGAGAAAGGTTTAGTCATCTCTCACTAGATAGATGCTGTCATGCACTATGATGAAGCCAAATCAATAAAAAGGATCTTTTAGAAAAAACTTGTTGCAATAGGAGGAAAATGAGAAAAATGTGCAATATGAGATTAAGGATCTCCTTTTGTTTCTCTTATCCTGCTTCTTTTTCTCCATACTTTTTTGCAGGCTACAGAGCCATCACTTATGATACTCTAAATCAAAGCTGATATGTGTTATTACAATAGAGGCTTTTGGAGTCTCACATGAGTTACTGACAACTCATAATTGGGGGGCAGGGGGGGGGACAGTCATAAATAAGAGATGTTACGAAAAACATGAAAAACATTCTGGAGGAATCTGAAACTAAGCTTTGAAATTACTGACATGATCATTTCCTGCAGGGGGCTCTCACTAGGTTGTACTGGTGTCTTCATCTGAGCAAGAGGATCCTGCATCATCTGGAAGTCACATTTCATGAATGCAATCAAGAGATCTGACACAGTATGATGTTGACATTTCTATGTTTAGAAATATATTTCTAAATAGAGAAATAAATAATTTTAACATGTGGACATAAAGAGCATATGCACAGCTTTATAATCTTTACTCCTTTAAAATTAGAACATGGCAAGGAACAAAAAAACAAAAGCAATAGGATGGCATCTGCATTACACAAAGTAGTATGAAATTATTTTAATGAATCTATTCCTTTTTGTTATCAATAATACAGTATCTTGAAAAATAACAGCTTCTTCCAGACATTCAAGGTAATTTATTTTAATAGTATGGGGCATAGAAGTTCATGTCTTATACTGTTTTGGAACACTAGAAAACAAAAAACAAGGCTTTCTAGAGGAACTCCTACCTAGGAGAATAATCTGAGCAAAGCCGTGCTTTCTCCATAAATGTCCCTTACAGATTTTACTTTAAAAATTAATCTTCTCTGACTTGACAGGAAAAGAAAAAGAAGATATTTTTGCTATTTGAAGATACTTTTCCTACTTTTGCATGGAAAATATGAAATGTCATCACATTTAGGGCTAAGCTGCAGAACAAGAGCAGTTTCACCATTTCCAGACAAACTCGTCCAACCAATTTGCTTCCAATTCCAATGCAGTGCTCACTGAAATCAGAAGAAAAAAAAAAAAAAAAAAAAAAAAAAAAAAAAAAAAAAAGTGCTTCATTGACTTCAATAGCTTCCAGTTCAGTCCCTAATGAAAGATAAGTTTCCAATGCTAAGCAGCAGAAATAATCTGGGAGGGAAAATATTCATAGTGGATTAGCTCTCTTCAGTATCCCCTAAGGGGGAATAGAAACTTCAGTCAAAATAAGCATCTCAGATAATAATTAGGAAAACTGACTTTGTGAAATGCATACACTCAATTCTGTAAGATCCTACTGAAACAAACATGCTCAATTAATATTCTTGCTATGGAGAAAACTTGTGAGGCAGTATTAATGAAAAGGAAATGAATTCTGGGTATCCTGACAGCATTTTACTTGTAATAAACACTATGTTTTTACTGGGACAAATTATATAAAATGCTCTCTAGTCATTTGAACAGCTATATAACTGATTCAATAAACAGCTTTTTCAGCTCACTATCTGAATCTGATTTTTAGCAAAAGTGGCTTCCTGATGCGGGGAACAGCAGGCAGTGTGTGCCATGCTTGGAAGATGGCACCTGGAGGCATTGTTCCTTTCCACCGTCTTTGAAAAACTGCAAGAAGCCTGAGGGTCCCCAGGGGGAATACATTCCTCAGAAGCACTTAGTGACAATGCATTGACACAAATAGATTGAAGGTTTCACAAATTTCTGCTTTACCTTAGCTTTGGCACTAATATGTTTTCCCTAAGGTGACTCAGATTGCTAACCCTGACATCACTGCAACAGGATAAGTCCCATCTTTACCCCTTGGGTCCTGGAGAATTCCCTTCTGAGCTGCAAGTCCTCTTTGTCTGCCTGCATGATCTTTGGGACAAAGCAGTCTGGATATGTCCTTGAAAAACAACTTTGATGGTCATTATACTGCACACCATGGCTCCAGAGCAGGGAGGTGAGAGACGAGAAGTGAGGATGCACCACCAGTGGTTGCTGTAGGACAAGGACCACATGTGCAAGGGTGACTCTCCTGACACCCTGGAGAGCCCAAACCTGGGATATGTTGCCCAGAAGGTCTTCTGAGGCCTGAAGCATGTCCTGAGGCTAAACATGTTGTGGGGGAGTGTTCAGAGATCACTTTACCAGCACATTTGTCCTATCCCACCACCAGATATTCAACAGGGATGCAACTGTGGCCATGGAAATAGTTTGAAAGATACTGCAGCACTCAAAAAAAACATCGTCCTTATTTTTATTTTACTCCAAAAAGAGAGAGATCAATGCAAGCATCACAAGCTAAATCCAGTGGTATTGGTATTCTCAGCAGCCTTCGTGTGAGGACATGAGTCAGCTGCTGCGGGTTTGTTTCTCTTCGGCTGACCCAGAATGCATCAAACCCTAAGATGCATCTTTTCAGCTCATCGGCCCACAGGAGCAGTGAAGGCTTTTCCTGACTCAGGTGACAGGAGAGTACAGCCAGGGTTTTGAGGAGCACCAGGATGGTGCAAGAGGAACAGAGGGAGCTCAAGGATGTTGCCAGTGGGGAGATGGGGGAATGAGCCAGCCAATTCACATATCATCTTGATACAGGGTTTATGAGCAAGGCCAATCAAGGGGAATGGGAAAAATGGGACCCCCAGGGATGGGAAGTGACCAAGAAATGGCCATAATAGTAGGTTGTGGTAGGGCCAGGAGCAGAACCCACTCCAGATTAGACTAATAGGAAGGGGAAAAATTCATCAAAGAAGGGCCAAGCATAAAATATGTATTTTCAGAACACTTTCACTCTTGTCTACTGGGTACAATCCTACTAATAAAAATGAAAGTCCTACTGCAATATGCCTGATAGGATACATGCTCCAAATAAGAATCACAGAATCACAGAATCATAGAATATTCCAAGTTGGAAGGGACCCATAAGGATCATCAAGTCCAACTCCTGGCACCGCACAGGTCTGCCCAAAAGTTTAGACCATGTGACTAAGTGCACAGTCCAAACACTTCTTAAATTCAGACAGGCTTGGTGCAGTGACTAGTTCCCTGGGGAGCCTGGTCCAGTGTGTGACCACCCTCTTGGTGAAGAACCTCTTCCTTATGTCCAGCCTAAACTTCCCTTGCCACAGCTTAACACCGTTCCTCTGGGTCCTGTCACCGGTGTTTACAGAGAATAGGTCACCTGCCTCCCCACACCCCCTCACGAGGAAGTTGTAGACCGTGATGAGGTCCCCCCTCAGCCTCCTCTTCCCCAGGCTGAACAGGCCCAGTGCCCTCAGCTGCTCCTCATACGTCTTCCCCTCTAGGCCTTTCACCATCTTTGTCGCCCTCCTCTGGACACTCTCCAACATTTTCACGTCCTTTTTGTACTGTGGTACCCAGAACTGCACACAGTACTCGATTTGAGGCCGCACCAGCACAGAATAGTGTGGGACAATTACTTCCCTCAACTGACTAGCGATGCCGTGCTTGATGCATCCCAGGATATGGTTGGCCCTCCTGGCAAGAAGAAATAGTACCTTTGCATGTGGATCTGGAAAGAGTCTTTAGAAGGAATTCCACTGAGAAAATGAAAGCTCCAGTAATATATTTCACACTGGAGACACTACATCCTCCTCTGTCTGCATTGTCAGGCAGAAATGTCAGGAAGAGTCTTGAGAGTCTGGAAGAAGACCGATGCTGTGTGGGTAAAGATGTTCTCTAAGCCATTTCTTGGAGCATGAAGGAGAGATGTATATTGCTGCTTTTGGAGGACACCAACAAAAACAGCATGGACAAATATATGTAATGAGCTAATTAACCTTTAGAAAATGAGAGTGAGTGTATTTTTCATGCAATAAGCTAGTGAGGTTCATCCTCTGGGAGAAATGTGGGACATTGTCAGTGTACCTCCTAACAGGGTTTGCCAAAGATGCTCTTCAGAGGAGGGGTGAGAAGAAGGCCTACCACCAAGCCACTAGCTTAGAAAAGGAAGATCTGAAAGAGCTGCCAGCTGCAGAAAAATTGGGTTCTCCTTTCATGTGTATGACATTCATTGTCATGGGGCCCTGAAAGCATGGTCTCTGCTTGGAAGAGTATCAGAATCTTCCAAGAAAGGAGCAAAGCAAAAGAAAAGAGCAAAACAAAATGAAACAAAACAAACACCACCAACAAAATGGTATCTCTTGATTTTTTCTTAGAGTAGCTTGAGAGAAAAAAAAAAAAGAAAAAAAAAGGGAACTTTTACTCACCTCAGATGTAATACTAGCCATTACAAGTTGATAGTGAAAAATCCTTTGGAAAGCTTCATTGTAGGCAAGATAACCTGCATCTCAGACATCCACTGTTATAGCCCAGTTGCTTTTTGCTTTGGAGTCCGGTGACTTCGGTTCCTTGAATTACTGTAATGAGACTTTTCACCACTTGCCCTCTGGTGTTGAGGAATCAGTGTGTAGAGTAGTGCTTCAGAGCCCTTTTCCAAGGGGCGTTGGTAGAGGCTAAAGAGCTTTTTAATGTTTCCTTTGATTTATTAACATTAGCTCGATTTTTAATTTGCAGAAAAGTGTCCCACTAATACCCACAGTCACATTTTATGTTAGAGGTCCTGAACGTGACCTATTCCATTTTCAGAGGAACTAATCCCCCTGTGTTTGCTGACTATATTCCAAGCATTACTGAGCCTCAAAACCAAAGGGTTTTCCTTGTTTTTGAACAGCTGTGTTGTTATTCTAGCTGTAGCTTTCTGTATTAATATCAGTGGGCAGGACTGATTTTATAACACTAAGGAAATAGAGGAGGATATTTTAGCATAAAGCAAATTTGCATATTCCCTGCTATAACAGCAGAGAAAATTTCAGTGGAAATTAATGGTTTCTGCAAATTGAAAAGCTCATATCACATTTGTGCGCATACATGCAGATACACACACACCATTCACTTTGCTTTCCTTAATCTTATTACAATATCTCTTTGGCTTGATGTCCCTGAAAATTTCACCTGCTACCCAGTGCTTGCTTGTGTTGTGGCACATGACAATCTACCTTATTTATCTCTGACCTAGTTGTGGAAAAGGTCCAAAACTTACCTTCAGCCTGATTAATCTAAGCCTGATCTGCTAATGTACTGCCACGGATTAAATATATATGTCATCTGAAATAGCTGAGGCACTGTTCAGACATCCTGCAAATGGCAGCCCTCAGATAATGTCTGCGGTGAGTTTTGCTAAGCAGGCACTCTGCCCGGTGCACTCTGATAAGGTTTCTGGGTCACATCTGAAGAGCCCAGCAGAAAATGTGATTGTGGGTACTACCGAGGTACATTTTTTCTGTAAATTAAAATCTGAGCTGATATTAATAAAACAGAAGGGAAACATGAATTAAGAGGCCTGGACAGAGCTCTTCAACCTCTTCCTGCACCTCATGCTGGCAGAGGATGCACACTGACATGGACGGGCTCCAAAAGCCCCAGCTGTGGCTAAGGAGGGTCCTCGTGTCACCTGGGAAAGCCACCAACTTCCCAGGCATGGGGCACTGGGGGTCTTGCCTTGTAGTGATGCACATGTCCAGAAGCATCTAGATTAAGCTACAAGCAACATTGGTCCTTGGAGTAGTTCAAGATGAAGCTACGTTGCAAATGTTTGAATCTTCTCGTGATAGCTTGGACAAATTGTCTTTTAGAGGTTGCTAGATCCCTTTTGTTCATGCTGGTGCTTTCAAACTGTGGTTAAATGACCACATGGCTATGCACCAGTAGCTTTTGTGACCACCTCATTTAAATCTCATCTCAGGCCGCTGCAACCTGATGGGTTCACTAGCTGCCCCCCAGCTGAAGGAAGGTGATTCTTCCTTCAGGCTGCACGGAAGAAGTGAGATAGATCTTTAAAATAAGATAGATAGAGGAAAATCCACCCACCAGCATGGAGCTGCACACAGCACTGTTCCCCAGCTCAGCCACACAGGCTCTGGAGGCTTCCTACAAACTAACACAAGGGTGAGAGGGTGAATTTGTTTGCACTGCTGTGTGTGCAGACATAGTATAAGTGGGAAACAAAGGGAAGCAGACTTTGGAGAGAAGTCCAAAAGAGCAGAGACATCAGAAAAGTGCTAATAACAAAAGGGAAACTGAAAACAGGGCATGGAGAATGGAACTCCTCTTGCTCATCCCGGTCGTGTTCTGAAGAAGAGAAGCAGAACTCCACCAATGGTGTTGTACTGGGCTTCTGTCACCAATTGCTCTTTTTAATGGAAATCACCTGGCAGATCCCCAGTATCAGATACTCATTCATGGGGGTATTTCTATTATTAGGACAGTTAGCTGGGAGAATGGCCAAGGCTTATATTAGCTTCATTACCAGCTAGCTTTAATGGGTACTGGAGAGCATCTCTGAATTTGAAAGTATAACTGCTTCTCTTGGACACTCCTCCAATGTTGCTCTCTTCTAAGAGGTCAGCCTCCTCCTTCCCTCACTAACAAACGAAAAACAAAAAAAGGAAAGATGTCTGGGCTGAAATAGTGGAAATTCAAAGTGGGGATGACTTCAAGAGATCATGTAGCATACCATAACCCCAAAAAGGCTAGGCTGGAGAGGGAACACTGGATGTATATCAGTGACTGGGGTGGTTGGAAGGGGTCGGTGAAGGAATTTTGGAGAACTATGGGAGGTTTTATCTGTTTATTTTTGTCCCTGTCATTCCATGGATCCCATGTCTCCTGGATACTGCTCATGGTGGGCGCTCAGGTTGTGCAGACATGGGAACTTCCCCCACTGTCCCCCACGTCCTCTTGTTTCTGCTCCATTTTGTTCTTCAGCCAAGAGGCATTCCCTGACATCTTGCTCCAGGACAACTGTCTGGTGATAGAAAAGCAGCCAAGATGTGGAGAGAAATAAAGAGAAATCAATAGACAACCTGATTGAAAACTTTCTGTCATGCACAGTATTTTCTGATTTATACATCCTACCACTTGTGAGAAAAGTTTGGTTTCTCCCCACAGATTTTGCAACTTCATTAGTAACCTTTTGAGTAAACCCTCTCATGGGGTTTTACAAAAGCAGGTATTCAATTTTAAATCAGTAAGGTAGTTCAGCACAGAAACAGTTTGTTACAGAGAGCACCCTTCAACCTTTTAGTGTTGAATGTATAGTTGTTTATCCAAGCTATAGAGCATCCTTATTTGAAGATTTCCTGAGAACCCATTGCTCCTGTTAATTCTCAGAATGGTTATTTTCTAAACTACTGTGCTCCTGTTCTAAGGTGGTGGCTTATTGGGAGATTTTTTTTTTTTCTTTTTTAATTATACCTTTGCAACTCTGCTCACTGGGCTTCAAGGACACGGGATTTTTTTATTATTATTTTCATGCATCATTGGAGCACCTAAGCAGTCTCCTACAGATTCAGAAAATCAGGCTGCCCGTAGTGAATAAATCCTTCAAAAAACAGTGATATTATTAGCTCTTCTGTGTCACTGAACAGATGAGCTAAATGCTAAAACCAGAAATTTCATTAAAGATTAAAGAAATATCATTTCACGTTTCACCTGCTCCATTAATATCAAATAGGAATTCCATTTTTCATGACACAACTGAAGTGCAGTGTAAGATTTCAGATATACTGTTATTTAATCTCTCTTTCAGAGAAGGAAAAAAAATGTTCAAAATCCTTGAAGAGCTGTGTCTCGGCATGACAATATGTTTTGTCTGACCATTTAAAGTCACTAAAGAACATCTTGGCCTTGTGATTTTCAATAGCTCTCTTTCTTCATGCACCACTTGAAATATGTTAACGGAGACATAATTTTCAGGAAATGCCAAGCACTTATTCTCCAAACATAAGGCCTCAAAGATTTCTCCGGTGGAATACCCAAGAAGTGAGGCACTCATAATTATTAAGTGCTTTTGGAAATCTCAGCTTTAAATATTATAGCCAGAGCAACTCTTTTGCCTGAAGTTGTACCCGTTCATTGATTAATAACTCCCTTCGTTTCTTCCAAGGAGTAGTTTCTGAGCACACCACTGGCCTTTTAACCAGGGCATGAGGCTTTTGGGAACACAATAGGTTGTCCCTTGTGTCTGTAATGGGAAACTTTTAAAGGACCTTATAAGTCACCTGAACAGGAAGAAAAATAAAAAGAAACAACAACAACAACAACAACATGTAAAAGAAAAAATGTAAAAGAAAAATGGTGGTTGGACATTTTTCTAGAGAAGTGTTGTAAAGAAAGAGCAAACCCAGCAGTTTCCATCATGATAATGTTAGTTACATATCTCAGAGCTAAAAGATTAAAAGAGGATGCTAAGATCTTCCCATACAACACAGCTCTTCATCTTTGATCCTGTATCATTTTCAACAGAGGCTTTCATAAGACCATCAATATCCAAACAAGTAACTGCCACACACTGGGATGTAGATCTTGGTTATGGCTTACGTTAGCAGCTATGCATGTCCAGAAGCTTTTATTGCATCATTTCCAGCATCCTCTACCAGGGACCATGAGGCATTGTGCCATGATTCTCTGCATTCCCCTTATGGGTGTAATGGCAACATTTTGCTCCAAACTTCCCTGGGCCCAGCCAGGGCTGAGCTCACAGGACCTGCTTTTTCCATACATTTTGGCTTTCCTTTGCAAGGTGGGTGCAGGGACCCTTTGGCCACTGCTGTTCCCTGCTGCTCCCCCTCCCCAAGCCCAGGCAGCCCCCCGGGGCAGGAGCAAGCTGTCCCTATGTGCTCCCAGCTGCCCTGACCATGCAGCTCACAGATGCTGGGGCAGTTCAGGCAGTGCTGCCAAACCCACACTGACAGGTCATTGGGTTCCGATGAGCATTAACATAGTGTGTACTGCTCGCCCTGGCATGCCACATGGGCTGCAAGCTGTTTCTTTTTGGCTGAAAGCTCGGAGGGAGATGACCCATACTTCCTGGCCAGCTGGGACATCTTCCCCAGCCTTGGACCAAGCAGGGCAGTAGCATGGGTTTCCTTTCATTTGCAGAGAAGTCTCCACAGAGATCACATCAGCTTTATCTCAGCTCCTCACAGGGATCTATTTCCTGCAAATGCAATGTCACAGTTTTCAGAGGAAAAAGATCTCAAACATGCAATCATAGGCCTTGAAAAAAAACACAGATCCCAGCCTCCTGACTTTGCAAGGAGCACTGAGTTTGTCAGACAGTACCGAATCAATACAAACCTTACCCTAGCAGCGAATAATCCCCATGCCCTGACATTTGCCCCCAGTCTTATTCTCCTGGCCAGCCTTCAAATCCTTGCCCAAAGACTCATGATCTCCTCACTACCCTGCCAAAAAAATTGCTGAGCTTGGCAAAGGTCAGGAAAGCTGAGCACAGAGAGGAGCACAAGTGCAGCTGGGTTCCTTGCCTGCCTTGAGTTACTTTTGACCCCACAAATTACTCAGCTGTGCAAACCAGTGGAAAGCAACCTCTATCTGAGGGAAAACTTCCAACACACCTAAACTATTTGGGAAAGGATGCCATTAAGAGACCCCCATTTTCCTGACAGAAAGAAATCTGAATATTTGTAATGAAAGGAAAGAGTCCCACCGTGATTGCCGCACTAAGACTGTAGTAATTCAAAAACATGAATTAGAGGTTATCCTAAAGCTGTTTTACAATCCCACACATAATCTTTCAAATCCTCCTACAAATCTAATGCTATTGTTTGGGAATGTATCAGCAAAAGACTTTTATTTGATCAGTATTGAAATCTTCTGGAAGTAATAAATTTAACCTTCAGGAATACTACAATGTTCATTAAAGAAAAATGAATTAGCATTTTAGTAGTGCAAGAAGTACAATAGAAACTTTTAGTTTAAAATTTTTAACATGATGGTCTGACAATATCACCTCATAGGAAACTCTATTGATGGGAGCAGCTTTGTCAAAGCACACTCTTCAAAGATCTGGTTGATTCCTGGACATGTACCTGGGAAACTACAGCTGTTCTCAGGTGTATCCTCCTTCTTGGACAAAAGTAAGACTCATTCAATCACAATTTAAACAGTGATCCTCGTTTTCTGGTGTCAGTGTCAGAGACTCTGTCCTTCTCTGCTTCACAGGTTTGAGGCTGGTGGAGATGCTTCCAGGAGTGACCCTCCCTTGAGAGCCTCCTTAGAAGACTCTTGTCCTTTTGCTGGTGTTCATATTGGGCTGTAGAGGGAAAAACAGGCCCTGGAGTGAGAAGAGTGCAGTCAGAAAGGTACAAAATTCATTTATAAGACACATACTTGTGTAGACACACGTTTCAGCTCGAGGCCTAATCTGACCTCTTTTTCACTCAAAGAACATCACTCTGTTTCATATTTCAATGAGATACCATGCTGGAAAGGTCCCAGCAAATAACTGACATTCTCTATTCTCTGGGGGATGGCTAGTAGGATAATCAGACACTCTCAGTCACTGCTGGACTTTGGAACCACAATCAAAGAATGCATTTCCTTCATCGATCTAGGAGACCAAGTTCCTTCTTTTACCATCTGAACCCATATAATCCTCAGTGCACCTGGCCAAATTCAACTTTGGTAATTACATTTTCCAGAAGCAGGGTAGACTTAAATCAATACTTAAACAAAATTAGTTAACACTTTTTATTTGAATTGTATTTTTGAACATAGACTTACTGAAAGCCAACATAATTTATAGACATCTCCTTCAAGCATGTTCAGTCTAAACTATAATTTAAATGAACAGGAAAAAAAATACTTCTATAAGTCGAATCAATATGTCATGAATTGACATACTGCATTAAGCAGGGCAAATAAAATTGGATAGAGCAATTATACATCCTAGACTACAAGGTGACTGCTGAGTTCTCTGAACCTCAACATCTGCAGCTTAATGAGTGCTGAAGAGCTGAAAGGGTCTTGGTAACTCAGTGGTATTCCTATACTTTCTGAAATGAAAAAGCATCCTTATTTTGTATCCCTGCTGTCTAGGTCTGGGATGCTCTGATTAATTTTATATTAAAAAATACAACACAGTTTCTCTCCAGAGAAGTATTGAGTTTTCATGGGATAGGACATTTTCCCTGTTTTCAGAGGAATATTATTAACTTATTTTTGTTTTAATTCAGAGAAAGTTACTTCATACTTATTAACCCTAATGAACTTCACAAAATAATAACATAGACTTCTCAAATTTTTCACATAGTTGTATTTTAATGAGATCTGTCACTTAGCTGTACCTGAGCAAATTAAATCTCAGCTTGTGTAATTGATTAGCAGTGTTCAAATTTGATTTGTAATAGTCATAATCAGGGGCAGGCAAACAGGTATACTGTATTCTTAAATCATGCTGTTGCTTACATCTGTGGTAAAATGCAAGGAATGCACTGTAGTGCACACATGAGCCAACTTTACTTCAGTTGACAGGTATGATAATAACAATGCATCTGATGTCTTCCAGCTGTCCAAGTCTCCCAGCCCCTGGCTGCCCAAGAAGCTTCATGGAGATGAAGGTTGTGTTGTTGTGTTGTTGTATTGTCACCACTGTTGTTTCTGTGATTGAGCCTGTACTGTTATTGAATGGCTTGAGTTTACTATTGTTATTGAATTAGTGGGGCTAAGCCTGTTCATATATGACCGTATGTGCAGCAATTACATCTCTGACTGCTGTGTAGACATTACATTTGTGGGTTCAGCAGTAATAATCTGCAAGGAATTTTCCTCTGACTGATGTGCACATGGCCACTTTCTTAGTCTTAAAGTGGATCCCTTTCTACACTTGCCAAGCTGGACAAGCCCTGCATGCTCTGCACAACATGGACTGTCCACTCCTCATTTCTATCTGGACAGCAACAAAATTTCTCAGAAGCCTAGAGGTAAATAATGACTGTGAAGTCCACCTGCCACAGAGGGTGCCATCATGCATCAAGGTGGAGGGAAAGTTCCTGATGAAGGTCTATTAAAAAAGAAATTTGCAGGCAGGAACCAATTTCTGTTGGGGTTGTTGGGATCAGAGCAGCCCTGTCCTGCTGGAAAAGAGCAATGTTATTTTAGAGTGCAGCAGCAAAGGGTGAGGGAAGAGGTGGCAGGAAGTATCTGAGTGTTAACAGGGGTGTGAACTCAGGGGCGCGAGCAAGTTCTCACTAACCGTGTATATCCTATGAGCTAGGATAGCTGCAAGGAAGATTTAAACTCCACACCTAGCCTCCAGGTTCTGCTCTTGTGTCTAGATTTCATTTTCTGAGAGGGATTTTAAAATATATTTAGAAGAAAGCAATCAGAGACTGCTGTGTAATACGCACTTTGGATCATAGATAAAACCTAAATGCTGGTATTTTCTAACTTTCTTGTGATTGAATTATCACCCTTATAACATCCTCTTGATATGGTTAGTGAATGTAATTAGATTGCAGAGGCTGGCTTAAAACATCATCACAACTGCATCACAAGTAGCGATGCTCAGCTTAATGGCCCCTAATTACATCTCTCTATATATTTCAGCCAGGCGTGCTTTAATTCAGGATCTCTTTATACTACCCACTGTTGACCCAATCAGTTTTCTGAGAGGTAGCTTAGATATTCTTCTACTGACAGCAAAAATGGTAATGTTAATACATTATTTTGTCAGCAATAGGAAAATATCAGAAGAAAAAGTGGAAGGCACAAGACAAAATGCAATTGGGTTAAGAAGAAAAAGTAGAACCCTCTTGCTGACCCTCATTGCATCCTCGCTTTCTTTCTTAGGGAAGTTTGATCAAATACGTACATAAGCAGATAGGACAGAAAAATAAATAAATAAATAGATAATAAAGTCTGGAGTCTAAACATGTACAAGACTGAAATAGAAAAAGGACCACCAGTGAGAGCTATCTTCTTCCACCAAGACACATTTGAACTTCATGTGCATAAAACACTCCAGTCTAAGTCGTGTCAGTTCACCATGATTCATCAGCTCCATCACAATCTTGTACCTGATAAGACTGAAGTGCAAAGTATTTGCATTTTTTACGTTACTTGCAAGGTATGAAGAAGTCACTTGTTGTAAGAGTCTGGATGCATTGCATGTAGGACACAGAGGAACCATCTAGTTATCTTCCATACCTATACAGAATAGTAACTCCTTTATACTCCTACAAGCAAGTAGATGAGTGATTTTGAATTAATCTGAGTCACAGTAGGAAAAAATTTCCCTAGCTCACCTACCAGATATTTTTTAGGTTGTTGTCCTAAGAAAATGGTGCTTGTGAATCACCACCTTTGAGCTCACTGGCTAATTGAAAACAGATGTGATGGTAAGGTACACGTTCAAAATACCCTGCAGGATATATAAAAGCCAGGATTTCAGTAGAAGTTAAAAAAAAACAACCAACCAACCAACAACAACAACACACAAATTAATCCCTTCATCAATCCCTTCATCTCCCTGACAGATAGGCAGATTTCATGTGTTACACTTATTTTATTTTTATTTTTTTAAGAACTGCTGGCTGGCAGATCAGTGCATTTGCCAGCTGGTATGTAACTTGCCCTCAGAGAGAAGTGTCACAGGGACTATACAAGGCAATGGAATTACTGTAACTTGGGGGGATGTAACAATATAAGGCTTTATTCCTCCTACTGCTAGTGGAATAATTGATATTTCCTCTCACAAAATGAAGGCTCCTATCAATTGCACCACTTTGAGAAAAAAATAAAAATAAATAAATAAAAGTCCATCCTAATTCCTGTTTAACAAAGAGGTAATCACTTTAAGTAAGCCTGTGTTGTTCTCCCTGTGCTTTGACCACCTGAGATGCCAGCTAATGTGTCAGGCAGTGCTGACTGCCTTTTGGATTCAAGATGTGCACAGAAAACTATAAAAAAATCACAGAAAGATATTTCAACAGGATGCTAGTGCAAGTAGCAGCCCTAGTGCTGAGGTGGGAATTAAAGGTGGTATGGATCTATTTTTCCCTAGTACTAGCCAGAGAGCTGCATTTGAATGGGCTTAAACCCAACGCTGTAGCCATTCATAACTCTTCCCAGGTGAACTATACAATTATGGGGAAAAGATGAAAATGTGAAGAAGGGTAACTTAACTTACATTACTGAGATGCTGCATGAGCTTCAAATGATGCATTGTCTACCCAAGGTGTTTGTAGTTAAGGTTGCATTTCAAAGGAAGCCAAATGCTTTTAGGAATGAAAATATACAGCTGGAGCTTGTAAATAGCCTTAAGTCTACCCTGCAGTGACACCTTGAGGGGAAAACATTAAAAATAAATAACCAGAACATGCATTTCAAATCAGTGCTAAAGAAACGGGAACTACAAGACTACCTGGATAGACAGCTGCCTGGCTTCCTGGAGCAAACCAAGACAGTGCAGGGTTTTATAATATCATTCCTGCCAAAGAGCTTTTTGCTAAGCCTTGTCACCTCTACACTTCTCCTGAACACATCCCAAGCATCTAGAGACTCATTTTCCTTCCCTTTTTCTTTTCCTTTGAAGGAGATACAGGAAGTATCTTATGATTTTCAAATAAAGTTTTGGATCAACACCAATTTTTGTTCTTATTATTTCTGCATTTGAAAATGGCCTTCCAACAAAAATCTGCACTTTTTCTGGAAGAGACAACCTCTCATTCCTTGTGTCATTAGAAATAATTGCTGAGCTTTCTGGAGACCAAGGAAAAGCCCCCAGGTGATGTGGACCAACCAAAGGTTGGTCCTATATACAAGCTCTTACAAAAGATTTCTTCAGTTGTGACACAGGAATGGCAGCTGAGATGTGTTCTTGGAAGCAGCCAACATTTAGGGCTGCATAGCCTCATCCCTGCTGAGAGCAAAGCAAATTTATGGACATGCCCTCTGTGGAGCTCTTCTAACAAATTAAGGTGAACCAGAGTCTCTGGTGTAAAAGTGACAGTCACTATGAGATAGAGCAGCTGCAAGTGACCACTGCTCCTTCACAAGGACATGCATACTGGAAAATACCACTTGCATAAAGCTTCCACAGGTTTGGAGTTTATTGGAAAACCTTCCGTGCTGTGCAGCTAAATAGCAGGTTGGCATACACCATTCTTCTCAGAAAGAGCAGTCAGGCATTGGGACAGGTTGCCCAGGGAGGTGGTGGAGTCATCGTCCCTGGGAGTGTTTAAGGAAAGGCTGGAGGTAGTGCTTAGGGATATGGTTCAGTGGGCGACATTGGCAGTAGGGGAATGGCTGGACAAAGTGATCTTGGAGAGCTTTTCCAACCTTAATAATTCTGTGATTTTATGATTCTTTATAATCCCTCCAGCGGGGCATTGGTTCAATGTTTAAGAAGCCAGGTGTTGCAGTTTAGCCCTAGCAGGCAGCTCAGCCCCACACAAATGCCCAATCACTCCCCCAAGGTGGGTTGGTGGAGAAAATCAGAAAGGTAAAAGTGCAAGAACTCATGGACTGAGATAAGGACAGTTTACTAGGTAAAGCAAAAGCTGCACATGCAAGCAAAGCAAAATAAGGAATTCATTCACTGCTTCCCATCAGCAGGCAGGTGTTCAAACACTCCCAGGACAGCAGGGCTCATCATGCGCGATGGTCTCTTGGGAAGACAAATGCCATCACTCTAAACATTCCCCCCGACCATGACCTCATATGGTATGGGACATCCCTCTGGCCAGTTTGGGTCAGCTGTCCTGCCTGTGTCCCCTCATAGCTCCTGCTGCACCCCCATCCTCCTCGATAGCAGGGCAATGTGAGGAGCAAAAAACTCCTTGGCTGTATGCAAATACTGCTCTGCAACAACTGAAAACTCCACTGTGTTTTCACACTGTTTTCAAAAAAAAAAAAAAAAATCAAAAACATATCATCTTATGAGCCTCTACAAAGAAAATTAATTCTATCCCAGTCAAAACCATGACACCAGGTAATGCAGAAATGTTTGTGCAGCTCACAGCCCTCATTTTTTTTTTGAGTAAATGTGATCATTTTAGGTTCGCATAAGGAGAAGGAGAAGATGGAGGCCTTTCATAATGTTACTGCCACGTACGAAGAGATAACACTGTGTACTTCTGCTAAGGAGATAAAGGACAAAAAAAAAGATTTTATATATTGGATGTTATGTGCTCTGGCATACTAATATGGATTAATTTTAATTTCTAATCAGTGTATTTAATTTGTAAAGCCTTAGAAAATGCAATTGATGTAATTTGGGAAGAGCACATACTAAAAAATGAATCTGAGGTTTAAGTTCAAAATTAATTGTAACCCTGCCCATGAAGCTCCTAAACTTTATAATTGAGCCATCTGAAATGTCCAAAGATATCTAAAACATAACTAAAAGGAAAGCTTCTGACCTCTGTCAAATACTGTATTCAGCATATTGTTTACTGCTGCATGTATGAAACACACATTAAGCTTAATTCAAGACAGATGGTGTCACTGCAGCAGTCATGTGTGTCCCATATGTGCTGGCAGCAGGGGAACAGGAAATATTTTTTCTATTCACTGCAACATTAGTCTCAATTACCTTGAAATGAATCTAAAATAAATAAATAAATGCATATTTTCTTGGTTTCCACTTTCCAAACACAAGAAAAAAATCTGTAAGGGATTAATCAATATTTACAGGCCATTACGGGATTCAGCAAGCCAACAGGTTGCTGATAGCCCCCCAAGGAAATCCCACAGGCTTATCAGCCCACTCTAAAAATTTACAGAAGGACACTTTATTTCATCCCAAATTAACCATCCCTTGGCATTGGTGATAGAAAGGACTGCCTCCATCACAGGCAACTCACACAGAGCCAGGTTCATTAGGTATGAACACGACTATGCCATTTCCAAGGTTGCCTGGGAAACAATTACAGAATTACACTGCTTCAGCTTGGTGTGTAGCCCAGACCCAACCTGCCAACCACAAGCTTACCCCACACAATATCTATGGCTGGCTAAAGCATCACAGGGACAGCCCATCCCAATCCGGCTTGCCTGGTAGGCAGCTTAAGTTATTTCTCCTGGCCAGGTGTGTGTTTGGGTGGAACAGTGAGACAAAACTCAGTGTAAGCTATTATGGAAGGAGGAGGTAATGTTTCTTTATTAACAGCTCCAAGAAATTCCATTCTACCTGTTAACAACCATTCTTTCATATATTTTTTTCACCAACTCTTACATCACTTACTCACGAGCACCAAGATACCTGCACTCAAGTCTGGCATAGATCACTTGTATATGACCAAGAACAAAGGACACCAGCTGTCATGTCAAGTCCTTCATTTTTCGCTGGGGTTCATCCTGAAAACAACCCCCCTAGAAAACAAACAACCAGCAAAACCTTTTTGGACAAATCTCTCATACTCTCTGAGAACCATCAGCTCTTCAGGACTGTTCCCTAGCTAACCTAAGTATCAAGCTGACTTCAGGTTATTTTGATGGAGCCCAATTACAATTATTAGGTCAGGTTGCCACCCATTACCCATTTTTTCTTATTTGGAAGATATTGGAGTTGAATTCAACGATTCTTGTGAATCCCTTCCTACTCAGGATATTCTATGTCTGTCTTCCTCATGGTCTGATAAGGAAAGGCATGCTACGGGATATGTTGCCAGGTTGGTGCCATCCTCCTGTTGCAAAGTGTGCTGGAGTCGGCTGGGTTGGGGTTTTCTAATTGTGCAGGTTGTCTTGGCTTGGTGTAACAATCCGCTTTACTGCTGGGTGAGGTGGGTAAGGTTTCTTGATAACCAAGAAATTCCCTCACTGCCTCCTTCCCAGGGGGAGAAGCTGGCCCTGGAAGCCACACAGCTGCCCTCGTTCTTGCAAACCTATGCACCTAGATGCTCGCCAGCTCTCTCTGCACATGGCCAGGGTGGTCGTTTTTTGGTTATTTTTATGTCTTGCATGGAGTAAGCGCACAGTAATCCATCTTGGGCTAAGTGCTGATGTTCACTGTGAGGGAACTGGCTGAATAAAGTCTGGAGCATGTTTTGGTGTGGCCTGGTTTGGAGAGAGAAAAGATGTGACCCTTCAACACCATTTGTTTCTATCCAAATGGCTTTTATGCATGTGCATGCTACCCTCTAACTCCACAAAGCTGTAACATCTATGGTACCCACAGCACTGCTACACAGCACAAGAGAACTGATGGTTTTCACTGCACAGCTCAACTGTATGTTATTGGGTAGATGGAGCTCCAGCCCAGAGTAGCTATCATTTACAATTCTCCTTTGAGTAAAGACTACTGGGTAGGCCTTTTTCAAAGGGGTGAAAAACAGCCTTGAATTGTACAAATTGGAAGAAATAGCGGCTAGCAGTATGTGTGCCAGTTTGTGCCACAGGGAAGACGGATATTATAAATGCTCTGGGATTCCATTTCATCCTCTTACTGTAGCTCTTTCTCCACAACTGCATCCTCTCTAGTAATGGTGTTAAATAATGCATATGTAATTTTGTTGTTTTATGCTGTGTTTTGCTTCTAACACTGGCCTGGGACCATGTTTCCCTCCCTTTCCTGAAATACACCATGGAGGATATGGAAATTCTACCACTTGTTTCTGCTGGTTTTGAAGAATTAGAAATTATTGTCTGGAGCTCACATCCCTTTTTCATTAGTATCTCCTGACTTGATCAGATGGTCAGACACAACATGCCATCTGTAGTAAGCCCTGCAGCTTGACATGCCATGCCAAGAGATTTTGGTTGACAGCCTTTATTCATCAGATGATTTTGGAGGCAGCTCATTACCAAGTGATGAACCTTCCTGTGTCTGGTTAATTATCAATTTTCAAAGTCTATTGGGTGAGATCAGCTCCCATATGAATGGCTATTGGTTCATTTTTTTTTTTATTTTTTTTTTCCCTTGGGATTTTTACTGAATTGTTTAAGAATACACCAACATTTCAGAAACTTTAATCACGACAGTCTTTTGGTCTTCTATACAGATATCCTCAAAAAAAATGGCAAAGAAAAGATAAATATATTCATAATATACTGGTTAGCTTTGACAAATTCTGCTCCAATGCATTCACACTCTTAACATGAAAGCATAAAAGTTTTCCTCCTGCAACTCCACTGATACCAGAAAAAAAAATGCACAGAGAATTTAGTGATAATAATCTAAAGTACATTTTTTTTTCTATGTGAATATAATTATATAAATATAAAAATGACTTTGAAAAATTAATGTATTTCTCTGTTGAAAGCTGTGCTGTTTACCTGAGGATTTTATATCTTTCAGATCAGGCACTGTTTTATTCTGCAGCTGGAGACAACCTGTTGCATTCTGGGTACCAGTTTATTTTCAGAAGCTATTAGTTTTGTTTACAATCTTACCATTCAGAGCTGAATTTTATACAAAGGTGGATGAACAATTCCCTTTCTCAACATCTTTCTGGGGGTCAGTGCAAGAGAAATGAGTGCAGAGCAATAGGAAATTATATCAGGAACTGTGTTGCACTGAGAGAGACCAAGCAAGCGAAGATTCAGGAGCCACCAGCTACAGTTCATAAAAATAAATCTCATGCAAAACCAGGATTAAGGATGGTATTTTACGCCTGGAGAGGCACTGGATTTGCTTGTGTCGCATCAGTTGCACCAAGCACATGAAATTTGTATTCCAGGTTGGGTCAGGGCAAGCATCAGGTCATGACCAGTAAAGCATTATAGAAAGCTATGTAACAGAGGAACCATTACATTATCTGTCTCATCAACATTGCATACTGACAGGTGCCATTCCCAAGGGGAGGCTCAGCACCCTGCAGGCAGTCTGGCCAGCTCCCACGCTGCTCGTTGTGCTGCTGAAGATCCCTACCAAGGGCCATGGGGCTGAGCTCTGCAGGACATGCTCCTAGCCTGGCATATGAGTAGCATCAAGCAGGGGAAAAACAACAAAAACAACTGTGAAAATGCAAGGCTTAAGGGTGAGGTAGCCTGCATGTAGAGAGCTGCTGGAATGAAATCATACCAGGGAAAGCAATGCAATTCATCTCCATAAAACAGTTTCTGCTTTTACATTCCCTCTGCACACAGAATGAACAATACTGGAAAAAAATGTATTTTTAAAACACAAAAATAGCCAAGAAGTATACCAAAAGAAATGTTATGATCTTGCACAAAAATGTCTATGTGGATTTTCAGGAGTGGTAAATGTGACTTATGAAGGAGGTAGAACAGATGCACCATGCTATCCAGCTGGCCCCATATCCTGTCTATGGCCATGCATCAATTGAGAGGTATCCTGAGAAACACTCACTACATATATATTATGCATATAAACCATAGCTAAAACTGAATGGGAAATATTGTCTTTGGGAAAATGCATCTCATTACAATTAACTGATGCTTTGCAACTGTATAGTGCTCTAATTAGGAGATTAAAAATTTATTTACTCATAGTTCACATAGATAAAATTTTTATAACAGGCGTCTCTAATCACAATGATAAATTTGCTATCTTTAAGAACTATTCTGGCTGCGAGTTTCTCACATGATCTCCACCAGCATTAAGTGTTTAAGTGCAATTCCTGATTTAATCACTAGGTGGCATTTGGCCCTGGTGGAAGAGTTCAATTTTGGACGTCAAATGAAATGTAGCATTGCGTCTTATCCAGAGCAATGAGATACAAGCAACAGTCCAGTAATAGAAATGAGGATACGGATGAGTGCTTGCTATATGTTCATAAAATTTCTATAATAAATATACAAAATATGTCATCAAAATACTTTAAAATTTCTGTTTGGTGCATAATGAGGCAAAGCCTTAAGGCTAAACTCTGGTTAAGCTTATTATTGACAGTCATGGCTATGTCACCAAATCCAGCAAGATCAAATCAAACAGGTCCCAGTCATCCAGGTAGAAAGTTCTTCTCCTCTCTTGTGAACAAATCTATGCAAAAAAATATTTTTGAAAGAAAAACTATGTTTTATCTGCCCTTTGGAAAGAAGAAATACTGATGATAAACTCTCAACTGTGCTGTTGGGTTTCCAGGGTCTTATACTATAGTCAGGGACTAATAATCCCTACAGTGGTTTCCATATGCATGAATTACTTCTAGATATTTATTACCTGGATATGTACAGTGGGTTGGAAAGTTTTTTTGTTTTAATGCAAGGAGGTTGGAAAGTTTTTTGTTTTAATGTGCTTAGTTGTCAACATGAATAAAACAAACATGCTTTGTAATGATATTGTGAAACAGTAGAGAAAAAGAACCAGGAAAATAAAATGCTATGAGGGAAATAAGCATTTCATGCATACAAATGAGATGAACCCATCCCTCATCTCCAATATGGAAGCCTCTTGACTTTTTGCTAAGCAGCAAAGTACTAGCAAAGACATAAAAGTGCAGAGCTCATACCAGTTATTTCCCCATACAGTCACCTGTTGACATACATCTGTTGATGTTCCCTTGATGTTCTCTTTATTTGGGGAAAAAAATAATAATAATAATAAAAAGCAAATAGACAAATTCGTGGGTGTAAGAAAAATAAGTCACTATGTGTTTATTTGTTTATTCACCTGAACAAGTACTAGACTTTATTAGTGTGCTTTAAGTGAGCAGCCTCTCAGTTGGTTTCCATCAGAAACGCTATCTGCATAACGTGCATAGTATAAAGGAGTACATTTTATACCCGATGAGGAGGCAGCTTCTTGGCAGAAGTCCAGATTACAAATTTGTATTGAGGAATTTTTTTCCTCTGCCCCCTTTAACATTGCACCCCATGAAGGCTCACAAACACCATTAGGACCGTGAACATTAATTGTTAATGTAACAAAGTCGCAGAATAAAAGTAATTTGCCACATTCTGCTTAATCTCCTTCATGCTGGCTTCTTTTAGAGAGATCACTGGCAGAAAGCAAGAACTGAAACATGAGGACCCTCTAAAGGTGAGACAGCTGCTCGAGTCTAATGCATTAACCTATTCACCACAAATAATTCCTCACCTGCATCCTCATTGTCACACACATACAGCCAAGTTCCAGTTACACAGTGACAAATTGTCCCTTCCCCATGTGTTTGCTCTTCAGCCAGCCATCTGCCTCCAGCCACCAACAGTGGAGCATTTTTGGGAACATCTCTGTCAGTTTGTGCTAGGGGTAGAGTCAGACTGTGGCATCTTGTGTTAAAACCGGGTATGGAGATGTTTGTTTTGCAGCATCACAAAGTGACATCTAACTGCCTGCCTCATAAAAAATTATTTTGCTTCAGCTTTGAACCATGAACTCTCCTAGCAGGATCATCCCTAGCTTGACAGCAGCTAGAAAGTGAGACCATGGCAGGGGACCTGGCCTTGTGTCCCCCAGCCCTCAGCGTGCACACATGAATACAGCTTTCACTCCGGGTCACCAGTAAAGTGCTACCAAACTGGGATCTGCCCGTTAACTCAGCAAACTTCTTTGATAGTTGTCCCTGCAAGCAAGCAAGTAACTGAGATGGATAGAGGAAAACAAGGGTTTTTATGAATTAGATTGCCTGGAGGAGGGGAAAGAAACAGCTCACTGTGTAAACCTGATGTTTTGTTACCAGCCCCCCAGAGCTTTTAGACACATAGATAAACCAAGAACATCATGTGCTGCCACCCTCATTTTAGTACTGCATGGAGCCATTTACATAGGCATTCCCTGCAGTCTGGGGACACGGAGGCACCTGAGGCCAGCTCAACCTCCGGCCACTGCTGGGAGAAGGCAGGGCCTGCTGATAAACTGAGTCATAAAAGCCCATTTTAGAGATCCTCCACACAGCCTTCAGTGAGGCATCCATCACAGGTGGCCTCACAGCATCACCCACTGCTTCATGTGGCAACCAAGGGCAGCTGCAGCCAGATGCACCTTTAGCACGCAACATTTCTGTCTTCCATGGATTAGTAATCAGTAGATATGCTGTATGCTAACCACTAGTAAATGTCACCCATATGTTTAAACATGACTTTATTTCTTCCAAGACTATTTGAAAGGACACATTTAGCTGACCTTAAATTAAATACCAAAGTCACTTTTTGGTTTTGGAGAAAAACTTATTTTTCAGGTATCAAGCGAAGTTCTCTATTCTTCCTTCAGCGATACTATCTTGCTTTTCAAGATAATAGAGGAGTAAATTCAAGCCTGATTTTTCTTTCCTCCAGTGGCAAATATAAATGTGTAAATGGCTTTGTAATTGCAGTATGTTGCAAGCAGAGAAGCTCAGCAACCTTATCTTACGAGACAAGATTTGCTCTGATTCAGAATAGATTGATAAGGGATTCCAGCACAAAGGTGAGGTAAATCAATGCACATCACCTGCAATAAGGATAACACTTGTAAACTGACAGGGGAAAAGATAAAACCTGTTATGAGAAACAGCTGAGGAATTTATTCACTTTTTTATGTTTTGTTTTGGTTTGTTTTGTTTTTCAGGAAGTGATATATGGTAACAGTGTTGTTTACACCTATGGATGCCTTTGAAGCAATGTATCAGCACTGGTTATCTTGTAGAAGCTTCTAAGGTAAATAAAATATTTTGTGCTAATATCGCTATCTGCACAAGATTACAGACGTATACCAAATAACATCTCAAAATAAGCAAGCCACTTCCCAAATTGTAGTTTCACAAGTCACCAAAATCACCTCAGAGAACCCCACATCCTCAAAGCCTCCTGCAACCATCTTACAGGAGGGCTCCTCCTGCTGCTCTTCTTCTTTTTGAACTCATAAGAGAAAGAACCCAACTGCATTAGTTGTTTGAATATCACTCTTCCATTTAACAGCTCCGGTCACAGGGAGATTGAGCAGTTCCTGAGTGGGAGGGTGATAGCTGTAGAGCTTCTTATGGTTTGAGGGGCACACTGAAAACAATTTCGTAATTCCTTCTGGAGTTCCCCTGGAATGGAGTTCCCCTGTCCTGAAATGTAATTTTAATGATTTCTCACAGCTTATGACTGAAGACTGGTTTTCTTTTCCAGCCCACCCATGGTATTCAAAACACATGTTCATTCAGCAATTTAAGCAATTTGAGATGAAGATTTATATCTCAAAATATCATTAGCAATTACTAAAACAAGATGTACTATTACATTGTTGAATATGGGCATATTGGTCAGCTTTATTACAAACAATTTCAAATGAAATTGAAGCATCACATCTGTTGTCAGAGTAAATAAAAGAGTAAGAACAGAGACTCAGAAGCAAACAATAATTAACTGCTAAACAAATTCAGGTCTGAATTTATTGCTGGGTATATTATTTGTTATTCTCTGCTTTTAACTTGGGACTTTCAGCCAAGTAGTGCTTACTCAAAAATTACACTAACAGCCAATGAAAGCTTGGGCAAAGGAGCAGAATGTTTTTGGATCTGGGCCTGTGGAATCCCCCCCACACTCCAGCACTGAACTTTGAGCTGAGATCAAAAGCAGGTTCCAAATCACCATATGGATGTCCAGACCGTGGAAGCTCTCAGAAACATTTGCTGTCATCTTGGAAGAGGCCAGGATTTAACCCAAAGGTTTCACCAGGCCTAAAAAGGAGATCAGGATAGGGAAAGGGGAAGCAGAGGAGGAAAGGAAAGATTACAATGGATCCCAAAAGGATTTTAAATCAAGATGCAGAGTGGAAGATTGGTTATAGTTGTGTACAGACAAATAGCCATTTCTCAGGCCTATGAAAAAAAAATACTGACATGTCAAAATTTTTTATGAATTTAAAAACAGAAGTTATTAATTTTAAGCATACAGCAAAAAAATAAATTCCACAGCTGAAGACAGTATATTGAAGTTAAGCTGTCAGAAGACAATATATTGAAGTTTTAGGAAAATACAGTAAACAGGGATCATTACTTATCTGCTTTGAGTATTTCTGCCACTTCTATTTCTTTGTTCAACCGTAACAAAGAAAAGTTTTTAAATTAGCTATTTCTTTCAGAGGTAAAACATCCCAGTAATAAAGTATCTTATTTTTTCCAGCCTCTGAAATATATCAGTCATTCATAGGAAAACATATATACAGTCAGAGCACGCTTTTCAATGAAATTCATTTCTTTTAAAGGGTGAAACTAATATTATTTCCATAAAATTATTAAATGCTGATCTCTATTTTAAAAATACCATTTTTTATCAAGAAAGTGCTGTGTACTAGTGAGGCACTTTGCACTGGAATAGTTCGCTTAGTTTTGCAGTGAGATGGAAACACTAAGAAATTACCCCAGGAATATAATGGCTCATTCCTGTGTTTATGCGGGCACTTCTCTGAACAAGCAGTGGGTAAATTATTCCACAACATGCATGACTTGAGACCACGTGGAATGAACAAATTTTAGATTTTTTGAGTGTTTTAGTTAATTAACCATAACTGAAATACAGTGTACAGAGTTTGACTAAATAAATATGAATCATGTGCTTTGAGAAAGTTAGGGACATAACTAGGAAAAAACAAAACAAAACAAAACAAACAAACAAACAAAAAACACATAATAATCTGATAATAATCACCAGCATTAGGAGGTTGATGATTGTCTCCCACTAGAAAATGTAACTTTGGGTTTCTCCAACTCACCTGCTGAGGTTAATCATTATTCATAGGATGGCTTTTGTATTCATCATCCTGTCATGGACAGCTTTTAGAGGGAATGGTGAAAGGCAACACTCTTGGCAACAACATGGCCATTACACTGACTGGCCAGCATGGGGAAGGGCTCACTCACAATCTACTGAAGGTTAGCAAAACTCAGGCTGATGCTTGGACTTGATCATTTTGAAAGTCTCTGCCAACCTAGGTGATTCTATGGAATATGAACTGATTCTTATATGTGCTGAACAGATCTTCAAATCCAACAGATGCTCTCAGTGATTAGGTGGTGTTTTTCAAACAAAACAGCTGACAAAGAGTGAAGAGTATTGAACTGGTTTGTCTGTCTCTTGTTGCTTCTTCTCATTGCACTGGATAAGTATGCATTCCTACAATTTTACAACTTCCTCAGATTTCTCTGATGTAACTTCACCTTTCTCAACTGATTTGGGATCATTAAAGAAGCTATTATGTTATCAACATTTGGACACACCTGGCTGATGTGATCATTACGTTTCATACTTGGAAAAATAAAGGCAAAAAAATCTGTCAACCCCTCTCAAATTCACTCCCTTCTTTGATTTTCTACAAATCTTATCTATTAATCTACATTTAGGTTATTATTATTATTTTTTAATTGTAGTAGTGTAACAATACATTTCGTGACTGCTTAAATGAGGTTAAGAGGCAAATTCAAAGCAAAGTTTTTGAATTATTATGAGTAGCAATAAAATCCACTGCCAGTAAGTACAGTTGAATTAAGAGGAAGACTTAATTGCAGAAAGCTTAAAAAACAAAACAAAACAAAACAAAAAATTCAGCGCCTTATCCTCATAATTAGTCATCAAGTACTCAGCTAGAGGTGGTGGTAGTGGTAAGGGTTGTGGAGAGGAAATGCTTTATCTATGTTACAGAATTACTTGTTTGAATCTTTCAGACACCTGAAAGCTTTATCAAGGTGTGCTTTGCATCAGGGATGTGACTTTTATCCACAGATTATCTGACTTAGCAGAGATATATATGTTGGAAAAGAAAATATAGCTGTTCCCAATATGACAGAGGTAAAGTTAATTTTAAAAGTGACTGCCTTTCTGGTCCTCAGCATTTGATCACTGGGGTGAGAGGGGGAGGAAAGCATGAAGGCTCTCAAAGCACAGTGTTGATAGAGCCTATAGGGAGGGGACAGTACAGGCCGTGCAGAAACAGCAGAGTCCCATCATCCAGGTATTTGGGAAGATTTTGCAGCCTCTGTTTTTCCCCTTGTGCTTGAGAACATTTCAAAGGCAGTATCATAAAAGACATCACATGTTCAGTTCAAAATTGTAACTAGGGCTCTGAGAAGAGGGAAGGGGGCAGGTATGGAGACAGCAGACGTGGTTTTGAAGAACTCATTACAAAGCACTTTTCTTTATACCTCTCTGCAGAGGTAAGGATAGCAGCTGGGCAGATGATTCACCACCTCTCCACTTAAACAATGAGGAGGAGGATTAGTTAACCTGAGACTGCTTTATGAACCCATGGAACTGACCTAAATACCACAGTTAAGGAACAGGTTTTTGTGAGTGTGGGATTTCTAGCAGGAACTGGACAAATGCAGACCTGACACCCCAGCAGTCTTTGCTCTAAACATGCAACTGCCATCCTGCACCTATGAATTATGAATTTCTCAATGCATTAAAGGAGTAAGGTTGCCACATACCAGAAACCTGAGGTCACAAAAGACCAAAGTAGTATCACCTTCTTGAAGCAATAATTAATAAGACTAAAGAGCAGTATGAAACCTCCTACTCCTTTGCCTTTCCCCTGGGAGCATTTGATAGAGCCTTTCTCTTGGCTAGAAACTCGTACTGAATCAAGATGTTCACTTTGTTCCTACCCAGCGGCATGCCTAGAATACAGAGCAGACAACATCTGGGGAAAAAAAATCAAAACAAATAAATAAATAAATAACAAGATCCAAACCTAAAACAAACAAACTAAAAAAAAAAAAAACCACCTGCACTTGTGACTTTAGATCTATTCAAGATTTTAAATCCTTACATCGACTCTTACTTACCTCTGTCAAACTTCAGCTCTTCCAGGAAAGTAGGGAAGAGAGGAAAAAAAACCTTACCATTATCTGGATATTCCTTTTGCTGACCCTGTCATCTTTGTTAATAGTATTTAATGAGTAACTCAGTCACGGATAAACATGTTAGCATTATTATTTTGTCATCTTAGCACAGTCAGCATGATTCAAAACAGTCACAAGACTGTCACAGTTCCCAAATTATCAAAAGCTATGGGAAAACAATTAATTAGTAGCTGAGAGAGAAGGCTTAGCTGTTACTACCATGAATAATCCAGCAGCCTTTTGGTTGATCTGAAATGTATAAATACATACGTACACGTACTTGAAAAAGAAATATGGCCATCCAACAGAGAATGCTTTAATGCAGACAGGTTTCCCCTGTCTGAGAGGCCTGAAAACAACAGAGAAAATCACTAAAACAACTAATTTTATTTATTATACCATCTTGGCTGGAAAAACAGTCCTTTGAAACAATGCCTCATCTTACAGTCTTAAATCATGCAGACTTTAAAAGTGTTAAGACAGATGTAAGAGTGCATTTAGGCATGACAACTCATACTTCTTTTACCAGGCTTCTCTCTTACAGCCAAGTTTTTTCAAACAGCTGGTAGTAGAGCCATTGGAAGGTACGTATCTACATGTTACTGGCCAGAAAACTATAGCTGTCTGCCAGAAGTCACTGATGTTTGCTGGTTTTCAGAAATTAAAAACTACATTTTATTGACTCTTTGGGGTCAAGACAAGTTGGCTCTATCATTTGACTACCACCCACTCTTGTATCAACTTGCATAACTTGGACCATGTACAAGCAGGTAGCAGTTGCTATATGGAGGCAAAAACATTGCAGGGTTATATGTATGCACCTGATAAAGCAAAGGACCCTTACAAGGAATTCTCTGAACTACTGGCCTGGAAGTCAGAGCTCTGAGGGGTTGGGATCGGCCTCCCAGGATTTGCTCCTACTGAGTAATTACAAATAAGTGAATGTGTTGTGTGAAGTTACCTACTATTGGCAAGAGTTTTATTAACAAAAAGTGTTCTGTTGGTTGTGATCTGCATCTTCCCCAACCTGATCCACTGTTAGGGAAAAGCAAATTTACAGAATCGGGCATCCAAATATTTCATCAGGTATTTCTTGGCAATACCAATCCCCACCTAACAAGGACGGCTGCTACCATCAACCAATTTCCTTTCTCAAAAGACTTGCTTAAAGAAAACCACCTCTGTTCAGAGCAGCTCCATTTTCTGCATGATTCCTGGCCCAGAAAATATACCAGCAGAAACCTTCGAAGCATTTTGCCACATCAAAGAATCTCCCACATGTATACAGTGCATCTACCAATTGCATCACTTACTACCAACAAAAATTGTGCAATATCCTCATGCATTACCAGTCACTTGGGAACCTACTCTCAGGAGCGTCAGAAGTCTTAGGAAAGCTTATAATGACCTCACCTGAGGACCTGCAAACTAAGCATTCATGCCTCCGGAAGAGCTCTGTAGTAGAAACATGTTATATGAGCTCTTCTACTCTAAGGGAGAGCCACATAATTATGTGATTTCACTGCTGCTTTTCGGTATATAAGATAGGTAAGTTACCTAAAGTTACCTAAATAATAGGTAACAATTTCATGGAGTTGAAACTGGCAACTTCTGTCTTTTAGAAGCTTCTCTTTATTTGGTCAACTGTACTAGTTCAGCAAAGGGATTGATAAGAATACAGATGGAGGTTTCATTTTAGATCCAGAGACACACATGCTAAGATTAGTTACTGCATGACACCACGCTGCTACAACAAAAAGCAATTACTGGACTATTTCCACTGCTTTGCATAACCTCCTTCAAGTACCTTGTGACGAATAATAACTTTGTTGCTCTGAAAGTTCCTGCTCAGCTGGTTTACCTAGGCATCTTCTTTAACTGTAAACCACAAGGTTGCTTTTTTTTTTTTTTTTTTTTTTTTTTTTAAGTGCTTATAATTAGATATTTTCTTCTGGGAATTCCAGTGACAACAGATAGCCAAGCCCTGACAATGAGCTCTTAGCTTTGACTGTGGGCTGAACAGAATTGTGGCTTAACAACAAGGGCTTTTTCTCTCTGTGGGTGGTTTTAGTATTTCCTTCTCATCCAGTAATACAGAGTATCTGTTCTTAAGGCATTCTTGACAACTTCATGAAAATTTTCTTTGTCTGTATCCTAAAATAAAGACATTCATTACTTGTCACAGTGTCACAGAGGGGAAACTACCTCACTAAACAAAATTGAACCTTGGAAACACAAAAGTGTTTTCTTATTTACTGGTTTTCTATCCAGTGTTTTGCACATCTTTAGATGTGCACTACTTGAACTCTGGTTGCCAGTATGAGATGACATTTTGCACTGAAAAACATCACCATTTGAAAACAAATTCTTGGCATCTCTAATGCTTCTAGAGAACATACACAGAACTTTCTAATGTAAAAATGATACAGTATTCTTCTGAAATGTTCTTTTAGGTTAATAAATCTTTCGTTCTTCTCACCTAACTCTTACTGTCAGAGTGCATGCTGAAGTTCTTAACTATTAAAACTTTGTTTACAGGAGAACTGAAAAGCAAAGTCTTGACAACTTTAGAAAAATGGTGACAAACACAAGTTTTGCTTTGTTTTGCTTGCATAAGGCACAGAAAAAGGAAGCAAAAATTATCATTTATGATTTTCAAAGCTTTTTGCCACTTACAAAACTACAAAAAAAAAAAAAAATTGATAAAAACTGTCACAGCAAGTATTACCTGCAAGATCACAGGCAGCTCTCTTCTGGGATGCACAGATGCTATAGATTGCACCTCAAGTACTGTGTTCAGCTTTGGGTCCCTCACTACAAGGAGGGCATTGAGGCCCTAGAGCATGTCCAGAGCAAGGCTACGAAGCTGGTGAAGGGCCTGGAGGACAAGTCCTGTGAGGAACGGCTGAGGGAACTGGGGTTGTTTGGTCTGGAGAAGAGGAGGCTCAGGGAGACCTCGTTGCTCCCTACAACTACTTGAAAGGAAGGTGTGGGGAACTGGGGGTCAGCCTCTTCTCACAGGTAACTAGTGGTAGGACTAGAGGGAATGGCCTCAAGTTGTGCCAGGGGAGGTTTAGGTTGGAAATCAGGAGACATTTCTTCTCAGAAAGAAAAGCCAGGCATTAGAACAGGTTACCCAAGGAAGTAGTGGCATCACAGTCTCTGGGGGTGTTTAAGGAAAGGTTGGACGTGGTGCTTAGGGACATGGTTTAGTGGATGACATTGGTGGTAGGGGAATGGTTGGATCTTGGAGGTCTTTTCCAACCTTAATGATTCTATGATCTTCAAACAAGAAGCAACTCCATTGGCAAGGAGTTGTTTATTACTTAAAATGTTCAAGATAAGACAAAACCACTAAGCAGCTAGTATCAGCAGATAATCATTTACAACTGAGGGAATGAGCAAACAAATCTTATGTCTTTGAACCTGACTAAGGTCCAAGGAAGGACAGTTTCATCTACGATTTACCAACCAAATTAGTGCTATGACAGACTTATGGATGGGGATGGACCTCTCAAATCTAAAAGCATTTTATTACAGGGTGAATGTTCAGGAATACTTGGAATGTTGTAGTCTGCCTGATCTAGTTTCTCCAGCTCAAATAAGTTCTCCAAACTGTCTCAGATCTAATGGCGGCCTCTTGAAAAATTGGTCTGCAAGGTATGGTCAAGAGCTTTCTTCTTTAAGAGCTATCACTACATCTAAGTTATTTAAGATACTGGATCTATCATTAAAAATAGGCTGTTGCTGTTTTGAATTTGTCAAACCCCATACTTAAATTATGAATTAAAATTTTTTGCTTAACTTAGATCTAACTTTAGATTAGTCTTAAGATTTCTAAAAAGTTTAGCTTTGTCTGTGTAAGCAGTCATCTTATAAATTTAATAGGGTTATTTTGAACATTTGAACAGTACTTGCTTGCTATTTTTTTCTAATGTATTTCAAGATCGAGAATTACAACTTTGAAATAGCATTTATTAGAAAATATCTTAATGTATTTTAGAAATCTGTAACAAAATGACTCTTGAATACTCTTTTTTGCTGAAGTAGAAGTCACCAACCAAATTAGTTATTCTATAGTTATTTCTAGAGATTAAAAAAATATGAATAAGTATCTATGAAAATATAAATATTTAATTCTATATTTTTAATTAAAATTTTGTTCAAAATAAATAGTTTCTAGGACTTGTTCAGTCTCCACACAATCATATCAGAACTGAGCTGAGCTTCTGCTAGTTTCAAAGCCATTTCCTGGTAAAGGGCACCATTCATTGTTTGATTCATATTTAGCACACTCTCTTCCCGTTCATTCTGAAGCTTCATTCTGAATTGCTGAACTTTGTCCTCACTGTCCAGTAAAGAAGCCACAGGAGCATCACTGATTTTTTTGCCAGGCTCATTCTGCCTTGTCAAACTGTTTTCAGCTTTACTTTCTTTTGAGGAGAGAGAAGTCCGTGAGGTGAGCATTTCTTTTTCCAAAGCCAGCGCTAACTGCTCAGTAAGTACATCTTTGCTTCCAGATTTCAGGAGTTTTACATCACAACTTGGTGGGAGAACTTTAGTGAGGCTATGAAGGCACTGGAACAAGACTGTCAGACTTCTGTAAAATAAGAGTATTGTAATTAATCTACCTTGTATGTTCAAAATTCAGTAGTGGCAACTACAGTAACGCTACTTTAAATCAACCAGGGAAAAAACTTAAGATGATTATGGTTTTAAGTACTGTGTATACAGCATACACAACCATAAGCAAGGACTGTCTAATGGAGTGCACTTAGCCAATGTACACAAAAAAAAGTTTGTTCAGCAATATAAATAATCTACATTAAAATACATGCAGTTACATGAGCATCTCTTCTTTCTTTGAGAAGTATTTCATTGTATGTAAGGGCCACATGCGATAACACAAAGAAATATGCTTCCTGGTCTGCATGCAAAGGCAAAAAAAAATAAAAAGTCAATTATATTCATAGGTTGTTACTATCAGTAGATATGTACTGCACAGCTATTTGGTGGCTCACTACTTGTCTTTTTGGAATGGTCACTGGTAAGAAAGTGTTACACTTCAATTCAGATATTCAAAATTAGTAAGGATCCCGGATAAAATAGTGTTGGTGTACATCAGGGAACTGACTCCCTTAGACACCAGTATAGTGTATACGATGCAGTGACAGACTGACACACATTCTAAGAGGAATGCAGAGTTTTTCAAAATATTCTTATTTCCTGTATTTGGCCAGATGAGCTCTGCAGATGTCTTTTGATAAAAAAAAAAAAATTAAAAAAAAAATTGTTTCAGAACAAAAGACAAACAAAAAGCATCCACAAGCATCCGCAAATAGCTAGGTTTCCCACACTGATCAGAAAGGCATTTTTATTTGTAGTTCAAATTCAATTGTTTTTTAAAATTCTCTTAAAAATTTTCTTTAAAAAAACAAAAAAAAACAAAACACAAATATTATCAGCATATGTTCATATTACTCTAATAAGAATAATGAATATAAAATTATGATTGGCTGAAAAGAACAAAATAGTACCAAGCACATATTAAAGGAGACTAGAATATTTGGAATCCAATGTACTGCCAAAGACAAAATTAAATGTTACAACACATGCTCTGACATAGTTCTGATATGAAAATAGTTCTATGCAGCTGTAGGAAACAATATAAAGATGATCTAAAGCGTATATGTTAGATAAATATATTCCACACTTTTTGACCAATTTTACCTGCAAAATAGCGTTAGAACTCCTTCAAATGGACTTTTCAGGGTCCAGTTAAAAACTGTACTGTATACATTTCCTGCTTTATGACAGAACATATAGTCATGGCATTCTTTAAATGGTGTGCACTCCATTTCTCCAAGTAACCATGAATTTACTGAAGTTAGTGTGAAGTCAGAAGACTGAATCTGAAAGGAAAATCTCATAGATGCTGCAAGGACAGCGAGTATGTCTTCCATGGAACCTGCAAGAAAATACAGTAAAAAGATATTTGACCTAAATATTTTGATCAGGTTGCACGCAGTAAATGTGAATAGATTTTTGCTTCACACTCCTAGTGTTACTTGGAGAATCTGCACCTGCATTCAAGTGTTCTCTGGAAATTTTCTTCTCACCTAAATTCTTATACGTACTTCTGTCAAACAAAATGGTTACCTGATTAACAGTATCATCTGTATAAAAAAAAAAAGAGCTCTAAAGAGAAGCATCTCCTTGCCAAACGAATACTATTAATAGCCTCCTATTGGAGGCTAACACACTGGTGTTAGCTGATGGTATAGCATTAAAGGAAGAAATTGAAATTCTTTGAAAATGATCAGAAAGACATTTCACTACATTAGTAAAAGCCCAGTTCAAAACCAGTTGAATTAGGAACTTTGAAATAAAAAAAAAAAAAAAAAAGAAAAAAAAGATGTGAAGATGAGGAAAAGCTTCAATTACTTTGGTATTATTTGGAAAATAGTAATACTAAGTCAGAAAAGTGTGTCTAATCAATACTAAATATCTTAGATGAAAAAAAGCAGGATGCAGCTTTCCATGTTCAGACTTATCTTTAAAGTTAACCTTTCCAGATGCGCTTCAGCACCAATGCTATCACAAAACCTTACAGCAATGCTTTTTTCCATTTTGAAAAGTTTCTTCTGCCTTGTATTTCACCCATCTCTAAATTGAAAAAATCTCTGCAGTTTGCATTCAAAGAGAGAGACATAATTACACCCTGAAAACTTAGCCTCATCTAGAATAAACAGAAGAATCAACCACGTATTTATGAATCCAAATCACATCAAGCCATTTACCTGTACAGTAACTATTATCCCTTAGCATCTTTACTGAGTATTTTCCATCTGAGATATCTTCCAGACTTAATAAAACTTTCCCACAGAGTAAAGTGATCTTTTTGCTCTTCTGTAAACCATCATTCTGATGTTTTTGTTTCTTTGCATGTAGTAGAACTACGCAACATACACAATGAAATGCCAATAAGGGTGAAAGGCTGGTAACAGCAGTGACTGTCTTCGCTCCTTCCAGATTAATCTTTGAACATTTCTTATGAACCTGTTTTTTCAGATCATTCTTACTATGCAAGTCCAATTTCATCTTTTTCGGTGGAGGCTCAATTTGACACGAGGAAACAGATAATGCTGAGAAGGCTTTGTTCAGCTTAATGATTTTATTCCGACACTCAATAATTGGAGAAATTGAAGAGAAGTCTTGATCCACCACTAAAGATAAACTGACATCACTCAGTGACCTGTAAAAATCCATGTAAGATGACTGCACGCACAGAATGCATTTCGCCTCTGAGAAATAACCAAAACTTTTCAGACATATACAGACTTGTAAGACTACGAAACTCCAATATCATTCCAAATTAATTCAGAGAACACACAAAGAGTATATTTTGAATGACTGTTTCATCTAAGCTTGGTATTAAGAGCTTCTAGGAGTTCAATGAGTCTAACTCAAGTAATTTGGGCATTTCATTCCCCCAGAATATGTTGAAAATTCTACATAACTATTGCAGATACTCTACAGCTTTTGTAATCTATTTTTAAAATCCAAATCTTTTAATGATAAATTCAGAAAATATCAACTCTACTGTCTTTGAGGTTTAACTAAAAGCTATTCTAGTATTTTATATTGCTTTTTAGGTATTCAAACAAAAGTGTGTGTAGAGAGTAAAATAAAAGATTTAAAATACCATTTCCTTAAACATTCAGTAATTTCCTGAAATGTATGAAGTGCTTTGTTCATTCAACACAGGGTTCTTCCATGAAATCCTAATAGTACTGTTTCTGATCTTCTCTTAATGAAGATTATTTTTTTCTGTCAATCAACTCAGTCTCAAGATGTCACTGACACCTGAAAGTCTTATAAATGTCTAATTTTCTTCACAGAGAAGTATCACCACCTTACAGTGCAATCTAAAATATCACTATAATCTTGCATTAGTAGGAAGCCCAAAAAATAATCAGTAAAGACTTGCAGCTTTGGGGTAGAAAGAAGGAAAGCCCTTTTACCTGGAACCACAGGTTGTTGTATAGAGTATTGAACTGGAGACCAGAAGACCTAGATTCTGCTGCTAGCCTACCAGGTAACCTTTGACAAATGATCTCAGAAGATCTTCACAGATCTTTTCTCAGCTGTAAAAATGGGGGATAGGGCAATATTGCTGCTGATTTTTAAAGAACAGTTACAAATCTTGAAGGCTTCTGAAGCTATACAGGAATTAGGTATTTCAATTTCAAAACCAAATTGTCATCAAAGCTAAAAGAATAAGCACTGGAAAGGCAAAAGCAATCTCTTGCCTCAGTGGCTCTTAATAGGCCGTCAAGAAGACAAGGTCACCTTTCCTGTAAAGTTATAGCAACCTGGCAGTTGAGCAATAATATACCCACAGCTCCAACAGAGCAGCCAAAGGGCCTAATAGGTCAGCTCCCTCACAGCCACTGGAATTATTTTCAGTGGCATCAACACTCTTTAAGCTTACCCTAGCACAGTCTCAGCTACACAGCATGTGGGAATATAGGTCAAAAGGCAAGTTCTGTCTCCACCAGCATAAGTTTGTTTAATGTAATCCTGCTTTTTTAAAAAGTATGCTCCAAATTATCTCCCTCCATCTAAGAGGGAAATGACATCAGTAGTAATTACTACCAGAACTAAGCAATCATAATGTACAAAATAAACAAATCATTATAACAACAATAAGAATAAACAAACAGTTTTGAAACTTTAAGTATTGAATGCGTCTTTGTTCCATGTAATTTACATAATAAATTGGCTTAGCAAATACTTTATTTGATTGGATATTGACTTTAGCATCGCTGAACACTATTAAGTTGATCAGAGAATTTAAGATGTTTTCTTCTGCACTTCTTTTTAAGCAAATCGCATTCTAGGAATGGCAAGATATTAACACTAAGGCTGCAGGCATGTTATAGCTAGGACAGAACTAAATTTACACTACTTGCTGACATCAGTATACCTTATGCTAATAGGAACTATAGAGAACCATAATTGTTGTCAAAGAAATCTGTTATAAAAAGTCTCCAGTAACGACGTAGTTATATTGATGCAGCTAATTTTTGGCTATATAACGCATTTTTTGCACAGTGCTAGAGAGAGACAAGCTGCAGCAACAACACTGGCAAGACACACACATGAAACAATTTATACACACAATGAGAAAAGTCAAATCTCAAAAATCCACTCTTGCTACTGCAGGGCTTAACTTGTAGTCTCAATTTCTATAAAACTACAGAACAAAATTATTAGATTCGTATACTTACAAGGAAAACGATTCAGTTAGTTTTACTCCAACTACCAAGCTTTCACCCACAACACGCTGCCACAATTTCTCTACGAAGTGGTCTGGAACTTTAGATGTCGATGATGCCTCTTTACTAAGAGAATGAGGAGGATTTTCTACATCATCCCAGAGAGAGACAAGACCTTCCTTACAGAAAAATGTTTGTTTAGATAAATTAAGTGCATATACTTGTTCTTTTGATATTGCATTATTTAGTGTTTTGCCAGAAGTGATCCCTGGAAGTGCTTTTAAGATACATAGAATGAAATCTATATAAACTAGTTTGTTCTCTAGAATAGATTTAAAATATATAATCGCCTTTTCTTAAAACACAAGCTGTCATGACAAAAACAACTCATTCTCTCCCAAGCAGCATGAGTATACATCTTGTACTGTAATATAACTAATTATCCTGAGAAGACTTAAGGTATTAGAAGTTATATTATATTATTGCATTAATTGCTTAAAATTTGCCATCTAAACCTGGCTGAAGGGGACCTGAAGGGGACAACAACATTAACTGAAATATCAAGTGTATTTCAGGTAAGTTAAGATGTTTATTTAAAGAAACATACTAAAATAACATTTGAATAAACCTGATCACCTTTTTAGCTTCAATTCACTCTGCCCCTGTTACAAAATCAATTTTGCTTACACAAATCTATCACAGCTAATTTTTCATATCAAATAACTGTCCATGATCTAACATGTTATCTAGGCAACTGTGCCAATTAGGACTGTACGCTCCCCCTGCTGTTTGTCACTAACTCTTTGTTAGAGTTTACACCTCCATCCAACCTAGTCAGGAGGTACTGTGTGAATCAATTTCAAGGAAAATCAATTAAATTTACTCTTATCTACATACACTGACATGTTAAGAGAATGAACCAGACTTTACTTAGAGCAAATTAGTGAGTTTTGATAGTGGCAATCCCTACTGATAAAAGTAACAAGTGGTTGAGGGAAGCACCCTGTACTCAGCAGAACTCAGAAGTGGTCTGTGCTCTCCTCTGCTTTTTACCTTTTTTGCAGTTGGTAGAATATGGCTTCTTTCTTCAACAAGGTCTATTAATGCTCTGCATGATTCAATAAGAACCCTCTTTTTGAGGCCTAAATGCTGCTGGAGCTCTCGAACAGAAGAAAGACCAACCTGTAAAAGATAAAAATGATTATCAGACTTTGGCTTTAGTCTACAGCAAGTAAGAACTGTTATTGAAGTTACCAAGATATCCTTTAGCTTTCCATTTTAAGCAAGCATCATGACCTTTTGTTCCTCAAAAAGAGCTTCTAAAAGTTGTCCGGGTCAGGTTACTCTGCTGCCAAAATATGAATCTAAGAGTCCTGGCCTCTTAAAATTAAAGCTTGATCTGAACTTAAACTTCTAAAGTAAATATTCTCAAATCAGGTAGGTAATCTCCTTCATTATTGCTCCTACTTTTGTAACGACATCAATTTTGATTTTTTATTAGGACTTGTAGTGATTATTATTCAAGTAAATATATTGAGGAGTCGACAGTTTTACAGACAAATATGTAGGCTAATTCTCAGCTTAAAAAAAAAAAAAAAGCATGCCAGCTCCAGATTTTAAGTTTAAGAAAACTCCTCAAAACTGTCCTCTGGAAGACAAGATCCCAAGAAGTCTGCAAAAGACGTGAGAACAAAGCTTATCATTAGAACTGAAAAACAGCCTCTAAACTAATAAAGAAGTAGAAAGACATCCAGATAAGTCATCACCAACTGGCAAGACTGAATAAAAAGCACTTCAAGTAACAGAAATGATGCCATTTGCTCAAGCTGCAACAGCAAAGAGCATTTAGAGCAAGTAGTACCCATCATAAAACAAAATGATTCACCACCTATCAAACCATGTGTCCAAAGTACCAGATTCCACAAAATACTCCAATGCCAGATTTAGGGTGGGGAAAGAAAAGGAAAAGTTAAGAAGAAAGATGTTTCTACAATCTCTTCCTAATTGCAGTTATCAGAATACCAAAACATTACTCAGTCCCACTGGTGAATAACTCCTGAGTGAGCAACTGAGGTACAGAAAACAAACAGGAAAGCACAGACTAAAAGTCATAATGGCCAAAGATTCACTCATCTATGCTTGCTGACCCATCTAACTTTTGCAAGTGCTTCTTCCCCTCACAACGCAACAGGAATGAGAACTGAAATTTATCACATGGCAAAACTAGACTAACATGTGGCTACTGTTGTCTCTGCAAGAAGGGAAATGCACATTCTTTGTCTCATATCCCAAGATGTGCTGACCAACAAGTGTCGGCAGAAGTCACAACTTTTGCGCTGTGGAACTGAGAAAATAAGAGTGCATCACTTTAAAACAGAAGATAAATACCAACATAAAACCATTGCAGTACAGAGTTGAATACAACAGAGCTAAGAGAAAATCCAGCATAAACAGCAGAACAGATGAATCACTGTGTGAAACAAAACAAATTAAGGCAGAGACTTAGTGTCAAGTAAAACAGCCAGTGCTTTGACACGCTGCAATTAAAGTTACAATATTCATAATTAAATAAATAAATAAATCTAAAACTACCAAGAACTGTGGCCTTTTTGTAAAGGGCAGAGAATGAAAAGGAAGATTCATTATAAGACTTAAAATACTGTGAAAAGTAAAGGTGAAACAGAAAAAGTCGACAAAGCCAAAGGGAAACCTAATTCAGAGGCCTAGAATCTGAAGCTGCTGCTATAGTAAGTAACAGGCTCTGTGGTTTTCTAGTGACTAAAATCCATTATGAAAAAACAAACTGAAAAAAGGGTCGATTTACAGCAAAGATAGAAGAATAACTACTGAAAGTTCAGACTAAACACAGTAATAAAACACAGTAATAAAAATTAGTTGTACATAACATTTCTTGAATACTTCCCACCCACTACTGAATCAACATTACTAGGACGGGAACAGAAACAATTAGACATTGTAGCAATCCAATAAATCAGAAGGATGTGAGAAAAACAAAAACAAACAACAACAACAACAACAACAACAAACACCAACCCTGCCCTGAAACAGGCAAGCCGAGTTGAAGGAAGCAATTTTATCACAGTCAAAAGAACATGGCATTATAATCCTTACAAAATTGTTCAGTAGCTGGATATAGAACAGGCCAGCACTCCTGCCAGAACAGCCAACTAAAATCATCAGAAACCCTGTAACTGTGGCTGTTGTAGCGTAGCTGCACTACTCTGCCAAAGGAAGTTTTCTTCAGAAGATACTGTAATGAATGTTAAGGAAGAACGAAGGAAGAATGAATGCATGAGAAACTTAGAACAGTTCCAAAAATACACTTCCAGATTTTTCAGTTTTACCATCTGCAAAATGCAGCTTACACGCATTACTGTGCATAACTTAAATGCAGCCTATTCCTATGGAGTGGAGCTCAACTTAGTCCTGCCAAAGTTTTCACGTGGCTAGAAAACAGCTATGCGAGTGTAGAATATTTAGGGGTAAAAACAGAGGTATGAGAAAGGGCTGCATTTGCTATTTCACTTTGTCCTAACATAGGAGATAGCACAGAGACTGTCAAAGCATGATTAGATTGCAAAATTCTACAGGACCCAAATTTTGATGATGAGTATTAGAGCCCCCACTCCAAGGCTAAATAACTTTTGCACATTTCCAAGCTAAGCAGGATCCATGCACTATTGTATCAAACAACCATCCTTGAAATTCAGTAATAAATCAGATTGCAACAAAGCAGCAACAGCACTTTACTATTCAGGGAAACACACAAAACAGCGGAGATCTCAACAGGGAAGCAACACCAAGGCACCTACGTCCAAATTCATCACCATGGCAATGGCAAAGATTTACAGCATTAAAACATAAGAGGATTTTTGATTTGCTTGTAGTGCTTGTGCTAGCATGTGGTTTTGGAAATTAGAGATCTACTACTTAAAAATATATATATTTATGATGGATTCTGTGTCTCTGTCAGAAGGACTGTATCAGCAGGTGATACATGAGAACTTCAGCCAGTGGCTTGCTTCTACCAGAGCCAATAGAATGTTCAAAACAGAGTATTCATTTGATCCTAGCACAGATCCACCAAGATGTAAAACAGAAAACCAGCTGGTATTTAAAAAGAACAATGTCAAAAGACAAGTTACATAAAACATTTCGCAGTCAGTGGCAGGGCAGACATCTTCATGACCAAACTGGAAGGATCAACAAACAAGAGGGAAAACTAATGTCTGTCTGGCAGAGGGAGAAAGTAGCTTACTAAATAAGGACAGACTATAGGAACAAATAATTCAATTTTAAAATTTGACTACCAAAAGAATCTAAAAAGAGAAAGTAGTGTATTGTGAAGGAAATATGCACTTTATGTGAAAGCCAATAAGCCTCTAATGCACAAAGCAAATAGCTGTGAAAATCTAGGGTTGGAACGGACCTCCTGAGGTCTTTGGAATTAATCAAAATACTTTCTTCTGCCTTCCAGGAAAGACAAATCCATTTTTCAGTGTTTTCCAAGAAACAGTTATTATCTTTTGAATGACACAACTTCAAACATCTCTTCTGTCATTAAAAAATAGAAAAATCTCCTTTTTCAGTCTTTCCGTAATGGATCAGATTCCTTCTTTTATTTGAGTCCTAAATTTTTCCCAGTCAACTTGCAAATTTTTTTTTTTGCAGTCAACTCAACAAATTTTTAAGGGCTGGAGATCTGCCACAACACTGGTTTTCACTAGTTCTCAAATGAACAGAATAATTACCTTCTATGTCATACTTAAAGCATTCTCAGCAAACTAACAACATTCTTACATCATTGTCTCACTTTGAGATTTATACTATCTCCTTAAGTTTCTGGGTTTTGCTGTTGTTTTTAATTTTCCTATTTGGTCAATTGCTAGCCATCTACCTTAGACCAAGGTAACTACACACAGTACTGAAAAAGAACATATTGGAGAGCACGCTGGAGGTTTACTAGCAGGATGAAAGTTAGAAAGTTGCATTTTCATGTTTCACTAGCAGCCAACAATATATTCCCATCATTACTTATACTCTAGCAAGTTTCCCCCAGCTTGTTTTATAAATGAAGCTAGTTAAAAGGATGCATTTTAACTTCAATCATTCTACTTTGCAATATTAGCCTAAGCTAATAACTATAAGCCGCTAATAACTGGAAGAAAATCATCAGCAGGTGATGAAATAACCATGGTCACTAAGTAGGGCAGAAATCAAAATTGACTTGACTGAAGTCCAAAGGAAAAGTTGATTCTTTCAGGATTAGCTGCTGCTCATTGGCACTCTTTTGGGAACCTGTCACTACGCTGGCTCAAAGCACATAATGCCGAGCAAAATAAGTAGCCACTCTGATTTTATAAAACTGGTTGTTCAATATCTAACAGTAAAATGACTGTTACAAAGCCTTTAAAAAATGGCTTCAGCATTATCTCAAAATTTTAAATAAAATTAGACCCTTCTGATTACCCATATGCGTTTATAACTGAGAGAACTAAAGCAGACTACCACCATTTCAGGAATGGACACTAAATAACATTGTTTTCTCCATTAATCACTTCTCCAATAAAAACAGTAACAGTATTGTTAACCTTACCCTTTGGGTAATGTAATGATAAAGTAACGTGGAGAGAATACAGAAAATACAGAGAACACAGAAAATACAGAGTACTATGTACAGAGTACTAAATACAGAAAATACAGAGTACTATGGAGTACAAACCTGTAATCTTTTTTCAAGAGCTTGGATGGTAAGCAAACCATTCTCTTGCAATCCTTCTGCAGCAGGAACATCATCTTTGTAATTAATACCACTCTAAAAAAAATAAGTTAAAAAAGTAAAAAGCTGAAAGAAAGGTACAGGCTATTACATCCTACTAAAATAAAGGGGGGGGGGTGACAGGGAACACCATAAGAGTAACCATATGCATTCTAAAAGAAAAGTCTTATCTTCTGAAAGCAATTAGCATTTGGTAGTACATAACAAAAAGGCCCAATTACGAGAAGATAATTGATAATTTACCTTAATTTTCTTAGCTAAAAGCTAAGCATTGTAGCAAACTTGTTGCACATCTGAAACATTTTCAACCACATTATTTTAAATTCCTGACAGAATACTGATGCTGTCCAGAAAGCAAAACAATCTCCTCAGATAACTTACATTGCAATTCAGAGTCAGAGAGTGTTGTATTCAAAATTCGGGGCATTTTGCAACAGACATCCAATTTCACTTTGTACCAGTATCTTAATAATTTCTTGAGGTTTCTTGATTTAGTAAGCACAGACTGTGCAGCTGAGAAAAGGCAAACTGAACTTACTTCATAGTTGACTTTTCCCAAATCCGTTATTTTGAATGTACTTAACAAGTCTGTACTGGAGTCATCCTTAAAAAGCAGCAACAGTTGGTCAGTTCCACAGCCAACAAAATCATCTACCAGAACAGACTTCACCTTCTGCCACTTGGAAGCAACCTACAGTAGAAGTTTCAAAATACATATATTGGAATAAATCTTGTACGTGAGATGTTGTTTTGATGAAGTTTGCTTTTTAGAATGAGGCACCCTAACTGAGTGTCTGGAATACAGTGATTTCATAAATTTCAAGATCTTAATCCATTGTTTGGAGCCTCTGTAACACTGGGAAAGCCTAGCCGCTCCTCTTTGAAGACCACTTTCCAGAACACAGGTGGCAAAGACTACACTTTTTCAGTGTAGTCAAACAGATGAATAGCTGAAAGCTGTGCAAGTTATTCAGAATGCATAATAATTTCAGATCACTTACAGATATTCTACCTTTAACATTCAGAAAAATGTGTAGCTATACATAACAAAGGTAACTGAGATGTAAAGCCAAAATTGTACAGTAACAATATCTATAAAATGCTGAGGACCAGACACTTTCATTTCCTGAGTTATGTGACTTCTTGACAGAGTATTACAAAACTCTAGCAGTTTTGTAACTACTGACTTCAGGAAAGAAAAGCAAGGTTGGAGTTACATGATCTTTGTGGTCCCTTCTAACACAAGCTATTCTATGATGTCTTAGAAACAGTGTGGGTTTTTTTTGTGACTGGGAAGTAAGACTCAAAAGCTTCTCAATTTCAAGAAGGTTATGCTTTAAAATGATACAAATTTACTATCATTTTAACCTAAAATACGTAAACCCATTCGTAACTATCTTATAACTTTAAATCCTCATTCTATGGAAGTTTTTAATTATCAGCAGAAGCTTTGGCCTAGGCTTATAAAAATGCATTATTAAATACTAGAATGCAGGATTTATTTTCGAGTCTGTAAGAAATAAACGAAAGTTTTTCATTACTCATACTTAAAACAGGTTATTTTAACACAATCAATAACAACAAAAAGGTGTTATAGGACCTGAACATGTAGGCTTTTCACTTGCAGAAGCTTCAGATAAGACAATATGTACAAAAATAAAGATAGGATAGTAAAAGGAAGCTACTGAAGGCCACAAATACCTGTAAGTTCTCACTCCGTACAACACACACATTCCCAGAGGCAAAAGACACAATAAATAGCAAATGATTGCCACTGGTTACAGCTGTTTTTATTGACCACGGCTTCTCATAAGGAAGCTCGCAAACACCTTTAGGGTGACCGTCTTGGAACCAGATGAGTTGATTCTTGTGGGTGATGGCAACCACCGATGTCCTGAGCTGCTTTTTCAGCATCTCGCTCTTACAGACGTGGGCAGAGGACACCACTCTGCTGTACGCGTGGGGCATGAAGCACGTGCTGGCCAGCATTTTCTGCGCTTCGATGGCGTAGCCGAAGAACTCGGTGCCCCAGATGGCTCTGTCCGAAGCCGAGAGCCCATCCTCAGCTTCGCCCTCTTGCAGGCGAGCGGTTCTCACCCCTAGGACTACAGTGCCTTCCCCTTCGATTTCCCCTGCCCACACCACAGAAGAAAGTTGAACGGGCGGGCTCAGCACCGTGCTGGTGCCGGGGGAGATGTAGAAGAGCCTGTCGGCGTGCCTCCACAGCACCGCGGGGCCGCCGAGCAGCCTGACGTCCTCCTTCAGCTCGTAGTCCAACTCGAACCGACAGCAGAGCTCGAAGCGGTTGGAGCCGTGCACGGCGAGGAGCAGGTACTCGACGGCCTCGCTCCCCTTCCTCCTCCTTAGCAGCACGAAGGGCAGCACCACCCCCGTGGCGGCGTGCGCGGCGCAGCCGCAGCAGACGATGGCGGCGTCGCGGCGCCGGCCCCGCAGCCCGAACGCCCCGCTCGAGCCGCCGCCGAAGCGCCCGCCGCCCAGCGCCGTCCTCCTCAGGCGCAGCTCCGCCTCCGCCAGCCACAGCACCAGCACCTGCCCGCCGTAGGGCAGGGCGTGCGCCCCGCCGCCACCGCCCGGGGACCCCGCGGCCATTCCTGAGGCAGCAGCGGGGCCGTTGGAGCCCCAACGGAATTAACGGAAAGCGGGGGGGGGGGAGGGGAGGGAGGGGAGAAGAGGAGGCGGCGCGCACCCGTCCGAACCTCCCGCCGCCGCCGCCGCGCGCGGGGCACGACGGGAGGAGGGCGGGAGGGGGCGTGACCTCCTATCACAAGCCCCGCCCCTTTCCCCTCGTCGCCCCGCCCCTCCCGCGGGGTCACGCGGCGCGCGGCCCCGCCCCTCCCCATTCCTTCCTGCCCCCCGGAGCATGGCTGACGTGAGTGGGCTCGCACCGCTACCCCCCCCCCCCCCATATCCCCCCCTCCCTTCCCCCGTGGTGGGCGGTTGGCGACCGTTGGGGGCGGTTGGGGGGCGCCGCGGGCCCTCCTCACGCCCCCCGTCTTTGTCTCTCTTTCTCTTTCTCTCTCTTTTCTCCCCCTTTTTGTCGTTCGCCCTCAGCAGCGCCGGGACAAGGCGGCGCTGGTCAGCGAGACGAGGCGGCGCTTCGAGGCCGAGTACCTGCCAGGTGAGCCCCGGCCGCGCTGTGCCCCGAGCCTCAGGGGGGTTTCTCCTCCGCGGTGGCTTCGCCCTTGCTGCTGGTGGTGCTGGGCTCGGCGCTTGGCGGCCCTAGGGGAGAAATGCCCTGCCCTCCGCCGGCCTGCGTGGGGAAGGAGCTGGTTTCCCGGAGCATCTCGAGCCTTCGCTTCGTGCTGGTCCGGATTAAAGCTGCGCTGCCAGCTTCGGAAGCGTGTGGGCTGCGGAATGAAGGGCAGGAGGAGCCCCCGGGGAGAGGGGAGCCAGGGAAGGCTGCGGGGCTTTTCGCTCGATCCCAAGCTGATTTGCATTGCTTAGGGTTGGAGGCTGTACAGCAGGTCGGGCAGTCTGCTGACAGCCGCAGGAAGCACGACGTTTTGCTGTGACTGTGTGAAGGCTCTCCCTTCCAAACATTCTCCTCCCCAATTTTGAATGCAAATACAGCAAGAGCCCAGTAGCGTAGGAGTTGCATTCATCTCCTGTAAGTCCAAATCCTGCAAACACACGCTTTGCATTGATGTACCTGATCAGGACTATTAAAGTTTCTTACCACTTCTTCATAAGGCTTCCGCACCTCTGTAACTTCTTTATGATCAGCACTTAAAGCACTTATCTTTATAAATTCTGGGGGATCTTGAATCTGGTATGACTTTGTTTCACATGTTTGCCCTTCTAGTAGTCATAAAGAAATTACTTTGGTCCATGTTTAGCCATGGCATGTATTTCTAGCATAACAATACAATTATTAGAATAATGTCTTGAAGGGAAGAGGAGGGTTTATCTTACATTTTGATTTGTTAATGAAGTTCTTCAGCAGCCTTGAAACTCAGGAGAGCGAAGAATCTTCAACTATAAATTCTTTTGGCTGCTAATGTTTTCAATTAATGTGTTGTTTTCCTATGATAGATGTATCTATTATCCTAGAGCTACACTTGCTGTTCAAAAACGACCCCCCCCAAAAAAAAAAAAAAAAACTGCTTAGCTTTAAAGTGCTTTGAGACCAGTTGCTGCTCAAAGAGAGTATTACCTTTTCACTTGAACTATCCATTAGAATCCTGTAACTCTGCAAACTACTTTAGTTGTAATGAAGCTGCCGTTGGGCTGGTTGTCATAGTCTCTAAAATAATTCAACACTGTTGCAAGGTGAGCTCTAATCCTGCCTGCAGTATTTGGAACACACACTTTCTCAATAAGCTCCCTTTTCTGGCTGTGGTTTAGGGCTCTCAGCCCTTTCGAGAAAATCGGATTAGGGATTTTTTTGAGTTTACGTTCTTAAGTCCCTCCCTTAAATTTAGAAATGCCACAAGCAAATTAATGTTGTCCCATCCAGTTTGAGTGTGAAAAACACAAAAGTTTTTGTGTGACTGTGGTCCTTCTGCCTTTACTGTATATATTCTAAAATGTATTCTTCTATCCTTTCTTATTTGAAAAGGGATGCAAAGGGGCACAGATACAGACACCCCCAAACCTGTGACTTCTTAAGTTGTAAAGGTACAGATGATTGCTTCATATTCAGCAAGTTTAGTCTGCTTGAAAAAGTAAGGTCACTGTCAAGGTACATTGGGAAACTGATGCTTTCATAGAAAGTTCGGTGTGGTTGTAGAATTGTCAGCCACCACAGAATGATCCTAATTCCACTTACAAGTGAGATGTAAGTGGTAGTAGTTGAATAAAACTTACAGGCAGATTTTATTTCTGGGGAGTTGCAGCTGCTGCTGTTTTATTTTCCGTCTGAAGAAAACAGTGGTAGTGATTATTCTAGACAGTAAGGGTTTGTGTTAAAATGTCAGAGTCACTTTGTGGAACTCACAGTTACTGGATTTCCTCCCCCCATGCAGGATGATTTGCTAATGGCCACATACGCTGTGTGGTCCTGCAGTAGTGTTTAATTTTGTTGTGAAATGAAAACATAAAGGTTCTTTGGAAATCTTTATTTTGGTTGAAATTTATTGGCAGAATACAATGTTTTAGATTAAAGCAGAATATGTTAAAATATCTTAAATCATATCTGACTGAGAAAAGTCTCATGTTAAACTTCCACATTTAATACTGCGTGTCGGAATGTCTCAGGTAGAAGTTAAAATCAAATTATATGCTACAGTCTTGACAATTTTCAAGGTAAAATGGGGACAGTCATCTTCATATAAAAGCACTAGAAATCTGTTTCTGAATTAAATGGCTGTTTCTTTTATGTGACTAAGTCAAAGAATGGCTTTAATAGTTAGATACAGTTTGGGAAGTAGTGTTGGAGAACTCTACTGGTTCATTTCCCTGAAGTTTGCATGAGAATTTTCGTGCAGAAGTTGTTGAACTCACGTGGCCCTGGCGGGGCTTTAGAGGGAAAACTTAGCTATTGTGAAATCTTATCATAAAGCACTGTTTCACAGATAACTGTTATCTTGTGTGTTTTTTTCCCCTTCACAGTAAATTTTCAAGCTGTATTTGGAAGACAAAACTTCAGTGCTTGCGAAGAATGTATATCCCTAGTAATTAAAACTCTTCCTTTTCAGTAGTGGAAGTATGCCTTTGAGAAGTATCCTCTTAGTTCTGTCTGATGTGGTAGGTGGACAGCACATTGTCCCGGCAGTTTGGTGCCTGATTTCTGTTTGCCTGTTTGGATTCTTTGTGAGGGTTGGTGATGTAAGTGGTCTGTGTGGTGACAGGAACAACGAAAACAAAAGATTATTTTCCAGTACTGACCGGTACTAGCAATGTTTTCTAGCAATCAGTCTTTTCTCATCCATTGGTGGATTTCGCTCATTAGAATATTTCTGAAACTATGTTTTATTCCTGGACTGTTAACATGAAAATTAACATTTTCATGTTGCAAAAGAATTCATTTATAGTTCTTGGTGGATTTTAGATTTTAGAAATCTTAGTAGGTTTTCCGATTCAAGAAGTCTGTTTTCCATGCTTTCTTTTGCACGTTTACCTTTCTTGTCTGTACTCCTTGTTCTTCCTCATTTGCATCCTCTTGCATTTTCCTTCAGGGAAAGCTTAATTTTCACACAAAAAAACACTTTGCAAGAGAGGTTTCCCACAGCAATTTACAGATTAAATTTCATCATGACTTCAAGCCAGTGGCAAAATGTGATTTATTAACTATATGGGACAATTGCAAATATGGTTTTAGACATCTGGGACATCCCCAAGAAAGTATAGTGATATGACTATCATAGGAAACTCTTAAGGTAATGTTTTGAATAGCTGCTTTTCTGTGCTTATGCTCTGAAAAATCTGTTTTTTTTTTTTTTTTTTTTTTCAGATTCATGGCTTTAAGGCTGAGAAGCTTTGTGAGGATAAGATAGTAAACATGTATGGATAGGATAGCAAACATACTTTTACAGAAAGCTGTGTGATACTAATGCTTGCCCTTTCCATTCAAAGTAGCTTTTATCATCACCAATAGTATGTTTTTGCTGAAAGCTTAAATTTATTACCTCTTGTTGGAGGCAGATATTTTATTTGTATCTTGCAGTTCTATTTCTATTGAAACAACTCCTTACTGGATGGAAATGGTTTTGTTTTCTTCCTCCCAGTCTATGTATGGCTACTGACATTCCTAAATTGCTTTCAGCCCTGTCAATTTCCTTGCTTAACAATTGAAGGCACTTATCTAAGTGGTTATAAGTGGCCATCTTGACATGTTAGAAGTCAACAGTCAATTACAGTGGGTTTCCTCTTTCTATGGCTGGAGGAGTAATTATAACTGTTTCAGACTCAAGACTTCTTGACTGACATATCTTTTAGAAAAACATTAGTTAAACTGAAAGGTCTTGTTTAATGGGAAGTTTTACATGATCTGATAAGTTGCTTGTTCCGATTCTTTTGTACAATAAAGTACTTTTTAAGCTATTCTTACTATTTGGAGGCATGTTGGTTACTATTCCTACTTCTTACACACACACACAGAAAGGACATCTCCATTTGTGCATCAGAGAATTTCATGAATTCTTCCAGAACAAGTGTTGCAGTGAAACTCACATTTGTTTAGTTTTGCATGAGTGTAGAGTTTGTTTTAGAGTTGTTCTTTTTTTAGTATAGAATCTACTGTCTTGAAAGATGGTAGCTGAGCCATGGTTTTCACCTAAAGTATCTTAGCTTAAAGACAACTACTACTAATGGGGCAGAATGTGTCCATAACAAATAACTCCTCACTCAGACAAGAAGAAAGGAAGCTGAGTAATAGGAAGAAATGGTTCCTGAACTTTTTTTGTCTTCTAGTCTTTTCTCCCTTTATCCCACATGTCCAATGAGAAGATGGAAGTCACTTGGAAGTAGTTATCTTCTTGTTCTTTCAAATTTTCCTTCAAATTTTTCAAGGTTTATTATCTGTGAGGAGGAAGAGAGTTAGTTTTGGACTCTTCTCCTTGCTGTTGTGACTGTTATTCCCTCAGATGTAATGTAGAAATTTTTTTTAATAATATCTGGCTAATTTGCATAACTAAGCACTGTATGCTCTTTCTTTTTTGGATCTGAGTCTTGATTAGTTTCTACACAGCCTGTCAGTTCAACAGAAGAGTCTTGCATCATCCCAGCTGTGTGTCTTTTACTGGTAGTGGCACTCCTCTGGATGAACAATAGGGCATGAATATCTTGAGCTGAAGGATGAACCAGGCTTCCAAGCTTTTGGGCAGTTATCTTACCTATGCAATGTGTCACAAAAACCTAGTACTACAGTTCCATTTGCAGCTTTTGCTTACTCTTTCTGAACAGGAGTCGCTGTGAATGCTGTTTCTGGTATTTTAATCTCAGAGCAGATGGGGAGTGTTCTGAGTACCTTAGAAAGTGTTGGTTATGAACTAAATGATAGAGATGCCCGTCTCCCTCAGCAAATGATGACTGAACTCAGTGTCTTAGCATCATCAACTATTGTGCAGGCTGTTTAAAATATATGTTGAGAACTAGAAAGGTCTATTTTTCTTTTAACTAATTCTGTTAGAAAACTCTAGAAATTCCTAATAATCCAGTAGGTTCAGTTAAATGTTGCAAGAGTAACTTCAAATGAGAAGCTTTCTGATTCTTTTACAGCATTGTTTGAAAATAAGTTTCCAAATGTCTGTAGAGTTATTGGCAGTGCATGGATTTGAAGAGGAATTCCTCCTTTAAATTGACATGCTTTCAGTAACTTCGGTATTGGAAGGACTGCAGCAATCTCTTCTCAGTATTTTATGTGTGTAAGATACAATTGTATTTTGGGGTTACAGTCTCATTATAAATTTTATTTATTTTGTAGCAAGAGTTGGATAAATCAGGTAAGGTTAAAATAGTAATCAGCACTCATGTTGTTGTATCAGTTTTACTGAGCTTACCTGATTGAAATTCTTCAAGTGCATGTGGAAGCAGAATTTGACTAGTTTGACATGTTTGAGTGCTGCATATACATAAATTTAGATTGTCACTTTGTAGAGAACTCAGTTGCTGAAGGAGGGGTGGGAATGCATTTTTCTGCTTTCCTTACCTCTCAACCCAGCTTGCTTTACATAGTGATGTAGAAAGTCAGTTTTAAATGTTTTCTCCATTTCTTTTTCATTTTTGTAAAACATTAACTTAAAATTCTATTTTTCAATATTATCGAAGCTCACAGTTTGAGGAAAAAATTGTCAATGGGCCAGAAATATGTATTGAGATATGTTTCACATAACACATGGACACTTTCAAAACTACCCAGATCATAAATCACTGTAGGAATAATCAAATTTGAAATGAGCAATTGAGACTTTATGGAACTTAATGCTCAAAATCTTTGCACAGTGTTCCAGAGAAGGAACTGGAAGAGCAAGAGAGTTTTTAGTGGGTGAGAGGGTAGTGGGCAAGAGGAACAAGAAGGGATATGTTAGAATCATAGAATATCCCGAGTTGGAAGGGACCCATAAGGATCATCAAGTCCAAGTGCTGGCACCGCACAGGTCTGCCCAGAAGTTTAGACCACGTGACTAAGTGCACAGTCCAATCGCTTCTTAAATTCAGACAGGCTTGGTGCAGTGACCACTTCCCTGGGGAGCCTGTTCCAGCGTGTGACCACCCTCTCGGTGAAGAACCTCTTCCTTATGTCCAGCCTAAACTTCCCTTGCCACAGCTTAACACCGTTCCTGCGGGTCCTATCACTGGTGTTTACAGAGAATAGGTCACCTGCCTCCCCACCCCCCCTCCTGAGGAAGTTGTAGACTCTGATGAGGTCCCCCCCCAGCCTCCTCTTCTCCAGGCTGAACAGGCCCAGTGCCCTCAGCTGCTCCTCAGACATCTTCCCCTCTAGGCCCTTCACCATCTTTGTCGCCCTCCTCCGGACACTTTCCAACTGTTTAATGTTTTCCTTGTACTGTGGTGCCCAGAATTGCACACAGTACTTGAGGTGAGGCTGCACCAGCACAGAGTAGAGTGGTTCTTGCATTTAAATCGAATTTGTGTTGTACAAAACAGTATAAACTAAAATATCAGTAAAATAGGTCAAGTCTTTACATGTAAACTAGTAAAACTAAAAATATTACAATTTAATGGTGTGTTGTTTTTTTTTTTTTTAACATTTTGTGCGGTGTTAGGGTCTAAGTGAAATAGGCATCACTAAACCATCCACTAACAGTTATAAATACTTAATTTTCATTATGATGGCCCTCCCTGAAAGCATTTACATTGAATTTCTTGCTGCTGAGAGAGAAGTGGTTGTTCCAGTATGTGAAAATTAACAGTATTTTAAGAAAGGTCTTAAATTTTCTCAATCAAACCATGAAGGGGTCAAGACACTAACCAGTTTAAGTGAATAATTAAAAAAAAAAAAAAAAAAAAAAAAAAAAAAAAAGGTTATTTTTTTGGTGGTTGGCAGAGGTACACATCAGTGTCTGTTGCTTTCAGAAGCCTGTTTCTTGATTTACATTCCAGTGATGCAGATTGTTCAGAGAAAGGGGAACACTGATCTATAAACTGAGCTGTCCTTTAAGCATGTTTACAATAAAATTGGGTTCACTTAGGCTTTTGTATTTTACAAACCTCCCTGTTTAAAGAAACAAACACCTGACAAAACAACAACAACAAAAAAAGCTATTTATTAAAAATAAAGCAAAAAGTAGCAATAACTCCTGTTTCATCATAAGTACTTCCTAAAGTGTATTAACCTGTTGTCTTCTTAACATGATGTATGAGGCTTGGGGGATTTGTACTATTCCAGAGTAGCACATATTTTGTGTTCAGTAAGGTAACAATCTATAACAAGTATAGATTTTTAAATGAAAATCTATAATTTCCTTTTTAAATGAAATAATTGTTGAATGCAATGATAATGTAATGATATTTAAAGCACAATTAAAACTAGTATGCACACTTTGTGTGCTAGTAATTTTTATACCACACTTTGTGGTCTGTCATGCTGATGCCTAGAGAGCTCAAGCTTGAGTTACTAATTCTTAATACATATGCATCTGTTAGTACACATATTCTTAGACTACACACCTTTTTGTGTTAACTACAAAAAACTGTTTTTGTCTATAGAAAATTATACCTACCCACCCCTCAACACACACACTTTGATTTCTAATGTTTTTTTTTTTTGATATTACTCTTTCTAGTGAGAGTAATACAGTAGTGTTTGTATCTTCACAGTAGATAGTTGTCATGGGTTAGAAAATTAATTGAAAATTTTTGTCTCCTTAAGTATGAGACTGCAAAAGAAATCCTATACATTTAGTAAGTGCCTGTTGAAACTTGACAAATCTTTTTCTATTTTAATTGCAAATGCTATGTGCTTACAATAATACATTTATTTGCTAGATAAATCAGATAAATATGATTCCAGAGATGTGGAAAGACTTCAGCAAGATGACAAATGGGTTGAAAATTACCTGATTTGGCGTCAAGATGTTGTGGATGATACATTAAAGATGATTGATCAAAGCTTTCAGTGGAGGAAAGAATATACTGTTAATGGTAAGCTATGTTATGTAATTCTTGTGGTGGTGAATGTTGCTTTCCTGTTGAACTACATCTAACCTCCATGCTTAATTTCATTACATTTCTCGCTCTCAAAGGTTGTGAAAACACCACAGAGTACTTAGCAAGAACTTTTCTACTCAATTAAAAAAAATAAAATAAAAAATTGCTTCTTATATAAACCAGTACTGTAACATTGTACTTCTAATTACAAGGTTGTTTAAGGGAAAGAACGGAAAATAGCTATCTCTTGTTTTGTGTTTGTGTGCTAAAATGGGGTCCTAATAAATAAATGAAAATCGTATCTCTGATGTTGTGATACAAGTTTATCACACTAGCATTGGCCTGCCAGGTAGAATAGATTTTTTTTTTTCTGAGTGTTTTGAAGATGAACTTCATCTACAAGACTTCATAATCTGAATTAAGAAAGGATAGAGCAAGAAGGGCTGTAGATCAGAACAAAAAACACTTGCAGCATATTTTTCTTCCCTCAGAATTTTATTTTTTTGTCTTCCTAAACAGATCCAATCATACAGCCTGAGAAGAAGATAATAAAATTCTCAAATGAGCTCAATTTTTGCATTAATTTCCAAAATGATTTGGGAGGTGGTCTATGAAAACATTTTTATATTTTGTTGTTATTCTTCTGTGTTCTTAGTGACTTTTGTTAAGTTGAAATGTGATTATTAATGTGATGGCTGAAAAATTTTTTCCTTTGGCTTTGCAGACTTGACCGAATCTGTCCTTCCAAAAGCATTACTTGAAAATGGCGCACTCTTTCTGCATGGATATGATAAAGAAGGCTATAAATTATGTAAGTTATGCAAAACATAATATTCAGTCATCCGTCATTACTTTTTGTTTCCAGCATTTCAGTAGCATCTGTTTTGAAAAATAAATGTTTTAAAAATAAAAATATGTATGTATTAGCAACTGCCTGTATTCTGAGAAGTTGGTAATGTCTATTATCTCTTTGGATCGCAGAAATTTATAATTAATTTCATCATCAATTTTAAAAAATCATAAACCTTTAAGTGTAATTGTCAGTGGGTTTTCTATCTTCCCTGTTGAAGTGCATTATTTCTTTATCTACTATGTTGAATATATACATAGAAGAAATGCTGATTATTGCAGTGCATTGACACTGCTTTTCTAGCAGCCCACATTCTTACATACTTGCAGGGGTTCACTGGTTTTTGTTTTGTTTTCTTATGACATTGGCATGTTCAGTAATAGTGTGAGCAGCTGAAAATTGGTGGAGAATGAACTCCCAAACCATGTGATTAACTTAGCAATAAGGAGTAAGACTTGTAGAGAAGCAGTAAATATTTCCTGAAGTACTCTTGGGTTTGAGTGGGTAGTAGATGAGCAGTATTATTTTCTATAAATTCATTTGGTGTAACATTTGACAAAAATAACCTTAAAACCTATAAAACCAAAGAGTCTTTTAAAACAAATCACCCGATAGTCTATCCAGGCAATAATCTTGAATGATGGGGAGTGGGGAAAGGGGAAAACCTTCTGCAAAAAAAAACAAAGTCTGCAATTGTACTTTCCTTCTTTTACCAAGGCCAGATTGTACCTCCAGAAATGCATTAACAATCCAGTCTCTTACAGAAATGACTGTTTTAAACACTAATATGCTAGTTTTCCAATAAAATCATGACCAGAAAAATACAGCTTATACTCCCTGGCTGTATTTTGTCAAATTGTCCCTTTTCTTACTATTGTAAGATATAAGTGCTTTATGAAAAGTTGATGCATTTTTATGCTTCATGATTTTCCTATCACCTGCAAGGTAAGTAATCAAGGCTAAGTGGTGATTATATATTTTTATAGCATAAAAATATATCATTTTTACAGATATGTTTAGCTTTATAAATAAAATATATGATTATGCTGTGGTTCAATTTGATGAGATTGAAGAGGGTGGGGAAGTGAAGTAGGAAGACATGATACTTTTTTGCATTGGTAGTCAGAATACTTCAGTTGCGTTATAGGAATGTGCAAGTCAGGTGGCCGAATAAATATTTCTGATTTTATTGTCACTGAATGATAACCAATATCTCAATTTCCTATCCCTAAAGTGTTTCTTCTGTGAATATTACTGGGTTAGAATATCTCAGTATGCAAATGAGATTGTGTTGTAGTTAAGAGTTACTGGTTAGTGAGCTTTTGAGAAATATTTCTTGGGCCACACACTCCATTTTAACTACTATGTGAAATAGACCTTTTAAGCTATAAAGAATTGTTTGCTTTCAAAAGAGTCCTGTGTTCAAGTAGGATATCTTTCTGAAATTCTGCATTTACAGAATCCAGTTAATATGCTGCAGTTAAAAATAAATAGATAAATAAAAAGCCTGTCTCTACACAAGCTATAAAGCTTGGAAAACTTCCATTGAATTCACAGAATGAGCTTGTGATAAGGAAGTAAAAGATGGGGGGAAAAAATCATGATTTTAAGTAAAACTTCCTGACATTTCAAGGAGAAAAATATTAGCACATCTACTGCTATTTTCGTGTCTTGTCTATTTTTTCCTAGTGTAGATGTACCACAAATGAAGGCAGCTCTTGATGTTGGGCCCCTGAATAATTCTTTTATCACTTAATTGTATAGTCAGTCATTTGGTTGCAGGCATTTTTATGAAGTCTTACTTTGAAATCCACTACTTACATGAGAAACTTGTCTCTGTGTGACTCATTTCTTATTCCAGAAGGATATATATCAGGCTTTCATATAAGTAATGTTGTTCATCTTCTGAACTTCTTAGTTTTATTTTAGGAAGGTCTGTTGCTTTTTATATAATTCATAATAACTTGTGTATAAATAGTTTTTTTCAGGACATGACAACTACAAGACCATAGAAAATTTAAGCAGATAAAAGTGTAAATGTCAAAACGACAACAGTCTTCAGAACACAATATCTGAGGACTGCATGCATTTAATTTGAAATTATTGAATAAGTAGTAGGAGTCTTTAAATACATTAAAAGTATTTTTCTTCTCTACGGTCCCTTATCTGTAACATTTTCAATTTAAAAAAAAAATGTGCAAAAAAGAGCAAAAGAAAAGGAAAAAAGTATCCAATTGTTCTGACTGTTCAGTGTGACCATAAAATCAATAAAGACGTAGAATACAAACAAAGAGGGATTGGTAAATTTCACAGTGCATCCTGTATGGTTATGAAAATGTTTCCTGTTAATTCACATCTGTTGTTTCAACTTCTGTGTGTTTTTCTTCCTTTATTCTCCCAAGTTTGGTTTAGAGTGAAACTTCATGTAAGAGATCAAAAACAGCAACTTGAGAAAAAGAAATTGGTAGCTTTTTGGCTAGAACATTATGCCAAGAGAGATCATGGAAAGCCCTTAACAGTGGTATTTGACATGGCTGAAACTGGAATCAGTCACATAGTAAGTATATTTATTTTTTCTGATTGCTTTCTGAATTATTTAATCTAAGTCCTCATCTCCCCAGAAGAGGATTCTTGTGCAATCATTTAAACTAAAATAACAGTTAACAGCAGTGTTATGTAGGGGTTGTTCCCAAGACATAAACAGTTTCAGAAATCCATTGTTACATATTAAACAGTTTTTCAGTCTTGTAGAACACACTGAAAACTTCCTTTTAATGTGTTAAGTGATGGAGCCAAATGGATGGAGCCAACTATATAGTAGTTGCTCACAAGCTTAGTTTGTCAGTTGTTACAGATGATGATAGTGGAACTTACTGCCTTTTGGGTACTTAAAAATTAAGTTGAGGCCTCTTATTGTTAATATAGTTGCTTCCTCTTCCTCAACAGTTCAAAATTCACTGTTGTCTTTTCTTTCAACAAATCAAAGTTTGTCAAGAGCAAAGGATGGAAAAATGGGGTAATGGTGAAGTATTGAGACCTAAGCTGAGATCTATGAGAATGATGATGTGTTTTGAAAAGTCAGCATGTTCAGTTGACAATTCTGATCCTGTTCCTGTCGCTCCATCCTGCATGCCGTGTATGTTCTCCCATATGTTTAAATGGCGTGTTTCTGAAGATCCTGCATGCATCTTCACTTACTGAATTTTCTTGTGAAGTTAGCTTGATGCGTAAGAGCAATTTATCAAGTAGGCATTGCTATTTTACTCATCTTCACAAATGCAGCCCAAGTCTGTTTTTTTTGTGATCCATGTTAGATACGAGTCTGCTTCTGTGCAGCTTTATTAGCAGTTGTGAATGCAAGCTGAATGAGACGCCACTGCAATTAGTGGAACTGATTAGTAATGGTATAGAATGAAGCGATGGGTCTGTTCGAACTTAGAAATGATAACATTTAGGAAACAAAAATGCGTTTTTCAATTTATATAGATTTAGGAGGGAATGTATGTTGTACCTCTTACTTCAGGTCTGTTTTTTATTTGTTTGTTCTAACCTGTTAGTATCTTTATATGGAAAGCATAAATACATATCCATAGTTTGTTGCGGGCATCTTATTTAAGAATTTATTTGCAGAAACTTGTTTAGAGGAATAGAACATTGTCACTGCCTACATCTTTACCAATCCTTAAGTTATCCCTGAAATCGGGATATTTGGGGGGGCAAGGGGATGTAGGAGAGGAAGGGATGTTAGATGAGTAAGTATCTGCAGAGTTCTGTGGATCATTCTCTTCAGCTGAATTGAGCAGAGAAATCCATTTTTAGAATCCGCTTTCAGGAGCAGGATCTAAACTGTTTAAGACCGTAAGGCACAGCTCTTGCCTATCATTAGACTGACTCTATAGATACCCAATAATTAGAAATCACAGTGACTAGGTAAAATCATTGGATTTTTTATTTACATAATGCCATGCTATCATTTTATAAGAATGGCTAGAACATGTCATCTTACATTTTTGTTTATATGGTGGAAATGCCTTTTAAAAATGAGCGAACCCCAGTGTTGCATTGGGACCTTGCAGCCATGCAATACAGGGCTGTAAGCTTTTGAGAAGACATTTTTACAAATAAGTGTGGGCCAATCCTAACTTACAAAACTGAATTGGGGTTCTTAACTTTTAGTTGAGAGCTGTCTATCTATTATCTTAAGCTAATACTGAAGCAATGGTTTTTATATAATAAAAATGAAAGACTAGAATATAATTGCCTTTATGGTTGAAAACAAACAAACAAAAAAACACGCTAGATTTCTTTTTTTTTAATTTGTGGAATATATCCTGAAGCAACTTGTTTCCATTTTGTTTGAGGCTCCCAGAGACATTCTCTGCAAGTGCTGTTCATAAGTCTTACATTGCACAGTCTCATTTTGCTAGAAGTATTTTTATTTTTTTTTATGGCTGTTTGTAGCCATGTAGAGTAACTGATAAAAGTTATCCTAAAAGAACTTGGGGTTTTGAGTTCTTTTCCAGAGCATGTTTCGTTTGTTCCATTGTTAATATTGTCTCATCTGCTATGTCAGCTTCTCTCATTGGTTTGCAGTCAGATAATTCTGATAGTTCATGCCTTGTTGAGGCATTTCAGGTAACTAGAATTAATGCAGTCATTGAATGGTCTGCTCAAATCTAAGCTCTTATTTGACTTTCATCAAAATAATGGATTCAGCCTCCTTATATCTGATAGTGTTGCTTTTGGCTAGACAGAAGAAATAAGATCAGTGTGCTTGCTAATGCACAGGAGATGCTAATCATTACTTGAAAATCTATCACTGTTTATACTGTTAAGTAGGAGATACTGTTTTGGTACAAGCAACTGCAAGTTGAGATAAATTCTTCTGCAAAATGCTATCGCTTTCCTCTAAAGATATCCAAGCTTTCAGTTAGTTGATAATTACTGAAGCTCCTAACGAAGCTTTCAGGTCTTGGGTAATCCTGTTCATACAGCTTTTCTTTATCAGTTTATTAGCAATGTAGTAATAGTGTGTTTACATCACTTTAGGAGCCAGTTCCCCATAGCATCGTACTGTTCTTATGTGACAGGCATTGGGGGATCCTCTATCAGTAATATGTTTTGGCCTGCCTCTGAAAGCCTCCTTGTTAGGTAATCTTCTGTTAGAAGGGCTAAGGAAAATGAGTGCTTGTGGCAGGCTTCCCACCTAATCAAAGTAATTTATTGTGGTAAGGTAACTCTTCCTGTATTTTCTATATCAGTTTCATAAAATGCCTTTTTTGTTTTTTATTGTGTAGTCCCATTACAGCAGGATTTTGCAGTGGAGACTCAGTTGTACTGTATTTGTCCTGCTGGTCATTGGATAGGAGCACCCCTACAGTGGGTGGTATCCAGGCAGTTTTGTTGGGTGCTGCCTCTGCCTATAATTTGTCAACATAGCACTAACTAAAGCCAACAACAAAAATTCTCTTAAATTTTCTTTTTCCTTCTGGTAGATTCTGAATGAAGTTATCTTGCATGCCTTTTGGTAGATGAGTTATTCAATTGAAATTTCAGTGTGTTTAAAACCTTGTAAGTCAGCTAACAGTAATCTGTCATGTTCCCTAGAGTTAAAGCTTTATTTTTCTTTGTGTTTCCTGTACACCTTAAATTCTGTTGATATCAGTAGTTACTTTATTACCTAATTTATTGTGTTGATAATAAGTCTGTTAACTTCTGTTATATCATAAAGCTAAGCCTGTGTGACCACAATTCTGCAGCGATTTAATGAAATGAAAGGCATTATACAAATTTGGATAATGTTTGTAATGTCTTAAGATAAGAAATACAGATGCTTACAAGATACTTACCTTGTACTACTCAATAAGTGTTTTATCTTAACTGAGCTTATATTTTAATGTTTTGATTTACATTTTATTTACTTTGTTTTTATTTTAGGACTTGGATTTTGTTCGGTTTATTGTCAACTGTTTTACAGATTATTATCCAAACTTTCTCAGTAAGTATTGCATATGAAGTACAGTAGACTTGTTTAACAGAAGCATTTAATAATATTGCAGATGATGGGGGAGACTTTTTTGAAGTCTTTTTGCATGCTCTTTATGTGGTTTTTAGAAATAAGTGGAAGGCTTGTCTTTGGAATTTAGTGTTCTGATTATAAGATTTGATTTTTAGATAAAGCGTAAGTGCATAGAACGCTTTGACATTGTAGATTCAGGATATTTTTTGCACTCTTAAGAATCAGCACAATTGTGAATATAAAGTTTATTTATAATATATCCAAAATGAGCTGACTTTTCAAGACATATGAGTAATTTGCTTTGTATTTACCAGTTTTCAATCTGCATGTTTTTGTGGATTGAAAATCAATATATATATTTAATAGAATTAAATTAGCCTGTTTATCTTTCACTCTTTTATCTGGGGTGAAGCTTTGGAAACTTATATGACAATTGGTATCCTTTAAGAGACTTTAAGGAACAAAAGAATACTGGCTATAGAAAGTCTTCAGTAGCCATAGTCTGATTCCTCAGAACAGGATTAAGGCATGTTGGTATGTGCATAGTTAATTGCCTGTTAATTTTCTATGAATAGATGAAAATTGAATCACTTCTGCCAGCTTATTGTACATGAGTGAAAGTGTCTGAATTTTGGAGCTCTGTATCAGCAATTACTTGAACTCTGAAATGAGATTTCAGTTTACTGACAAGTTTTGAACTTTGATCAAAGATTGAACTTAAATAGAAGTGCAGCAATGTTTTTGTTTTAATTTTGACATTTGAGAAAAATGTTTAGGGACATTTGAGTAAAGGCACTAACTTTTCAGGCTTCTTTCCTAAAACAAAACAAGAACAACAAAAAAATTAGAACAAGTGTAGATTTACAAAGACTATCTGCTTGGGAAAAAGAGGTGCTGAATATACCTGTTAGTCTTCTTTCTTTTCCATTAAGCAGGTACTTTTCTAGATCAGGATAAATCCTTACCTTTCTCTGCCTTACTGGGGTAATTAGTTACTAGTAATATGTCAGAAAAGCAGTAAGCCAGAGAGATTTTGTAAACAGTTTCCACATAAATACTTATTGCCTTAGTATAGTAATAGAAATAGGCTTATACATGCTATAAACTAGATTCTTCTACAAGGAAGTAAGCATGGCAGTTTCAAAAAATGAAGTATTCCCTTTTTACATTACCATTATTGTTGTACTCCCTGTTAAACAGAAATACCTAACATTGTTTCCTTTTCTTTTCAGCAAAGATAGTGATCTTTGAAATGCCTTGGATAATGAATGGCAAGTAACTTTTTGGTTTGCTTTCTTAAGATCATGATGACTTTTTAAAGTTAGAGTGAACAAGAAGCATCTTTTATCTCTTTCTCTAGATACAGTTAAATGGTGGATTTGTTAAATGGTCATCTTTAAATCTGTTGATGTGTAGGCTGCCCATTGATGTTTTTCTCTCTAGTGTTGTATTTTGGGTTACCCTTTTAAATGGAGTAACATTGTCCTGTTACCTTTAAAACTTGGGAGACTTTGGTAAATAGTCTATTTCATGAATGTTTCCAACTGTAATTTTAAAAATTTGGATGAGTTCATGATTCAAGAATACTGTCATCAACATTGAACACTAACAACCAGCCAAAAACTATGTTGTACAATTTAAGGCAGATGCCTGCCTGACTCTGGACATGGCAATTGTTACATACGTGTATTCTGATGTATACTTTGTTATTTATCCTTAATTATAATGTATATGATAAGCAGGTTATTCCAGTATCTATGCCACTTAAAATACATACCTTTATGGTAGCTATATATTCTTCCTGTATAATTGTTTAACCACCAATAAAACAACTATGGTGTTTGAAAGCTCTAAACCAGAGTAATTTAAAGCAGCAAAATGTTCAAAATGTATATATATAACTTTCTCAACCTCCCTCATACAGATTTGGAAATACAGTTGCTTTACAGCTCTCCCCTGTACCACTGCAATCCCCCACTTCCTCCAGAACTTGCTAGTCTGTGATAGGTTTGCATTCTGCTATAGAAAAACATAGTCCGTAAAATGTTTTCTTTGTAAATAATATTTTTTTTCCTTTGCATCATGTTCCCACTTCATAACAGATTTTCAGAACAGGCCCATATTTTTGGGGCGTAGCTCACTTGCTTCATAAGGTCTACTGATACACTATGGAAAAAAAAACCTTCTTGACATCTTACGTATGCTTTTTTTTGTTTTGTTTCCATTATAAAGCTGCTTTTAAAATTGTGAAGGGCTGGCTTGGCCCGGATGCAATAAGCATGCTGAAGTTCACAAACAAGAGTGATGTACAGGAATACATCAGTGGAGAATATCTGCCACCTCACATGGGTGGAACTGTAAGTATATTATCACTTCATAATCCTTTTGTGATAGGTTGAGCCATGCTTATTTAAGTAACATACGTGATGTTGCAACTTGGCACTTCTTGGATGTGAAATTTCTTGAGATTGTTCCATTAAAATGATATTTTCTAAATCACATTAGTATAAAATGGATTATTTTTTATAAGAATTTGGTATCTTGCAGTCTTAAATGTAGAAATCAGTTTTGTGAATGATTTTAATCATTCATTTTCAAGTCCTAAGAAATTTAGTTTTCAGACCTTCAACAGCAAAAAATATCTATCCGTTTTAAATGCCTTTTTCCACTTTCCTTTTCCCTTACCTGATGAATTAAAGAAGGATTGTGTTGGTTTATGATACAGGTTCTGCAAACAGAAAATAGATTTCATGGCCCTCTGAAAATTCATCCTGCTCCAAAGCTATGGTTTAGGAAAGAAAGTATTGCAATTATTTTTCCTTTGTTGTCCCTAGGGCTGCATTTTCTAAGACACTATAGAAGACTTTTTAAGAGGATGTTAGAGAGCATACTCCAAAGTATTTTTCAATCCAGTATTGCTTTGACAGAAGCTGGATCCTATTCTATTATGACCTAAATGGCAAAACAAAACAATGCTCTTGCACAACAAGCTTCATTTTTTGTAAAGCTGGTAAATAATTTTGCATAATTTTTGTAACAGAATCTGCAGAAAGGATATTTCTTTTCTTTAAAACTTTTGCAAACAGTTTATCTTAATGGAATAAACCCACTGTAGTAATCTTTACCTTTTTTTTTTTTTTTTTTTCTTTTTTTCATTTTTACTTTTTCTCCTGAATGTTTTTGATGTTAAACAGTAACAATATGGAGAAAATGAAGATTCTGCTTCAGCCAAAGTAGGAGAAGCTTGTTCCTTAGTATTTAAGCTCAAAGCAGAGTGTTGGTAGCCAGAACATCATGCAAAAACATTTTGAGAATGTACATAGTGTTACTCTGTTTCTATTTAACTGAAAATAGCACGCTGTAAAAAGCACTTTTAAAATGACGCTCCTATCACAAAAACCTGAAAAGATCGTATCCTTCTCCATAGAAAATTGCTGCCTTAACTCCACAGTCTTGTGTAAGAACTTGCTTGTGTTAGAGAAAGTTGAAATCTCTGAACTTGCATAGTGGACGCTGAGGGAAGGACTGATGTTGTCTTAACTGGCTTCAGTAAGGATTTGAACAACAATGGCTCTTCTGAGCCTAACTTCCAAGTTGTTGTTTTACTGTTGCAATAGCAGGGAAAGCTCTTCTTTTCACTCTTAGACCTCAGTATCTCCTGTCTGCTTTATACTGTTGTATCTGACAGCTAATTCCCTTTTCAAGAAGCTTGCTGCTTTGCTAAATATCATTTTGCATCCTTTATCCCCCTATATTGAGCACACAGAGTTAGTTTTCCTTCATCTCACCTTGGTCCTGAAAGCTCTCAGTGCTAGCTATAGTGACCAAGCTGGCCCCATGTTGGCCAACCTGCTTAGCTGTGGTGCTAAGTTGTAGTGACAGTAATAAATTAGTAGTGCAGGAGTACATCTGTTTAACACGGACTCTTAAGTGTGTTTATTTCAGAAAAAAAAAAAACATATCACTGCTTATTAAGTCCTATATTTTGAACCAGCAGATGTTTTGTCTAACTACTGAGTCTCTTTAGTATTTAAACACTTAATAGGTGTTCTGAACTTTTTACATCAGAACTGTCACCATCTGCAAGTGTTGTTAGCAAGTATTCAGTTAGTCTCCAGCGCTTTTTCTGAAAGTGTGTTTTCTCTTGATGTGATCGAGCTTGCCTTCTTCTGAGACAGCTAGAGTCTGAAGAGGAAGTACATCTACTAGTGCTAGTGTTGACAGGCCTGTGGGGGTTTTTGTTCATTATTTTTAAGGTACCTGATATGTAAAAAATATCTTCACTTTCTACTGAAGCATTTTTCCCCGTATCCGTTTCCTCTTTTAATGATTTCCAGTCACTTAAGAACATGGTCAGCTTTGCAACCAGCATAGTGCAGGTGAAAGAACACGGCGTATCTGTGCTTTGTTTTTGCTCAGTACTCTAGCCATAAGTATACTCTCCTTTCTCTCCTAGTTCCCTACTGGGATCCATCCTGTGGAGTCAGGTTTTCACAGAATCACAGAATTCTAGGGGTTGGAAGGGACCTCAAGAGATCATCGGGTCCAACCCACCTGCCAAAGCAAGTTCCTTAGAGCAGGCTTCCCAGGTAGGCATCCAGATGGGCCTTGAATATCTCCAGAGAAGGAGACTCCACAACCTCCCTAGGCAGCCTGTCCCACTGCTCCATCACCCTCACAGTGAAGAAGTTCTTTCCTGTGTTGGTGTGGAACTTCCTGTGCTCCATTTTGCAGCCTTTGTTCCTTGTCCTGTCCCCACAAACCACTGAAAAGAGGTTGGCCAAATCCCTCTGTCTCCCACACTTCAGATATTTGTAAACATTGATAAGATCCCCTCTCAGTTTTCTTTTCTCAAGGCTGAACAGACCCAGGTCTCTCAGCCTTTCCCCATAGGCTGAGAGATTCATTTTATTTCATGAGAGTCTTTTCATTTCATAAGTTTCATCTTCCTTATTTTGCCAGATGTAAACAGCTAGTGGAGCAGGTCACTTGGTCACTTTGGGAAAAGTGTGTGCTATGGAATCCAGGTGTCCAAAAAGAATGTTATTTAGAGACAAGTTCTGGAATTAAATAAAAAAGTAGTCTGTTTTAGTAATACAGCTTGAATTGTTCACCTTGGAGTCACCAATTGCTCTGCTTAATCAAGGGAACTGTTCTGTGTCTCCATCTGTCAGGATGTCTTCAAATATGTTTTGTTTTTGCTGTGACATGGGTCACTCACATGATAAATTTGAGGCTTTCCTTAGCATGAAAATCCTTCAATCAGCTGTCACCCAGCTGAGAAAGGAGGAAAATGACCTAACTGGTTTTGGACAACTGGTGGATAAAGGTGTCTTCAGGGTATCCAAAGCATTAATACTAATTATGGAAAACGGAAATGTGTTTTTTGCAGGAATTTGCACATATACTTAGCAAGTTATATCCATCAATATCTGTTGGCTGTCACTATTTCCGTGCTGCTAATCAAAGAGGGCCTATGTACCATGTACTTGGTTTTGAGAGTTTCTTGTCTGTGCTGCGTAGATCTCCCTATCTTTTATTAAGGGGTGCGTGTGTCTTGAAGAACTTGTTGAAATTGCCCAAAACAGATTTAGGAACAAGTTGATGATAAGCAGTTTGTGAAAATTGGGTCAGATGCACAAAAAACACTCCCTAATACTTTGCATATAATAGTAAATGTATTCAAAACTTGTTTTCCTAGATTCACAATCCTTAGTAGTCCACATTCTACAAGAACGGTTCCAGCTCTTGAAGATAATGATAGAACAGTTTGTTAGACACATGTTTTTGTCTGGCCAGGGAAATTTGTTGCTGCTTCAATAACATTTTGTACAGGATCCAGTATGTGCACGTTCCATAGGATTATTAAGCTTGTTTATTTGCCCAGTTTTCCTTTGTCAGAGGTAAGCAGTTCACCCCTGTTGAATTCAAGGTTCCCTCCACTGGTGCCAGCATTGCTGCACTATTCATATGTATGAATTGACAGCCTATAGCTTAGGTTTTCTTGGAAGAACCTTTAATAGATCTGTGGCCTGAAGTTTAAGATATTAGTCGGCCTTTTGCATGCGATTTCATGGCCATTGTGTACATGCAGTCTTAGAAAATAACGGCTACCATGATTAAAACCTCTACCATTACTGACAAACATAGCTGTGTAAAGTCTGTGTTCACCTTAAAAGAAAACTGTCATTCTGTGGAATGGATGTATCGAGCATTGGATAAATCTGTCTTGTTTACCTGTCTGAGGCTTCAGCCTTGTTAATAGGTAAGCCCGTGTCACTGAAATTGATGGATTGTGATTGACAACTGAAAGTCCCACACTTCCCACAGTGATGAGATTCACGTCAGCTGATGACATTACCCAGCATCATGGTGAAGTGAAATGTGCAGCAAACATAGCATCTCTCCTTTTTTTTTTTTTTTTTTTTTCCTGCCTAACGTCAGATCTGTTTTGAGAAGACAAAACTTTTTTTGTTTCAACTCTGCTGGTGGCAGAGTTTGGAAACAGTGGGCATGGCTCAAGTCTGCCTCAAAGAAGTCAGTGCTTTGGTATTTTCCTTTTCCACTGGAAAAGCTAACAAACTAACTCAGTTTACTTGGGGTTTAAAACTGAAATTGCAGTAGAAATAGTGCCCTATTTAGAAGTTGTTTCTAACACTTTTTTAATCACTTAGAACATTCTTTAGAGACATACAGTCATCAAGGATGGAAAAGATGTTCAAGATTACTGAGTCCGAAACCATCAACCTAACCATACAGAACTCTACCATTGAACTATGTCCCTTAGTGCTGTGTCCACATGTCTCCTGAATACTTCCAGGGATAGGGATTTTGCCATTGCCCTGGGCAGCCTATTCCAATGCTTGACCACTGTCTCCATGAAGAAATTCTTCCTAATGTCCTATCTAATTCTCCCCAGTACACCTTGAGGCTGTTTCTTCACATCCTAAGCTGTCATAGTTGTAGGAAACATGGTCTAAAACCTAACAAAAACAAAACAAACAAACAAAAAAAAAGCACTATGACTTTGAATACTGATCCTTGATAGACCTAATACTACAGTTCTATGTGGCTCTGTAACAGTTATTATAATTTAGTGGCTTTAGGGGTCTGTTTATTAATGATGATAAAATCAAATCTATTTGTAATATCAGCTTTCTGCACAGGGACCTAATATAAAATAGGTAAATGAAACTTGCAAGTCATATGAAACAAAATAATAGTGTTTCCATTTAAAAAAAAAAAAAAAAAAAACCTACAGAAGGCACTTCTCATCATGCTAAATGGTCTTTTATAAATCTCCTTATGTTTTAGGATTCTTTCAAGTACAGTTATCCTCCACTTGTTGATGATGACTTCCAAACACCTTTATGTGAAAATGGGCCCATTACTAGTGAAGATGAGCATGAAAGTAAAGAAGAGATTGATGCAGATGCCAAAGAAACTGGGGATCTGAATGAAGAACAAAATCTTAATCAGAAAAAGGTATCTGACTGAAGGCTGAGGCAGAACTAATTATATGTTTACAAAGTAAGATAGGGGTCATGTAACTTTTTTTTGTGCTCAGGCTTTTTTTTTTTTTTTTCTTTTTAGTTTGAAATAAGTACACAGTAAAACTGAAAAATATAACTGCAGGTTCAGCCTTGCTTCTTAGTTTGAACAGATTTGACTGTTAAGACCAGCTTTGTGCTTCTGAATGAGTAAAGTCTGTACTAAGTACTTAGTATGCTTAGTATGTCTGGAATTTAGTGAATTGCACAGTAATATTTAAAAAGTCTGCGTACTGTTTTCAAACCTTGTCTTTCTACCTAGTAGATTTTTAAGCTTGGGTTATTTTGTGGCAGATATTTTAAAATACATCTATTGTTCTCAGATGCTTAAATCAGTACGCACGTGAGAAAATAATTTTTTATGCCTTACTGAAAGCTAACTTTTTTAAAAATTGTTTGTAAAATTTAAACATATGAAAGTAATCACTTAATCTCAGGACAAATTTTATTGCTAATCTATCAATTCTATGCTGACAATACAATCTTCCTGCAGTGTTGTTTATCCACAAATATAAGGCATTATTTTATATAAGTGCATGAAGTTATACTTCAGAATATGCAGTTATAGTCAGTGGGGATATTGTTTTTAAAAATGGCAGGAAAAAAACAGAGAAATCTGAAATTCATTCACCAGTGCCATAATTAATATTGGAATATGAATTGTAAAACTTCTATTTAATTGAGTGGAGCACTTAAATATTTTATTAGTATTAATTTTGGTTTCATTTACTGTGTTAAATTTTTGTCAGAATCACTTGAGGCACACAGCTAACTTTACACTTATTTTTTTTTTGCAACTTGGTATTCTATTCAAAATAAATTCAGTGAAATAATCTTTTTAAAGTCAAAAAGAAGCAATATGTAACTATTGTGGCTTCATGACCACTGGGCTCTAGCTTGTTTTGGTTATAGCACGTCTCTTAAGATCTGATTCTCAGATACAGACATATTAGGAATCCCTGCTTAGTGTGAGAGTTGGCTTTGGTGCTTAATAGCCTCAATATTTCTATTTAGTTACTATCTGATTTGCTTGGTTGACTTCAGCTTTATACTTATGGTATTTCTGTCTATTACAGTGTTAAAACTAATGGTTTGGTTTATGGTATCTTCTTTTTTTTGTACTGTATAATTAAGGTGCTACTTGTTTTTTGTTTTTTGTTGTGTTTTTTTTTTTGTTTTTTTTTTTGAGTTAAGCAGACTGATATTTTTACTCTTATCAATTAACTCTGAGGCATGTTTAAGGCGTCACCCTTAACATACTTTAAAAATTTTGGGTTATAGATCTCACTGTTCCTGTTCCAAAAAATACAAAAAGTGAATTGTTTTTCTTAAATTTGCTGTTCTGTTCACATATTTAAGGATAATACTTCCTATTTCTTACACAGCAATACTTACTATTTCTTACACAGAAACATGTCGCTTCAATATTGCATCCTGTTCCAAAATGTTTTTCAGAAACAGTCCCTTATTTTGTGAGTTGTTGGTATTTCTTAGTCTTAAGTTATTTTGTGTCTATTTTAAACATAAATAATTAACTATTTTTGAATAAGGCCAGCTTCCAAACTGACAGGTTTCAAGTGATCTTTGAGAATTTTTCTTCATTATTATTTACTGTGGTACTAATGTTTATCTGCAGTATTTTGTCATCATCAAGAATTCATCTGATTTGTTTTCTGTATGTATGCCTCCTGTCATCCTATAGAAATGCTTAGCTCTTTCACAGAGTAGAGGGAGCCATGAGTGATAAACTTAATTGTAAGTGCCTTTCATATCAACACCAATATTTGGAAACAGATTCCACATCTAAAGTACACTACAGTAATATTTTTTTTTTCTGGTAATTTAAATCAGAGGTATTTAGAATAAATTCAAACATATGACAGGTGCAGTATATTTACACAATAACCTTCTAATATAACCACAATTATTAAAAAAAAAAAAAAAAAACAAAAACACCTGTGCGTTTTTTATGTTTATCTTCTATAAAACAATTTCTTTAATTCCCATGCTTCAAATTTACATTATCTGGATTCTCTTCTGTCAGTATTTCAAGTGGAATAAACACAAGGCTAAGCAAACTGCCTAGCTAGCTAGCTGATCTTCATCATACCACTAATGTTTCTGATTCTCTGTTTTTTCCCTGTTACGCACTTTGTTGAAAATAAAGAACTCTAAAATTATGATGTGGACATCCAAGCCTGTTGACATGCATATAGTTTCTTAATATATTGAGGAAAAACTTTGGAACCTACAGTATCTCTGCAGTTTCCTATGTACCAGTTCCATCAGTGTTACTTCTTTTAAGTCCAGTACTTCAGAGTTCCATTTAAAAATAATGAAGATTTGTTTAGCATCTCCTAAATGCAGTGTGTGGAACTGTTGCTGTGCTTGCTCTTCAGTGTTGCAGTGATTGTTTTGAGGGGTCTGCTTTGAAAGTTTTTTTTCAGTGGAAGAGTAACATCAGTGCTTGGTAAACTGATATTTGGAGTACTGCAACTTATATGTCTGGCATTTTCAAAAATAATCAACTTAAGCATCAGGAAAATACTCAAGGGTGGGAAAAAAGGCAAAAAAGCTTCATCATTCATGTTTAATATATAACGTAACCTCTAATACACATTTTTTAATGCAGTGGACATTCATCGTCCTTAAAGAATGAATGCACATTAAGCTTCGTCTGTAATGTATAAATTGAAATAAGCCTCATGTTCCTTGAAATACGTGCATGAATCTGTAGTGTGTGTAACCCAGTGTTCTAGTTAATCATTATAACTATGATTTTTACTCAGATGAATTCTATAGAACAAAATTCCAAATCAGAGGAAAGTGACAAAACAGAGTTCAAACCAAAAAATGCAAAGAAAGCACTAACCACTTTTAAAGGACCTTTATTACATATCAGGTAATATTAATTTTCTTTAATTTTTTCAACAATGTGCCTTGGACACTTGAACAGTGAATTTTTAAAATTGTTTTTAGACTATTAAACAACACAGTAGTTGCAAACAAAACAAATTCTTACAATTTTTCTGGTTTTATGTGAATCTTCAGTGAATCTTTTGGTGTAACCATTGGCATGCCTTTTGTGCTAATTAATAGGTGTATATTTCATTTCTGTCGGGAAACTCTCATTGGCTTTAAATTTGTGAATATCTGTAAGAAGAACAGTTAATGATTTGACACTAATTTCTTAAGCCAATGAAATTGTAGCATTTCATAGAGAAAACAGCATACACTGTTAAATCTTGCTTTGTTTTAACTTAAGATGTATAAGTATATACACTAGTAGTTAGAACCAATTTAAATGAATGGGTGCAAAACTCTTCCTGTGGGAAGTGCCTTGTATAAATGGCATATCTGCTTAGAAGATTTTGTCATCCAAGATTTTTATGTCTTACAGTTAACGTGCTTCTTATCAGGAAAGTTTAAGAAAAAATAATCAGGAAATCTTTTTTTTTTCTTTTCACCAACTTTCAGGTTGAGATGCTTGTTTAGAAAATGATTTAGACGTTAACTTTTATTTTTCATTTCCAGTTTGCTATTAGATGAATGCAGAAAATAAGATACAGGTATTCCTTAGCTAATTTCATAAATGCTTCACTGAATTAAATTTGAAGTGAATTTGAAAAATGACATTTTTATTAGCATGTGAACATCTTGTGTATGTCAAGTTTTCCTTGTGTTTGAAATGAAAATTAGTTATTTGCAAAAAATCTATTTATAGTCCTAGTTTCTTGTATAGCTGTACAAAGGCATAGACTGCAGAGTCATTATCTTAAAAGAATTTCAGAAATCCATGGACATCTACTTAGGTTTTGTGTGAAGAGAATTCAGATGAAATATTTTCCTTTCTCTCCATGTGACAAAAGAAGCTGCGTCCTTCCATCCATTTAAAAATATTAAAAATAAAAAAAAAAAAGTGCCTTTTTTCTCTTAATCTTTGAAGTTCTGCTGTTGGAGTAGAGGTGTTGGAGATAATGTAAATTTCAAGAAGAATAAACTTAGTCAATTACAGTGGTGCTAATACTTGCTGTCATGGAAAAATAAAATACTGGTTTCTTTATTGTTTTTGCTGTTTGTTCCTTGAGTAAACTCTTGAAGGAGTATGCACAGTCCTTGTTCTTTATTGATGCTGTCACTCTGTAGAAGCTAGACCTGCTTTTGATTTCCCTGGAGTCTTTCTCAGGGCATTGACTTGACATTATATATTTTACTTTATAACCAAATAACCAGCAGATTTTCACTCACAAGCATCTATATCACAGATGAGGCATGAATGGAACCTCTGCTGGTAAAGTTAGGTTATGTTTGCTGATACCAGCATTACCCTGTCCAGGGAGCCCCAAAGAGACTGAGGAGGGAGCTGAGGCACAGCGGTGCTGGTAGTGTGAAGTCACTAACAACCGGTAGCATTTTTGTGCCCAAGTGCTTCTGCAAAGTACCCCCTGCACAGATACTTCTTAACCGATGTCTACTTACTACTATGTGGCTTTGGCGTATGGCCAAAGCTGAGTAACCAAGCAGAACTGGCAAACTTGGGCTCTTCTTTTTGTTCATGCATAGTTGTGGCCACAAGTGATTCATCTCTTCCTGGTTTAGATCATTATTGCATTTGCCTTGCATTCCTTCCAAGGGAAGGTAGATCTCTCTTGGCCCTCCTGATGAATAAATGAATACATTTGGTAAGGCAAAACAAAACAAACAAACAAAAAAACCTGCAATGGTTCAATTGCACTGTCTGGCAGAAGACAGCTCATGTTGTAGTATGTTTGGAGACTGGAATTTGTAGTATGATCTGAACTGCTATATTCCCACACATCAGATAGTAAAGACAGTAGTATGAAATGGAAAAAAAGCTCTGGTGTTAATTTAAAATACCACCCCCATCCCATACTGTGCAACTGTTTGACTTGACAGACAACAAACGTTCAGTGTTGCCCTGAAGTGTGTTTTATTTTTTTTGTCAGTTGCCACAGTTTGTTGTAGGGAAAAAAAATCAGGCTATGGCACAATATTCTATCCTCCAGCTAGTTTCTTTGCTTATTTTGACACTAGTTAATGCTTTCCAATACCATTTATGATTCATCTTGCAATTCTGTAATGCTCATGGCTGCAGTAACGTGGTAGTAAGACAACTGAAATATCTCCGTTCCTTTTCCTTACTGCTGTTGGTTATTTAGGCTGATAATTTGGGAACAGGAATAAAAGAGCTGAGAGGAGGAGATAGTTACCCTATTAGTCATTTTTTACACATCACTTTCTCGTTTTCTGCCTTCCTTAGCACAGTTCCTTCCTCACCACCAAGAATGTGAACTGCCTAATATATTGCAAAACATAGGCACCTTCCTCCCACACACAATCACCTTTGGACTCCTGTTCTAGCATAGCAGTTCAGGCTCGCCATCCAGCACCAAGGATTTATTCTTTTTAGCTAATACAGTTGTATGTTTAAATGAGAGAGAAGAAAGAATTGGCATTATGAAAGGAGATCATTGGAGGAAGAGGTCAAATGTGAAACTGACGTTCTAAAAAGGGGGGAGCAGAAGTAAAGTAATGTTCATTTTTGCAAAAGGCTTTCTGTCAAAGAATACCCATTTCTGTAGTACTGCATACTTTGGGAGTTCTTTGCAAAGTCCTATTGTGGCATATTTAAAGAAAACAAGTTTTTAATTTGTTTCTAGTTTCCTCTCAGTATACGAGCATGCCCTGCTTTTTTGGTCTATGTGTTCATTTGAATGCTTAATCCAGAATAAATTGTGGTAGTTTAACATGGTTTTAAAAGACTGTGTGACTCGTAATTTCACAAGAATATTAAAAATAAGCAAAGCCTTTAGATATTTTTTTTTTTGTGCATGCACCTTCAGAGGTATGTGAAGACTGACTAATAAGTACAAGTCAACTTAGCAGTAGTGGCTGAGATGTATGCTGCTCACAGATACCTGCCTACTCCTCGTATGCATGCATGATGGCCATTAACGAGGGCAGACGTACAAGGTGGAAATTGCTAGTAGGCTGTAACAGTTTACAGCCCTTCATATTAACATTAATTGAAACTAATTACCTTTTCCCTTAGCATACCATTATAAAATGCAGAGAGTAAAGTGACTATATGTATGTCTGCCAAGCCTGCTGTTGCAGATGGTCATGCTCTTCCAGATGGAAGCAGTCAAGGGCTGTAGACAACTCAACTGATGCAACTAAGTCCATCCACATGTAGACACTGAGTCAGCCCTAAGCTTCACTACAAAATTTTTGCATTTTTTCACAACTTTTTAAATGTAAAACTGTTTATAGTGACGGTAGCTGAAAGGTTGAAAGTGTTTTATTTTCTTGTATGTGTAGCCCGTTTGTTTCAATGATATATGATAAAGATGATTTGAATAAAACTATTCTTTCAATATTTCTCACTAGCCCTGCAGAAGAACTATATTTTGGATCCAAAGAAACTGGAGAAAAAAAGTGTTTGATAGTTCTGACAAACGTCACTAAAAACGTAGTAGCTTTTAAGGTAAATATCTTAAGCGTGACCTGGTTTACATTATGAAATGTATTACTTTTTGCATAGTTTTGGGTAAGGAGGTGGAAATACTATTAAGCCACTTTTCCAGTCCAAATTTTTATTCTGTTGGGGTATTTAAAGCAGATCAAAGAAATCTTTTGGCTGAATTTGTGCATATGGTGTACCACACCAAAAGGGATAATCAGCAATACAAATCTTTGGAGCATCGACAAAAAACAGCTATTGTGATTGTTAGTTTTTTAGTGGTAGTCTAATACTTCACTTTTAAAAAAATATGCTTAGAACTTTGAAAAGGGATCTTTTTATAACTTTTTGCCATTTTAAATCTTGGCCGGAAACAAGTTCATAACGCTCAATAATGATGCAGCTCTGTCTGCAGACGTTGCCATCAAAGGAATGAATGCAGTTATGTTTGCTTCAGAAATTCTGAGTTGACTCGCATCTTGATTTGGTTTTCTACCACATCTTTTGTGTTTTCTTCACATACAGATAACTGTAGTTTCCGTAATCCTGTTAAGGGTTTGGACAGATAGTCCATTTGATATTCTTGGCTTTATTTATGCATATAAGAGAGGCAGTAATAGGATATACCAGACAGGAAAGAATAAAAGTGGTTGAGAGGAAAAAAATAATGTGATTATTCCTACAGAGTACGATAATTTAAAGACCGTGTGCATCACTGTGTCTTAAACAATGTTTTACAGTTTTGGTATTTTTAGTCAAGGCAGAATTAGGTCATTAAAAGGTCATAGTTTGTATGTGTATTTACTATATGCTTGCTTGTTACTTTTTGTATTTAGGTGAGAACAACTGCTCCTGAAAAATACAGAGTTAAACCCAGTAACAGTAGCTGTGAACCTGGCACGTCGTTAGACATAATAGTCTCTCTTCATGGTGGTAAGTAAAATCTTATTGTAGAATTTTTACAAAGCCTGGAGGAGTAACAGGCTAACTACTTTGGATGCAAACCTTTGTTTGGTAGTAAGGCTGACTAAAACTCCCATCTACCTGACTGAAGTATGGCATTGTTACTATTTGTTACTGTCAGACAGTATTTGAGTGGCCCATACTGGTTTACTACACCTAGCCATAAGCAGATGTTGACTGCAACTGATTCAGTTTCTTGTCTTAAAAAACAACAACAACAACAAAAAGTTAGTGGCAGCTGGCTCACTCTCTTATAGTGAAAGTTTATCTGTAGAAAATCAAGTTTTCTAAATTGTTGCAAGGGCAGGTGAATTTTCTGGAGAATGTTTTCATTACAAAATTGTGGGTTGCCATTGAATCACTCACATGAAACTCTGTTAAAAAGCAACTGCCTAATTTAGGAACAAATGTAGAGAAAATTGGTGAGCATAAGAGAATTATTTCACCATTTTTATTTCTAGTAAGTCAGTGTTCAATGTCCTGCCCTAAACAAGCTCTTATTTCAATAGGTTTTTGTTCAAAAATGCTCCATGTGTTTTGTCATACTGTTATTTTATCCAAGCACCCGTTTTGCTTATTTTTATTTTTACTTTTTTCCTTTGAGGGCAGGTTTTGCAGCTTCTCTGCAGGATCGTTTCCTTATAATGGCAGCAGAAATGGACCAGTCTTCTGGATCAGGTGTACAAGATCTGTCTCAGTTTTGGAAAGAAGTTCCTAGGACCAAAGTGATGGAACATAGGTGAGCATAGCGTTTTCTGTTGACAGGTTTTTTTAGCCATCATTTATCTGATTAATAGCATTTGCATTATCATAATCAGTGAAGGATTCTACAAACCCCAGTTGTGTGCTTGCTGACTGAAGTATATCACTGTGACTTCCTCTCTGTTTTAAGTTATTAGAGGAGTTTTTTAACATGTAAAGCATCATGGTGTTCTGTACATGCTTTTTTTTTTATATTCTTGCTTTTTTGCGCTGCTTTAAAAATAAGTGGAAATGAATGTCATTGGACAGGAAAATACATGTGTACAGTAGATACATATTTTTAATAGGAATATGCCCCTTTAGTTTTCTAAAAAGAAGCATGCAAGGGGAGAATTAACAATGCAAAATATTTTCTAGGAAATATTAGAAAATACTCCCTAAATGCTTAGGAAAAATAATTGTAGAGAAGATCTCTGTAAAAGCCATCACCTGTTAAGATGTATGTTTTCCTTGTATAACGGTGGAAAAATACCACTAGGAAAATAAGTATCCCAATATACTGTTTTAAATATGCCTGTTACTCCTTTCTTACATCTGTTCACATCTAGCGATGTCACTGCACATGTTAAGGAGAAGCATGTTATCAGGGAGCTTCTGCTGTGTTTATAAATCGTGTAGGATTCCACTGCCTTTCGTAGTGGCATGAAATTCTATTCCTACATATTCAACTGCAGGAGAGGTGGAGTATGTGCAAAATATTGTGATGAAAAAAAAAGATGAAAACAGAAGGAAAACCTTTAGTTTTTGTTTACTGTTTAATAACTTGTTACATCTCTGGTAGCAAGTTTTTGACCACTAAATAAACAAATGGATTCTGTATTACAAATTTTAAAATAAAGAAGGTATATTTTACCTGAGCTTACAGGTCATTATGGTCTGTCTTTATATATGAAAAACTGTCTAAATGTAATTGGTGAACTAAAGAATGAAGAAGCCTTTTCAGACTGTTGTTACAATGGTTATTTATAAAATTCATCAAGCAGAACAGATTATAAAGTACATATAACTAACAGTTGTTTGGACTGTTTACTTTCCCTATTAATTTTTCAATGTTACATTAAACTTACAGTGTTTCACGTATCCTTTTTTTTAACCCTTTAAACAGGCTCAGGTGTCACGTCATAGAAAGTAGTAAGCCTTCTACTCTTACATTAAAAGAGAATGTATTTAATATTCCAGCAAAAACCAATGAAGATTTACATATGCAGGTAATAGTATATTCCTTTGTGCTGAATAAACTTAAAATATGATAGAGATAAAAATAACTTATTGTACTTAACTTCTTTGGTACTTTGTAGGTTAGACTGTTTGAAAAACTTTAGTACTTGAGAGTAACTAAACCAGTAATAGTTTTGTTTTGTTTTGTTTACTTTGAGTGTTAATGATTTAATAAAATACATTTTCAATGCATTTTATTCATTTCTTTTTTTTTGTATGATCTCAGTTGTGAATGATACTCAGCATTATGTACTGCTTAGTAGCATAAAGATGTCACCTGCTTGATATAGGCAATAATTTGTAACTCTTAGAAGTGCTAAGCTTATTTAGGAATTTCCTGAAGTATGTTCTGATAGATGTATCACTAAGAGATGTCATTTTTATATTTTTACTGTGCTTAAGTTATCATGGCTAAATAGCTCTAAATCATCAAATACTTTCATTTGTAGTAATTTTAAATTAATGAAACTATTTCTCATTTCAGCTAACTCATTTACTGCAAATTAATAAAAGACTTCAAGAACAGATTGATCGCTGCCTCTGGTTTCAGCAGTTGTCAGCCGTTTTATCATTATTATCAATTACTGTTGTTGCCTTTTGCTTCTACCTGGTGTATACCCAGAGAGGCTGAAAAGAACTGCTTTACTCTGAAGGTGCTGCTTATCATGTTGGACTTGAGTGGAAAAGGTTTCAGTACTGCTCTTAGATAATGGAACTGCCAAAATGAGGCTTGTGAGCCCACAGCAATGAGTGATGATAAAATTTTCTGAAAAAAGGAATGAATGACTGGCAAAGGAAATTACTGAAACTTGACACTTCAAACAGTTCACGAAGATTTTAGAGCTTGGAGTTATTTTCACTGTACAACTTAATACTACTGAACTGGAGGGAGGAAACCAAATACAACAATATAATTTAAAACTTTTTTTCCTCTATTCAAGTACTTTAAATGCAGTATTTAATTTCTTTTCATCATATTCTTACATTCAGAATTACTCTAATAGAAATTGTAAGCAGTCTGCTTAGTGTATTCTAAAGGTTTACTTGTTCATTCAGGAAAATTTACAGAAATTAGGTAGAATAGGCAGATTTTTTTGTATAATCTATGTAAATTCACGTATAAAGGAAGGTATTTGTTCATAGTAATTATTTTGGTACTTCAGGGTCATTGCTTTCATTAGTTAAATTCCTTATTTTTGTGCTTTTCCTGAATGCAAATGTACTGTAAATATTTCCTAAACAAATAACAGTCACACAGCCATATTGACCAGGAAAATAACCCTTGTTCAATCCCAAAGATCCTAGTCAAATTGCAGGAGGAGTGTAACAGTTGACTTTTGATGACCTAGTTATGGTTCTTAAAAAGGCTAATAAATAGTGTAAGGACTTAACTCTGAGATGTGCAATATGCTTAAATCACAGATGAATTCGTGAAAAAAGACAGTCGAGTCAGGAAGATTAAATGTTATTAAAGGCAACATAAAAGTGTTGTATCTACCATTTCTCCAAAACTGTTGTAGAAATGGTGTATGAAGCTAGTGTGAATTTATTCTAACACGGATTCTTTGTATTCATGGCTGTAAATATGTACATTAAAATGCTAAACACCTTAAAGGAGACTAATGGTATCTTTCATACATTTATTTTTTTCACTCTAGATGAAGTCTAAAATTTTAAAATAATTTCTTTACTAGAATTAGTTTTTGCTACAAATTTACTTCATAATAGATTATTTAGTTTTGACTGGTTGATTTCAATAGACAAGAAGAGATTATTGGGGAAAAATAAAGGTAATACTCTGCCACTGTCTTTTTGCTGACAGTATCTCTCCAATGTGTTGTAGATGTAGTTCCATTTCTAGGAAATAGAAAAAGGCAGTTTAGAAAATGTGCTAGTAAACTGATTAACTAATAAAGCAGCAATGATTTAATATGATTACTAAAAAAAACTACTATGTAAAAGGCAAGTCTTCGGAATTGTTTGGTGCGTGGTCTTCTGTCCTTTCTTACTTTATACAGTTTTACTTAATCTACATTTTCTTAATTTTTCACTAATCTCATTTCTGTACATTTTGCTTACCAACATTTGGTTTTCTTAATGAATTGGCAACTTATATTGTTCACTGCTTACTATGAAACTTTTGTGTAAATTATTTTCACGCACACAACATTCAAATGCTTGCTTTGAGCAAAATGGATTGTTGTCTTGTTGAGAAAGGTAACTAACTTGTAACTTTCAGATAATACTTGCTAACCATGCTATTAAAATGATTCCTTAATTTGAGTGGATTGAATAGCACTTTACTGTAAAATTGCAAGAAATATATTCTTAGAGTCTTTGCCAATATGAATATTTGAATGTTTTGGTGCTTTCATAAATATTTTCAGTATTCTATTACTATGTTGGTATTTTCTTTGTATGATGGATCAGATTAACATTTTTTTTCTATTTTAATATGTTTCAGAAAAATGCAGTTACAAAATAAAATTGAGGAAATACATAGTCTTGAATGTTCAGTGTTTTTAAAGTAGCTCCGTCCTTGGGTTTGGTTCTCATTAGTCTAGATACTTAGCATGAAGTAGGGGTCAATATGGTAATGACCCATAGTCTGTTGCATAATGGAAGTTTTGATCATATTTACCAGACAAAAGTAAAATAGATCACCTTAAATTCTTAGGCAGAGTAAGATAAACAGATATCAGATGATAATACCATGGCAGAAGTAATGCAAATCCATACAAAACAAATATGCGTATCTTGGTAAACATAACTGTGGTTTAAATATTAATAATAGAACACATTTAAATTTGTCCATACATCACTGTTCAACAAAATGCATTCCAGGTAAGACTCACTGCTTTACATCCTGCAGTAGTTTCACAAGATACTGTGCCTGAGCCATGAAGTCTGTATTTCCAGTATATGCATTAGTTTTGGAAAAAGTAATTAGTTCTAATTAGCCAAGAGGAACATGTTGTGGGCTCTTCTGTGAGGCTAAAAAATCATCTTAAATGAGTTTCTGGAGTGTGTGGCTCATTGTTCCCTGGAAGGTGGGTCACTGAGGAGTAACTGACTCAGTGTTGTGTCAGTTGCTGCATTGCCATGATAGGTGGAACAAAGGCAAGCGATTGTAAGTTAGTGTTTCAAGCTAACTTATTTCAGTATAACCTTTGGAATTCTCATGCCTATTTCTCAGACACTTTCCAGCACTGACAGCTTCTGGGTTTGTGTTTCCTGCAGCTAGTGAGAAGCATAGCTTCCCATTTTCAGTTTTCTAAATCGTTTCAGTCTTGCTTTTCAGTTCAAATTTCACAAATCTTGGTTTTGCCACTTTTATGGTAAATGCCTACAGCATTAGACATAGAGACTACTTAGAAAATGAAGTGAGGAAAATCTACCTCCCAAGAAGCATGGCTCTAGTGAGGTTTTTCTTCTTCGCAGAGCAGGTGAGTGCAGTTCCACGTGCTGGCCTTGGCTGAGACTGATTCAGATGACTGATTCAGATTGATTCCTGGTCAAGCTTTGCAATTACTACTTTGCTACTTCTGAGAAGTACTGAAGTACCTGAGTTGCATGAGCAAAGAGTGAGCAGCTTACCAGATTTATATCAGTAGCTATCTCAACTCCCAATTTACTTCATTTGCCAGACTGGTGCATCAAACTACCTACTTGACATGCTCTAAGTCACTCCTGTTTTCCTAAACATTGAAAGAAATGCTGGGCTAACAGCTGGAGAACATTCAATTATTGCTGCGTGATTGCAGCTAATAGCACTTGTGTTTTTTTTGGTTGGTTGTTTTTTAAATTGCAGTAGGCAATTCATTCTCATGGAATAGCAGAAGTTAATAGTGAAGTCCAAACAAAAAGCCCTTTTTGTGGGGGCACAACACAAAATCCTCTCAGTTGCCAGTCATTGTAGTCTTCAGCACAGTACAAAGTATAATGGTAGCCCACTCAAAGGGCAGTTATGTTCTTCATTATGCCAACGGGTCTCTTGATTTGTTAGTAATATTTCCTCTGTCCAATTTTAATTCTCATATCTGTTGCATTAGGACTGTACTGGAGCTGGTTGAAATTTAGAAAAGCTTGAATAAGAAAAAAAAAAAAAAAAAGGCTATAACTTTTGTTTATTCATCTTTTATTTTCCACAGTAGAATGTATTTATTATTTTACTGTCACTTGGGTTTGTTTGTTTGTTTGTTTCAAAATATTTTTGGAGGTTTTGCCCCATGCTGAAAATACTTTCTTAGAAGAATGGTAAATTATGCATTTTGCTCATCTTGATGAGCCCGTGGGATATGCCAGGACGTGATTCAGACAGCAAGAAACAGTGAGTGCCTTGAAATATTCTTCAAAAACATGAAGTTGCTGTGCCTGTTTCCTTTAGTCTCAAGGTCTGAACAAGACCTTGCCCCTGAAATAAATGTGCCTGTACAAACTTTTTTTAGGAAGGGGCAAAAACACAGCCTGTTAGAACTTACCAGAAGGAACAGATAGTGTAATACGTATTTTCTGTTGCAAAGCCCAGTATAAATAATGATTAATATCTACTCATGTTGTTCCAGTATATATATATATTCCAGTACATTCCAGTACAGTAGCCAAAACAACAAACTAGCATTGCTGCTTGAAGAGAAAGAAAATGGTAGAGATTCAAGCCATGTATCAATTTCATCTAGAAAGCCAAGAGTGCAAGACAGATCAATGCTGCACAACGTGTTCTTACAGCCAGCTATGTAAGTGATCTCCCTAGAGCAAGTGTTCCCCTAGGCAGGGGCCCAGGAGAAGAAATAAAAGCAATTTTGATAGTTCTGGTTCCAATCCAACATGGTTTCCTGAGATTTTGCAAAGAAATGCTTCAGACACTAGAACTCAAATCCGAATTCCAGTATCAGTCCCACGAGGATCACCGCCCCATTTTGTGTTTATGATGAAATCTGAATTAAAATGTCCTTTGGGTAATGATGATGCAGTCTAACAAACCCTGTGTGGTGGTTAATTTTTCAGAATTACAACTTTCTTGCATTTCCTTAGCCCGGCGTCTGTTAACCATTGCCAGTTTCATTTTTGACAGCTTGGAGCTATATTTGAACACCTGTTCTTCAAGCTCCAGGGAAAGTGTCAGAAATGAGGAGCATCATTTAAATAAATATAGATGACAATGGTAGTGTGAAAAAGAAGCATAAACAGAATTTGTTAAGCTTTTATTGTCTAGAGTGCTACAATTGATAAATTGCTGAAAGGAAAGCAAATCTGGGCAACCACCACAGATGCTTCATTAATCTGGTACAACTAACGCTTACAGATTGATGCTTAACCTACTGACATGAGTGAACGACTATAATCCCCATACCGTGAAGTGCATTTTCATGTACACAAGTAGCATTTACCGTATTTTCCTTTTTCTTTCCCTAAATTTAAGCATGCAGCTGATGTTGGTGACTCAAGATTCTGTAGCGCCTTTTAAAGGAAAATGGTATTTTCTTCTGGAGTTTGCAGCTAGACAGGCTTTGTTCTACAAAAAGGTTGTACAAACGTGGGTTCTTAGTCTAGTCTGGAAATAGGTGGGAAACCTTAGAAAAGCAATGTTCATTTATGCCAGTCCATTGCATTATACCCTAAGAGAATGATTTTTAAATACTATCTTGAACAAATTATGTTGGTATGTATGTAATCCCAGATATTGCTTTATTAGCAGACACTGTGACTGATGTGATGCTTCTTCCTGTCCCTCACACTGGATGCCTGCGGGGGTTTTGAGCAAGTGTTAAGAAATTTATTTGCAGCCTGTGCAGAGAGTCCGTCCCGGTATTCCTGTGCTGGCTGTCCTGTACTGCTACGTGGATGGGGATTATGGGGAGCATGTGCAGTTACGCTGTTCTGGGAGCCTTCAGAGAGAGCATCTATTTACCAGGTTCCCAGTTTGAGGAGAAACTGAAAAAAAAAAAAAAAACAAAAAAAAAACCACCTTGAGGACAGGTATCCAATTCTTTCCCGTGTTTTGTGTTGATACAACTGCTAGAAACCTTGGGAAGTATTACCCAAGAAAGAAAAGATGAGGTAGTCAAGAAAGGAGCAGTATCTTGGTTTTGTCCACTCCGAGTTTCTCTTTGAAAAAACATGGTGGGCAGGTAGGTTTGTGCTCCTTTCTTTTCCAGTGAGATTTACCTTCCATTTAAATCTAGAAATAAATCTGAAAAATATATCTGAAGTTTCTTAGTCACATGGATGTCATCTTGTAGCAGTCTGTAACTGAAAAATTAAATATTGTTTTTGTTAATCCTTGGAAGGCTCAAGAATGTGGAAAATCTACCCTGTGTTTGCAGGAGATTCACAGAGGAGAAGAAACTTGTTTGTTCTGTAATGTTTCCTCAGCTCTGTCCCTGTTTGTCTTCACTGCTGTCCTTGTGCTGTTTGAGCACTTCATTTTCTTTTCATATTTTACAGGCTTTTTGTTACTATAAATTTAAGTTGGTTCTATTGCCATTACAGACAGAAAACTAAGGTCCAAAATGATCAAATTTACCACTCTAATGACTGTGATCCATTAAAAAAAAAAAAAAATTACACATCAAAATTTGCCAACTTTTGGACCATGCAGATTTACTTATTTTAACATATGGATCAAAGTAGAGCTGGGATGAATTGGTAGAAAAGCAAGAAGCTTTGCTCTTTATGACAAAACAAGGCCGTTTGTAACTCAGAAGCAGTTTCTTCTCCTTGAATGTCACTAAGTCAGAGAGGATAATGAGCCAGTGCTGGGGAACATGTGAATGTGGTGTCTTTTTCTCTGCTTCAAAGTGAGTTGCAGTTGCATAGAGCTGAGAAACTACAGTACACAGCAAGGCACAAGCTGTATTTCAGGTGACATATGTGAGTTTTAGTATAGGTTGCCATGTTTGACTTATGCAATAAGTACTATTTTACTTATATATTATATAATATTTCTGGTGTGTTTTAAGAAATGGAGTTCAGGTCTTTGGGATCACTCTAAAAGGTTAAGTTCTGAATCAGTGTTGCAAAGGAATGTTCACTTCTTACAAATTTTTGAAAGGAAATACATAATTCTGGCTAACATTCCCATATGGATGACTGATACAGAGGGCTAATACAATCAGTTAAGGCATTAGGATTTTGAGAAAGGTCTTTGACATAGACAAAGCAGTGATTCCAGCTACAAGGGCCCTGTAAGAGGCAGAATTCGTAGGACTTCATCAGATCTTCTCTGAGAGACAGGCAAGGCAGAGAGGATTTTTCCAAGGTCTGCTGTTTTAAACTTGTGTGTGAATATGAAACAATTAGCATAATCTTCTCGTGCTCTCATTGCTTTGACTTAGCAGCATGCCAGTGGCTCAGATAGCATGCAAGATCTTAAGGAATATTGCCTTACAATTTACAGAAGGGAGGACCTTGCAACATCTTTTTTTTTTTTTTTTTTTTTTTTTTTTCTGGGCTGTACATAGTTTGGCAGTGGGCAGTGGAAATGTGGAATTTGAAAGCCATATAATCAAAACTCAAGGTGGCTCAGGAAAAGATAGCAGTGAGTCAGCTGGGATTAAGAACAAGAAAAAATAGTTTTCATCTGTTCAGGCTTGATCAACACTTTATAATTTCACTAGTAGAATTTCTAAACCTCAGCATCCATGTATCCATCAGTACACTGAAACATCAGCGAAGAGGAGAAAAACCCACAAGATTTGTAGCAGGGTTGTCTTGTTAGCAATGTGATGTGTGATCTTCTGGTTTGTCAGACCTGCAAGTTTCTCAAGATAATCTGGTTGAAGTGGAGCTGTCTAGTTTGGATGTTGCTAGCTGATTGTGCACCATTCCTTAGCAAATCTGTTCTCAGTCCTCAGTCCTTTGTCACTCTAGGAAACGTTCAACACCATGTTGAATTTTGCAAGCAGTTACAGATCAAGCTGAAGATAATTTAACAATTTAAGAATATCAACCCGAGCCATCTTACATGTGATTCAGTATTTGTGTCTTCATGTCTGCTGTTTTGGATGGTGGCCAGCTTTCTTTTTTTTTTTTTTTTTTTTTTCTTTCCACACAGGGTAGTGCCCAATGTTGTGGTTCAGGTCCTCTTCTCTTTTTAAATGCATCTGAACTTGCAAAGAACAAAGGAAGAATGCAGTCATCTTCTGGTTGGATTAGTTGCTATCTCTTGGATGCAAACCTTGTGGCTAGTTACTATCTACTAGAAAATAGTCAATTTCTATATGTTTTTTTTTTCTTTTTGTTTTTCTCCCTCCCCCCCCCCCCCCCCCCCTTTTTTTGTTTTGAAGTGTTCCCACCACTGAAATGTAGGGAGTCACACATCTGTTTACCAAAGAATCTGTTTCTTTGGTAGAGTTTTCCAGATCTGAGTCATGATTTAGCAAAACAGGTTTGCAGAGTTCTAATGAAGCATTCTGGTCTCTTACAAAGGTTACTGCTTATGAATCATCAGGAATGGGAGAGATGCAAAGATTAGCCTATGAAGAAAACAAAATGCTTACTCATTTCACAACACCATGTTATTTAGGTGTTTGAAATCTGCCTGCAGTGCTTGCTCTTTGCTGAAGACAACATGCAGCTTGCTGCTTGGAGGAATGAAGCCTTACTGTCCTTGCATTGCTCAATGTTTTTTTGAAAAGATGCAGGAGGGGAATATCAGGACACTCAGATCTTAATATCTTCCACGTGACAGTACTGTAAATTCTTTTTCCTATGAGGAAACACTGATATTAAATGAATGTATGTCATTATCTCAAATGAAACATGATTGCATTTCCTTTTTGTTACTACCTCCAGCAGCACAGAGGCCATTCTAGACATTTGCAATTGTATTTTTTTCTGATGATTTTCTTGTAAGTCTTTCAATCTCTTCAGCTGTGATCTGTGCTTTTTTTTTTTTTTTTTTTTTTTTTCTGTTGCTGCAGCTATTCCTCACCCTAGGGTAGTAGATGCTTTCTGCACACCATTTTTTTCCTCTGGCCCACAATACAGAGACAACTGAGATCTAGGCACCAAGAAACCAAACACATCTGTGATTTGTGCTTTTGTGGCAGGTTCCAGAGGCAGTCTGGCAGCACAAAATATTTTTCACTAAACCAATGCTGCATTGGTCATCTTGTATTTATACAATTATTGTAAGTCCATCAATCCTGCTTCTTATCATACCAACACTGCTACAACTGGCTTTTACTGTTGTGGGCTTTGTGCTTTGACAGTGGATCTGCAGCTTGGGACTGAAGTGTGAAACAAAATTTAAACAGTGAAATGAAAAACAAATGTTTCTCCTATAATCACAATGATTGATGAACATGTGTTAAGCCAAAGAGTCGTTCCTTCTACTACTAAAAATAATAATAATAAAATATTCAAACAGATGTCTTTCAGACCTTAGGAAAAAAGAGACCCTAAATATAGTCAATGGCTTTGCCTAAATCTGTAGCCAACATGGAGTAAGAAATTCCACATTTTAAAGAGTTTAAAATGAACTAGCTTTCACTGTGACCTTGAAATGAAGCACCCTTCTTAAGGAGAACAGTCTGGTATCACTTGCGCGTAAACTGAACAAACTAACCAGGAAGGGAAAGGTTGGCTCAGCTTCCATCATGCCCAAGCCACCATCTCCTGCATGACCTGCGGAGGTGTGACAGCTGGGAAACCCAAAGTGTGCTTAGGAGCCCTCCCTGACCTCCTGGCTTAGGCTTCAGGACTGCAAAATGGGGCAGTGTGAAAGGTGAGTAGTAGGATGCGGAGACTGGAGACTCCTTATCTTTCCTCTCTAGACCCTTTACTATCTTCATAGCCCTCCTTTGGGCAGTTTTAAGCCTTTCTCACTGCACACAGTAGTCAAGGTGAGGCTGTCCCAGCACACAGCAGAGTGGGACAATCACTTCCCTTGACTGACTGCTGTGCTGTGCCTGATGCATCCAGAATCACACAAGTGGAGCACACGAGTGACAGACACCTTATATTTGCTACGTGCAAGTGTAAAGGGGCTTTGCTATCTTCCTGGAGCACATTAAACACCATCTAGGAAGCAGTAGTCGCAAAAACATTGACTATTGCTTTGGTAGGTAATTTGGAAATTGCTTTGAACCACACTGTGAAAATGTTCTAAGTAGCAAAGTCACCCCTAAGTCATCTGTAGGTAAAGAAATGCAAATATATACGTGAACTTCCTTCCAGGTAAATTTGGAGACTGGCTAGCCAAAATAGATTTGAGGGTTTTTTAGCCACATTTGTAAATGCAAAGCTCCTTCCAGACAATCTGTTTGGGCCACTGAGCTGGACACTGGTTTATGCTGCTCTGAAAAAGCAGCCTGCTTTACCCAGAGGCATCGCTGCTCTCCTGATTTCTCACAAAACATTTTCAGTGTGGAAGTGTAATGATGCTTCAAATACAGATCTGTCATGGAAACAAAAAAGTCCTTGATACATTTATAAAATTGGTCAATTTCTAGGCTAAAATGTGAATTTATCCTCAAGAGATTTAAAAGAAATAGGGGAATATTTAGCAATTAAATTGCTAGTTTTGTCAACATTTCCCTGAAATCAACAGAGACCAACTAGACACAAAACCTGTCTGTAAAAGGCTATAACTTTGGGTGCAATATATCAACTAAAGAAAAAGAATTTATACAGAAACTGAAAATACTGAAAGTTGGATTGAAGTAGGACTTTTTTACCTCTCTTAGTTAAACAGAAAATAGTAGAAACTACCAGATGTCTTTATGCCTAAACTGATACGATTTTTGTCCAGCTACTGATATGAAGGGGAATTTTCATTTTAAAAATAAATGTAAATGAAATTTAAAACAAAATAAAACCTTATATGTTGAAAAGGGATATATAACTGAAATTCATGCTCTTCTTTACTTATTTGGTGCCAAAAAAAAGTTATCTCAACCATCTTTAAAGCGATGACCAGAACTATAAGCACATTATATTTTAATTTGTTTTATTATATGCTAAGATATTAAGATAAATCAATTTTTAGTTAAAATATGTTAGGTAAAATTTTTAAGTGGATGTATTTCTCCCCCAGGAAATGTATGGAGTTCTGCAACATGACAATGGCTTGAAAACTCTCTGTCTAAAAACATACCTCTGTGCCACACACCTTCTTTGAGGGTAGGGGTATATCATGCTGTCACTTATGGCATGGTTTACATGCAGAACTTATTCAAAATTTCACAGCAATCTCTGCCAGAAACTGTGGGAGAAACTGGTAGACAAATCCCAGTATAATTTGTGATACAGTGCTGAAGGATAATGAAGACAAAATATTATTGACTTAGAAAAAAATACTTGATTGCTTTAACTTGGTATTTGGCTAGGATTTAGACCTGAGGGAAGCTGGGTAAAAGTGGTATCACAGGAGTGTTGGAGGGTGGAAAACAATTTTTTAATAAATCTGTTTATTGAACATAAAAGTATTACACTGTTTAAAAAAAAAAAAAAAAAAAAAAAGAGAAGAAAAAAAAAAAAAGAGAGAATAATAAGCACCTCTCTCACATGACTCTCAGTCAGGGAACACTTAAGTGATGTTAAAGACATGTAAGGGACGTGTGACCTGAGAAGAGTACAGGGGTGCTGTTGAATGTGCAAGGATAGGATCAGGAGGGCCAAGGCACTGATGGAACTGAGCTTGGCAAGGGATGCAAATATCAAGGGATTTTATTGATACATTGGCCAGAAAAGAAAAGCCAAGGAGAATGTGCCCTCTCTGATGGATGAGAAGGGTAAACTGGTAACAACAGACATGGAGCAACAGCTTTGCCTCAGGCTTCACTGTCAATCAGGCTGCCCATGTCTCTCATTTCCCTGAATTTATGGGTGAGGGCTTGTTTGATGTCAGACCAATCTCACCTACCTGGACTTTTATAAAGCCTTTGATGCTGTCCCACATGACATCCTGATATCCAAATTGGAGAGAGATGGATTTGATGGGTAAACCATTCAGTGGATAAGGAGTTGGCTTGAAGGTCACACCCAGAGAGTGGTGGTCAATGGCTCTATGTCCAGGTGGAGGCTAGTGATGACTGGTGTCCCTCAGGGGCCTGTTTTGGGACTGGTGCTGTTTAATATCTTCATCAGTAACATAGACAGTGGGATTGAGTGCACCCTCAGCAAGTTTAGAGATGACACCAAGCTGAGTGGTGCAATTGATACAACAGAAGGAAGGGATGCCATCTAAACAGACCTGGACGACCTTTTAGGTCCCTTCCCACCCAAGCCATTCTATGATTACATGAAAGAGAAGGTGCTGTCAGGGCTGGCATGCACACTGCAGGCTGCCAAGGAGGGAAAGGGCAAACAACATCAGGTGCAACTTTGCTGGCCACCTCCACAGCTTGAGAGGCACAAGGCAGTGTGGAGCAAGGAGCCCAGCAGAGATCTGACATGTTTTTGCCTGTGATCTTTGTTCTAATAGCTTTGCTTCACACTTAGGTAAATTTTACTGTAATTGCTGGTGATGACAGTCTTCAAATGCTGAAGGTGATCAAACATACCAGCTGAAATTACAAAACTGACAGTACAAGGAAGTGATTTAACCTGCCTTGATAGGCTGGTGCTTGTTGGAAGAAGGGAGAGGTTCATTGCATCTGGCATCTAACATTGCAGCTGTAGCAAAAAGCAACATTTTTTCTAAATCCATGCTGAAATGAATATGAACTGTCCTAGCAGGTCTGCTTTGCAACCTGATTGTACAGGGGAAAAAATAAAAAGGCATTAAGCCTCAATAAATAAAATGGAAATGATACCATTGAACTATACTTGTAGCTTACCTAGAAACTGTATACGTACATATTGCATTTAATAGACATTTTATTATCACAAAAGAGAAAAGACTTTTTGGGGTGATGAAGATTTCAAGTAGTGAGGTAAGGCCTCCCAGTGTTAGAGTTACTCATTTTCCCTTCCCACCAGCCTGTTAAACAACCAGCTCTGCTCCTTCACGGGCACTCATAATATCCTGATGCCTAGTGGCCTGTCAGAACAAATCAGAAATTTCCTGGCTGTGAAAAAGCACTATTAATAATTAACAATGATTGTGATGCTGCTGAGGACAGACTTATTCTTCAGTGTGAGACCGAAAACCCTGGTGTGACATAGGGTCTCCTGTTGTTTGGTGCTCTGACCGCTGCCTCTGACACATTTGAGGAGCAGGGAAAACCTCCTGAAGGCATAACAGCCAGCAATACTCTTTAACTTGATTGATCTAAAGTAGACAGATGGGATTGGCACAGATGGGGTACCCTGCATCATTGGCAAAAGTGACTGAGTTGGAAATGTTTTAAAACTCAAACTGAGTAGTACTCTTGCAACATTCACCATGAGACTCCTTGTGCCAAATGAGAAAGTTTCACCAATGTTTTAAATATTGCTCGCTGCTGAACCAACAAAGTCTGCGTGAAGGCATTATATTTCAGAGAAATTTGTAATTTATACAGTAAAAATGACAAGCTGGGAAACAGGGTGCTCCATTGCAACATTTGTTGGCTGTCAAAGAAAAGAGCTGTTGGGAAGTTTAGAAACTAGGAAAACCAGTGCTCGGATTTCTGATGGTGAGTGAGTTTGCTGAAGGCTGCAAGCTGCTTGAAGATGAAGAGGGGATAAGCAATCTGTCTTTCCTGGCAGATATTTGTTTTTGTCTTTGTGAGATCAGTCTGAGTCTCCAGGGGAAAGACTGCCTTGTGTCGTGTACTTTCTTCTCTCAAAAAATAATGTTTTGCATAGAGATACAAACCAGTCTCTTTTTTTTTTTTTTTTTCCGGCAAGTAACAAGGGGATGTAAACTCCTCACTCCTGTGCCATGAGGATGTGCAGAGCACAAGTCCCAGGTGGCAGGAGGGTGCAATCGCCTCCCGTCCACCCCAAAGGGCAGCTCATGAAGCACAGAAGCAGTAGAGATGCTGCTCCACTGCCTTGCACTGCACAGTGTGCAGCCACGCACATCCCCTCCAACACTGAGCCTGCTTGGGGGAAAGCACCTTCTGGGTGTTTTGCCCATGCCCACTTTTGTGCTATCTCAGCTTTTGGTAACACAGCATACTCTTACCCACATGCTCCTCTTTGCCTCCTGGGAGAAGACTTTTTGGATTTTTTAAGTAACTGCTTAGTTTCTTGTTCTCTCCCTTCATAGTGTACGCAGTCATACTGGTTTTGTACCTGACTTAGACATCTACAAAAACAAACCCTTGCAAGCAATACTATTGGTATCTGAAAATATCTATCCTCCTTAAGGATAAGCTTAGAAGAAGGTACTCATTCACTGTTTAAGTTAAATATTTGAGACTATGGACCTGATTTAAGGAGATAGTAGAGAACACAGACCCTTAAGATTTAAAGAGGAGAAGCTGAAGGTTAATGTAGCCTGTGCAAGATAGCTTTGCACAGTCAGTTAATTTCCACATTTTAACTGGGTAGAAATAGCATAATTTATTTTCTTTACCAGATTTACTTGCAGCACTCCTGGTGATAATATTGTTTCCCTGCACGGTGTTAGAAGTCCCCTGATAATATGTGTTTTGCTGCTGGAGGATTTTAGTTGCCTCAAGTGAGTGAAGTTGTGTATCATCAAGAAACTTCAGCTGATAAAGAAATAATAACAACTGGCTGAGGTTGATTAGAGACTAAAATTGGATTACTGTAAACAAGCACCTGTTTTTCTTTGTCATGAAGAGACTTTATTTGTATAGGCAGGCATGGCTGGATGCACCATGACGTGGGGGTATGGATGGTAGTATCAGTGTGGTGCCGTGCTGCATGACTGGTGTTTTGCCACGGCTTTGCATACCAGTGCAGGCACGTGTCTCAGCAGTCTCAGTGGTTTTGCACCTCGCTGGCATTCAGTGTGTCTCCTGAGAGTTCTTCTACACCCAGAGATGTAGTGGGGCTGAGGGGTTCATGCTGCTGAAGGAGTTCACCTTCTGCTTCAAGAGGCAGCAAGGACCACAAATAGTATGGCTTTGACAAAGAGACAGGTTCAAAGGCACTAGGGGTTGAAGTGAAGATGAAAACACATCAGAGTCTGAGATGGTGAGCAGGGTGAGGAGAGGGAATGACAGCACTGCCATAAAGGGGCAGCAGCGAGGAGTCCAGCTGTGGGAGCAGAGGATGGTGAAACCATTTTGGATACAGGATGCAGACTGAGTCCAGCAATTTGCAGGAGGACAAAAGAGACACCTGGAAAAAAAATGTCCTAGTAGGAAAATGTCCCAGGAAAATAACAGAGCAGGGCTGGATGGGATTTGGTTGCAATGACTGACCTTCCTTTGAGAGACACAGTAGTTATTGTGGGTGTTGCTGGGAAACCCAATGCAGAAAAACATACGTTTGTTAAATGTTATTGAATTAATTTGTGGCTGCTTTTCAGGTAGTGATTTTGCTTGAACTTCACCTTCCAGTTACTTGCACTGGCTAAATGATGGCTGCAAATGTGCTGAAGCCTAGCTCTCCTGTCTCAGGATGAGCCCTGCATTGGCACCGGGGTCCTTGCTCCTTGTTGTCAGCTGCCCTGTCTTTTCTGCACACGATCATGCAGCCTTGACTGCCAGTGCTCTCCTCTGAGAACTAATCTGAACAGGGAAAAAATAAGCCTGTGTCTCACATGGGAGATTTTAGGGGTGTTTCCCCCTATTTTATAACTCTTCTGCCAAAAAATGGCGTCCCACATAACCAAACCCATTGTAACTTACACTGCCTTGCCTGAGATACAGCACAGAAACTCCCAGCCACAGGTATCTCAAAGCCTGTTGCATTCCACACGTCATTCGTGTACCAATACAATTTCCAAAATGTGTCTATCGCAGTGGGCATCAGCCAGCATTTTAAATGAGAAAGCAAAGGTGGTGTGCAGCCTCACAGCAGCCCTGTTACATTGTGGAGCCAATGTGAAAAGGAGTAGACCACGGCTTCTTTCACAATATGGACATTATTTTGAATGCTGCATACTGAGAAATAATTCCAGTATTTTGTACTATGTGCTGGTCTTGTAGTCTTTTGCAAGGCTGGTTTGAAAGGACTGCTCTGTGTTCCTTTCATGAAATAGATTTTACTTTGGACATGAATATAGCCAGGATAGTGCCAGTTTGTGTATGCAGAATCCATCTTCCTTAAACAAGGCAGCCACATACTGCAGTCTCTTTTCTACCCTACCCACAGCAAAACAAGGGAGGGCAAATTCAGTGCACTTCCTAATTACTGTGGAAGGGGAACTGTAAACTGCCAGGTGTGAGAAAACATCTGACAAAAGCATGAGTAGTACTGTGACAAACAGAAGGTTTTTCAGGAAAGACATTAAAAAGTAGATAGAAAACAATTCCACTTTAATTCTTCAGAGGGAAAGACATTTCATAGTCATTTGGAGGGTAATAACATTGTAATATTGAAGCAAATCTGCAATAAAAAAATGCTTAGAATAAGCAACTGTAACAAGTCCCCTGAGCTCTGCTGGGGCAATTGCAGCTCAGAGGTTTCCTCTTGAGCTCACCAGGGTTGGAGAGCTCTCTCCCTCTCTCCTTCCTCAGCAGGGGTATGGACACAAGAGGCCCCCTGGGTCTGACTGCAGAGATTGTGCTTTCCACAACACTCTGAGACAGATTTTGTCTCAGATCTGTTCAGCTTTCTCCAAAATTTTGGCTATTCTTGTCTCCCATATCTCAAGCTGTAACACAGATTGTCACATGTCTGCAGGCTCTCTTAAAAAATAAATCTCACTACATAAGGTAAAGATATAAAAAATATTTGCCAGTGGCTTCATGAAAGAAGAAGGAATGTGTCCACCTGCCATACAAGGCATTAGCTCAATTTAAAAATAGAAAGTCAAGCCTTGTCAGATTTTTGGCTTTTTTTCCCCCCCTCAGATAATGGTATCTTACTCATTTTACAAAGAGAAGAACATAGAAGCAGGATTACAAATGGACAGACTGCCAGTCTGACATAAAGCAAAAGCCCATCTGTCTGTCCGTCCATCTGTCCATCCACCCATCTTTCTCAAAGCGTTTCTTCACCCTCCTCCTCCCCAGAAATGGCCACCACTCTCCCTCTCGATACTATACACAGCTGCCTGTCAATGCACTACTGAGGAGAGAGAGCAGCCTGGCAGAGCTTTGCCCATTTGTCAGGACAGGTCCCTGACACCTTCCCGTGTCATGAAGACCACAGCGACTCATTGCATGAGAAGTCCTCAGTTTCTGGGGAGGAGATGCAGCTGTCACCATGTCACCATGACCTAGGGAACAAGTGGTCTGATCAGGTCCAAGCAGGGAGAGCAGCTGGCCAGGAAGGCTGTGCTTTGGGATGTGACCATGGCTCTAGTCTTGCAGCTCCTTCCCTTTCTTCCTATCAGAGAAACCAGGAGTGATATCTGTAAGAAGTCTGCCCTGGCTACACAGAGGGTGGCAGTGGCAATCCAGCCAGACATATGGGTCCTTGCTTAATCAGACTGATGAAGAGACCAGTGATGGGGCAGTCACCTCAGAAGTATGGAAGGCTGCAAAATTGCCCCATTTCCACAGTTAGTGATGGGGTACATCAAGCACAACACAAAGCTTGTACACAGCTAATCCAATGAAATGAGGACTGCACTGAAACCCCCTGCCTGTCTCCCTCATCACCTCCCTCTGCTCTGTGTATATACATAACAAAATCAGGGAGGTTCTTCACATTCCTGCAGGCTTTTCTGCCTTGTCATGGACAGTCCATTGCTCTCTGCAGAGCAGGCAGCAGCGAACTCCCACAGGGAAGGCAGAAGGCTGTGAGATGGGAACAAAGAGTTAGTGAGCATTGGGAAAGAGCCTGGTACATTCTCTTTTTGAGCTGGAAAGCTAGTTAATCAAGCACTCTGGTACTTGGGGATAATAGCGTGGGTGGGGTTTTCTTTCCACTGAAGGACCTGAAAACAATTACATGCAATCCAAGGAGAAAGCATCAAGTTCAAACATTGTATGAAGAAGGGATTGAGTTGTAGAGAGTCTCTTCACATTAGTATGTATTACAACTACTACTGAATATCTCTTGATAATTTTGTCTCATTTGAGAGGGGACTCGAATTCCCTTATTTCAATACCTCAAACATGACACTTATATGAGATGATTTCTTTCCAGCTGCATGGATTCATTTATAATTTAGGCTTTCATCAGACTGAAATATCATCCAAGCTCATACGAATTTAATAACAGCATGGAGGCAAAATAAAAATCAAAACACTGAGAAAGGACAATACTATGGATACTATGGTGCTAGGGGTTATGATCCCTTCTCTGACAGCTTGACATCATTATTTACAGAGCGGTGCACATCCTATTATCTGAATGTTTTTGGATACCTAGGTTTTTTGACAGTTCTAATCACACATAGGTAGCTCCAAGAGGTAACTGCAAACATACACAAAAACAGTCAGCTAAGCAAAGAAAAACAGACTATTTTTCCCATAATCTATAACACATGAATAATGAGGCCACCATATGATTATTAAATATATACAGTATATAGTATATATATGAAATATATATTTATATATACACTTCATTCTGCCTTTCTGCCTTTTTGCTCTCTTATTCTGGCTTGTCTTAGTGCTACCTTTATATATTCAGGTTGTCTTAGTACTATCTTATTATTATATTTTATTATTATATCTTATTTGGCTTTATTAGAGTCAAAATGAGAAGGTCAGAAAGAAAGTAGCTTTGCTTCCTAGGAAGACTACTGCCCTTTCCATACAGTTTTGCAGAACACAGCAGACAAACAGCAGACTGCCAGGAGGTCTCACAGGTAGGTCACCACAAAAGCAGTTTCTGAAGGTAGTTACTCAGTTTGTGTCTTCTAGAAATAACCAGAAACTCAGGTCAAAAACAGTGTCTGCTATTATGTTCTCTCCTGAAGTTAAGGTTTGAGCAAGCTAAGTGATTCAGAGTGAAATAATAAATTTGAAAGATAAAAGGAAAGTCCAGGCAGAGCTTAACAGAACCAGCATTGCCTGCCAAAATGCAAAACAGTGAATTTATTTTTTTAGACCATGAATCTAAATACAGACACACATTGCCTGCCAAAATGTCAAACAGTGAATATGTTATCTTATTTTAGTATTTGAATCCAAATAGAAATGTAGAAAGGCATTTAAAGGCAGTGCCAGTTCTGCAGTACTGATCATGGCCAATGATCATTAAAAACGTGAGAGGAGCTGAAAATATCTACGAAAGCTGCCAGAAGTCAGGATGGGCACAGGATTCAGGGAGCCCTGGGCTACTGCAGAGGATCTCATAACACTGAATTGCTTTTCCCAAGGTCTTAATGCCTGAGAGGGATTGGGTCATCCTCCATGAATAAATCCATGAGCATCCCCTGGGAGGACTCTGAATAGTCAGCAGTGTGAGCTAGCAGCATTTGATCATGGTACTGCACCCACCCTTGCCTCTGAGCGAGACACTGATGTGACCAATGGCTTTCCCTGCATGGGTTCATAGAATAAGGAAAAGGATGTTCTACAGCCTCCCTTTCCGTTTTCTCTGCAGCATCAGGTATACTCAGACAATTTCTCTGATGAAGTTTTAAGTTCTTAGATCATATTCTTTAGTTTATATCTTTCAGAAAGCAGTCATTATTCCATGAAAATATTCTTGCCTGTTAAGAATTCAGCACAGTACATCTGAAAAGAATCAGCAGAGGAAATAGTAAAAATATTGTTCAAGCTTAAGCATTCAAGACTTACAGGATGTTATATTAAGTAGGTAAAAGTATGTCTCTGGTAGTGGTAATGCTACTAAAGAACATGAAAGCTCTTCAATAACATGACTTCAGTAGTGCCTTATGCGTAGACTTGAAGAACGCTTCAATCTCAGAGTCCTAGCAAGCTTTTGAGATTAGAGAAAGTTGGTCTTCATAATGCTGCTTGCTACAACACAAGCAGCTTTGTAGTAAGAATTAACTCACTCTCACTTTGTACCATTAAATCAAAACAAGAGGCCTTCCCTGAATGTTGTGGAGCACTGAGACACATATAGCCTTCCAAAGCCTTCAAAGATGAGCAGAGACAACACTGACAAGAGCATGAAAAATGCTCTGCTTTCCTCCTCTGACAGAGTGAGTGATGAACTCCTCAAGGGTCAGGATTTTTTTTTTTCTTTCTTCCTCCTTCTCCTCCCCTCTTCCTTGCCAGTGCAGAAGTAAGAAGACTCGGCACGTTGGGGATGTACTAGGAGGATGTGGATGGCCTCTTCCAAATCTCTCTGTGAGGATTTTAGTGTAGAATGCCAACATCAGATATCACAACTGGCCACTCTCACTGAGCAGAAAGGCTTCACCCTTGGTTACATTCCTATTACACCACATCTCCCTCTTCCTGGATTAAAATCTTAGCACTGCAGCCAGCAGAAATTACTGAGGGAATAAGAATGGAACAGATCTGTGCAGAAACAGATATGTGAGCTTTTCTCCATTACATCAGAAGAGGAAGAAAGCTCAAGACATCTTTGGGAAAGGTTTCAAGTGCTGCCTCCCAGACCCACAGCTGTCAAGGCAGGATGGATGACATGTGATGTCTCCTTAGCAAAGGGATGACCTTCATTTGACAAGAGTCTGTGACAATCTAACAGCCAGAAACTCCATACTTATAAAAGTCACTCTGATATCTATAGAAAATGTGCAGTAGCAGCTCTCACTTTAAAATGAAGTAGGAACTCATACCATAATATACCATCCCATTATTATTCTGCTAATTGAAAAGGAGATTTTTTGTTAAATATTCTGTGGTTCCATGTGCTTGGGAGATATCATGTATGCTGCATTTTATTTGCACTTTGATGATGGTTTTTGCAATATAAAATCCATGACATTTGCAATATAAATTCCTGGAACTCGATCACCAGTTTGCTTTGGGCTCTAGCACTTATACTGGTCAGGAGGCTTTGCTCACGTATGTCTTTCTACATCAGGAAGCCATATTTTGATCAAATCTCATTTAGGAAAATGTGGCATGATTGACTCTATCTTGCTTCTGAAGCTTAATCAGGCTCACAACTTTTCTCGTGCTCATTGTCCTGTGAAGTTTTGCCTGTGTATGGCAAGTATGATGCTTTAAGAAGAATATCATACAGACAAACCAAATACAAGTTATGATTTCCTCTACCTTTCTGTGCATTTTGCATTCCTTGAGGGTGTGTTCAAGACTGCTTTTTAAGCAGAAGAGTTTGTAACAGCATAATGACACTGTCTGAGCCTGGCACAAGATGGGAAAATTACAGGGGTGTCCTTTATGCTGATATCTGGAAATTGTTTGACTTTGTTGTTTTAGTGGATTCTTTCTCACTTGGAAATTCAGAACCATAAGGTTCATTTTCTTTAGGAATTGCTCCTACAGTCCTTGTCAGCTCTTTGCTGCTACCTGGCAATGTTTAATCTTTGCTACACAGGCTTTTTCTTTTGAGCTAAGGTTCAGAAAATCTTGCTCCTGATGAGGAACATTCAACTCCTTCTTGTTGGTATAAAAATCTTTGTGTCTCTTCTTCTGTGAGTTTATTTTTTTCCTCTCTTCATTTGCTGTAATAATAAAAGTTTTGATTCAAAGCACTTTTTGATGAGATTAGTGACTACTTGGTATACCTTTTTTTTTTTTTTTTTTTTTTTTCTTTTTGGCTTTTGTTTACAATCCCATTGCTCTGGAGAAGGCAGTTACATGATTTTCACAGTAGTCATACATTTTGCTCCTTAAAGTAGGGATTTACAGGGAAACTCAGAGCACTAAATATTTGAGCTGAACACACACAAAAAATGATAATTGAAGAGCTGTTTTCTGTATGGTACAGGACCACAGCCGTTCCTCATCACAACTGTATCTACTGTCAGACTGAGGTACAGAGCTTGACTGCTTGGGGAGGACATTTCACTGCAGATGGATGCTGTGGGAAGCTATCTGAGACAAGGAAAGAGTTACAAGTAATGTGCTACACCATCTGGGATTTAACAAGTTTAACTGGGAAATATTTTTATTATTGATGTGAAAGAGAAGCAATATAACAACTAAGGCAGCTGAAGCTGCAGAAAGGCAATCGAGATGGCTAGAGAGTGCCTCCATCACCCAACATGTGGAGAGGGAGATGGACACCTCACAGAGCATCTGTCAATAAATTGGTTCCCTGTGGGTCCGGATACTGCATTCACCATTGTTTCCACAATGCCCTGTCTGCATTTAACACCCATTTTTAATAGTGAAAATGAATTAGGGGGTGTTAAATGGCTTCCAATTTAGCTATTATAATAGAAGTGTCAGACTTCAAAGGAGCCATTAAAAGCACTGCTATAAGCAGCATCTGGGCACAGAGTTGATGGGGAAAGAAGAAAGGAAAAGAAATATAAAAGGTGTGTACTTGGGGAAGCACTGCTTCCCCAAAGCAGTGTCAAATTGTGTCAAATGCAATGGGTACAAGGACAGTCCCTCTCTTGCTGGTATTCATAATATTGGCAGAATTTACTGTTGATGAGTGAAAGCAAATGTTATTTAATTTTCTATTCAGGCATATTTGTCACTGACACATGAATTAAATTCATAAAGAAGACAGGGAAAATATCTATTGGATAACAAGAATACATTAAACAAACTTTAAGATAAAGGCATCGTTGTGGTGCTTACCTGAGCTTATTTGTAATGAACCTTTTAATGATCCTTCAATATTTGTATTGACCGGCTGACAGCCTGTGATTTGTATTTACACAACTGACTAAATCTGGTATTGTATTACATTTCTTCAGTGTCCTGCTTAGGTAGAAATCAAAAATATCAGGAGCTATTAACAAGCTAGTAGCTAAAGGAATTAAGGATATCCTAAAATAGTAAAAGTAAAGCGATGTAAATCATACAATATACTTACAATTTCTTTGTGGTTTTGGATAAAATGTCATATCTTTATGCATGCAGCTAATAGGTCAGGCATCTCAAAGCCTTTTAAAAGTACTGGTTTTCAAATTAGTTATTAAGTAATAAATACAAAATCAGAGAAGAATAATATGAGAAAAAAAAGGATACCAACAGGGGAAAGGTGGTTATGGAATAGACTTGTTGTCACATGGACATGTGTAAAATCCTCCCTAGTCATGAAAAGTGGGGAAAAAAGGTAGTGAAGGTAGCCTATAGAATATGTGTGGAAATATGATTAAGTGACAAAATGTTTCATGCGTGTATAATTATGTGCACAATTAGACAAAGATTAGGAAAGAAATGGTTTACAAGGCTCACGTTTGCCACTGCCAATAAAAATACATTGTTGACACCACTAGCCCAGACTCCATTATAGGGTGGGGTGGCACTAGTCAAACAAGAAGTTAGGATAGTTTTACACACCATTTAAAAAAATGTCAGGAAAACTGAGGAAAAAACTCAGTATGGAATAACATTTCTCCTGTAAAAAGGAATAGGCACTTGGTATCAGTAATGTTTCATCTTGTGTTCCTGCTAGAATAAGTTTATATTCACTGTTAAATGTTAAATACCAGCCAGTCATTGCCTTTTGTGATTTATCCAGATAGCTCTTTGGTTCAGTGTCTTCTACAATGATAATGAAAACGGTAGACTCATAATCTAATAATACAGGCAAATACCCAGCATCATCCTTTTCATTTCAGATAATGGCATACAAATGCAAGTGTCAAAGTTCAAATTTTACCTTCTGTTTGTTTGCTATGTTGTGAAAAATGCCATCATTTCTTCTTTGTATCTTTTTACCCTTTGTGACTATTTTTTGGAGATATCTGCTGTTCTATATCTGGATGAATCACTGTTTACCAATGACACAGTAAATCTTTGACAGTACTGTAAATCAAGTCATTACTTTTATTATTATCAGAGGATATTAATTTTTATAGTATTGAGAGGTGAAAAAGGAGCAGGCTAAGCTGTGCTTCTATGGAGTTATCCAGCTCACAAGTCGTAACAGCATGACAACTGGAAGGGAAAACCCTCTGGAGCAGAAGCAATGTATGAGGTACAGATCACAACTTACAACCTATGCTAGTTAAAACCATGCAATCTCCTTGGAGAAGAGAATGTATTTCCTAATGGAAATTGTTTCATAATGGATTATTTTTTTTTACAGAGTAAGATCTCATAATGCAGGTGGTGAGGTGCGTGCACAAATCTTGAGTGAGGCAATTGGTCTGGTTAATCACAAAGGCTGGGAGGCATGCTGGCTAGTTTGGAGAGTATCATTACTCCTCCTTGACAACTGAAAATAAATAAATCGATATAATGCCATTATTTTATTACGTAACTTGTAATAAGAGCACCAAATAACCCATGGTAATACAAACAAAAACTTTGCAACATCCCACATTTCAGCTGTCATGCAGTTTTAACTCTTATCTTTGAAAATCTGTTTATTGCTTAAAGGAAAAACAGTATTTGACACGAGCAAAAAAAAAAAATAAAAAAATCTGTATTTCCCAATATTATCTACTTGAGATGCCTGACATTAAAATTGTCAATAATTGTCCTTAGGTATAATATCAAGATAAGTTAATTTGCCATCTCAACTTTATATATTTATTTATTTTTAAATGTATTTTTTTAATCTCCTCCCCCCTGAGTCTTTTTTCTTATATGGAAGTGTGTGGCTTATAGCCATCCTTGACATTGATTGTCAGCTTGATTTATATTAGCAGGATCAGAGGAAGAGTTTTCCTAGGCAGTTCCCTGTGGGATATGTCACTGACTTTTGTAACAACAACTGCTATCATTTTTAGGAGCTGTTTTCACCAGGCCTACAGCAAAGATGGTAAATAACAATGACTGCATGCTGTAATGTCAGTTTTTCTTGACTGCGGGTCTTTGTCATCAGAAAACTATGTCTGCAAAAACCTTTAATGACTTGGGTGAAAACACCTTCAAGTAACTTTGTCCAGTGTTGAGGATAAAGAAAAGGAGATGGAGAGAGAGAAAACTTTGCAAAACTGTGGGCTAGATTAATCAGTTTGTAATGGTTCACTCATATGTAATAACAAAGAAATGATGTTCATTTTATTTATAATGTCAAATATTGGAAATTGCATACACAGCTCATCACATCACTGTTCATCTAAATGCTAAGTATAATTAATTGTTTAAGTACTGATCGCTTTAAAAAAAATCCAGGCAGTCTTTACATGAACTTATTTTGACAATGGAAAGAGAAATACCTCACCCATTCCTCGTTCCTTAATATTGCTGAGAGGTAGATTAGGTTTTACACAGAGAAGTATTATAATTCCTTTGATCCTGAGGGATCTGACAGATCATAGTTCACTGGTAGCATGCAGTATGTATTCTGTGTCTAGCAGAAGTGTTGTCTGATATGTACAGTCAGGGGCATGAAAATTATGTTAATATTGGGTATTTACATCAACAATGTGCAGATGGCTACCTCACACACAAGCAGCTAGGCTGTGATCTGCAATCACAGCAGCATCTGCTGCTCACAGTTGCGGTGTCACCTGCCCGGGGACACCAGACTGTGGGTGAAATTCCACTGCCTAAATGGGATGGATGACTGGTGCTGTTGGAGGCAATGCAGGGTATCCAGGACTGCATGTCATGAAACTAGGAGATGTGGCATAGTGCCTGTGAGACACAGGTCCTCATGAGGAAGAGCTGAGGGCTAGGCAGAGCCCTTCATGCCTGTGCTTTGGCAACTGGATTGCACCCTGTGCATCAGGACACAGATTTCTAGCACTGCTAGTCAGTTCAGGGGATTTGGACAAGTAGCTGAAGACGTGTACCAGAAATTAAGTCCTGTTACAGTCCAGCTGACTCACTGCACCTCCATCTGCATAGAATTGTGGGAGAAGGAGAAGCAGACTTATCAAAACACAAAGAAATGAAACTCACTAAGAGTCTTTTAAAACAGTAATAGCATGCTCATCCTTGCATAATGAGAGCTTTCTGTGGCACACATCCATTGTCACCCTGTAATAACTAGATACAATAAGATACCATAGCGATTAAGTGGAAATACCAGGACTGAGTCCCACTGCTCGTCTGGTAAGGCTTTGTTCATTTATAGGCTTCTGTGTTCTCTAATACTCCCTATAGCAGAAGATGTTTCAATATTGTTAGCCCCTTTAGCAAGAGAAGCAGCATAGCCATGGGAGCAACAAATAAATGTTATCAACCAACACAAGCCTTTCCACCAGTCTGTGCAGACCAGGATGTTCCTGGAGGAGTGCAGGGGGACAAGAAGGAATTTTTCTGAGCTCTCACATGCAGCTGTACATATTGGCATGCACTGGCATCTTTGTTTTCCTCCTCCTTTTTTCTTTCCCCTTAGCTGTTTTGGACAACTGGCAGAATGAGCTCACATTTACTCTGCACATGTTACAGAGATGCACCCTTTCTCATCAACTCCTCTCATCTTCAGGCATTAGTGTAAGTACACGTAAACTTCATCCAAAGGTCACCTAAAGTAACATACCTGAGTGAAAGGTTCTAGAGGTGTGCTTAAATATTCATGCCTTCACCTATGTATCCATGTAATGGTAAGTCCAAAAAAGCTAAGGGGTACATAAAACCTGTTCATGCACAAGAAATGTACACATTTCTGAATGCATCTCTATTATAAAATGGTTAAAAACTCCAGTCAGTTCTCTTAGTAGTGAAAAAGCTCATTAACATATTTAATCATCTTGAAAGAACTATATTGGATGGAGTCCTCAATGGCAATGTCATTTGTGAAGTTTTGAAGAATTTCATCTAAAGAATTTTGATGCAGTATTTAGCCTCCACATAGTGGGATTGGTACATTGAAGTGGAAAATGTCTAAATCAGACTGCAGACAGTTTGTGACTTGATGACTAAATGACAGTAGTTAATATGGTAATAGGCTGCCTTCTGGTAATTCTTTACAATAAGTAGCAAAACATTCTTAATTTCTCTTCTGTAGTGTAACAGTTGCATTAGTCACAATTAATTACATGGTTGCTCCCATGAGTGTCAGACTTACATTAATTGTATAATGATTTATTTAGCTTCCCACCATGCAGAAGCTGAGGTGGTGTGCAACAGCTTAAAACCACCAGTAGAAAAAGGAACTATGATTTATCTCTAAAGTGCTTTTGTTTTAGACATCAGAGAGATTTTAATCCATGCAGGATGCTCAGCTTGTGCCTCCTGGCTTCCCTGGGGAAGTCCTCTGTGGAGACAACAAACACACACTGTACCATGATGGGGGAGAAGGAAACCCTGTCCTCCAGAGAGACTTCCTCTGGCTTCCTTTCAGCAAGCAATATTAACTTCCATTTCAATGGTGAAGAACAAAATACAGCTTTTGTTTCAAAGGCAGAAAATTAGCAAACAAAAAAGAAAATGCAAAGCATCTCTGGGGAAGGAAAGATATCCACATGGAACACTTCTGCATATGAACTGGAGTGTGAAGTTGTATCTGTCTTGTATAACATTTTCAACCTGCAGTGAGAGTTGTCATTTGAAAGATGCAGTACACTGCAAAGCAGTCTCCTTTTGGTACCACGCATATTATTTTGGTATCCCAAGGGCACTGTACATTCCAGCCATTGACATCCACATGGCCTCCAATCCAGAGGGGCTCCCATTTAGGCATTTTAAAGTTGTGTTTCAGTCCAGAGTGAGAGTACTTAAGCAGCTTTTTCTTGAGTATTCTCTACATTATCTGTGCAGCAGTTAATTGTCCCAAATGATAAGAAAGATGAAAATTGGAATCTAGTTTTAGAATTATAGAATGGTTTGGGTTGGAAGGGACTTTAAAGATTATCTGATTCCACCTTGCCCATGGCAGGGACACCTCCCACCAAACTAGGTTGCCCAAAGACTCAACCATCCTGGCCTTGAATAATTCCAGGGTTGGGGCATCCACAGCTTCTCTGGGCAGACTGTTCCAGCACCTTAACATCTTTATAGTGAATAACTTCTTCCAAATATCTAATCTAGACTGACCCTGTTTTAGTTTAAATACATTACCTCTTGTCCTATCACTATACACCCTAATAAAGAGTCCTTTCCCATCTTTCCTGTAGGCCCCCTCTAGGTACTGTAAGGCTGCATTGAGGTCTCCCTGGAGCCTTCTCTTCTCCAGACTGAACAACCCCAACTCCCTCAGCCCGTCCTCGTAGGAGAGGTGCTCCAGACTCTCGATCATCGTGGTGACCCTCCTCTGGACTCATTCTAGTAAGTCCATGTCCTTTTTGTGCTGGGGGCCCCAGAGCTGAACACAGTGCTCCAGGAAGGTCTCATGAGAGCAGAGCAGAGGGGGAGAATCACCTCCCTCACCCTGCTGGCCACTCTGCTTTTAATGCAGCACAGGATATGGTAGGCTTTCTGGGCTGCAAGTCTCTTAGACACATGGCTGGCTCATGTCAAACTTCTCATCAAATCGACACCTCCAAGTCCTTCTCCTCAGGGCTGCTCTCAGTCCATTCTCCACCTAGCCTGTATTTGTGCTTAGGATTGCCCCTAACCAGATATAGGACCTTGCATATGGCCTTGTTGAAACTCGAGGTTTGCATAGACCCACATCTCAAGCCTGTCCAGGTCCCTCTGGATGGCATCCCTTCCCTCCAGTGTGTCAACTGCACCACACATCTTGGTGTTATTGGCAAACTTGCTAAAGGTGCACTCAGTTTCACTGCACATTTCACCAACAAAGACGTTAAACAGTGCTGGTTACCGACACCTGAGGAACACCAATCATTACTGATCTCCACTTGGATGTTGAGCTGTTGACTACAACTCTTTGAGTGTGACCATCCAACCAATTCCTTACAAACTGAGTGGTCCATCCATCACATCCATGTTTCTCCAATGTAGAGACAAGGATACCCTGCAGGAATGTATGGTTTTACTAAAACATATGTTTACTGATTTATGATATTTGTGAAATATTCACCATTGCAGTACTCTCTGCAGGGCATTTTTCCTTGTGCAGCCTGGGAGTTGGAAGCAACTTCCACATGGTTTAGGAAGCTGCCTTAATATCATTTGCCTCTTTCACTCTCTCTTCACATGGGGGTTGCAGGAACCAGCTCTGTTTTATAAGAGATATTTGGAGCCCTACACCTTTTCCCCACCTGTCATTAGGCCAGTTGAACAATGATTCAACTTCTTACTCACATAGTACACAGGCATCTTGTCTAGGTAACTGCATCAACACAAACCTATCATAACCTTAGTTACATCCTTAAACTGGTTCCCCTTCAGTTGAGAACCAGAGGGCTTTCTAAGGCAGTAACTACTAGGATGCTTACAGCAGGATCAAATCCATTCCTGCTTTTGTCCTAAGAGACTGGCTAGAGGCAGATCTTTGCAATGTAAATTGTGTGTTGGGGAAGGAGTATGGAAATGAAAGTTTTGACCTTGGTTATATGTGCAGAACAAGGAAGTAAGGATTTTCAGTGTAGTATAATGCAAAGAAGCCAAAAGATCTTTGAGTGGGGTTCAAGACTCATCTGTTACCAAAACGGGACAGTCAAAAAGTTTTCATGTATTCTCTCTGGGAAGTCGGTTTCTTTTATGAAACCTAATCAAGGCTTTGCACCAATCCTCTTCTGAAATCTTCTCATGGTTTAGCAATATTAACATGGTTTAGCAATATTCTGTCTTCATCCTCTGCACTTCCTGAATATGAATGAACCCATATATACAGCAAGGACTATGCTGTTAATTGCAGCTCTTACTCTTGGATGGGTTACTACATTTAAGCAAGACGTTCAGCAAGTTTTATGTAGCTTCTCTTTCAAAGCTTGTCTTCCCTTTCCATCATGGAAGAAATAATACTGTTTCCAGGATAATGTGATGTGTCTTGCTCCAGTCATTATGCTGTGGAAATGCTCACTGGCATCATCTCACATTTTTGGATACAAGAACACAGAATTGAACTCAAGCCTCGAGAGGTCAATGCACCAATGGGATTCGAAGGGCTTCTGCTTCTCCCCATCCTACATTTCACTGCACTACCTGGGGCTAATTCAGCATGCTGGGACTTTTGCATGCTATGTCATATTTGCATCCATTTGGCTACCGAGGCATCCCTCACTGACTGGTCTCTGTGTCTGACCCAACATTCAATCCTTTTTAATAAGGCAGAAGGAAAGCATTAGAAGAGTTTCCAAGAGAATTAGGCACTGAAAAAGCTCTGAAGCTTAAATGGGGGCCAGGACTTCTCCTGATTTATAATTTGTAAAAAAAGATGGAAGGCTGTGAGGTTATTTTTGAACTTGTTTTTGTTACAGATCTGGACATCCTGAACCCCTGTTCATTTACATTCTGAGATTGGCAACAGTCTGGTTTTGGCTGTCTATCCCATGTCACAACAGATGGGGAAGGAGAGAAAGGAGAAACTATGAGTGCATGTCAAAATCTAGCTTTGGTATTAAATCTTGACATGTCCAGAACAGCACACATAGATCTATTGTATATATGAGATGGATTTAGGATTAGGGTTGACATTACATGTTGAGATTAACAATACCAGATAACCAATGGGTTCAGGAAGTCCTATAAAACCAGTGTAGTTTGGTGCTGGAGAGGAGGAATGGCTGAAGGACACCTCTGCACCAGATGGCGATCTGTAAGAATCTGTGACTGAACCAACCTTCCCTGGGAGAAGGACTAAGTTTAGGACAGGTTGGTATAAGAGCTAGACTGATTTATTTGCAAGAGAAGAGGGAATAAGCTTTAAGGCAAGAGGAACTTGAAGAGTGAGCTTTATTGCTTTAATAGTCCACTGCTGCAGTTCCACTGGACAGTAGTTAATGTTAGGGTTAGAGGTTGTGTTCAAGATCTTCAAGATCATCAGGGCACTATGTGACACAATGCTACCGAGAGTTACTAGCATATCTCAAACCTAAGCCCCAAATAAAACACTAACTGCAAAACCGCAGATTTCAGTCAGTGTTAGGCTACCAAAGCATTGTTCATCCTTGCCATCACTAGCCCTTCATCTTAGCCTAGGGGACTGGATAATGCCACAAAAATATATTGTTGCATCCTGTGTAAACAAAGCCAAGTATAAATGTGAATTCGAAAATCAGCCTTATCCTAAAAGAGTGCTTCTATTATGAAACATAGGAAATTAACCTCCTGGCCTGCCCTACTGGTCTGGAGAGCCCTGAAGAATCAGAATTCCTCTTCTATATATACTTCCTCAAAATAAGTCCTTAATGATAGCCTTATGGTATAGAATAAGGACCCAAATGTAGCTTTGTACTGTGTTATTTAACCCTGTTCCCCCAGTTTCATATCTTGCAAATTACTGTTTGCTTTTACCCAACAACTTCAAGACTAGCACTATTCTACTAGTTATATTGCCAAAATTTATGAGGAGTCACCAAGGAAATAGTTCTTTGAGTCCTTTTATACTCAATACTGACCAAAATCCCACAAAAATCAAGACATATTTCCCATGCTTGGTGACAGCAGTACTAGTTTCAAATGATCCCATAAAATAGCAGTGCTATAATCTCCATGGAATGAAATGGGAAAGGTACCCATAAATCACTAAAGGCTTAATGCCCAGTATCTTTGAAACACTATTGAAAAAAAATAAGCTATCATCATAGCTCAACCAGCCTTCAGAATTCAGCCAAAAAATGTAACAAAAGAAAGCAAAACTTGTCTAACATGTGTTCAAAATCTTCAATACTTTAAGACTTGCAGTAGACCTGTGAACACCCTGGGGAAAGAGTGAGTCTTTGAGTCTTCACGCTGCAGTCAGGGTCAGGTTAGGAGGTGGGAAGGGTTGTATACTTTAGTTAACAGGGTCTCAGAATTAGACTGAAGGGAGGTGTTATTTGGGATGATAGCCTGTGTATGGTCTGAGGTACTCTGAACACACTAAAATACACTGCTTTTCAACCTCACTTGTCATGAGTCAATTGCTAACCCCAATGAATGCTCAAGGGACCCCAATCAACAATAAAATTGAATTATAACCTTTTTTCCAAATGCTAAAGCTAACATTAAAACTGTAGTCGAGGGATTTCTATAGCTGCCAAATTATTCCTACACTTGTCAATCCTACTAAAATTAGTCTTCATGTCATCCCAATGACCTTCATATGATGATCCAGTGACCTCACTCCGACTGGTTGTTTATTTGTCTCACTGTGGTCAACTTATAGCACCCAGTTTTGCCCCATAATGTTTGTCACATTGTGGGTGGAAACCTTATTCTTCATCCTCTTTCTGTTAACCCTGAATCTAACTGTATTTCTGACTATGAGCTAGCTCTAAGCTTATCCATAGTATGGACAACGACAATAAGAAACTCACAAGGAACCATAAGCCTTTTTGCTGTGCCTAGCCCTACACGACCAGGCAATGAATCTGTCTCTTCAGACAATTTGATCCCAGAACAGAATCCCAACTAACATCATAAATGCATGATCCTTAATAACCAGAAAATTAACCATAAACCTCTATTGCTAAACTTTCTTTCTCCTAACCTTGTAATGTGTTAGATTCAGCAATGAAATTCATCAAAAAAAATCTTAGCCTAACCAACTCTAACCATCTGACACAGTGAAAATAAAAAACACATATCATTCTTCATTTTGCCAGCACGTTTTGCTAGTCCAAGGGGCAATCCAGGGTCTTCACATCCTACTTTCCCACACCTGAATGTGTGAAAGTAACATTATATCATAAATTATTACAAACATTCTGTTGGACAATGTAGAGTCCAAAAATGACTCTGCATCTTCTGCTTTTGCCATTAAAAATTCTCCCTCTAGTCCCAACTTTAAATGTTGAGATATAAGCCTGACCTTTAATTAAACTAACCTAACAGAAACCTCCTTACAGCTTCATCTGTCACTAGAAGACCCTGTGACTAATCTAGCTCCTCAGCTGTTATCACTACACTTGCTCGTATATGTATTCTCTGACCTTGAACACTCCAGTGAATCCTATTAACACCATTTAATTTGCCCACAGCAGGTCTCATCCTAGCTTTGCTAACCTTGCATTAACCACGCTAATCCAGCAGTAAGCCTAGCTTTTAAGCTTCTGTAGCCCAGAGTCTAATCTAGCCCCAAATCAAAATCTACCTTTAGTATTAGAGACCAGTGATAGCCAGATCCAAAAATGTAAGTCACTCAGTCACATTGGCATAACCTGCTGCCAGACTTCTCTTTTCAGATTTTTGCTGCCCAGAAGATCAGTGCTAACCTTGATGTAGCCCCAGCTCCAGTTTAGCCATAGTGCATCTTGGAATAAAAAAAAAAACGTCATTTGTAAATGACATCTGCCTTATATACTATCTGCCTTAGCCTAGCAGGCCTTGCAAAATCTACCATGAGGTTTTCTGGTCCTATCTCCCCTAATATTAAACTAATCTAAATTGTAATTCAAACTCCATCTCACTCCAGCATTACCCCTATAACAAGCATGACTTCTTCACCAGATATCTAAACATAAGTCATTTCTTGCTCCTGGAAATAATCCCTTGCAACCATACTGAGATTTTGAGGATCAGTCAATAAACTGATGTTCATGGTAGCTTAAACCCTAACTCTGACACTTGTCAGTGTCTTACCTCCAGTCCCTTCCTGAGGTTGAACTAACCATTCATACTGACAGCAGCAGTACTTGTAGCAGTCTTGTAGATTATACAGGGTCCAGCATCAAGACTACATTTTTGTCTTTCACTGTCTATCACCTTCATCCTATGTCCTGCATTCACTTTGGGCATGACAGTGGTGCAGAACTAGCCCTGGCCACAGGCCACAAGCCTTTTACCATTTCCAAAATTATGTTTCTCAAGCACTAAAAATTGCCTGGACTTCTCCAGCTCTGATGTCCAAACCATAACCAATGCTAGTACTATGGGTCTTTGGATGCTCCTAGTTCTCTGGGAATGTAGAGACAAGAATAGAGATTGTCCTTTCCAAAAGCAAATTTAGGTATCTTTGGTCACAGATTTTTTTTTGGCAGCAGTGAGTTGTGCAATGCCTAGAATTTCAGATCTAGCGTAATGTGGGTGAACCAGATACCTGCCATCAGTTTGGAGAAGTGGTATCTTTCTTGGATGACACCAAAGCCCTTCATGCCAATAGGTAGGTAGGCATGGATGCCCAGGTCACCACCTCCGATAGCCAGGTCCACAGCATCTAGGGTGGGGAATAAGGAGAGTAAGTGACTACCTTAGAAATTTGTGTTAACAACAATTTTTGCACGTACACTGATAACTGCAGGATTTACCCAAGCATGCAATATTATGACTAAGGTCATCCTTAACCAGAGCTGACTCAGATCCCACACACACAAGTTCAGTCTCCAGGCTTTGGACTGCTGGGACAGCAGACACTCTTCATGGACAGCCATCAGACAGAAAGGGCTGCAAGGAGGCCAGAAGACTGATAGGCAGAAGGCTCTGTGTGTGTCTGTGTGTGTCATATGCTCTGTCTCATGACAGAAACACAATCATTAAATGAATGCATTTGGGACAGTTTAGAAAGCTGCCTGGGGCACAGATGCCTAAATTCTGCCAAAAGCTCACTGCAGGGGGGAATTACAATAATCAAGATCCTACCTACTGAGTCTGAAGAGATGTGTCTTACCCACACTAGATAAACAGTTTTATTTCCTTTTTGTCAGTGTTGTAATGTCAATGTTGCAACTTCTGCCAACAGTCTTGATGTACCTTTGCCATAGCTGACACCCGTGTTTTCACCTTTTCTTCCTTGGGACTGCAGAGGCTTTGTTACCATATGCCAGGTGTCAACACACATCACCCCCATCCTGAGGAGGATATGTATTTGAGCTGGCAGTGTATAGGATTGACACTGGGCACAAGTAATTTGTGTGTCATGGATTTGGCATGTCACCTGTCAGACAATGTACCTTAATGAAGCACATCTCTTCTTGCCAGATGGGACACTGAGGCAGACATCAGCCTCTTCTGTGGATGTAATTTGATGTTCAAGCCCAGTGATCATCCAGGAGAAGGGGGATTTTTAATATCCAAGAATGAAGGAAACAGCTAAACCCAGCTCTTGCTGATGCCCGTGGCAGTCAGCAATGACCCTGGAGTCTGGACTGGAACAAGTGTTATTACCTTTAAAAGAAAAAAGAAAAAAAAAAAAAGTCATTCAATCACTTTTAGAAAACTCCAAAACTCTTGAAAACAAAATAGTGCTGTGGAAATAAGGGATTTCGGTCTTGATGACAGCAGGTAGCTTCTGTTGAATGATGGAGATATTTGCCAGGGTGAAGTGGGTTATTTTTATCATAACTCTCTTTCCATTAGTACATTCCCTGCTGGCTTGGAGGATTATATCTATTTTGGCTTGGAGGATTATACCAATTTGTTTTGCTACAAAATCAATAAAAATAAAAGCTAAAATGACAATTAAATCCAAGAAAGCCCAGCTGGAAAGCAAGCAAAATTCCTCTTTCCTAATTAAAGTCTGTGCAAACCACAGCTTTGCAGAGGCATTAGGGAGGGAGGGAATAAAAGGGGCATGTTCCCACTAACACATTTACTCTAGCTGTCTTTTAGGCCAACCAAATTACTGCAGAGTGTTAACCTGAAACTGTAAAAAACAACAAAGCCTGCCAGGTTTCCCTCCTCATTTTGGGAAGGGGACGAGAAAGGTGAGGCTGAGTATGGAGGCGGCATGTGTATGCCACCTCTTACTCTTGAGTTTGAAAATCTTGTCATGTGCCTAAAAGCCTGGTGAAGTTAGTAGGAGCTTACTTCAATGAGCTTTGGATGATGTCTATAACATGATTAGGAAGGTGCAGTATATGCCAATTAACGTCTCCCTTTTTAGTCTGTGCAGCAGCAGCTGGTTGCTAGAACTGCAGTTTTGGGGCCAACATGCAGTGGAGTGGGTGTCTGAATAGAAAAAAAGACAAAGGTTTTCAGTGAACACACTGTGGCAGGCTGCTGCTCTCATCTCCTCACATTGTTTCCCCTGAAGCCATGGAATAAAGCTACTAGCACTCTTAACAGGATGAGCAAATAAAGAAAACCTCCAACAACCACAACAAAAACAAAGGAATCTCACAGCATAAGACAGTAGATTACAGGTAGGCACAGAAGTGAAACAAGGACAGGACAGGAAATGTGATGTGTGGAAAAAAGACCAGTGAGCTACACAGACAAAAATTCCAGCTACTACAATTGAAACACAAAAGCAGAAAGATGCAAGGAGGATATAGGATACATATCCCTATGGAACTTAATGCAATACTGAATGTATTGACAAAGCACACCACAGCCCATCCTGCCTTATCCTTCTGCTAGATAGTGATACGGCATTGAGCAACGTCAGATTGCTTTTCCTCACCTTAAACCCAACGTTAACTCTTGTTTCAGCATCATAGCATGTCTTGACCATTGTCTGTCACCAGTCTTATGTGACAATAAGATATTATTAGTCTCAAACACTTTACTAAAGTGACAGTTCCCCTTCAATAGACAGGCAGAAGGAGATGCAGTTTCCATATGGCTGATGCTCTTTGTATATGCTATCAAATGCCAGACAGGATCTCTAAGTAATGAGATTAATGTAGAAGGGCTGTCTATGATGCTTCTGCCCTTTTAATAGTCAATATATTTTATCAGTGAAATGAATGGCTCCACCTGAAATTTAGCTCTACAGATTGCAAAGATTTTCACCCCAGTCATGGAGGTATTTTGCACCAGTAATTGTTCAATAGAAACGTTCCAACTGAACATCCAAAGTGAAGCCTGAACTGGAGGAATGAGGTCTTGAATTGTGTGGGCTTGTTTTTGAGGCACGTCCTTACCACCAGAGAAGCAGCTCTGCTGGGTAGCACAGCCTCAGCAGCTACAGGAGAGAAATCCCAACAATGGCATCTCGGCAAAGCTGTATCTCAGAACAAAGTTATTCCAGCTGACAGAATACTCTTCTGGCAGTATAATTAGATATACACCGGGGGGCTTGCTGGCTTGGCTGTCATGGTGGGGAGAAGGAAGATGGTTTCTTCACTGTTTTCAACAATATTGAGCTGTTGGCAAATTTCACACTGAAGACTACATTTAGTATAGCAAGATTATATTTTGTCTGAGAGAATCTCAAAAAGGAATGCCTCAGGCATAATATTGGGATTGATGCTGATTAGCTGGTCGAGACAAAAATTGTAATGAACCCTGTGTGCTCTAATAGAGTACATTTGCTGCTCATCCTTCTCTAATAATGTTTTGGCAGAAACCACGTCTCCCCAATCCAATATGCTGCTCTATGCATAACTCCAGTAGTTAACCTTGACGGTCTGAAGAACATGGCTTTAAATTTGATATCGTGTTCATGTCTATCCTTTGCTGTCGAAAAATATTAAATCTTCCCTCAGCTACTTACTTTGCATGGTGAAAGACAGATGGTTGTGCTGGATCGCTCCACAGCAGAGCAGATGTTGTAATCGAGGACCCAAGAATTCTGCCAAATTAATTAGACTTTTCCACTGATCTAGATAAAAAGAGCAGTGCACGGGCATTTCAAAGGGGTCCTGGTTCTAATTTATACTACACTGTCAGGTTTTCTCTTGTAAAATGTGAATATAATCAGGTGTTCTTCTAAAGCATTGTATCAAATGACATTTAAATAGGGTAGAAAGGTGGTAGGCGGACAGCAACTCTTTAATACACTATCCTAAAATCTATACAGAAAAATAATCTTGAACTACTAAGGTAAAAAACCACATGACATGCGTGCTTTCATATCCCTTCTCCTTTCCCTCCCTCCCCTCCCCCTCCCTTTTTTGGGGTGATTGTATCTATTATTTGAGCTTAATTCTTTATCAACTAAAACTTCAACATACACGTCTATCCAATAGAAAATGTGTGGCATTTCACAATCTCAATCATAAAGCCCATAAATAATGCTCAGGGTTTGTAAGCATTTTTTCTTTTATTGGAGCACTGTTTCTGAGCTTAACCTCATTATTCTGGGCATAGGGGGAATGCAAGTGTGTGAAACAATTTTCAAAGAAGAAAATTTTGGATAGAGCCAATGAAGTATGGACAAGTATCATGGTATTGCTGAGTTACACACTATGATGTAGTGCTCCTCTGTGCACCATATTTCTCTTTGGTGCAACACCAAAGCAAATTACCTCTGCAAAGCCAGTATCCTCAAAAAGGTACCACAGAGCTTGGGAAAAAAAAAAAAAAAAAAAGTTTGAAAATATCTCTTCAATAAGAAGCTCACAGAGAAAGAGTCCCTATCATTTCTTTCATTTGCTCCTTGAACTGTTAGGAAAGATCTCTGCATATAGTTTAAAAATGTACCCATTATGGTAAATAGAAGGACTTCATTGTAGTATTGGACTTGCTCTTCTTCTTTAATCTGCTTTTCTTCCTTAAGATTTAGACACCTATTTCGATTACTGAAGAAAATAAATAAATAAATAAATAAATAAATAAATAAATAAATAAATAAATAACATTGTTCAGTACTGTCATAATATTTAAAACTAGTGTTCAGAAATAATGCTGGCTATTCCATAAATCTTTTTTTTTCTTTTTTTTTTCTTGATTGTATTCTCTGAAAATACTAAAAATCAATAAGTGAAAAGCCTATGGCTGACAGTTTTTGTATCACGTCATTGCTCCATGCTCCGTTTAGAAACTGAAATTAATGAGGTACATCTTCAGCTGGTGCAAAGCTGTGCAGCTCCATTAATTTTAATAGAGAGATGTCGATTTATACAAAATAAAATCTGACACCACAACTCTTTTTCAAGCTGCACAAAGGTCTAAGTATGCCTGTAATCATGGCAGCCAGTGCTCTGGTGGTTTTAGAAGCTGTGAAGTCAAATGCAAGTCTAGGAAGCACAAAGGTCGGTACTGTAAGTGTTGCCAACATTCACAAACTTTACTAATTTTCATGATGTTGTAGCTTTTATAATTTTTTGGTTACTCAGTATGTGGGTCCTGGGTCATGCTCTTGTGAAGGTAATAGCAGTCTAGTATTTATTTGAGGAAGTGTGTTAGTTAGAAAATCTGTCCTTTCCCTTGAGTATGACAGAACACTGCAGGGTTTCTTTGCTCTTTAGGTCTGAGCCAGCCTTTGCAGTCAGTGCCTGGAAGAGCTCTGTCATCCCATCCCCTTTGGGATCCCCTCCCCAGTACTTCACCCACCATTTCTTGGCAGCTTCTGTGCCCCTCCCTCTCCCCCCCCACTTCCCTGCACACAGCTTCATCCACTCAGCTCCCAAACCCAGATTTGCAGTTGGTGTTTAAGGAATTTCTTTTCTTTCTTCCCAAGGCTCTTAGTGCTCAGACCTCCATGGCTGCAGTGGTGTCCTTCAGTTCCGACTCCATAAGGGAAAATAACTTAATTTCTTCTTAATTCACCGAAAGGGAAGCTTCCATCAGCTTCTGTCTAGGGTTTGTTGTAGACCAGGGTTGGAGGCACACTAATTGTCTATGGTAAAGCCTTCAGGATTGTAGTGCTGGTTTATTTGAGCAACCACATTTCCAGTGGCAGGGTCCATTTTCCTGCCTATGCTTCAGCAACCTCTATAGATGTACTGTGCAGCTCTTTATTCAGTAATGAAGGGACCCCAGCTGGCTGTGTGTGTGGACTTTGCCTCCAACCATAAGTGCTGCTTAAATTGGACTTCGAATCTACAGCTGCTTCGTATTCTCCCAGCATACCAGAGATCAGTTATGATTTGGAGTCCTGGAGCTCGCAAAGACTGAGGATGTAGGGTAAGCTGCTAAATGGGGCTAGTGATGAAATTATTCTCCTTTCCTCCCTCTGGTGAAGAAGCTGTGTGCCAGTCATTGGCCAGGCAGCTGCTGCACAAACGCAAGCAGTCCTAGCAGCTTTTGTGTTAATTCCTCCTAGTGAAAGGGTACTTGCCATTTCCACAACCTCAGGGAACGCATGCATTCAAAATCACCTCCAGCTTGAAGGAAGAGGGCCAGACTTGAGTCTTGCAGAGGGATATTTTTATCTCTTTGAGAAAGTAGGTCTGAGCCTAGTTCCCTGTGCTCCTCCTCAGGTTATTCCTCAGCAGAGTGAGATCAGCATGTAGTACGATACAGGTTATTTCTGGATGAGATAACAATTTCCCAGCTACTCATCGTGTGTCTTAGTCAGCCATTAACGCAACCCTCTGGGCAGCTGAGCAGTCTCCTTGATGATTTTTCTGTGCTAACTCTTCGGGGGGAAGCCTCCTAGGAAAACAGTTCAGCAAAGTTAGTTGCAATGTCTTGCTCACCTTTTCACTATATAACCACTGGTGGGTTTTAGCATTTTCTGCAAACAAACCCATAAAATTTAGCTGCTGAAGGCTGCCTAGAGACTAAAGACTCTGAAACTAAAAGCCCCTAATACAATAAGTGAACAACACAGCAGGAAGGCTTGTTGGACTGACCAAGAAGCCTGTGGCACCCTGAGATGTTACTGCTGCAGCCTGTGTTTCATTACCACCTACTGGGAACAACAGACTCCTTTCCCTGGAGTTCCCTACACTGTGAGTGTGGTTTTATTCAAGGACATTGAGTTCAAAATCAATACAATTGATTATGGTGAGCTGATCATATGGAAATCAATGGATTTTTTATGTATATGGATAAGCAATGGTTCTATATCTTTACTCCTTACTTTGCTGTAAAATATGAACAATGAGAGCTGAGGGCAATGACATGTTTCTTCCCTGACTTGTCTTTGGTGTATGAATATTATTTCTTCCGGGAAACTGGCAGCTTCTCGAGACTTACTAAAAAAGGAAATTTGCTTTAAACCTACATCAGAAAATATTAGCATGGTGCGTGGGGCTTTCTCCCTTCTGCACTTTTGCTTGCAACTATCACATTCTGGTAGTGTATCTTGGAGTAATATATCACACCTTCATTTTCATAAAGGAAAATCTGCACTTAAGCACTGGTGTCTTGCAGTACTAATCCATTATCAGAATGCCACGGGTCTGATAATGCCCTGATGTTGCTGCATAATCAATCACTGGAAAACGTGTGCTGTCAAAGTGTTTCTACAATGTCTTTGAATAAGCAGAGGGGATTTCTGCCTTCCATAAGCAAAACAATTTTACATTTTACAAGAAAACCTCCTTTTTTTCTTTTTTTCTTTTTTTCTTTTCTTTTCTAAAATTATATATAAAAATGCAAAAAAACAAAACAAACAAACAAAAAAAAACAACAAAAACACCACCAAAACAAACAAACAAACAAAAAAAAACAAACAGTGAGATGCAGCATTTAAATTATAAAACTATTTATTTTATGGGGTAATTTCAAGCTCATTTGAAAATTAGCTGTTACAAAATCCAGATCTGGCATTAAAGGTAAGTATAAATATTTGAAAAACAGATAATTAAAAAGGTAGCAGAAAAATGTCAGAGCTTCTTATTGTGGTAGATGTGAAAAGCTGTGTTTGCTCTCTGTTTCTCTTATTTCGTGTATTATCATCTTCATCTGAATGCCTGAGAACACAGATACTTCCAGCTCTGCCACAGTCTTGTGCAGTGGGGTTTATTAGTCCTATTTTAATCCTTTTTTTTTTTTTTTTTTTTTTTACTTTCTAGGTCAGAATAAACTCTGGCAGATGATTCAAAACACATCCTAAAGACTGGAATGCACTTCACCTTATCGCTTGCTCTGTATTCATACATAAAAAAGGAAAACATTAATAACCAAGCCCCGAACCCCAGCTTGGAGAGAAGCTCCCCCCGCATCATGCTTTGGTGCTGTGGCACGTCTGTGGCAGTGGCTGTGCTGGGATGCCCCAAATTGCTCTGAGACAGGGCGCCGAGCAGCAGAAGAGCCCAGCCAGCCTAGCATGGGGCTCCCTTCTGGCCAATTTATTCTGCGAGGGTGAGCTGCTCCTGCCAGCCAAGCCCGCCCGTGTTTCTCTGTGTTGTACTTACTCCCTTATTAGTTTTTACACCTGACACGTCCTCCTGCTCTCTCGGCTGGTGAGTCAGGCTGTTTTGCATTCTGCACTCGATTTTGCTTATGCTGGTTTTACACAGATGCAATTCAGTTGACTTCGGTGGCATTACTCCTGAGGTTAACAAGGGGACGGAGATAAAAGCATCTTTACTTCAAGATGAATGCTGATATGGATCCACAGCCTCCTAATAAGGCTTCTGTGGAAATGTCATAAATTAGGCTGACTATATTCTCAAACCATGTTTATAAAAAATGCTGAGGTATCCATAAACAGTGTGTGGTTCCTCAACTTCCTAAGAAGAAAGATGTACCACAGAGGTGCTCTACTTCTCTGTATAACTTCAATTAAATGGCATATCCAGATGCTCCACATTCCTACCAGTGACAGGAGGCTTTGAAGATGGCTCCTCTGTGGCTACTAGTGAGCTTCTAGCCAGTAGTTCATCATTTAATCTCCATAGCAAAACCATGCCTTTCGTGAAGAAGAGCTCCAATAAGGACCAATAGACTCAGTGAGCTCCAAACCAACCTGAGTTAACCAACCCTATCAATCACATAAAAAACAGAATATTTTGTGTGAACTTCACATCTCAGGAAAATTCAACTATCATTGGGCAAACACACGTGAAACTCTGGGGTGATTCTGTGACCTAACTGAGGCCAGGGGAAGGACCTGTGTACACCTCCCCAGAGCCTGCATCTTGTGCCTGGATAATTTAACATTAAGGCTGAACTCTTCCCTGTTAATGCAAACACCTAATTTTGGTAGCTTACATATATGAGCTTCCAAAGCAGCAAAAAATAAGCTTTCCACTACTCACCTCTTTCTCACAAACAAAAGTTGTTTACTTATTTTATTTTATCTTACTTCTCCTAAAAATACTTTTTCAGCTGGACTATGCATAGATTAAATTTAATTTAATCTAACTGAATTTCTTCTTTGGATCCATCCGTCTTGTATGCTGCCATTCAGCGTACAGATAACTAGACTAGTTATGTGTCAGCTACGTCCAGTACAGCAGTTTGCCCACTAGACCTAACACTGCAGCACAAATTTACCCTAATGAAAGGCTGAGTGAGCAAGTTCATGTTGCACTGAAGTTTACTTCAGACATACTTTTTTTCTTGTCATCTGTCTTTCACAGTTCATTTTGATTCTGCTTTGTCAGATCTCATTAGCTGTTAGTATAGAAATCACCTTAATTTATGCTGAAATTTAGACTCTTGTAGAGCCAGAACTTCCCAGCATTGAGCACATTATACCACCAGCAATACTATGAAATTTGCCTGCAGCATAACTCAAAACAACATTTTTCTATCTGTAAAACTAGATTCAGATAGATCAAATAAATCAGACTCAGAGGTTTTAGAAACATGTTAACATTGGGTAAATCCTCTTGTGTGACAACACAGTACATAAACCAGTCAATTTATTTTCCCTGCAAAAAGGTCTTCTGAACCTACATGACTTAAGTTAGAGAGTGTTTGTAATGAATGTTCTTAATTTGAAGTTGAAATGTCTTTGATCACACAATAAAATGAGATCCTCAAAGATGAAAGAGCTCTCTGCTGCTAGATAACCGTCAGAGCCTACAAAAGTAATGGTCACTTGCACCCAGCCACAGAAAAGAGACTGGGTTTGTAGTGAATGAGTAATGATATTACCCACGAAGTTCACGCAGATGGCTCTAATGACTTCTGTAATTTCCATCATGAAGTGTCTTTTGAGAAGATGGAGAAAAGATGGCAGAAAGGGTGAGTGGAAAGGACCCACTGCAAACACTTGACTTGGTGAGCATTTCAGAGTCAATGGGAGGCAGGCTGAGGAGGGACCAGAAAACCCAGGTGGCCACCCACAGGGGATTTAGGACAATATGCTTACAGAATTCTTCTTATTCACTGACAGCTTGGAAGTGTTTGGGCTGTGATAATACTAAAGTAGTTAGGCCTTCAACTTGCAGATCTTGCAGCTCTGAGGCTGTCAGCTACCAGGGGCAGACACAGCCCAGGCTGAGCAGTTGTGTCTGCTCTTGGAAACTGCGCTGCAAATGCAAAACTACTTAAAATGAAGACATCTTCATACTTGTAATGAAACAATCATGGTTTTCCTCTCCTTCCCTGTTACTTCAGAAGAAAGACCTCTCCAGACCTGGGACAACTGAACACCATGCAGGTGGCTGTGTCTGCTGCAGGCTTTCATCAAACTCTTATAGGAAACTTTTTGCTCAAGGATTCATCCATTCCTCTTGTTTTTTTCCTCCTCTGTCATCATATTCCTTTATTTATAATATTTTTGTTTTCCTCTGAGATGCCCAGCACACAACTTGCTGTTCATGAATACGAGCAAAAAGAGAAAGCTTGAGTTAGATTTTTGACCTACCCTTTGAAGACCATAGCCTTTCTCTTGACATTATGGCATTATTTTGGTAGTTCCCAGGGTCTTGTGAGCTGTTGTGCTTTTCCTCTAACTTGCTGGAGGCTCCAACCCCAACATGTCAGGGAGACCCTGTGTAGATTGCTTTGCTGGTATCTTTTGTAGTCACTGCACTGGAAGACTTTACCCTGGGATAAATCAGAGGATTTTACAACACTTTGACTGTCTCCAGCCCCATTACTGTCAGATCAAATATAGTGTGAACCTAATGCTAGCAACCCAGAAAAGTAATGGAAAAGTGCAGCAGACCTGTAACAGCAAAGGCCTTCTTGTCCTGAAAACACTCTTGCTCTATCTGTAACAAAGAAAGAGAAACTGAAAGCTGCAGAGAAGCTGAAAGGGTAGGTAATTTCTGGTTTCCTGTTACTTCTCCCTGAAAGGACAGAAGCACTGCATCAGCTATTTGTCTGACAGAGAGGACTGATTTCTAGTGTTCCTCTTGCATTCCCTGCATAGCCTGTCTCTGCCGTGGACATATGTGAATATACCAATATATACACACATATACATTTGTACCATAAGGTGTGCAATATGGCATTCTGAGAAATCCCCAAATTGGATATACCTGAGGAGTGGCACAAGGGGTTTCATCCCAGGAGCTGGGCCCTGGTTCTGCTGAAAGCTCTGACATCCCAAAAAGGGTCAGAGCAGGGACTGCCCACAGGCTCTGGCTTCCTGAAGGATTAAAGGCCTAGCACCATCAATACAAGATGGTTTTGATATTGACTTCCTTCTCACCCAACAATACTTTATTTAGTAGTGGCAGTCCTCCTTAAATTAATATAAGCAATCCCAACAAATGAATCACAAGTCTCTACATGAATATATTTATCATTCCTGGTCTTGAATAGTTAATAATAGATGGGCGTATTTTGTATTCCACAAGCATGAAGCAGGTAAATGATGACTGAATGCATATGGGAATTCATCTCACCTAGTTCAGGCAAGATGCATTATTCATGTGTAGTCAATGAGAAGGATGACTAGTCAAGCTTGAGAGACATTAAAAAAACAAATGCAGATCCATGCAGGCTAAATTGGTTGGAGCTACTCTGCGGTTTCCCAGACTGTGGCAACAATGACTGGCTCTGGCTGAAGTCAAAACTTGTGATCCTGCTGAGCAGCCCTTGGGACTGGGAGGCTGGTGGCAATGGGAGACGGAGAGTCCTTGCACATAACAAAAACTGTAGAGAGAGTAAGGCATGACTGCCCATGGTTGCCTGAAGCCATTAAATTTAAATGAAGTGCAAATAAAGTTAAACCTAGAGGATTAAAGAAAGTCAAGAACTGTCAATTCAATACTGGCAACAGGGCAGATGTGTTCAGGCAACGTCAGGTTTTGAAGCCGTCTGTGAGTATCAGGAGCCACAGAAAATCCACACTAGCAGCAGTGACTGTTTTTCTTCTCTCTGGCTTTTAGCTGAGATTCATTCTGCACAAGCCTGACCTTACTTGGCGTCTCTGACAAATGTCTATCGGCCCAGAGTCACAGGAAGTAATGCACTCTTCCAGGCCTTGGTGCAAGAGGCAGTGGTTTCTTTCCTCCTGGAAGGGGTTGTAGGTGTTTGGTAAGATGCTGGAACAGGCCTGACATCTCCCAGTAATGGTCAGTGGAAACAGAGCGTGAGGTTCCCCTTGCCTGCCTTCAGCTGCCTAAATATCACACACCCAGAGCTCTGTTTGGTCATACCTGAGCATGTGTCAGGTGCCTGTGTGTATCGCTGTGGATACTCGCTCCTGTGTGACACCTACCTGTAGACATCCACATGTAAGTGCTTCTGTCCCTGAGTTGTGTGACACCCCAGACAAGACTCCTCTGCATGCATGATGGTGTCTAATGGCAGCTGAGATGCTGCAGGATCTCCTGTCTGGCCTCTGGCTGCTGCTGGCAGAGATTACCTGTACCCTGTAGGTCTGTGCTGTATCTGCTGGCCTAACAAAGATGTCTCAGATACTATAGAGCATCTGAACTAGATGCCTGGGTGTAGGTAGCTGGCCCATTCCCCTCTGTCTATGCTAGTCACTCTAGGCTCCTTCCTCTGTGCTTTGCAGCAACTTGCAGGACATGGTTTAAACAGTCTGAAGACAGGATAGGCTGAGTGGCATCTGTGAGGTGAGTACCATGTACAGAGACTGGGCTGATCCAGAAAAGATCACCTCTCCAGCTGAAAGATAATTATCACCCAAGCTTACTCTTTGGTTACAGAACTGGGGCACATCTGCTGGGAATTGCAGGGAAGCACAGCAAGCCTCCCAAAATGGCCAAAAATGCCGTACCAGGAAGGTTTTAAGTTTTTCTACACCATGGTCAGAGCTGGATCTCACTATGAGCTAATATCTGAGTTTACTTTTTGAGGAGGGAGTTTATTTTGAGCATAGGTCTGGCAGATGGATGCATATTGTCATCAATCTGCTTTAATGCTTATGTTCAGCTTAGCATAGGAATTAAAAAAATAAAAAAAAAATCCCTTTCTGGTTTGTTCAAAGTCCTGAAATATGTTCATAATGTCATGGCTCTCTGTAAGTTCTTCTATCAGCTGTTAATAGTTTTCCCTCTCCTCCCTTCTTCAAAAAACTACAAATCCTAAATAGATGTCTGGACCAGGAGTCACTCTGTGTCATGACAGCTGGACTGTATCAGAAACATAATTGGATTCATTTTACACTCCCCTGAGGAGGTAAAAAATTCAGAATATAATTAAACTGAATTAATCTGTTTGGTATTAACAGCACCAGATTTAGCTTTAGCTGAAATAGGATGTTTTGTCTCATCGCATAGACTCTAGGCTGTCTCAGATCAGCCACCTGTTGTTCTCAGTAAATGATAAACTCTGTGAAATCCGCAGTAGGCTGGATGCTGTGATTAGAATGCCATTTGAGGATGAGGGATGCACTTTTCACAGTGCATCAGTAGTGGCAGCAGAGTGGACGTAAACACTGTGCCACATGCCATCTTGTCACTGCAGAACTTTGATCCTTCTAGCCACAAAGTCGACCCAATGCCATAGCTACTGCCCAAGTTTGCTTTATTCAGGAAGACGGACAAAGAAAAAATCATCAACATAACTATAGTGTTGGACACAAATAACAAAGAGGGCTTCCCAGTCCAGCAACAGGAACCCAAGGTGCCCTCCCCAGAGTGTCTTTCCTTGCAACATCTGAGCATCAGCAACCTGGATGGAGTCCAGCAGCAGGCTGGCCAGGGACTGGAGCATGTCATGCATGTGAGAAGAGGCTGAGGGAAATGGGTTTGTGTAGCCTGAGAAAAGGTGGGCTGAGGGAGAATCTGATTGCAGTATTTTACCTCTTGAAGGGGAAAGATGGCTGTGTGCAGTTAAAAAGAAACAGTCTTAGGTTACAACAAGAGAAAGCCCTGTTTGGATATGATGAAAACAATGATTTACGATTGCTTAGCTTACCAAAAGTGTTGCGCCATCTCTGTCCCTGGAGATTTGCAAACTTCCCTTGGACAAGGCCTTGAGCAACTTGATCTAACTTTGAAGTTGTCCCAGCAGGCAGTTGGACTTGTTCACCTTGAGAGTTCCTTCCAAAATTAATCTTTCTGCAACTTAATGATTTATTTATTCACACCCACACATATTTAGTGAAATGGTTACATATATTCTAAATGATTTCACTGAGCATTTGATGATTTAATGCATAGTGAAGTCTTAAATACCCACTCACCTTTATAACCACCCATATCCTCATCATGTGTTTGCCATTCCCAGTGCTATACCAGCTTGAAAATGATCTCTGATTTTTCTGATAAGTTGCAAAATATATATGTCCATCTGCAGAGCTGACTTGACTCAGCTTCTTGTTTGTTGCAGCTTGTCAGCATCAGCAGTATCCAGCATTGCTCCATATTAATCAACTCAGTTAAGCAGTGGCAGCAGACAGCCTCCCTGTTACTCATCACATACTAACTTGGTGATCAGCATGCACAGATGCAAAGCACAGACATGTAGCTGAAATGGGCTCAGTCAGTTGTTCTGTGAGGGATCGGAAGGGAACAGGCATCCTGAGACTTGTCATTTACCTTCAGCAATGCCATTTGGTGACTGCAGTGCTCAAGTGGTAAAATAGAAGACTCACCCTTTGACATTGTTTACTATCTGAGATAGAGTTTGGCATTTCCTTGCCTGTGAACAGTTATCTATAAAATATTTATTTACCTGGTGTTTTAAGAAGTATGCAGAGCAGGATGGCTTGAAAATTTCACATATGCTTTGTATGCTAATAATGAAATTTCAAGGAGATTGTCTGCTAGCAGATGCTAAGAATTAGAAATCTGGAGTCAGATCTGATCAAGAAATATGAAAGAAATGTTTCAGAGAAAATGCCTGTGGATAATTCTGAGGCATCTGCTTGGATCCAGGTAAAAAACTTGCTCAATAGGAACAACAACACTGCCCAAATGTCTGGTCATCCACTTGAGAACATGAAACAAAGTACTCTCAAGGGTCATATAGTGATTTTCCAAAAGATTTTTTTTTTTTTTTCTGGATAAAGCTCTTAAGTATAAAATGCCTAGGTGAACCTTTTAAATTCCTAAAAAGAAAGAGAAAAGTAGTGGCCATAGCTTTAGCTTTCTAATTTCTAAAGTGGATATTCAGAAACTCAGGAGAGTTTTCTTTATTTTCCTTTCATATATCCTTTCATATAAAGTAAAAATACTAACTGAAAGGAAAGTAAGTCCACAACACTGTATCTATTGAGGCTGAGGATACTAAAAGACACTTTTCATTTTGAAGCAAAGTCTAATTAACAAGGTATAATCTGCCTTTCTTCTGTTTAGCAGCATCCTATTGATCAAACGCAAGGTGTTTGGTCCTCTCTGATTGCTCACTGGATTTAGAAGAATAATAGATGAGGATCAGATGAGGAAGTGTTGAGACAGGAACTGGCAACACTTGAGTATAAGACCTCATTTTCATCAGAAAAAAAAAAAAAAAAAAAAAAAAAAAGCTTAAATGCACATGTTCCTATGCTTAGAAAGAAAGTATAGTCAATACAGAAAATTAATTCCAGCAAGATAATTTACTTTCAGGGAATAATGGAATTATTGAATTTCTAGTGCAGAAACATTATTAAATTTTCAAGAACTCTTCCTAGATATATATAATATTTTGTGGCTGACTTGTAGTCTGATTGCTACCCCTTATCTCTAATCTTACTTGCCCAACAACTAACACTTCCAGTGCTTGTCTCTCTGATCTGTCTCCTGGAAGTTCAATTACGAGCTCTTGCTCATCATGGCTCAAATCACCCTCTGTCTTCCTCAACACTTTTTCTCAGGTACCATACAGACAGCTAACAGTTACTTGCTAACTTTTCCAAGCCAGTTTCTCACTCCAGGCTCTCACTCCCAGTTTTATTTCAACATCATGGGCTCTGCTTGCACAACATCTCTGAATCTGGCTCCTGCTTTTTCTCAGCACCTGAAATAATGTTCCTCCTGCTCTTGCACCCTCAGCCTTCTCTGTCTCTATGCACACAGAATTGCTGTTGGAAAAATCATTTTTCTAACGTTTTGAAGTTGCTGCCCACCATTAATATTTGCCAGGCTGCAGAGGTCCAAGATGGGGCTGGGGCACCAGCTGGGGCCAGCCAGACTCAGGCAGGACCTGGAGCTGAAATGCAGCTCCTCCACAGGGGACTGTGTCCCAGTTTTTTCTCTAACATAGAGAATTTTTTTGTTGTTGTTGTTGGTTTTTTTTTGTTGTTGTTGTTTTTTTCTTACAATTTCAAGGTCCCTTTCAACCTACCTCACTCATGTGTTATCTCTTACTGAGAATTCAGAAACTGATTTCCATATCTGAGCTTCTTTAATTCAATTATTAGCATTATACTTTCAAATAATACATTTTACTTTTACCTACACAACCCTCCGTACTTAAGATGCTTTCTCTGCACCAAGGCAAACTGTTTTCTCCTAGAAATTCCTCCTTAATTCTCTCATGTCCTGATGTATAGAGAAGTGTTTGATGGATTTGAAGCTACCAGTGCGCCAGCATCACTGCCTGATATTGACTTATTTTATCTTAGTATTCTCTAGACTATCTACATTTCTATATTATCACTTGTCCCACGTTACAAAGTCCTTGGACTAGATCTCAGCTTTTTCCTATCTTTGTTTGTGTAGTATTTATCACTGTAGAGGCCTCCTCCGTGATTAGTGTTCCTAAACACCTGGGCTATATAAACAATAAAGCTTCATCACAAATTCTAGCAAAGCAGTTCTTCAAATGAAATCCAGACATGAAATAAAGGCAAATCACCCGTAGTGATCCAGCTCTGACTGTCAGCTTTCCCATTTCAAACAGGTAATGCTCAGGCGTGGGTTGTATGCCTGTGATTCTTCAAAGCGACGTGACTGTGGAGATTTATACACCTCTTAGTCCTACTTCTTTTCCAGTCTGATGATCACGGAACAGTAGCTGAGAACATTGATAACACCTGGGAAGCACAGCTGAGTTTGGGTCAGGTGTCAAATAGATACACTGACTGAAATTCTGATGTATGCAAGTCACTGAAAAAATTGTAATTGAGTACAATGAAGCTGAGATTTCACATACGGAGATTCAGTCCAACAACATCATGAAAAATTACAGATGAGAAGGAATTAATTAAACAAAAGTGTGACTGAAAAGAGGATTACATCAGCTGCCCTTTTGGAAAATTCATTTCCAAATGTCTTTTGCCAAGGAGCGTTTTGGAGCCATATGAAGGCTAGAGGCTGGAGTGGAATAATGAGGAAAAAAATATAAAATTATCTGTTCAACCAAACTCTCATTTTCCAGTTTCTCAGGACCTTGGATATCTACCTTTGATAGACATCTTGAGGAGTCTGGAGTGTGGGCACATTTGGAAAATCTCGTTAGGTGCCTGCTTAAATACTCAACTCTTCAATCTTCATTGAAAATCACTCTTACAGCATTTTGGCAAAGTTCTCCCTATGTTGCTTTGTTGTAAAAAAGAGACAGAAAAAAAAACAATACAGAGGATCGCCATCAGGTTTATTTTATTCAGCTATTCAGAGATCAGTGCCACTGGTCACAGAAAGATATATCTGAGAACTGCCAAAAGGGTGATCCAAGCACCAGGACCATGACTGTATGTTTGTTGGGTGGGGAAGGTTCCCTTGGAAGGCAGATAGTAGTGTTCTTGCATGTTGGAGGCACTCAGGTCCATTACTTTCTGTGTTAACACACTGTATTACTTTGATGATAATTCTGTCTGGATGCTAATACAAGTCGGTTCACTTTACTGTTCCATGTGGCATAAAACCTAGATGCATGATGTAGCAGAGCAGTGCAGTAATGAGAGGTCTTTAAAGGTAATTTCGTACTCTACCATGTAAGGGAATTACTGTCTTGGGGTTTCCTGCTCATTTTATAGTCTTTAAATCTAGTATTTATTATAGAACCTGGTTTAAAATAAGAAACTAATAGGTTACATGTTTGATTAAGGAGGTGACACAGGTTTTAGGGGAAAAACAGATTTGAAGTTCTGGAGGATGCGTTAACATTTAAGGTCTTCAGATACTCTGTTGCTGGCTATGTGGAATTCACTTAAGAAAATGTCAGTAAAACACATCGCCTCACTGTTATTCGTTTGCTTAATAGGTATTCAACCCCAATAAAGGCTAGCTAGAAATTGAGAAAGCCTGAAACTATCCTCCTCAGTTTAGATGAAGACCCTGCAGACAAATCTCCAAAAGAAGACAAATGGTGAAAACTTTCCTAAAATTTAAAGTGGAAGTGGCCTAGCTCCCAGGCATTCAATATCCTCAACAGTGGCTACGCTGGGCTTCCATGCCTGCCCAGCTCTTTGGTGAGCTCCAGTGCTGCTGAGGCAGAGAGGACAGCCTGAGAGAAATGGGCTGCTGCCAGGCACAGGTGGGCATCTGGGAGGGTGAAGGCTTGTCATGAAGCCTGCTCTGAACATCACTTGAAGGCTTTTTGCACTGTGTTAACTTGCTTGGTTATTAGTATGCAAAGGCTCTTAAAGCTATCACTATTAAAATAGTTGTTTCTTACTACTGAACATCAAATAACTGCTGCAGGTTCCTTCTCCCAGCTGCATTAGGAGGCAAACCCTCCTTTGCCAGCTGTATAAGCCCACGGACATTATTATTAAGTATTGCCACCCTGAGAGCCATATCTGTCTCCACATTAAATGCAGCAGCTGCCGGTGGTGAAGAAGAAAAGGGAGATGACAGCATTTCCCCTGCCTGGGCTTTCTGAGGTGAGCAGGAGCTGGTTTAACTGGCTGCTGTGCCAACCCCTCATTTTCCTTCTCCAGCAGCCTCAGACTCCAGGCAGAGCTGAGGCACAGCGCAGCCATCATCTGTGTCCACAGGCACAAACATAAGCCCACCCTGAGCACCAGGAAATCATTACTGGATCTCTGACTGCCTCAGTTCCTTGCCCTTGCTGTGCCTGGGGAAGAAAACATGGCAGAAAATGTGACAAGTGTGTGTATGGGCTTTGAACAGGAAAGGCAAAAGTATCCCTGCCTTTGCTGGTGCTCTCATTTATCATCTTCTCCCCATGCAGCAGCAAACACATTTCTAAACATTCACAGCTGGGCTACAGATACACCTGGTAAGGGAGGCTTACATTTATTTAGACAAACCCCTACCTCCTCTTCACTACAAGACATGTGCAGCTAAGCTGTAACCACTCGGGAAGACTTGGGCCTGAAGCATTGACCAGGCAGATAACCCAGCTGGAATTGGACCATGTCCAATGGCAGCTGGATATTTCTCTTTATTTATATCTCCTTTTCATCTGGTTTGTTGTTTGGTTTTGGCTCAGCTGAATTATTTCCACTTTCCATCCTCTGGAGAAACATCCATTGACTGCAGTGACATCTTGCTCAAAGGAGGGTGGTGCTGAGAAATTACAGCTGCTGTAGGGAATGGTATGTTGCTCTGCCCAGCTGCTGACTGCAGCCAAAGAGCTATTTCAGAGCAAGTTGCTGTTTTTAGACCGGAGAGAAGCCATGATTATCAGAGAATGTGATAGTGCTCAGTTTGTTCAGTGTTAACAAGAGAAGGGTAAGGGGTGCATGAAGGTCTTTGTGCTTTCCTCAGACATTTAATGGGAGATTATAGGGAAGATGGAGTCAGGCTCTGCTTGCTGGCATTTGTGGTGGCAGGACAAGGGGCAACGAGCACAAGTTGCAACAAGGGAAATTAGATACTGAGAAGTATTTTGCACCACAAGGGTTTCCAGAAACTGCAAGAGGTTGCCCAGGTTATTGACAGGATCTCCACAGATGGAGACTGTTAAAACTGAAGTGGACAAACCTCTCAACAACCTGATCCAAGTTTGTTCATTATAAGCAGAGGGTTGAATGGCACAGCCTTCAGAGTTTATCCCAATAGAAATGACTGTGAATCTCTCATTACAGTTTTCCATGTGTCTATTCAGACAGCAATTATCAGCCACACTTTTCAAGACGAGATCTCCTTCCACTAAAGCTCTGCTGGCCCAGATGCACCTTGGGTGAGTGTCTGTCAAAACAGTACTGAGGGAATTTTTATAGGTGAATCCTTTTTGACTTGTTAGATTTTGATTTGTTTCTCAAGAAGCTCCCTCAGTGACATATTTGTCCCAATCACCTCTGATCTGCAAGAAAATTTTGAATGCCCCATCCCTGAAAGTGTTTAAGACCAGGTTGGATGGGACGTTGAGCAACCTGATTTACTGGGAGATGTCCTTGCTCAGGGCAGGAGGGTTGGAACCAGATCTTCATTAAGGTCTCTTCCAACCCAAACCATTCTGTGATTCCATGATTCTGTGATTTTATGAATTTAGCCACTGCTAGGAGCTGTGAGAACTTCACCTGGGATTCACTATTGCCAGGAAAAAAAATCTGTATATTTTCAAATTCCAGACCCGAAGTTACTGTGCATGCATCTGTATGTGACCCCGTACACATTCTTAGCACAGGGCAAACATGCAGCAACTGGAGGCAAAACATTTCACCGGAGGCTAAATTAGATCAAGTAACCTTGCTTTGGCTTCGGACATGGAACACGAACAAGAGTTACCACAGCTGAAGTTGTTTATGTGGCAAATGTGTAATTTGTGAGTCTTAAATCCAATATTCATACCTTCTTAGATCCTTCTGAGCTGGTGTCTGTGCAAAGCTTCTGTGGAAAGATTATTTCAAAGCAAAATTCTTCTATATTTGGTGTTTATTTTTTATAATTTGGTAAGAATTTTAGATTCTCTAGACATTTTAGGTGATTTTGCTTTTTTAGACAATCTCCATACCACTACAGGTTGGATGTTTGTAGACATGACAGGTCAGGTTTCTTTAAAAGCCATTCCTGCTATACAGTGCTGAGCAGTTGACTGTAGACAGCATACACCTTACAGAACAACAAACTTCATTCTGTTCTATAAAATAGATTTAGATCTTTTACTGGATATGTGTTAAACAATATGAAATAAAGGAAGTACTGAATATTTGCATACTTAATTCTAAGGTTCATGGCAGCAATTTCCATTTATTTCTTTCCAGTTGCATTTATTTATTTGTTGTCAGGAAGTCCAAAGATCAAGCTTGATGTATGTTGCTGTGATCTGTTATCCCATAGAAATCCCTGATCAAAGAACTGCTAGGACAAATTAACTAGAAATTATAACTTTTAATCTCTTCAGGCTAAGGACAAAAACAAACTGACCTTTTAAGAAATTTATTTAATCATTCCTATAGCATGTGTTTAAAGACAAATTCCTCCGCAGAATAGATGTTTAATCTCTGTTTAAATTTAGGCTTCCTCTTTGCCAGGTCAATTAACTCACCCTCTGGAGCTGTCTGTTTCTTTCCATTGGCTACAAAGAAGGTTGGAGGTGATCACCTTTTTAGCTGAGGTGCCAAAACTTAAGGCAAATGGATCTTGATGTTGGTCCTTCATCTGACAACTTTGCCTCCATATCCTGCACCACCTAGGGATACATAAAGACTGTAGGGAAAGCTGGAAGTGCCCCAGATGCTCCCCTGAGAGGGCAGGGAAGCTCAGTGGGGTTTCCCCACAGAAAGGGTGCAAGGTTAAGGGAACAGCATGAAGAGTGGTCCCCAGAAAGCAAAGCAGAGAATGGGCACATCTGAAAATGGTGGAGTTGAGTGAAGTGTCATTGGATGCCACGTGTCACACTGAAGCTCCATTTGTGCACAGTGGACATAGCTAAATTTGCATATTTATGTTAACATTGTCCAGTCCTGCACCAGCAAATGGGGGAGTGAGTGGGGGTGGATGGAGAGCATTCAAGCAGAAGGGCTTTCTTACCAACCATTTTGTTGTGCTTTCTATGTTGTAGATTTTATTTTCCTCTATTGTGTTTAATAGAGTAGGAAAACAAATGACTAATATAAGGTGCCTTAGGAACTTGGCAAGTTAATGAATTCAGAGAATAGGGCTTTATATGTTTGTGTGGTTTTAATTTTAAGTTGAGAGCTTCTAGGTTCACCCAAACATAATTAGGAAATCTTTGGCTTCAGGATTTTACGTTTTACTTTGAAAAGATCATGAAATGTAATCTTGAGATGGAGCAGTAACCTTGCATTGTGGTAATGGGCTTAAGGTGAGACTGAGCAAGAAGGTGAAAGATTTATGTAACATAAGCTGCAGAGCTCATATGGTCTAAGCCTCTAAAGGTTTATCAGTAGCAGAAATAACTTTGCAAACCCAGGAGGGGTGTCTGCAAATGAATACATCAATACTGTGTACCAGATAGTGCACTGGGTAATTTGAAAGTCACAACTGCTTTCTGAAATTCTGCGCATTCACAAGCTTCACCTCATTAATATTTATACTGAAGTCTGATAAGACCTGCAAATATTTAAGGTTTAATTAGGAGACATTCTAATTAAGGAAATGTGTTTTTAAGTGCTATTTTGAGTTCAGATGGCATAGACTGGACAAAGGTTGATGTTTCTAATTATTCAGGCTGAAAAAGCACACTGATTCATGGAAGATTTCAGATGAATAGTGCAGTATAAGCTCAGGTGGTTGCTCATAGACACTACAGTAGATGAATGTCACTCACAAATGTCATCTGAAATCTTTCATGCTTAGAATTTGCATTTAATCATGCTATCAGTGTCCCAATATATGTCACTGAGAAACAGGAACCTGAAATTGTCTTTTTCATGGCACCAGCTAAACAAGTTTTGAAGGTCCATATTGGTGTTTTGCAAAGTAAAGTCTACCCAAAGTGTTGCTTCTAAGACAAGCCTCAAATTCAGAAGCACTGCTAGATTTGTTAAGAGAAATAGGTACAACAGCTAACAGGGTAATAAACATTGCCCACATTTCTGCTGTGTGGCAGCCCTCATAATACCATAAATTACTGGCACAGCCCTTCGCGTGGTCGCATGGTAACAAATAACAGCACCTGCAGGAACTGGGCTTGTGAGAGGTGACTGAGAAACAGAATGGCTTTGGCCTGTGATGTTGGAGAAATCTGAGAGGAAGACATTTGATTGTAATAGGGTCTTACATCTCTAATGCCGGGACAGTGTTGGACATGGATTTCCCCTTTGCCTCTACACTCAAAATATTCAAGTCTGTAAGCCAGATCCATAAAAATACAAAGATAGTGGATTCTTATATCATTCTTGGATCCCTCATTAAAGCAATGGAAATGAGAGCATAAGTATCTTTTGAGGATCTTGTCTGAATCTTCTCAGATATATTGTATGTGTTAGAAAGCACATTAGAAAAGAAGAATGTACTTATTCCTTCTAGTTAATTCCCTTGGTAACTATGTACCCAAAATTACATTTACTAGGTTCTATGAGAAAAATTATCTTACCCCTTTTCATCATTTTAAGTCATAATAGAGAGCTCATAAAGGCTGGTAATACCTGCAATTTTCCAGAGGCTAAAACAGAAACAATTAGGGACCTTGCAAGATACCTACTAACTGCAAACCAGCATATTATTGTTGTATTATGTCCTACAGCTCCTATTTGAAATGTACTAGAACATCTAGTGAGCTGAATAAGTTGAGCATAAGAATAAAAATCTTAAAGACTTCTGTCTAGTACAAACTTTCCTGTTGAGAAATGAAAGTTAGATGCATGCTGTGAAATACAATATTGCCACAGGTAGGAGTAACTCTTTCAATGAAGCCCATCACACAGTAAGAACTGGTGAAGATCACTATGGATTCTTTTTTCAGGTAAAGGCAGCATTAGAGGGTGTTTGAATTGACATTAAGGATTAAGCAAATGTCATTTAATATAATGCCTTTATGGCAGGAGTGGTGTGTTGGCAACTCATAAGTTGTGCCATGCTGCTGTCATTTATCTTGTTGCAATGAAACTGTAAGCAGCCTGAATCACTTCCCAGGCCAGGCACCACCTTCCTGTTACAGACATAAGTAGAGAGGATGCTCATTCTTTCTCCAGAAAAACATGAGACAAGATATTTTCTCCCTTTCAAAAAAGTGGCAGGGAATCCCAACCCCACTGAGACATGAGGTGGCAGGTTTTATTTGCAAATCCTCTTTCAGCTGTGCAGCAAGTTACCCACAGCCCTGTTGTGGTGTAGCAGAGGAGTTGTTACTGCTCATCAGTGAGGAATGACCTAACAAATCAAATCCTATCATAAACTTTGACACTATGCTGTGTATGTAGTCAGAAGCAGATAGCCATGAGTGATTATCTGAGCTCTGTGTCTCCCACTGGCAAGCTACCTTTGGGGAAAGCTGTCCTAGCAGAGATCTGTATGAAAGATAGGGTACTATAAAGAAGACATACAGTTACTTTTTTTTTTTTTCCCTGTGAATTACTGCAATAAAATGTAGTGATTGGCATATGTGCCTTACATGTGCTTGCTACAAAATGTTTGGTTTTCTGTGTTCTGCAGCTTTACATATCCTGGGTCTGAAGCCATGAGAGAGAGACCTCATTTCATCATTTGGCTCAGCTAAATCATTAGCATGTATAGGGAACAAGCATTACTCTTTCATGGACACTAGACTCTTACCTTTGAAGTTTCGTTGCTTTTCCTTCATCAGCTATAAGTTACATAGGCATAGGAGGATGCTTTTTTGAGTGTGAAAAACTATATTGGCAAGAATGAGAATTCTTACTGGAGAATGAGTGTGTTTTGCTTGCATGTTGGCAACGATAAAGCTGTGGAGGGAACATGTGACAGAAAGAAGCAACTCAGAATTAGTATAAGGTAATCCTTTGAAAGACTAAGGCTGTTTAGAGGTCATGAACATATATTCACCTTCAGTGAGGCACAAGACTGTTTGTTAACCACTCTATTACAGACACTGCAGTAGTGATAAATTCCATTAATGCTCACTCTCTTCACAGATTTATGTGACTTAAACTTTTATTCCTCCACCTGAGACTCACAGGTGCCTCAAAAGTACTGTATATATTCAGCAGCCCTATTTAGAGCTTGCATGTTTAATGTATGAAATTGCCCATGTCCTGTCTCTCCTGTTTTATTATCAAGACATAAAGTAATGATAGTCAGAGTGCCTGTCTGGGAAAGGTAAGATCTGGGGTCTAGTCCTGCGTAAGATAAATATTTAATATGAAAGAGTCATATTTAATATTAATATCTTAATCGTATAATCTTTAAAGAAGAGAGGGACTGTAAACCACGTCTCCCATGTGAATCTTTGAGCAGCCAGGCTTCAGGGTCTGCACGCTCCTTCTCTCTGACCCATATAACTGTTAACCATTTCCACAGCACTGGTTCATCCTTAAGGTGGAAAGTTTTGGACTAGCCCACCCCAGATGGGCTAGTCAACTTGGAAAAAAGCCCACTTGGACTGTAGCAACACCAACAAAATAAACAGGGACAGGGAGTGGGCTAAAAGATCAGCATGCTCCTGGCATGGTTCTGGCCAGGGTCAGCCAGCACAGTTCCAGGTGGCACCTGGACACAATCTGAGTGTTAGCAAGCTCCAAGAACCTCTTCCATGGGCAGGTTGGATGTAGCATCCCTGTCTTTGGAAAAGTTGGAGAACATAGCTGTTACCTCAGGAGATGTGTCATGCCATGTTGGGCCCGTTTTTTTCATTCGCTAAGTCACAGCCACAGCACTCTGGTCTTGCTTATGGATGAGAATGAGGTTCTGATCCTGTTGGTTATCTTCTGGACATCCTGCTGGATCCCTCACGTCTTGGGCTATTCTGGTAACATATTGTCTTTCATCTGCGTTTTTTGAATGAGAGCTGCATAATGTCCAGATTTCTGTTGGGTTGCAAAGACATGAGTCTCTGAAGCTGGACTCCAAGCCCTGAGAAACCACATCCTTCCCTGCAACACCTCCTGTTTCAGACATTAGCTGCTACTATCTAGGACTGATCCTAATCATACAATACCAGATACATCCATGCTTTACCTGTGAAGTCTGGACACCCAGGCAGGGCTGAGGTAATGAGATAAGCAGTGTCAGGCAGGGCAATGCTGAGCACTGCCATGAGGATGTGCTCTGTTAGACAAAGCATAAGGTTTGGTTGTTAAGAAACATCAGCACAGAAGCATGAAACATGGAAAGCCGTAATGGAGCTTTTTCTCGGTGTCCTTGTTAAGAACCACGTGGATATGTGGCAAGGAAAATTCCAATCTGCACTTGGGGTGCAATGCTAACATACAATTTCTTTCTACTTCACCTCTTTCATAATTAGTACAGGTTGCTATTAATCATTCTGCACAATGTAATGATAATTCAGGACCTTCTTATTTTGGTAGGCCACCTCCTTGCAGGAAAGGAATCTCTACAGTTCAAGCAAAACAGTTCTGGCCTATTAGCTAGGCAACTGAGAAAACACAGAAAACAGGTGTAAGAAAAAACTCTTAACTTATTTAAAATAGCCAAAGAATTAGTCTTACAGATTTACATTGAAAGCTTGGCTGGTGCTAAAAGCTGGGAGTTCACTTGTACAATGCTGAGCTGGCTGGCTAGACTCTCTGACATCTCATTATCTCAACATAATGCTGCATTACTCTGGTGCCCATTCTGTTGTTAGGATAACTCTTCATGATGCAAGATGGTTTTTTTTATTATTTTATTATTATTTTTTTTTGGTTCTGGTTTTGTTTTTCTTTTTTTTTTTGGGGGGGGGGCTTGCTTTTGTTTTTAACAATGCAGAAGTTACTGGCATATTAAAACACCACAGGGCCGCAAAACCTCCCATAGGAACAAACATAACCTAAACATATAACAAACACTCTCAAAATTAGTACAAAATGATCTGACCATAGCTGGTGTCATTACATTTGTGTCATAAAGAGGAAAAGTTGACTTCCATTAACACTGCAGAAGAAAAAAAAATGCCAGAGGCATCTTTTTTAAAGGGAACTGGAAGCATTCCGGTGAATACTTGAAGCTGTGCAAACACTGTCTTAAAAATCTTGCAATGAAATAGTTTCCTATTTATAATGGGAAATTAGAATTTATATTTAATTATGATTTATGATCCATAATGTCAAATAGTAAACAAATTAGAATGTTTCTGAACTCTTAATCTTTTCAGCCATTATATTTGGGATTTTTTCTAACGCATAATATTGATTGATGTTGTTTGTCTATTTGATGATTAACTACTGAAATCAATTTGGAGCTAACTTACTGCAAATTGGTTTTGAAAGTAGATCAAAGAAGGATTTCAGAATGACTTTCTTCTATTTTCTGTCATGCTTGTCTAGTAATCTGAATAAAGAGGATTTTGGAAGATGAGGGTGGTTTAAAGTGGATCATTGGTAAGATACTATACTGTGTACACATCTGATAGATAAGAAATAATTTGATGCTGCATCTCATTTAAGCTCTGAGGAAAAGATCTGTTTTCATTATAGATTCTACAAGACTGAGACTGGGTCTCATGTTAAGAAAGCACTGCTTTTAATTTGTGGGATTTTTTTCTGATTCTGAAGAGTGTGCATTAAAATAATAGTGATAATTGTGATTTAAGATGAAATAGCTACTACTTATGGTGCTGCACAATCTGAGAGGAATAGTGGCTTTCCAGACAAAAGTACATTTAGAACAATGCACTAGCTGCAATTATATGGATACTTCTCCTAATGCAGTGCTCCCACTATCGTAACTTCATTATGCGCCGATCTGCTTAATGAATGTTGCTATTGCACACACAAGCCATCACTTTGATGCTGAGCCCTGTGGAATTGGCTTGAAAACCTGCCTCTTTTTGGCTTGAATAATCTTGAAAGGAAGTGGGGGTGCATGCCCTGGTGTGCTTAGGAGGAGGCCAGCTGTCAATCCAAACTTTGAGGCATGGGCTGGAGCAAGCCAGGAGTGCAGTGGAGGGTGATAAACTTGTGTTTGCATTTCAGATGACACTTTTATATAAAAGGAACACCCATCAATAGTTTATGGAGGGTTAATTAATGTTACCAGCATGTTACAGACATAAATAGGTAGATACAAGCACCCCGACAGAAGGCAGTAGGTGGGGATGAGCTATTGTTTTAGACAGCCTGTTCACCTGGTGGACTTACTCCAGCTGGCTACAGCAATTTATTAAAATGTCTATTAATAATGTAGATAGATGTAAGCTGAATTTATGTACTCCAGATGACTACAGCATTACCTGCAGGGGTTTGGGTATATGTTTGAATCACCTCAGCATGGGTTGGGAGTAGAAGTCAAGTCCCCTGACAGAGATGCCAGGGCTGCTACTGTAAAGCAGAGGGTGAGCACAGGTGTCTAATTGGAAGAACGGGGTTTAAGAGCTCAGCTACATGAACACAAATGTCTTTTGGGGCCCTTCTCTGCAGTGAAGAAGCTGAAGAGGAACACTGGTTTCTGGTCTATGGACTAGTGACATGTTTTCACCAAAAAAAACAACTCACAGGCAATTCATGGAGTTATGACTGGAGAGACTTCTGTTATCCCTTCACCATGAATGTACAGACCTGTTCTTCCTCTCTGTGACCAAGGTGATCTGCAGGGTGTACCTCTCACCTGGTATAACAGGAGAGAGGGAGTGCGTACTCACCCCAAAATAATCTCTAGCTTCCTCCTCCTTTGCAGATTGGAGATAAGGATGTGAACTGCCTGAGGGTGGATACAAAACTGAAACCAGTTTTCCTAGTGTATGCAAGGACACTTTACCTTGCAGGGAATTTTTAAAAGGCAAGCACTGTTCCCATAAAATAAAATAAAATAAAATAAAATAAAATAAAATAAAATAAAATAAAATAAAATAAAATAAAATAAAATAAAATAAAATAAAATCTTACTCAGTTTTCATTTGATTTTGAAGACATTTTCATTCGGGCCTCACTGTCTTCATCTGGGTATCTCAGCAGGAGAAGACTGCTATTCTATGGTGTTTTTAGCCATACCTTAATGACAAGCACCATCAGCCCTCTGCCCACTGGACTGCCTGGACTGCTCTGGATCTCCATCCTGTGGTGCCTATCACACAGTCACAGAATGGTTGAGGTTGGAAGAGACATCTGGAGGTCACCTGCTCCAACCCCCGCCTACAATATCAGGTCAGCAGTAGTGCTGCTTGATGTGAAATCTCCTTTATAGATTAAATCCAGTTCCCTTGGTTTAAAGGTGTATTTAGTTCCTACATGTTACAGGGTAGATTGGCTGGTTGTAAGGCAGGTAGAGATGGACATGTATGTGTGTGGAGTAGAAAGGGAAGGTGAATGCAGAGAGAGAAAAACAGCCTGTGTTAGCACAGATCACCATTATATCTCCCAGAGCACAGCAAGACCTGATTCTCTGACTTTTCAGCAAAGCTTAGGCATGCATTTTTAGAAACCTTTTTTTCTAACTGATCAGAGAGTAACTGGAAAAGTATACTTTTAAATGAATATGACAATTTTAGTCTTTCACAGCAGTATTTTTCTGAGTAATGTTAAAAGTGGTCCTGTGATGTCTACCTACATAATTAACCTCTTGCCCACTTACAGCTTTCCTTTTGTAAGCCTGCATCTGCTGCTGATACACATGGGTAAGATTAATCCCATTAAAAATGTTATGCTAATTAGAATTTGCCATTGACCTTTAATTTTCATGTAGACCGTGGCTTGCAGGAATCTTTTTCACTTATTTCATAATAATTCTGCTTAGTGATACTGCACTGTTTCTTTCAGTAAACCAGCAGAGAAGTCATCTCTTTTTTTGTGGGACACTCTTTGGTTTCCTGCTCTAATGGGGACTCAGATCAGTTTTCTTCTCATTCTCTTCTGAGGATTTCAGAGGGGTTGGAAACCAGATTTTCCTGGATCTGTTTTCTACATGCTACTCTGTTAGAGACAAATGCAAAGGGAACAAATCCAAATCACAAATACAGCTGTCATTACCCCACTCCCTAACCTGTCTTGCATATGACACCCTCCCTTCTCTTGTTACTGGGGGCATCTCTAAGGCTTCTGTGAATGGACTTCTTCCCAGCAAAACTTAAAGCTCCATCTACAGTACATGGTTGGATTTACAATGGAAATTTACAGTAGGATTTGTAGAAAAAGGTCCACTCGCAGAGGAAAAATTCACAGGCTGGGGGAATAAAAGAGGTTTTGTTATTGTTATTATTTCTTTGCTTCAAGAATGAAAAGGGGGTGCTATTATTTCAAAATGGGGATCATCAGGCAATTTAACATTCAGCACACTGTAAAGAAAACACAGGGTGTCAAAGAACAACAAATGAAAAGGCAGGCACTATTCAGAGAAGCATGTAAGTTACTGTAGATTATCTCTGTAAAGTATAAATGTAGTCCATAAAGCAAGAGTGACTGCTCCTTATAAAAAGCAGCAGGAATTTTTATCTTTCTTATACTACACACTGCTTCACCAGGTGCTATACTAGTTTGTTTTTATTACACATTTTGTGTGGGAGTTTATACATGTGGAGAGCTTGTAGCATTAGCCCAGACGTGACTGAGTGATGAAAGATATCTTGCCTAGTAGAAATGAAAATAGGAATTGTAACAGGGAAGATCTGGTTTGGGGAGAAGCAGGGAAGAGAAGGAGTGAATTATATTTTCAGGAAAGCAAACCAAACAACTAGAATTCAAGATACAATGACCAGGAACCAGATTTTTATCCCATCACCAACAATGTGAATTAGGACTAACAATAGGGATTTAAATAATAAATCCTGATGATGCTGAAGAATTACTGCAGATTTTTTGTGCTACCACTACTAAGATCACAAATTGACCACTCATGCTAAAATCTGTCTTTAGAAACAGGGGAGGTCTTGCTTCTCCACAATCACAGTAAGTGTCCTGCCCAGCCAAACTGTGTTAATTATGGAAGAGAGTCCTTGTGATAAAAAATTTCAAACAAATTTTGTCGGGTTGATCATAGACAACACAGAGCTTGTTCTGTAGCAAAAGAATGACTATTTAATTTTGCTAGCATATGTAATCAGTCTGTAAGTACAGCTACTGCCTTGTCATCGGTGAGCAATAAACAACTTACACCCATTTGATCATTAGGCAAAACATGGCAAACTAATTTCTTTCTGATTGTCTGGAAACATATTATCCTCAAAAGAGACCTTAATGTTTTCTTTGGGCAGACTAGCTTCTCAGCAGCAGGAGCCAATATAGAGTCAGGTAGTATAGTCAGGTATTATGATATAGGAAAACCTATATTATAGATGAAATAATAAAATAATTCACTCTGTAGCTGAAATTTTGCTAAGAACTCTGTTGCAAGTAGTGAGCCATTCTGTACATGTTCATTGCTATTCTAATTCTTGCTTTTCTTTCATTTTTCTTTTAATGGCTAAGAAAATAATTTGGCCATCTTCTCTGTATTACTGATGTGAGCCTCAAGGATTTGCAGAATTATTCCAGCTCACATTAGCTTAAATATATAGAACCCAACAGTTATCATTTGAAAATTTGTGCCAACTAATTCAGGTGACGTCAACCGCTATTACTCGATGGAACTGATTCAGGAATGTGTGCACATACTATTTCCATAAATGTTTTGATTGTCAGACTTTACATTTCCTTATTTGCTAGTATTAATATTTTGTATCAAATAAAGTTATTAATTAATTGACCTTTTGTTATACCTAAATCTCAGTACATATTATAGCAGTACTATAACACTGCACAAGCATGAGTTTCGTACTCAGTAGCTGAAGTGTTTTAAGGTGTCTCCTGTTTGGATTACAATAAGTTGAATTAGAGGCTCTGAATAAAATTTTCAAAGGTGTCTAGCATGGCTCAGGAATTTACACCTCATTCTGCTGATAGACCTATGTGGTATTTGAGGTCTAGTGAAAAAGGCGTAGAACAGAATTGAAAATTGTGTCAAAGACACCAAAGAGTCAAACAAAGACAAAAGTCAGATTTGCACAATCTCTCCTAACAGGATTGACATTTCCTAGCCAGTTGATACGGGGAGGCTGGAGTATTCAGAAAGTAGAAAATCAAAAAAGAAAGCTTTTAATAGGTGAGATTTTCTTTTACAAAATGGTCTGTGTGGTGAAATAGCAGGAGATGCACTGTATAGCTCGGTAGCACCACCTTGTGTATGAGAGCTTGCTTTGCTCTCTGAATTACCTGTGTCTGTGCAGCTTTTAATATACTTAGCACAGTAGCAGTGTATTATATCATGCATATAGAAAATGAAGGATATATCCGTTCTAGAGGAAATGAGGTATTTCTCACAGCTAGTAACCTCCACATGCACACAGTATTGATATGATGGTATTTTTCAGATCGTCTCCAGGACTGTATTAGTTATAGGCTGCTTTTAAGAAGAAGCTTTTCTCTGGAGTAGAATAAGCAACTCTGAAGGATTCTGTGAAACATTTACAATAAAATTAATTTTTTTTGAGAGTCTGTTACCACAATATAAATTTAATCTATACATAATTCACAAACCACTGTATGAAACTTGTTCCAGATTCCAGTAAGGCTGGAGCAATTTTCCCCACAAGGACAAAACTGAGTGCCCATGAAGGTTAGAAGCTGTTTCTAGATCAAGATAAAACTTTATCTAAATACTGTGTTCCTTTTCTTTTTCCATTTTCAGTACTTGTTTAGCCCAGCTTGCACTCTGAACCTTAGAGTTGGACTAAAGCTGTCAATTGCACACATACCTTATAGCCCTGTGAAAAGGTGGATTTCAGTGCTAAGCAATCTGAAAATAGAAGGGCCAAAAGGGTCCAAGGCTAGGAACAAAAAGTATGATGAGAACTCGCACATCTTCAAACTGAGAGAAACCTTGCTCCTATTTCTGAAACAGGAAATATCTTTGGTTGAAATGTGCTCAATGGGGCAACCTTGAGTCTGCCAAAAGGTAACAGACATACTCGTGAGCTTGACACTGTCATTGTCTGCATCTAGGTAAATTCTGAGCAGTATCTGGCCTGTAAGTTTTGTAACTTACTCTGCAAAAATCTCCACTTGCATTTTAGGATTGTAAGGTAACAAAGATTCTTATGTAAGTTGTCTAAAGTATTTTACCAAATATAAACCTATACTTTGTAAATAATACAAAATTTCATTTTGGCACCCAGATTTAGTAGTCTTCAATGTGCCCTGCATACCTGCCTTTGTTGCTTGGGGTAGAGGTAACTCTGGAAAAAAAAAAAAAAAAAAGAAAAAAAAACAGCTTAAACTGTGTTCAGAATCATGGAAATATAAAAGGCATGAAAATAAGCCCTGCAGTTTAGTTATTCTCTGAAGCAAGACTGTTTTCAGTGATGTAACTACAAGAAAACATATTTAAAAGATTCTTTCTTAAAAGATGCACACAAACAGTTAGTGGCTGATTTTCTTATATAATGTAGTTCTCTAACAATTATGGCAACATACTACTGGTGCCACCACACTCAGTAATTCTCATTTTTCTACTAAATTTTCAATAGTACACAGCACTAACTACCGCAAAATCAGTATTTGTTATTGGATAATACATTTTCTTCACATTTATACCAGAAAGAAATGATTCTTTGCATGATGGTTTCATTCCGATACCCTACCTAAGCAGAACTCTGTGTGTTTCAACACCCAGACCAGAAGGCAGGTTGCATGATTTCATTGCCAACATACCCTGGCAGTAATTGTTGTGTGGCTTCTGTGTTAAAAAAGTTCATTTTGTTTCCAGTCAAAGGTCTCTTCTGCTCTACCAGACTTTTACAACCTGTATTCCAGGGCTTTATGGAATGCTGCTAAGCACATGCTGACTGTGAGGCTAGCAAATGGATATGTCCAACTGTGCTCTTACCCCTGCTGTGACCGTACCTCAGGTGAGCACATCTGAGTTAGCTTAATCTAAATGCCTGCAGTGGTGGTAGCCAGGGAGCTGCAAAAGCTGTGACTTGGTAAATACTGAGTACATCTTAACCAAATGCTTGGAGAGTTGGACCATGCTGAGGCCTAGGCAGCCATGTAGCTGGCTTCAGCTGGCCTTAGCTAGGTAATAATTAGTTCTCATAAGGTTGTGTCAGTTGTATTCACTGAGCTGACTGCTGAACAGACATACCTGAGCTGACTTACGTTCAACATCTACCAGTGAAAGTGGCATTTTCCTACCAGTTCTTTTGTCAGCTAACTCAAGCCAATTAGACCTAGAAATTCTTCCAAGACAGTCCATTTTTTCCTTCCTGTAATTGAATAAACTCATTAGTGCTATCACTGCAAGGACAATAAAACCACTTGCTTCTAAGGAAAGTGATGAAATTAAAACTACATTAGTCACTAGAGAGGTGGTACTTGTGTCTAAAATCAAATACTAGCCAATTCTTTGAGAGACAGGTGGTTACCATGATTTACAAAAGCTGTCTCCTTTCATGTCAATATAGCTTGCATTTCTTCTTCTTTCCTGAGTTACACTGTTGGCTAGAGCTGAAAATGGGCAGCTGTCAGTGACAGATTTAAATTACTATTCTTTCTGTATTGACACTAAAGACTTTTGACATGATAGATTAGATCATCAGTGCTGTTTCTCTGATCAAAAATAAACTCAATAGCAAGAAAGTCTGTGCACCCTTATTGCTGCAGTATCACTCAAGGCCCAGCTCACACACACTGTTTACTCATGCCCATTTAAACATTGAAAATCACACCCTCTTAAACTGAAGGCATGTCAGCCTGCCTACAGTCTGCACCACACTTTATACGAGGAAACCAAGCATCCACTATAATTAAAAGTTATTCAGAGTCAGCTACAGAAGATAAAAGAGCACTCTGGAGGCTGTGGGAGGCAGGTATGCTTTGACTATTGCCGTGCATATCAAGAAGCCTGCCTAGCAAGTGCTGCTGCATTTCTTGTATTAGCTTGTTGTGTTGCCTGGGCTTTCGGAGCACTAACATCTACCTTGTCTCTTGAGTTGGCCTTGACAAGTTTTCAGGCTAAATATGCTCTGGCTTCTAGTATTTTCCATTGTACACAAGGATATTCGGAAGCACCCACACCTGCAAGGTTTTCTAGCTAGTTTTCAGGGTCCACTTGATGGATTTGCAACAGAAAATACAAAATGTTGTCAAGAGTGTTGAATGAGGACTGGCTTTCCTGAGTCAAGGACTCCATGAATGGCGTGTTCTGAAACTCTATAGCAGTTGTAGTGCACCTGGCAAAAATGTTTTTGTAACCCTATTTCTTTGATCCTGCTCTGTCAGCAGCATTGCTAGACACAGAAGAATTTCATTCTGCAAGAGTAGGTACATTTTAAAACTACTTCCAAAAGTATGAAGGTCAGGAAGGTGACTGGGAGTAGTTAGTATGGATTTATGAAGGCAAAATCACACCTGACCAACCTGATAGTCTTCTATGACAAAAAAAAAAAAAAAAAAAAAAAAAAAAAACTAGCTTCATGGATGAGAGGAGAGCAGTGGATGTTGTTTATATTGATTTAGCAAGGCTTTCAACACTGTTTCCCATAACATCTTCATAGGAAAAACAGTGAAGTGCAACTAGACAAATGTGCAGTGAGATAGACCGAAAACTGGCTGAACTACTGGGCTCTGAGGTTTGTGAACAGAAGCACAAAGTCCAGCCACAGAGTAGCCATTGCTGGTGCCTCCCAGGGGTTGAAACTCCATCCAGTACTGTCTAATATCTGCATTACTCACCTAGATATGCAGAGACGGTCCTGCAGCAGATGTGGGACACAGTGGACCCTTAGGAAATTTGCAGGCAGATACAAAATCGTGATGAGTGGTCAATGCACTGGATGGGGGTGCTGTCATTCAAAAAGACCCAGGCAGGCTGGTACATCTCACAATGTTCGGCAAAGGAAAATGGCAAGTCCTGCACCTAGGGAGAAATATCACAGGCATATGCTGGAGGCTTATCAGCTGCAATGCATCTTTGCAGAAAAAAGGCTTTGTGGGTCTTATGTAGACCAGGGTGACCATGAGCAAGCAATACACTACCAAAGCAGGAGTTTCGCCACAGAGGGAGTGAAACTCTTTATTGCTAATATGTCTTCTTTGTATTAACTTTGTGTGTACTTTTGTACATAAGGGAAGTACATAAGTGTGCATAAGGGAAGAACCTGAATTCCTTCCACAGCATCTGTTTTTATGAGACAGTGAAAGATATATCTAGGACATATGTATATATATATATATATATATTTTTTTTTTTTTCTCTCTATTCTCTAATTTTCTGTGTATTCTCTTAAACACATTTTTCTATGACAAATTAGAGACCAGCATCTGACTCTCCCAGTGACCTTGATAGGTGGCTCTGGGTCCTGGTAATATAGATGGGCATAAACAGCTATACTTCCACTTCACGTTTGCACAAAGGCAGTCCCGAGTTGAGTAAATGCTAACAGTGAGGGAGCATAGACCTGGAAGCCTAGCTGTGAGCTGCTTTGTTTCTGCAGATGTCACAGGAAAGTGGTGTTCTTCACAGAGAGAGGCTGTTGGAGGAAGGGTAGACCAGGAACATATACATAAGCTTCCACCAGGATGCTTTGTCTAGCCACAGACTTTTGTTCTCCTGTATTAAGACCAAGAATTAAAAACATTGTAGTAAGCTCTAAATTGGTAGTCCTGGTAGCCTGAACCCCACAGTGTCACAGACTCAGTGTTCCTGTGTTACAGCAAGCTAAAAGGCCAGACTGAAGAGAATGTCCATAGATGATCTGTGCTCTCTGTGTAACTCAGACTCCATTGGTCAAAGAGCAGGGACTGGTACTAAGAGATAGTGACAAAGAAACCTGGGAAACAGTGGGTAGGATTTGGCTTGGACTTTAAGAAACTAAATGTATGCATCTATATGTCATGAGTTTTGTGCCTAAGCTCCCATTTTAATTAACTGGGTGTAGTTTAAATATAGTTATGTAGAGCCTATTGGTCAGTAGGCCATTTCTGCCTGAGATTCTGCCGCCTTTCCAGAAGGAGATGAGTCTGCCTTACTATAATACTTGCATGTTATAGCCTCTCTGGTGTCATTGGATATCTATGTTTGGACAGCTGGATTGCTTGCTGGGTATAGACCATGATAGGAGTAGAGACAGACATTCAATCAAGCCAGAGCTGGTGTCTACATAAGGATAGACTGGCAGGACTAGAGAGGCAAGCCAGCTACTCCCAAGAAAGATCTGGTATAAACTGAGATGTCCTCAGGTGTCTCAGACACTTGCACAGGCTGGAAAATTTGTCACTGGACCTATGGAAAAATCTATGCTTTCCTAGAAGGACAGCTGTAGTTGGTCTGGGTATCAAAGGCATCTCAAACAGTATGATGTGAGGACAACTGGATTGTATTCCCAGTATTGCTCTGAGAGAGGTAGTGTTATTGGCAAGCATACAGTTGCTATACAATGGAAATTATCTTACCTTTTCTCTACTGTAATAATTTTTCTGCTAGTGGTGTCTCTACAGGTAATATTTGCATGAACAAGTGTCATCCTTCAGGGCATTTGCAAAATCTTTACTTTGTCTCTTCTCTTATGATGCTTTGTTACAGAACTTTTTTTTTTTTTTTTCTATTCTCCAACAGCTGGCTGGAGACCTTCTGGTATGGAGAATAGGGAACAGGAAGTAAAGCAAAGTTGTGCATTGATGATATAAACTGCCAGATGAAAAAACATGCCTTCTGAAACTGTACAAAGCCCTAGTGTTTGCTCATAAATGCCTCATGGCTGAACACATGAATAATGAGTGCAGTGGTGCTGCTAGTCACTCAAATGGAAACTGGGTATTACAGAAGAAAGAAAAATAAATAAAAAATAAAATAAAAAAAAAAAAAAAGGAAAAAGAGTTCTCCCCACATAAGCACTATGGGGGGAGTGTGGATGCAGAGTGTTGCTCTGAGGGACAGAGCATTCCCCTGAAGCCTCCCCTGCTACATGACACCACGCCACAGTAGTTAAGTCATGCTCTTCAGTATGTTGGAGACTTGTATTTGTTCATTGCTTTTTGTCAGTCACAGCTATTTGGAGGAGACACTTGCCAATGAAGTGCTGCTCAGGAGAAGGCAGAAAATTCAGTAAATGAACATCTAAGAGCTCAAGGTGTGAAAGTAGATATCAGTGGCCTCATGTCTGATTTTTTCCTTTCTAGTGATTTCCATTTTATCTGCAACGTATGATTTGCTAGCTCTTATTTTCACTTTTATGCTTTCTTGTCCTAACCTAACAAAATCAGAACAGGTACCTTTCAGTCTGCTGAATACCTAGTGATATCTAAAATATCTATATTGCTTTTTAAAGAAAAAGACCCTAAATTTGGGTCAAAACTGCCATACTGATGATATTTTAATCTAGGAAATTGCCATCTGATGTAATTTACTCTGCATTTTGACACTACTTTAGCCATGAAACTGTTTTCATCACAAAATACAAAACATCATTAAATACTTAGCCTTTTCTTGGATTCTTTTTAAACTAAATCTTGCATTTAATTTAGATTCATTTTACATTGACATTTCAGATTGGAAGATGCTTGGAGACTGGTTTTAGTACTACAGCTATAATTTACTCTGGATGCTACTATAGCCTTTCCATGCCAGCTACTTTGTTTCCAGAAAATACTTTAGGGCTTTATGTCTGCTGTGCAGATGGATGGCAGACTTCATGCCTGTGTAAGAGTTACCTGCACTTGTGAGACTCCGCACACTGCAGGGGATGTGCACTTGCTGCTTGGGAGACCACTTACAACCACAAGTCCTGCCGTTTGGCATGAGAAGAGTAAGATTTTGCTCATTTCTTTGTTTTTATAATTCACTTCATGGTTTCTGTTGTTTCAAACCTTCACATAAACTGTACCCAAATCCTGAGGAGAAAAACAACAACAACAAAAACTCATTTACAGCTCACATAAAAGGATTTTTCTCTGAGGACTTGTCGCGTTAAGGGGTGTAGCTGATTAACCGTTACGGGCCCGGTCAGATTCAGGGTACTGAACCAGTCAGACATTCACCAAAAACACATTAACCGTCTGGGGGTCCAGTCAGACATTCACCATCAACGCATTAACGGCCTGGGGGTCCGTTCAGACATTCACCAAAAACGCATTAACCATCTGGGGGTCCGTTCGGACATTCACCAAAAATGCATTAACCGCCTGGGGGTCTGGTTAGATTCAGAACACTGAACTATCACGGATAACCACCCTCACCCTCGTTGCACTCAATGAGAGTTATCACAATGCAATCAAGTATGGTTTATTACAGCAACAGATAATCAGGTTCTTTTGGATTGCCGGTGATAGTGACTGTCTGCAAAATCAAGCTAGTATGCATAAAATACACAGGTGTTATAGGTGTTATAGATGTTATAGATGTTACAGGTGTTTATAGGTGTTACAGATGTTACAGGTGTTACAGGTGCGCAGCCTAGAAATAAACGCGTTAAAAAGGATCAGAGACTCTATAGAGATTTATAAGCAAGTATTTAGATCTCACCCAAAGGCGTCCCAATGGGGGGGGAAGAGAGGCTCAGCCCGTCGACTGATCCCAGGAGTCAGGAGGTCCTAAGGATGTTGTCCTCGGGATGGTATCTCCCCTGACGGTGGTATCTTCCCTAACATCCCCTTTCTCTTGGGCCAATTTATATTATTTTCTATCTTTTAGGTGGAGCTTGAGTGGCTCTAGTCAAGCATATCTTAGTTATGATTGGTGTAAAGTTTTCCCGTCTCCGTTTAAAGTAATAGGCTCCGAGAAATTCAGAGCGCATGCTCAGTGAGGGGTGGTCGCACCTTGGAGGCGGGTAGCTTTTGGGATGGAGGTGTGTTTTGGTATTATAATGATATTATAATGAGCAAAAAGTACACTAGGGTACAGCATTTGTCAAAACATGACAAGTCTTTGGCTTAGGGTGGCAAAAAGTGCAGCTTTGTGCACAAGAACAATCGAGGTCCCATCTGATTACAGAGCCTAGCCGTGGTGTCTCCACTCCACTCTATGCTCCGTGCTGTTCCTTAGAGCTAGCACACCAAGTTTCCCCAGCGCGATAGCATCTAAGGCTGGGAGCCTAGGGAACGCTCAGATAAAGCAGTTATGCCCTACCCTGAAAGCCTCTTCAATGCTGTACCTTTTCCTTAAAAATGTGAATGTTAGTTTTATTTTCCTAGTTACTTCAGGCATTTACACCACAGGACTGTGCTCAAGTTATGGCAGAACTGAGGAAAAAAGTATTCATATTTAACCTCTGGAGCCAGCCAGTCTTATTGCTGACCTTCTTGCAAATTTGTGCTGTGCAAAAACCTACTGGCTACTTTTGTTCTTTGTTGGCATAAAAAAAAATGCTACTAAGGTGTTTTACTTCCCTGTCATTTGTCATCTCCCCCCTCCTTTCCAGCCCCTGAAATTCATTCTTTCCCTACCTGTCCAAACCAGTAAAATGCCTATTCATCTCCTTTCTCAAGGGCGCTAGAGTTTCAAGTCAGCCTTTTCCTTTCTTTCCCTAGACCTGGACAAAAAAAGGAAAAACTTAATTTAGTGAAAAACAATGAAATTTCAACATTCGTTTCATTCTACATTTGAATGAATAAAAAGTGTGCAAGGGAAAAACACATGTTAGGGTAGGCAGTAGCCCTGCTAACAGCTTATGCACCTTCACCAGAAAAGTCTGTACCTGATTGATGGCATTAGATACTCATGCCATAATAACAGACTTGTTGTCTTGCTGGAAATTGGTGGGACCGAGTTTGGGTATTTGTTTTTGACAACACTTATTTCTTTGTTACCTACTGTGTTAATATTCAAACTAAACAGAAGAAGCCTAAGGAGATTTGTCTTTGTGCCTTAAATTAAATTGGTTTACTGTAGGCCACCCATTAGATTAGATAAATAGTTTGGGAGAGGCCAGTCTGTTGTGTTTAAGCACTATTTAACAACTTTCTAGGTCTCATGCAAGTCTGAAGGGAGATTTGTAAGTGCAGTGCATAAATGATAAACAGGAATACATACAACCTTTGACATAAATATACAACATTTAGGTTTTGAGGTGACACCCTTTTGGGGTACATATAGCACAGTATCTAAGAAGCAATGTTTATCTGTTTTACTAAAATGGAAGAAGACCTTCCTAACCTTTCCTTACATGCTTTTCTATCCATACCCATATTCATATGATACTCCTCACACATGTCTAAATCACTCGACTCTGAAAATGTTTCTGTTATATATTATGTGAAGCATTTACATAAACAATATACTTTTCCTTTTAAATTTGATTTCTCAAAACAGACATCTTATACTGGATGTTCAAACTTGCTTTTAGAACATTGATCTGTACAAGTACTTCTGCTAACAGAAGGTGAGACGGTGTTTTAGATTTATCTTCACATTCACCAGGAATGTTTTGTAAAGTTATTTCTTCAGGACTTCTTTACAAATGCAGCTGTTTTGCCAAAGAAAAAGTTTATCAAATACTTGGATGTACATAGAAATGTTTTTGAATGGAGCTGAAACCGCAACATAAACCCTGACTGTAGGTGAATAATTGCAAAATAACATGAAAAGTGCCCTATCCAATACAGCTTGCCAGCAAGTGCTTAGTCAAGGGATATATATATATATATATATATATATATATATATATATATATATATATATAATTCTGGTACTGAAATCAGTGGTTCCATCACTCAAGAGTAGTGTACACATCTTATTCTTACACAAAGTTTGATTTAAAATGCTATAATGAGGTTGTTGGAAAGAGTTCTGTTGACTTCAGTGGACTTTGGGTCAAGTCCTTTGGTCCCAGACCAACAAAGAATCTCAAGGAGACCTTTCATACGTTCAGATACACATTGTACTTGAAGGGATTTATTGGATGCAGACTTCCAAAAGTTATTCTGTAACTCATACTTATTTATGTTTTGCTACTTCCTCAGAGTTCTTGTAAAGATACAGGTTTTGACAGATCAAGAGACTCCATGTATTCAGAACAAAAAGTTCTCACCAAATTGAAAACAAAGGCCAAAAGCATATCACACTAAATAACCCTACTGAATGACTGAATTTTTCACCCTATGTCTTTTTCTTTCCCAAGCATCCAAAGGGTTCTCTTCCACTATGTGTGTAAAGAAGGGATACCATGGATTTGAGAACAGAAGGCAGTGTCCACAGTCCTGTGGTAATTCTTCGAAGTAACCATCTAATACAGATTAAACTCATTGAAATGGATGTCTCTCCAGGTTGAAAAAGTGATGGATTTATTCAAAATATAGCCAAAGGAAATTTTAAATTTATATTGGAAAGGGAGATAATACACAAAAAGTAGTAAAACAGGTCATGAAAAAATCTTTAAAGTGTAATCAATTACAGTTACTAGTTATATGAGCTTGGTTTCATATTTTTTTTCCAGTGGTGCAGTGCCATCATACAACATAGGAGATGGAGATGAAGCACTAACATATCTCTGCACTTGGCAAGAAGTAAAGTCACTGAGGATACAGAGACCTGCTTTACTTCTCTTTTCAGTGGTTAAGCTCAAAACTGAGAATCTCAGCTTTGTATTCAGCTGTGACCTGGGACACTGAAATCACACCAAGTCCACAGCATGTAAACATTTGTGAGGTGAGATATACTGCTCAATGCATTCATGGGTATATCACATATGACATGATAGCACATGCTTATATAACTCCCACTGTTACCATCTTGACTATAAGACCATAACTTCCCAAACTGTCTGACTTTGCAAATCCAGAAGTGAGACTTTTATCAACCCATCCCATTCAGCATTACCCCAGTCTCTTCTGGGAAACTTCAAGTACTTTATATTAAATTCTTAGTAGATCAGAGAATGTAAACTGCCTTTACATCTCTTTTCATTTTCAAGTGTCGTCTACACTAATCCCTCACAGGAAACTAATGCACTTTTTTGAAGGAACAGGTCACAGAACATCCTCTAACAGAAAGCCAAAATACAAGAAGATAAAAAGCTTGACTGCAACAAAGTGTGTGCCACTGAGAGATATCACACAGGATGTACAATTGTGTACACTAACAGCCTGTTCTTGGCCCAACAAAGTAAAATGCTGTAACTTTGGTTGGAAGAATTGACGTAAGTCATGATTAGACCATAACATATCCTAATGACCATGACATATCCTAATACATAGATACTAGGTTGTGAGACATGAGTTTAAATCCCCTCTAGCAGAAGAGGAATTCTACTCATGTTTCTCAGACACACCAGATATACTATCTACTGCATTATGAAACAAAGACTGGGAGGAAATTGACTGCATTACTCTGTGGATGAGATTCTTTTTCCTCAATATTAGTCTTTGGTGCTATATCAAACACCTAGGATTATTCCACATAAATCCCAGGTAGCACAGCAGAAAGGTCCAGGTCTCTCAGAGATCCTTTACCAAATTTACTCCCATGTGGATGCCTCAGATAGCACTGGATATATCAGATAGCACTGGTGCCTGTGCTGAGACAACTGAAGAATATCCTCTTGGTTTTCTGAGCTGGAGCTGCTGTAGTTTTCTAATTTCTACAGGAGAATTTCCAAGCTATAAACATGAATTGAGGTAAGCTCTTTGTCAAGATGAGGAAAGAAACAGCCTTATCCCAGACCTTGGCATCATCTTTGCTGAGTTCCACTTACAAGTATTTAACTTGGAGCTGGACGTTTCATCAGGTGACAGATTATGCAGACTGAAGGGTAGGCAAGCAATCTTCTGATGTGTAATTAAAGCAAGATTGAACCAGACTTAAAACAATCCCCAGGAGTGGCAGGTAAAAATAATTGTTCCTATTGATGACTATTAATTTTAGCCTGTTGCATTTATTTAAAGACAAATGATGTCTGCTTATACACACATCACATACCTAGGCAAGCACAGCAGGATGCACAATCAGGGAGCTGTTACTGATGTGAAGGTTAAACTTAAGGTACAGTCATTCCTTTCAAATTTTTCTTTTATTATTTTTTTTCCAGTACACAACTCTTTTTACTTTCTTATGTAAATTTTTAAGGACAGCAGGCCTAATTCTGAGCACATTTAAGCAGGTATACATAAGAAATAATTTAATTGGGCCTAATTTTTTCACATACATATCTTCTGAAGGTCTTGCTGTCATTTTAATATTCGATTGAACACATATAGCATTTGAAATACAGAGGAGCTGAAAAAGGCTTTTAAGCAAAATCAAAAATTAGTGAAAGGGTCATTAGCCCATATCTGCATTCAGAATTTTCTTTTTCTATGGAGACAAATTCTAAATTGCTCAAATTAATACAAGATTTTCACAGGCTTCTCTAGTCACAACATAATGAATCATATACCAGTAACTCACTTGGTGTGTCTTAGTTAACTGCCCTTCATCACCATGGCACTGCTATTACATATCATTGTAACCAGACATCCAGATTGGCACCAGTGTTTTCTGCAGATAAGAATTTCAGCTGATCAGTTAGATATGCTTAAAAGAGCATAATCGCTGCCCTTGGGTTACTTTAATCTCCACATCTTTGTGTGTATGTGAAATATGCCATAACTGTCTTCTCAGTTCTACTGTGTGAAAATTTTAAGTCATTTTAGCTTTAGAGTATACTTTATATGTATAAGGCACTTGATTTATATGCTTCTGAAACTTCCTAACATTAAATGGAAACATGTTCTCATCTGTTGGTTAGTCCTTGAGCTGGTGAGTCCTTGAGCTTAATCTTCTTCACCATTATTTGCAGTTATGTTCAGCCTTTGAGAACTGGATGGGGAGAGGTATGGGCAGAGGCCCACTACCTCCTGATTTCATTCATGTTCCCCAGTGAAGGGAATGAAACTGCAGCTGTGTCCGGTTGATAGCATTTAAGTGATAATCAGATGGAGAGGGGATATAAAAGCAGCCTGGATATGGCAACTCCCCTTGGGGAAGAGAAACCCTGAAAAGAGTGAAAGAAGGAAAAGGAGAACACTATTATAGTCCCAAGCTGGGAACCTACTGATGACGTTAATCAGACTGAAAAAGGCCTGGTTCAAACTTTTCCAGCAGAAAACCTATATGTGGTTGCTGCAGGGATGAGGGATATGTTAACTGTTTGATTTTGCCCCAGTGTCAAATACCCTGCCTGAGAGTTGTTTGGGGAACAGCTGGACCTCTGAGATGGACAGCCATGGCCAAGCTCTGCTCCTCTTTTCTCCTGCCCCATTGTCTTTTGTGTCACCTGCAGAGGAAAAGGGAGAGAGAAGACAGCAAAGCTCCAGCCCTTTCTTTCCTAGGACTGCTATGGTGCTCATGCAGCCTCTTTCCCTGTGCTGGGAGCAGCAAGGTGTGAGAGTGAGCAGCTGGGTGCACAGAACAGGGCTGCACTGCCTGTTAGTGCTGCTGAGGCACTGGCTTCATCCCAGCACACCGAGTGCTTCACAGGGGATGGTATTGGGTTCTGCTTTGCTGGTACAGGGAGTGGGCACTGACTGGACATAGAGGCATGCTGAGTTCCACGAGACTCAGAAGCACCTCTTGTTCTCACTTATTTATCTTTCCTACTGCTTAAAATTAACAAAGCTTTTTACCACAGCTAGGTCTGGGTGTAAGCGTGGTTGGAAGAAATAAAACTCCCAGTGAAGGAAGGGTAACATTTGGGAGAAGAAAAGCTACATGGGTGTTCAAATCACTGTGAACAGAAATACTGAGACCAGGAAAGAGAGGTTGAAAACTGAAGTCCTCTTTAATATGAAGTCTACTGAAAGAAGAAATAGCGTTTGAAAAATGTGAGATATAATGGTTTTATTGGAAATGAGACAAAGAAAAGAGAAACCAGAAGAAAGTTTTTACAAGTGTTTATACAGGATTTGTGATAAATCTCTGACTGTGGGTTGCAGCTTACTTGGTGCTAACAATGCACTCAGTTAAACATCAAAATACAATTGTCTCACTGAGATGTGTTAGTGTGGTATATGCTAAACACACTAGTCTTCCTGTCTTGCACAATGGAGACATAAGAAGCATACACCACTTTTAAGACTGGTATTTTTTTGACACTCTTGCCTTACAGAAAGGTCTAAACTTAATTGGAAAGAGAAATTTACTTTCCCTGTGTGTAATGGGTCACTATGGTAACTTGTTACTTGACTTACTGCAGTAGTCCTCTGTTGTAGGAATGCTAACAAGCTTATATTCATTTCTAGTCATGAATATAAAAAGTATACTTGAGACTGGCCCTGCTGTGCAAATTCATAGGTTTTCACCAATGCAAAACCTATTTGTATGTGCATCTCCAGTTCTGCGAGTAGATGGAAATGCAGAAAATATGTTTTTTTATACAGGTTTAGCTGGTGTTTTCATTCATGACTGTGCATCAATGTGCTACACTTGACTGCATGTAGCAACTTTGTGCTGCTGCACAGTATGAATATGGATTTCAGGAAGAAAAAAAAAAAAAGTAAAAAGAAAAAAACTAGTTGCAGTGACCTATTTGAATAACCTTTCCTTGGACAGCTAGCAAGATGAATATACAGAAATTTAGAAAACTCTAGCAATGGAACCAATTTTGTACCAAGTATCAGACTAATAACTCAAGTGTGGGACTTAGCTCTGCTGGACTCTTTCTCTGTATCTGGAGAGTTTAATGCAAGATCCATGTATATATGTTAATAACTTAGATTTTCAAGCAGTTTTCTGCCATGAGGCACTTTGGTTGGGGGCATAATCTGAATATGGCACCATATGACAGAGAAGAGACAAACATATTTTCATTAAGCTGATTTTGATTGCCTTTTTTCTTTTTCCATATATCTAAAATGAAAGTAATTTGACTGGGAAGTGTAGAACTGTTAATTACTTCTCAATATGTCATCTGTTTTTCTCAGAGCAAAACAAATATGGTTATTTTAAGTGAGAAAAGTGAATGTATGCCCAAAATATCAGGCAGGACATGAGTTTGGAGAGAGTCCTGGGTCTCTTGAGAACATCCTAAATGTCAGGCAGTGGTTAACCCGTATTGGGTCTGAGAAGACAAAATTACCTCTAAAAAAATAGAACAGGTATGGCAGAGAAATTGAGACAACTTGAAAGCCTTTGAATCCTGAACTTTCAAACTTCCATTTAACCTCCCTGCCATGGGATGAGGCAAAATCCTGAACATACAGTACAGAACCACATCCAGGTTAGTTTAAGTGGGCACACCTGCACAGCACAACACTATACACAGGTGCTAGCTCAGCTCCCAGACACAGTGCAGCAAGGTGATTGCTGTGGCCCCTCCCCAGTGGGCTCATACGTCTTCTAGTCACAGATCTGAATGATTTAATGTTACCTTGAAGATCCATCCTGGTGATCTCAGTGTGTGCAATGTGTCCTGAGGGATGAAAACCCAGATTCTGGAACCTTCCTATTGGAAGCCAAGCACAAACTCCTACCATACAGGGGGAAAAAAAAAAAAAAAAAAAAAAAAAAAGTTTAAATCAACAAATCTTCCAGGAAAAACAAAATAAATCAAAACAAAAGCCACAAAACCTACCAAAAAGACAAAGCAACCAACTCCACAAAAACACTAAAACAAATAAGCAAACAAAAACTGTGCTTTGTCAGCTAGCTCAGTATCTGTTCTAATTAGTACAGTTAGTTGTTCAAGCTGAGGTTTAATTCTCTTTCCATACACATTTTTATCTGTTTGTTGCCCGGTTATCCGTCATGGGTCCATGATGCAGGTTCACCAAACAGCTGTCTTAGGGTTTTAACATGTATTCTGCATAAGTGACTCCAGAACATTTGCTTCCAACAGACATTGGTGGAGTCCATTCTCTACTAAATTACACAGCAAAAACATTGGGAAAAAAAAATATTATTTTGACTGATCCTTAAATGCAGAGAATGCTTTTGCTTTATAGGAGATGAAAAGTGAATTGTCTGAAATAAATGACTTTCAGTTCTTATCTTGATGGATATCTGTCCGTTGTCATCTTACACATGATGTGCTTTTAGAAAGCAGAAGATATTAAGCCCCAAGTTACAAGCTTTGAGCTTGTAATTCACACACACACACACACAAAAAAAAACCAACAACAACAACAACAAAAAAAAAACTCAGTTGAAAAAAAAATTTTCCAATGGCAGAAAAACATTAAAGCAAAACCTGTGAATTAATTACAGCAAGAAAAGACTGCTATCAGCACAAAGCCTTCTCTCCTACCAGTGCACTAGAGAATACACTAATGGAAGACTGTTTAGACACATCTAGAGAAGAGGTTGCTTTTTTATTCTGTTTGTGTATAACTGGCACTGTGTATACCAGCTTGCGTATAACTGTTTTGATTCACGGTATATTCTCCTAGTCCTCTGATTTTCCAAGTCTAGTGGAGCTCATTTTAACATTCTTCTGGTCTGTCTGCCAGGACCTCTTTTTCTTGGATATCTATGTGCAAGGAGGTGAGGTGTGGAGAAGACGGTGGGTGGACACATATGATGGCATTTGGATAAGTCCTGGACATGTTCTGGCATCATGGGCTAATCCCAGTACACATAACTGGTACTACAATGGAGACATCAACTGAATGTGGAGTTAGAAAAGTGTGAGTTTCCAGGGCCATGTCTTGACTGGGAATTAAATAATGAATATTTCTTTTATATATACATTTATATATATATATATATATATATAAAAGCTACTGTGGAATTTCAGGAAATTCCAGTCCATGAGAGAAGATGTAAGGTTAGGCTTGCACTTCGGCAGTGCTTGTAAATTGTACGCAGGGATTGGACAGTGGTGGGACACAGACATTGCTACAGAAAAGGAAGACAAGTAAACCCCGTCTGCCAGACATGGGATCTGGAGACAACAGCAGCCCTGGAGACTGAAGCATGTTGGCAGGTGTCATATACTTTCTCAGAAAGATTTTGGCGAGCCATGGCTTGGAAGAATTTTCTGTTGCATAGGTACAAAACTGTACTTAACAGAGTAACTCTCTGTTGTACAACATCAAATAAAGGGCATTATCAAGCATGTTTCCACAGTGGTCTGTCTTGGCCTGTCTTGAATCTGGTACTATCTATTATTTTCACTGATGATCCAGATGATGAAACACAACATAACTTACTAAATCTAAAAATGGCACCAACCTGGTAGGGAAGTGCAAGGTAGGGCAGGACAGACAATTATTTATTATGTAGTTCAGGATTCACCAGACGAACAATCCCTTCATTGTGCAGAACTCTTATCATACATATGTGGAGAGTCTGAGGCAGGTTTCATCCACTCACCAGCAGTAACAGAGGGAGTGGGTACTCCAGTTGGCTGAATGCTAACAGTCATGGCTGTCATAGCCCCTTTCAGCTTGGAAAATCATGGGGATTTGTGAGGCAGGGGGCTTAGAGGCAGCATATGCACTTATGGTCATCCTGCAAAGGCTCAGTCATCTGAAAGAGATTTAACAATGTACGATGTAAAAGTAAATCACAAACCGTGGTGTGCACACAAAGGCTACAAGCTCAGATATGACCTACAAGGACTTCCACAGCACTTCAGCACTTCTGCATTTGTTTTATTAACTCACTAAACTGTGCTCTAATTCACTTCTAGAATGATGGGAAAAGGACTACCTGGGTGAGTTGTTTCTTACTTTTATGTCTTCTGGAAATGTCTAGAAAGCAATGAAATTGATGCTCTAATATAGTGTGGAAATTTATGAAAACAACAGGATTTCATTTCCTAATATAATTGCTGAATTGATTTGCGTATGCAGCAAACTGCTCTGATTTTCTTAGTGCCAATAATAAAGTAGTGTCTGCAGTAATTTACCAGGTGTTCACAGCAATTTCAAGTGGATGTAAAAGGTTACCACTTTGATTTAAAAGGTTCATTCAAACTCTTCTTTCACTTTGCAGAAATCTAATGGAAGATGAAAGGTTCAAGGTAATGAGAACAAAGCACATCTGAATCCAGGACATATTTTCTTTCCAGAGTCTGAGGTGCTTTTAATGTCTTTAGGAAATTTTGATAAGGACTTTCTTTTCCTTCCTTCCTTCCTTCCTTCCTTCCTTCCTTCCTTCCTTCCTTCCTTCCTTCCTTCCTTCCTTCCTTCCTTCCTTCCTTCCTTCCTTCCTCTCTTTCCCTTTCTTTCTTTCTTTCCTTCTTTCCTTCTTTCTTTCTTTCTTTCTTTCTTTCTTTCTTTCTTTCTTTCTTTCTTTCTTTTCTTTCTTTCTCTCTTTCTCTCTTTCTCTCTCTTCTCTCTTTCTCTCTTTCTCTTTTCTCTCTTTCTCTCTTTCTCTCTTTCTCTCTTTCTCTCTTTCTCTCTTTCTCTCTTTCTCTCTTTCTCTCTTTCTCTCTTTCTCTCTTTCTCTCTTTCTTTCTTTCTTTCTTTCTTTCTTTCTTTCTCTCTTTCTCTCTTTCTCTCTTTCTCTCTTTCTCTCTTTCTCTCTTTCTCTCTTTCTCTCTTTCTCTCTTTCTCTTTCTCTCTTTCTCTCTTTCTCTCTTTCTCTCTTTCTCTCTTTCTTTCTCTCTTTCTCTCTTTCTCTCTTTCTCTCTCTCTTTCTTTCTCTCTTTCTCTCTTTCTTTCTCTCTTTCTCTCTTTCTCTCTTTCTTTCTTTCTCTCTCTCTCCCTCTCTCTTTCTCTCTCTCTCTTTCTCTCTCTCTTTTTTCCTTTTTTTCTTCTTTGTTTTAAATTTTATTTTTCATATATAAATTTGCTTAACTTAAAAATGAAGTTTATTTATATGACTACGTGATTTCTTGACTGTATTATTAATCATACTTTTGATCAAGAGAGGTGAATTGTATTAACTTCAGCGTGGAACAGTTATATCCCATTCTTCCTTTGCCATTTTTAACTAATTCTGATGGCAGGGCTATTTCAAATTAGGAAATATAGGTGACTAAAGCTGTTAAATTCCACATTTCTTGCTAGATTAAGACATGCTTTTCCTGCATGCTTTATAACCTGATGCTGAGGGCATAATTTATGATAATACAGTGAGTCATACTGAAAGCAAACGAAAGAGAAGCTAGATATAGACACCTCTGCACAGACTTGTCTGGGGTTTCTCTCTAATGAACAGTTAAAAACCTTGTGGTGAGAGCTGTATAAAATGTTTCTGGCAAGCCTCACCTTTCAGTTAAAGATTCTGTGACTTTTAAAAATTTAGCCCCCTGTTATTAAAGCTGAGCAAAGACTCCTCACACAGGTGACAGCCTGGAAATCTCCTTCCAACAACCTTCTCCCTCCTCATAGCAGAAGCATAGGCTATTTTATCTCCATTTCCAAGGACAGATTTTGGTTAAAAACTCAGACAGATCTTAAGATTCACAAAACTGGTTCCTGGGTCTGCTGAAGGCTTTCGTATGACACTGGAAGAGACTCTCGGGTCTAAACTGTATTTATTTTCCTAATTTCTCATTCATTATGAGGACATAAATTTCAAAGAATCCTTTGTAAGAGGCATTTATTTTTTATGCTTCATTTTTTCCATTTCTGTAAAACTGGGAGCAGAAAATCCTGCCCGCTTTCACAAGAATGTTGTGCAGTTAATGGCTCGTATTTCTGTGAAGTGCTTGGATATGACAAGGAGAGTTATTACAGGTAGCAAAAGAGAGAGAACACTGGAGTCACTTCAGTCCATCAACTGCTAAATATGTCTCAGAGATCTTATTGTTGTGTACATTAAAGCTTTAGAAATAAAATCTCCCTTTGTTTGCTGAGCACAGTATACGTGACAGAGATGTGAGTCTATGAATTTCACTCTTCAAACACACAATTTGCTCTACTGAGTCTCTAACAATTTGCCTTCTGCAATCTGCTGGGCATTTCTCATTTTAAGAGCTAATTGATTCACTCAAGTTAAAAGCAATAAGGTAATTCTCCTACAAATGGTGTTATTACTCCTCCATTTTCTTTCTGTGAGCTAAGACTGTGGACTGCAGTCCTGTTTTGGTGTTTCAAAAGGAAATCAAACCTTGCTGTGCCTTCTGTTCTGCCAGCCTTTCAAACTTAAAAGTGGAGAAAGGGGCATACTGGGGGGATACCACTGAGAGAAACAGGAGAACGGACTAAGGGAGTACTGTGTGTGTAGTCTGAAAAGGTCAGAGATGAGATTTGGCACAACAAGGCAATAACCAGTAATATCGTGGAGTAAGATGCTGGGATTCTTCATATGGCCAAAGACTGGGTACAAAAACTCAGTCGTTACATCAGAAATGAGGTTTAAAGGGGAAATCTCTTTCTGCTGACGGGTTAAATGACTCCTACCAACAATAGTAGGATCTAGGCAAAGGTTTAATTCACGACATACTGGAGTCCAGATACAAGTAAGAGCAGAGAAGTTGTACATATTCAGTTATTAAAGACCTTTTTTTTTTTTTTTTTCTAACAGAAAAAATTATGAAATACTATTTGCTCTGCAACTTATCTAGATGAATTTCAGAAGAACAGTGCAAACCTGAAGAGACTCTTTCAAAGCTCTAAGGTTTCATTTTTTGGGGAGGACCTGGAGTTCTTTCAATTCATTTGCACTCTTGTCAGTTCATGTGGGAATTAACAGATTTGTGATTCCTCACATAGCACTACTATTGGCCTCTGTGCAGTAAAAGGTTTCTTCACACATCATTCTGGGAAGGAAAGAGACTTATCAAATTAGTGGGGTTGCTTACCGCTTTTTTTCCCAGGCCTCTTTGCTTTCAAAAAGGATCTTAGATATAAATACAGCTGTGAAACCATCTTGCCAGTTTTAGCTTTTAGCCAAGTGCATAGGTTGCAGAGTCATAGGATGATTCTCCTTAAGTCTTTATCTGAGTGGTGGTTATGGTCTCTGTTTCTCATCTTTAGGCCATATATACAGTTATGCTGAACCATTTAAGGTGGTGTATTTTTTTTTAGATATTTTGAGACTAACACTTTATTTGCACTTTACTAAATCCTGTGATATTGCTGAGCCAGGGTATGTGTTTATTCACAAAAATGGTATCTCTGCAATGAGAAATTGAACATGGTCCCAGTGATCATCCCCAAATTATGGAAGTCTTCTTTAAGTAAGGTGTTTTATTTGTCTGGGAGCTTTATTTTTTTATTATTATTATTATTTTTCCTCCACCATAATCTATTTCATTCTACCAGGCAGCTTTCTGTTGCATTACTTATTGTTTCAGAAACATAAGTTTTACCTATAACAAAACAGTTTTGTTATAGAGAGGATGTATTGCTACTCCGAAATATAGGGCATAGAGTAAATGATTTTTCTTCTGATATGTCTCCTTATATAACCAGTGTTGTCATGACAACTGCAGAGTAGACTTGCCTCTTCAGTAGCAGACGCATGACTAAGGGCCTTTGTCTTTCTGACGAACATGTCTGTAATTTTCAGCCTCTCAGCCACAGAAAACATGACTACCACCCCACTCAATTTATTCCTACTCACAGAGCTTGCTGTGTAAACAGTACATTACTTATAAACAGGGCAAACTTTTGACTCTGCAACCACTTCGCACTTGGCAGTGAATGGAGCTTTGCAGACTACATGTGGGTACAGAAGCTGCAATGAAGGGAGGAGCAGAGGAGCTGCCCACCACCTTGTCCCTTGTCTGATACAACAGACACCCCACTGCAAAGCACTTATGGGGTCAGGGACTATTGTCCCTTTATATTCTCAATGAGTCTACTCCAGTTTTTAGGTGATACCCTGCATTTAAATAATGTGAGTAAAACAATAGATGTACAAGTTTCAGAAACAAAAGTCTAGAGATTTAGGTTCTCTCTTTATCTCAAAGAGTGAGCTTATACCATATGCTCATTTACCTTGTGTATCAGTTGTGTCACTTTAAGGCTCAGGACAATATACCTTCCTCACTCTCACAGTTACTATGATCAATATTTTATTGATGTCTGCAAGATGTTCCTCCTGCAAAAAGAAGCAGAGTGGAATAAACATTAGCTAGTGACAGAGAAGGAGCAGGGAATGAGCTTTCCCACATTTAGCTGAGCTAGTGCGACATCCTGCTTTAAGAGAAAGGGGTTAAAGGTAGAGTGCTTTGACAGTGTTGTTAGAAATTAGGTGTTTATAACCTCATGAGGTACTTATACTTCCGGATTTCTGGTGGATTCACACTAGCAGCTTTTAATTTGAATGAACATGACAGGGTCTCACAAATTCCCCTGGACATCCCAGCCTACATCAGGAAAAGTAGTGTATACATTGTCTACAACTTAAACAGTAATGTAACACCTAGGTGAGAGGGAAAACAAGGACTAGCTGAACATTACTACATACTTCCACTAAAGTAATAACAGTAGATACCTCAAAACAAGACAAGTAGTCTTTGGGAGCTTTGTCTAACCTACCTCTGACCGTGTTAAATAAATAAATAAATAAATAAATAAAAATCAAAGCATGGATAACACAGCTAAATATCTATGTTTTCCTGTTATTTCTCAATTGTCTAGTGTTGCAGTGCAATATTCAGCTCTGTCCTTGCCACTAAGAAACTGAGCTTAAAATAAAATAATGCTTTTCCATAATATCCTCTGTCCAACGAACAGAGCGTAAACAGCCCAACTACATTAAGGCTGTCTCTGAATACAGGGTTTCTTGACTTTGGGTTTCCATGGATTATTAATAGTCTCTGGAGCATCACCTGTTATAGTAGGATCCAATGCCCTGCATTGCTCTGGGTACTTGTGTAATAAATGCAAAAATGCATGCTCAGAAATGGGTTCCAAGCCACTATCCCACAAAGCCATTTTCTGTCTCACTGTTTCCTGATAGTATGTTCAGTATTGCAAAATGACACTGATGATTTCTATTGTATAATCTTTTGAACAGCAGCCTAGAAACTTTTAAAGCATGCAGTCACTGTTGACCTTCAACTGTCTTTGCATGTGACTTCCCTGTAATTGCATAGTTGATACATTTTACTGTTTCATACTGCCCCACTCTCTGTTTGCAGGCAGTTTGCTGTGACTGTGTGGTCTATGCTAACTAGTGAACTTCTGCCTTGTATTTCACAGCATGAGTATTGACTAACCTAGCTTTTGATATTAGCAAGCATAGATGTCTGCCTCTAAGGCTCTCATATTAGGCTGCATTCACAGTCAACAGAGAGAAATAGGGACTCCTTGCTTTCCATTGAATGTACAGGGAGTCAAGGGTGCCTAGCTGTGCATATTGGCACCACATACATAAGATGAACTCCACCCATGGTGTCACACTACCACAAAGAAAAGGATCTGGGAAAGAGCTGCTGGGGTAGAAGAAGCAAAGAGCTATATCACTCTAAATCTTTATTTGTTCAGCATTTGGTAAAAAAAGAACTGATTGAATTTCCACCACCAACCCCACTCCCCAGTAAATAAATAAAATAAAATAAAATAAAATAAAATAAAATAAAATAAAATAAAATAAAATAAAATAAAATAAAATAAATCTCTGCCAAAGTAGGTACTTTATTCTGTATCATTTGGAATAGGTTTCTCATTTTTCTAATGCTTCCTCCACTGTTTTTTGGCTGGAAAGCATTAGCCTAAGTAATTACATGAAGTGCATAGCTGAGGTAAGCATGCCAAGGACTGGAAGCTTTCTTGGCTTGTCTGGCCACAAGGCCAGGATTACAGCTGAAGCACCAAAACAAGGAGCAGAGGTGCTTCTATTCTAAGTAGAGTTATAGTTTCACTCAGTTTACATGAATTTAATGAATTTTGAACCTTGTGTGGACTCTGCAGGGAAAAGTGTCAACGACACCTTTGAGGATCTCATGGCACCCAAGAATATTACTTCTGGCAGGATAGAATAGCTTTGATATAATTTATATTGTCATGTTGATTTATTTACCTGTCATAAAAAGTGAAAGAAAATATTTCTAAGTTTATATCTTAAAACAACAACAACTAAAAACACCTCCAGAATCCCTCTTAGAAGCATAAGTAGATAAAAATGCATATTTTTATCCAATGCTTTATGGATATGCTATTTGATCATGCTGCAAAGAAAGAAAACATTGTTTGTCCACTTCAGAAAACTACTGGGAAACTTTTTGGTGTTTGAAAAGCTCGATATTGTGAGTACTCATGTTAGATGTGTGGTCTTCTACACAAAAAGACTAGCTGGCTCTTTCCATCTTTCCTGGCTAGCCTGACAAGGTCTCCGAGGAGAGGTGAAATACAGAATGCTCTTTGAAGACTCATGGGCTTAGCTTTTTACTCAGACAACGTTTTTCTTAAATGGTCCTTTGGATTTTGGCCTTTACTTTGAGTGGTCACCATTTACTGATCAACTGCAGCTCTCCTTGATACTTTCCCAGGTGTGCCACCTGGAAACTGCAAGCTGCACAGTAAGGCTAGGCTCTCCCCAGAACCCTGCAAGGCAATCACCAAATTTTTTTTTATTTTTATTTTTTATTTTTATTTTTTTCACCAGCAACTAGAATTTGATGGAAAAAAGCTGCCAAGGGCAGGTAAGGTACTACTTTCTACTCCAGCATGTTGCAGTGGCCTGCCCAGTCCCGGTAGAAATAGCCACCATGCCAAGGTATGAAGGTTCTGTTTCTGCTTTCTTCCTCCTTGGAGAGCCTGAAACAAAATACAGCTGCCTGAGGGTCTCTTTCTCAATAAAATGGTACCCTCTGAGGTTAAAAAGAGACACATTGAAGCAGCTGTCATTGACTTTTTATTTAACGTGGCCTAATTATGGTGATTATATGCAGGCAGATATGAGTGAATGTTGAGAAAGGCAGTGGGGGGATGGTGCCTGGTAGCTACTCAGATGCAGGCAGATGACACTCTGATGGTGAGAGAAATTGCCAGTGTGTCTCCAGTGAAACAGCAATGTATAAATGTGCTCTGTGAGGCTTACCACCATATCATTTACTGCCATATCTATGTGTCCAGATGATCTAAGGAACAGGAACTAGAGGTATTAATTCCCTCCCCCCAGTCTTTCCCTCCAACCTCTGGTTTAGAAAATACATTTCCACTTACGTGCATTATTTTCACTGAACTCATCAGAAGATATAGGATATCTTGCTGAGGGACACTGCCCAGCCAAAAGTACAGAAGTGGCCTTGTCAGATGCAGGGCCTCCTCTTCCTCCTTGTTTCTGAGAGCAGGGTGGCTCTGGCTGCCTCTTTTTACACACCTCAGCTTCACGTTGCTGCTTCCTTTGCACTGTTTGGTGGTCGACTGAGTTGTTTCAGTATGCAAAGCTGAGAGAGAAAAGTTTCTGCCAAAGAAGCAGCTATAATTAGAGATTTTCTCAGTCTGTGTAGCTCCTTTATGGCAAATATCTAAAGTTATGAGCATGTGATTTCATGTGTCATTGGGATTGTAGGTATGGTGAGTGCAGGGTGATCACACAGAAAAAGCTGTTTCAGTGTGCCAACTATGCCAATATGCAATTAACAGAACAAGTTAAATATGCAGGTTTGAAAGTGCTAAAATGCAGTCAGGCTAAAATCTGCTCTTGCACACCATATTATCTCCTTCCCCTCCCAACCATCTCTTTCCTCCTCCATTTTAATAAGAAACCTACTGGCATGGGAGACCAGTGATGAGAACAGAACTTGGAACAAGACTGGAATTTCTCATGGGATTTTAAGGAGATCGGTGGGCCCGTATAAAAGAAAAGTTCAAGAAACACCCACTTCTGCAGTCTTTTATCCGCCCGAATTGGCTGTGTTTTCTTTGTAAACTTATGAACAAGAAATCTAAATAGTCTGGCACCTACTGATAAGTGATACTGCTACTTCTCATCGGATGAGCCTTAGGAGGTCAGCTACATGTTGGGAGTCGTGGTTACAGAGTGTTTCCTGGCTTAATGGAAAACAGCTGCAGAGACAAACCTGCCAACGCTGAGAATGGTAACAGCAAATCTGCACTATAATTGTAGGTAGGGTAATTATTCACTTCTGGGGGAAGCTAACAAACAGAAAGCCCCATCCTTAAATGCCCGCAGGGTCTCAAAGAAAATGATTTAAACTTGAAAGCAGATGACCAGAGTTCCCAAACCCATCTCCTCTAGCACAAGCCCACTAGAAACAAGATAAAATAGTTTTTCAGATGTGAGGCTGTGGGCTGTGTGGGAATGTTTATCTACACTGCAGCAATACACTCCAGGTGTAAACTCTCCCACTGAGCTGCACACTGAGTGAAGCAGCTCTGTTACTGAGGCATTAATCTCAAGCAGAGGAACAGCAGGAAGTACACAGGGAGGTGATGTGATCGAAACTTAATCATCTACAGCTATCAGCGATCATCTGCCTGCTGCCTGCAAGTATGTCAGTGCCAGCTGCATTTGCTCAGGAGCCTGGTAATAGGAGTCACTCCAGTGAGTTTGGCTAGTGTGCCTGGGTGAAAGTTGCTGATTGACAGTGGAGAAGACCAGCTGGAATAGTATGCTGTGCCTGTGAGCAACTCAGAGACACTGCAGGAGGGAACACTAGGATAAAAGTAGATAAAAGTCTCTCCCCTTAATTTATTAGTGGGCATACAACTTTCACTGGGTGACACAGTCTTAGTAGCTATCCCTCAGTTAATGAGGCATGAGGATTTTGTTCTCTCATTCTCTCAAAAGTAATATTTTGACTCAATGAACATGGTCACACCATGTCTTGTGCCCATGTATTCCTGGGCAGTGAGTGGCAGCTCTCCCCATGCTCCCTTGCCTGGTGCGAGTGCTTCACAGTGGGGTGGGCTTCAGGGAGACTGAGCCTCATAGCATGCCCTGCAGCAGATGTGGAACTCATTTTGTTCTCTGCATTGTATGTCAGGGCAGTTTTTTAAAAATAAAATAAAATAAAATAATATTAATTTAAAGGACTTTTCTTACTCTGTTCTTCAGAATACATGGAGTAGCTGTGTGACTGGAGAACCTGTTAATGTGAAACTTCTTGCTGTCTGCCAAGAGAAGTGTCTGTGGGAGCCAATTATCTTCTTCACAAGAATTGTTAATGCTGTCCACCCAAACTGCACAAGCAGCAATACACTGTAAGCATTTAAAATCTATTCTGGTGTTGAAAAAAATCATGATGTTCCCATAACAAAAAAGTTAGTTGTTTGTAGTGCCTACCACTGTGGAGTGCAAGGTATCAAAATGGAAAATCAGTGCCAAAAGTCAGCACAGGCCCTGGATGGAAACAAATTGTAATTGTAAGGGCTAAACCTAAAATATTATTTTGCAGTAATTCCTTAGCATATGTCATGAAGTATAATCAAGAGAATACACTTGTGGGTCTACTCTTGGCTCTGATTAACAACAAAAAGATCATGTATTAGAAACATCAATACAGAAACAGAATAAGATTTGTACCAGTGAACTGATCTATGATAAACTTTTGCAACTACATCCATAAACCCCAGAGTCTGAAATATGGAAATTCAGATACATCAATACTTGCAATCTCTTGCTCTGTTTGCCTAAACACTACTTCCAAGTTGTTAGTAGTTTCCCTTGTCTTGTAACAATATTTCATAATCTGTGTAATCTACTTTAGCCTACAGGCTCCTTAGTACAACAGAGTAACCTTTAGCAAGATCCTGAGTCTGGAAGCATGCATACTGCTATCTTTACTGTACATTTCTTACTTTATCTTGTAGCTGTTGTGGCAAATTCAGAAGATGTTATCTCAAAGAGAACTCAGTTTGCCTATTGTGATGCAAATATCTTCAGACGTGTTGCCATAGAGTTCTATCCTCTCTAATTAAATTTGAAATAGTAGCATTCTCTGTCACTGGCAGACATTCATAGAAAAGGATTATTTTTTTATGATTGTTTTGTAAAGAAGTTTTTGAAAAGAGTTTAGATTCAGGTAGTAGACAGTCTTGTACTAATTTTCAACAAAGGAATAAATATTTTAGCTTTTTTGGATGGATTGATCATATCACCTTGATAACTATGTCCCATTTTCCCACTTTTCTATTAGTTTTTAATGTGCAGTTTCAGATATTAATGCCAGCTAATTTGATGTCCTAGAGGAGGAAAAGTAAGCAATGTTACCAAGTATATCTGATGTGTAAGTTTGTTTTATTTGCTCACATACTCCTTCCTGGAATAAAGATGGCTCAACACATGTTTCCAGAATGCAGCTCTGTCTCAAAAGTCATTTTGGGACAGAGACCAAGCGGTAATCCTGTTCATTATCCTGGAACAGTCACAGCCTATATTCAGGACACTGCACACAAAAATCAAGAACCAAAGCCAGCAAAAGTTTCTACCATATCCTTCTATTTCTCCCTGGACCAAGAAATTTGTAAAACCATGACTTGACCAGTACTATCTGGCATTACAGACTATAACCAAGTGTGTAATACTGTTTTTCTAGTATGCTGCTGTGACAGTTTTCAATCAAAGTGCAACCAAATGGCAAGTTTGTCAGATTGACATTTGCGCAAAGAAATCTCTGTACTTTCCCTTTAGCAAATGATTCTGAGCTGAATTAGTTTTGCAGAGGTGATGGACTTCGTTATCCCCTTTTTTATTTCTCTGCAATTCAATGGTGATTACAGAAGTTTGTCAATACAAGCTAACAGGTTTGTTTAGGTTGAGGGTAAGTGGTAAGTAGCACAAGTACAAATGCCTTTTCCAAGTGTTTCAGAAATGAGACAACAATCTGTTCTATATGTTTTGGGTGACATAACTCAGCCTTCAGGTGTGGTCCAGCAGATCCTGAGTGTGCAGGAACACGTGCAGGCACCCCGCTCTGCAGACTGACTGATCTCCTACTTGAAGCTACTTCACATCTATTCTGCCAAACTGCCAGGGAAGTGAGTGAGAAAAGATTGGGGTACAGAGCTGAAGTGAGCTTTCACTTAGCCTTCATGTTCCCTTTGCACTTTCAAGTGATATCCAAAAAGAGAAAAAAGACATATAAAGCTTCTCTGAGTAGCACTAACTGGCTGATGCATGGTGGTATATAATTTCCTGCTGACTTTGCAGCCCGGAGGAGGCTCCACTGCCCAGGGGAGCTCTGGGTTTTCCTCTGAAATACTAAAGCTGGGGGATGGACTCTGTCAGCCTCCCTAACTACTTCTTTTCCTTGAGAATTCAGGTAAGGGAGGAAAATTTAACCTTGGTTCTGTAGAAGCAAGCAGTCCTATCTTTCTATCATCTTTCTCTTTGTATGAAATGTTTATTTCAAACAAGATGTAAAGGACCATCCCTTCATATTTATGACAAGTGAGGTATCATGGAAAATCTTTTTATATACACTTTCTTTAATAATTACTATATAACGCCAGGACACGAAGATACCAAGTCCCAAAACTTATGTACCATTCTTTGCGTTTCTGCTGGTTCCCATTGTTACTGCAGATAAAAAGAGAGACCGGAATTTCATAAGGTTAATATCTACAAAGCAGAAGAAAATCCAATTTTTCAGGAAATTTTACTTTTGTAAAAGCTCAACCAAACTTGTTATTGTTGATTTGGTGAAAGTAACACAACCCTAAACTTTAATTTATATTTACAGTTTATTTCCCAGCACAGATTAAGTTAGCAAGTACGCCTGTCAGAGCCCCAGTGGCATCATGGGCCCATGTGGTCTCTCACCCCTCAGCCCTACATGGGATGAGGCTGCCCCTGACAACACCCATTCTTGTTTTAAATGTACAAGAACTTTAAAGGGTAGTTGCTTCATGGTCTCAAACCCAACATCTCCAGTATTATCAGGAGTCTCTCACAAGCACCCATCAATTCTCCCAAAGTAAGGGGATAATCTCAATTGGAGAAATCTTCAGTTTCCTTGGAGATAATCTCATAGATTGAATTTTCTTGATAAAACCATGCAACTAATCAACTATAGTGCATTGCACCCAGAAATTTTAAGATTTGATATTTCACTTGGTTCCTGCTTGTAATCCAACTACCCATGGCCTCTTCAGACCCAAGGCCCAAATCATCATAAGGAAATTCAATAGGTTGTGTTAGGATACTAGGGATAACTATTCCAATTAGAATATCAATGGGCACTTCCTTGCTGTCCCTTGAAAAACCAAGAAAGCCAAGCATGGGTGGTAAATTGTATGCAGATAGGTTGGAGAACAAAGTGGGTGTTATGGTCTGGTCTTTACTTAGGATACAGTCTGAGCCACAGTCTAGCAGTTGTCTGCGAGACTGTGGAACAATTCCTGACTGCAACCACTTAATAAAATATTGATGCAGTTAATGGGACTTTGCAAATATAAGAATGAAATACTGAATAATGTATGGAAAAATTAGCATTTTAATGGAGCTGATGAAATGATCCTGTTGAAGAAATATTTTTACCTGGTAACCACACAATGGCATTGTTGAAGTGAAATGACAAAACCAACGTATGCATTTAGCTTTGTAAAAAATTGATGTATTTACAAGACTTGATGTATTTCCCTGACATGTCTCTGTTCCAACAAAATAGTTCCTTCCAATGAAAACAAAGAGAGCTAAGATTTTCCCATCACTTCTCATTTCATGCTTCTCCTATACTTTTTTGTAAAATTCACTTGTACTGTTCTGTTGCAGAAATATCTTCTGTGCTCCAGAAGATAAAAAGGAAGAATTGTCTCTTTTCATGAAAAAAAAAAGAAAAAAAGTTTAAAATCCATTGAGGTTTAATTTAAGAAGGAACTCATGACTTGTCTCCATCATTATGCAGGTTGTGGATGTACTGTGTAAATTAGAAACATGACACATGAATAATGTCACCTAAGAAAAATGCAAGCTAATGACAAGATTCCCATTTATTATTTAAATCTTGAATTGTTGAAAGGTTCCCAGTTTATGTTGAACCAATACTAAATGTTCATGTTAGACTTGAGAGAGGCTTGAATAATCCCATTTACAAGTTACAGACTGTGAGTAGAGTGAGTCCCAAGTTTAATGGAGAACCTAATGTTTACCTGCTACTCCTCCCCCAACTTAGATGTTATTTTGTATGGTTCAGTGAATCACATTATTGACTCTGATTCTGTCTTAATTAGTTTGTACTTGTAAAGAAGAGCCGTGTTTCAGGGAAACAATGTACACTCTGTCTTTCTCTTGAAGCCTTCTATAATGGCTAAAAGCAATGCCTTTGGCAGGATGTCAGTGGAAGGGAACTTTACGATGGGGAAGAACTACCACAATGACTTCATGACAGGTGTACTTTGAGAGCTCTTCTCACTGTTTCTAAAGCACAGGAAAAGTCATACCATTTAGCATTCAAGCTCTATTGCAGCTTCTATTCTGGTGGAGGGTGGAAAATAACCTAATTTACCAAAAGGTAACACTGAGATCATGACCAAAAAGTAACAAGAAGTGGTCTTTGAAAGTTTGAAGTGTGGCTAAAATCAACAGCTAAGGTTGGTGCAGACAAGAATGATATCGTGGAGTTTGATGGACTGACTTTGTAGTCTGATATAGTTATTTTTTATAGCTGCTTTTTGGTTTGAAGTGGTCTACTTAAAATGGTTAAACAACAAGCATGAAGGGTCACAAACTCCATTAGCAGTCATCTAATTCTTAATTCTTGCAAGTAAGTTGTGGTTACTTCTGTGTGCAGTCATCTGCCCAGCTTTTAATCACAAAAACAAACTGTGACTTGTCCTCATAGCCATTTTCCTTTGTGAAATAGCAGAAGCTTCTTTTTGCTAATAAGCTAATAAAGTTACCTGTAAATGCTTACAGTGCACTTGAATTTTCTTGAAAGTCACCGTGTAAATTAAGGATATTTTAAAAAATATAAACATCAGACTTTGACATTATTGTGTTTATTCCTGTACTTGTACTTACTACATTGTTAATTTTCTCCCTTTTCTTCAATGCAGAAATAGTTTTGAATTTCCTATTTCATTGCCAGCAGCTCAGTACTCATGAACTGCAAAAATAACAGAATGATCTGTTCATACAGAAGATAGAAAAATGTCTATCCTAGAATAAATTCTAGTTTTAAGCTTTCTGAGAGACAAGGAAGAAAATACACATTAGGCCATATTCTCCTCTGCTTAGTGAGGTAGCTGGACACCAAGTAATCCATCAGTTCTGGAATTCTTTTCATTCAGTTATGCCATCTGGTTACTTTGCAAAGACGTAGTTATATCTGAATATAAATGCAAACAAGAATCTTTGAATACATGACCCTTGATTCAAGTGTTGTTGAATACTTCTGTATTAGTACTTGAAACATTTTAGATGTGAGAGAGATCTTTGAAAAGGAAGTGCTGGCTCCTGGTTCTGTAAATGTCATTTTTAAAACTGGAGTTGCTGCCAACAATATAAATGACTCTTGATAGGGATGACAACTCATCAACTCAATAGTTTTCCTGCATTCCCTTTTTTTGTTGTTTTCCCTGTGAACTTTGGACAAATTTAAGTGAATGAGACCTTCAAATGTGCTTAAAAATATTTTTGACATTTTAGAAGGACTCTTAAGATTAATTTAAATCAGGATACATACTATTATTCTAAGTTTCAGGTAAGAAGTTAAAATACGCTTTTTAAAAGAAGCTCAAGTGAATACAAGCCTTCAGTACTCTACAGTGCATGCAGGACTTTAAACCAGTTTATAAAAGAAGCAGTAAATATTCAGAGCCATGTCAGGAATTGTCGGATGTCTGAAAGCCATGGAGAGACTGTGCCTGGATATCGTTCAAGCTTCAGAAATGTCACCTAATTTTAAGGAAAGAAATAGCACCTCATTTAATTGCCTCAGTGAGCATGACAGCCAGACCCCATTCAGAAGTGGTATAACTTGATTCTCTTCTACATGTGCCTCAAGTCAACATCTTTATAAGTGATCTCAAGGCAAGAGTAAGGGAGCAGAGAATATAAGCAGCCTCCTGCCACACAGCAGGGAAACTTAACTGCTATGGAAACAAGAGCAGCTTAGAGAAAGTAGAATTTAGTGGCTTCTACAATCTGCTTGACATTTTACAGATGTAAGGGGAAAAGAAGTTAAAAAACATCAAAGAAAGTGTTACCATGTCTTCCTTTGCATTTATCAGTTGACAGGCAAGTTAGGAATGTGTTTGCATACAATAAAATGACCTTGGCAGTGGGTTCTTGGTCCCTCATTTTGTGCCCAAATTCTGTAGCAGCATTATTGTGCCAGTCATTGCATTGTCCGGGCATTGGATCTCAGACCTTGTTATCTTTTGCCTGATATTTATTCAGAAGAAAAAAAAAAAGAAAAAAAAAAGTGTATTGTTTGAAAATAAAAATTATTTAGCTTTACTACTGTATTTAACTTTTGGTTGTGCTTTGGCTTCATCCACAAATCTGAAGATAGAAATAATGCTGCCTTTTCTCCACAGATAAAATTGAGAAGCACCAGCCGTCTGGAAAGAAACTTCATTGTCATGATTTCCAGAGCGGGGCTGCAGAAGTGCTTGGATAACCTTCAGAGAAAAAGAGATTTTCCTACATGCTGTTATGAAGCGCATTTCCAAACTCTGAGGTTTGTCACCAGCATTTGGCAGGCTGGATTATTTGTGAACTAGTTATTACATTATTCACCTCTCCGCACCACATCTGCCTCCATCCCTGTACAATGATTTAAAGCTAAAATATGCTGTCGTGTTTGTCATAATATAAATAGATTTGCAGAGAAAATAATGCCAGCTGTCTGGACAGTCCTAAATACTTGTGATCGTGGTCATTATGAGTGATCAGATTTGGTTTCCTGCTCTTATTTTTATACACAATCCTGAAAGAGTTCTGCACAATAATATCCTAAGTGTTAAACTGAAAAGTTACAGTAGACATGTTTCCTATGTAGTATTACATATTCTACGTCACAGAATCACAGAATTTCTAGGTTGGAAGAGACCTCAAGATCATCGAGTCCAACCTCTGACCTAATACTTCTATTAATATTTATTAAAATCAGAACAAAATAACTTCCAGAAAGTTAATGAAAATAAGAAATAAGAACTATTTATGAAATCAAGATGAAGTATCAACAAGTTTCTCTTCCATTGGCAATATAAGTAGATAGGTAGTTCATATTGTGAGCAGAGGAATGTGATTCAAGCTGCATACAGTGTGAGAGAAAATGGGTAATCCAATATAACAGATGAAACTTCTGGTAAGTGGGATGTGTTGGACACTTAAAACAGCTAGGGCCCAATTCAGGTGCATAAACACGGGTAGCTAATACTGTCTGTGTTACACTACGGTATCCCAGATATGCCAAGTGTGGTTTTTTTTTCACCATCTAGAGTTATATAAGATGATTTCTATGCTCATAAACCCCAAGAAGCTAAGAACATGTGAAATTCCAATAAAGTCATATGCTTGTATATCTGTGGTAGCTCATAGGAAGAGGGGAACGCTTGTACCAAAAATCACTAAATCTCATGCTTTCCCAAGAAAGATGAAATTCTCAAATAATTTGATGTGGGAGATTATCTTCACTAATTTTGCACATTTCTGTCTAGACATAACTACTGAAATAATTCTGAGTGCCCTCAAAACCTGCGTAGAGAGGATGGATGTTCCAACTCTTTGCTCTAACTAAACTACTTCTATCCCCCTGCTTCTAAAAAATGAGGTATATATTTGGTTCAGAACTTCTGTAATTTTCTACTCCATGATCATCCAAACACTGAGAAATCAGACTCCACCAGTCTTTGAAGAGGAGCTGTAACCTTATCTCCTTTTTACAGACAGTTAAAAACAGAGGCATAATAGAGAATAATAACCTGTCAAGTGTAATCTTCAAACTCACGTCATATCTGCTGTGAACACTCATAAAGCTGCCCCTTTTCCTCTATAGGTTGCTGCTCTGGAGCCCAGGAACTTTCTGGCAAGAATAAAGCTGCTGCCCAATGGATTCTTCTGGCCATTTTGCAGATGAGCATTGTCTCATTTCCTTGAGCATCTGATCTGCCTGTTAGTCCGACCTTGCCCAGTGGTAGCACTATGAGCTTCCTGAGGCAGAATCTGTTGTTTTTGTTCTGTGATCCTCCAGCAAGCAGCACAATGTATTTCATGGCTGAGGGCCTTGGAGGCAAAGTCCTACAAGTAAATATGAATTGCATGTTCAGAACAATCAAATAATTATGAGCACATTGCAGACATCTTTGCCAAGGCCTGGACTTGACCTCATAGCTTTATATTTTTCTTAATGACATGTTTACTGGATTATGTAGGTTGGTTTTAATACAGATCTTCTGGGATGTTATTGATGCCATATTTAGTTCACTGGTCATTATTTTCTATGCTGTCCTTAACCAAGCCTTGGAGATTTTCACCTAAATATGATTAACATTATTCCCTAAAAAGTAACCATGCTAACTCAAAGGGGTTTTGTTTATCTAGAGCTAGGCATTATCTGACATGAACTCAAGGGAATTTAACTGTCAAATATGATTCACAATGCAGACATGGGTTCAGAAACAGGTCCTGCTGCATGGGTAAATTTGTTTCTTGTCAAGGTGCATTTGCTCAGTATTATTTGATTTAGATCCTTATTAAGTACATATATATATATATATAAATGTATATTTAAATGAGTTACCCAACAGTACTGACTTTGTGATGGACTTAGACCAAGTTGCAGTACAACCTTGAAGGATCAGGTGAAAGAGTGTGACATAGCCCTTTGAGGTTAATGTGTACAATGGCTTCCTACCATCACCTCTGGGTCTAATCCAGATGCCAGGGACAATGCTGCAGGAGGTCACACATGACTTGTCTCTCTCTGGGCTGCTTGCACACCATATCAGACACTGAGTTGCTTAAGATGACTCTCACACAGTGTCAAAGACAAGACCGCTTAGATACACAGGCAAACTGAAGAAGGAGAGGTGCTTTCCTGTATCAATGTAAAAATGTCTAGGCCAGACTCATTTCCCAAATGTCACTGTAGTTACTAGGGACAGGTGATCGTGACTATAACTACATGGTAATATGAGGGAATAAGAGTTATCAGAGAGGTGTCCTCTCTGATAGACCAGGCAGGAACCAATGTAGGAAGGTCTTCTCTGTTGCCTAGATATAAGGTACCTCCTAACATATAGTCAAGACTGAAAGGAGAGTTGGATGTTAGAATACCTTTGGATCTGACTCAGTGACCCCTGCAATCAACTTCTTGAAACTATGTCATTGAAACTACGAAACCATGATAAAGAAGCTGCTTTGACAAATCCCTGCAATACAGACATGGACCAGAAAGGACCAGACTATCTCAGAGGAAGGTGTGCCCTCAGGATATATTTACATGGTACATGAGTGGTAGGCATGAGCCAGCTTTGCCTGGGCTGAAACCTGACCAAAATCTGTATTGCTTTGATTGTTGTGGTGCTAGGCCCAGGTCTGTGAGGCTTGCTGAGAAGCATAAGACATTACCATAGACCCAACCCTAAAAAAGCATCTGGGCACAGCACTTCTCTTGGAATGTGGACAGAGCTCGCTCACATTTGCTTGTGGCTCACATGTGCCAAGCAGACACTCGCAGATGGACTGCCTCTTGAGACAATGTGACAAACTGATGTGTGCAGGTTCATTTCTTGTGCATCCCAAATATTTGCTTTGTGTGGCAAATGACTCCTTTTGTCTTCAGTGCTCTACTCTGCATTGTAATGCCCATGTTGAGCAGAAGGGCTGTAACTGTCCAGACTGAACAAAGAATTTTACCTCCTATTTCCACAGTCAAAATTCATTAGAAAAAAAAAGGCATACAAGTTACATGAGGGAAATTTAAAAATTTCATAGTAAATGTGGCACTTACATCGAGAAGCAAGCAGTCTCAGGACCCAGCCCTACCTTCTTGTTCACTCAGAAATACTTGAAGTAAAATGGGAGCACTGCCTTAGGTGAGGATGGTGCTTAAAACTCTGAGAGCTATACACAGAAGTAGTCCCCCAAGCTCTCTTTGCAGCTGATATAGGGAGAATGACTCACCAGGCTAAGTGGGGGTTGAAAGTACCTACAGTTAGATTTATTCTCTTGTTCTCAGGTACCATCACCAAGAGCCTATTGAGGGAATTTAGGGAAATTAGACCTTCTGGCTAAAGTCAGCCTGTATGAATGATCTCCTGTGCCTGCTTAGTCACTGTCATGAGGCAAGAAAGTCATGTACTCTTCATTTAGATCTTGATTCTGCTACTTGGTGGGTAGACAGTGACAGGTTTAGTAGTGTGGTTTTGAGTTTCTGTAACTCCTCTTCCTGCTCATCACCTTTTCTTGATTTACTCCTCTAAGAGCAACACTGTGTACACAAACTTCATGGGCCCTGGTCCCAGGAGCAACTGGGCTTGGACTATTGCTTAAGTGTTTAAGTCTGAGCCAAGTTTCTAGACTATGAATGCAACTGAGAAGCTACTATTTAGCAACTTTATGAGACATCATGACATTAAATATTAAGGACATGAAGACAAAAATAACCCCATAATTTGCAGTTGTCAACAGACCCTGGAGAAACTTGAAAATACTGCTTTTGTCCTGTTAATGAACTGTTCTGTACTCTCATCATTGCAAAGTAAAGAATAAATATCTGAGGGCATTGGATAATTCTTTCCAGAATTTTCCTGCTATGAATTTCAAATTAATACTTCTACAGAAAGAATAAGCAAAGGGAAGCCATTCTTAGCTGTGCAGCAGTGGACCTTCTTTATGTAAACCATGAGCCTGGTTAATTAGCTTGTTATCCATCATACTCCCACATCAGCACTACTGGGGCAAGGATTAACACAACTTCTCTGTGCAGACTGTGACCTTCACATATTCTCTCAAGCAAGAACAAGGAAACAAGCAACCCAGAACAAGAAAGTCTGGGGAGATTACAGGTCCTTGTGATGCTTATATCTCTTATATATCAGCACACACACTATAGCAGAGAATGACGTGGCATGACGTTCTCTAACACTGCTTTTTTTTTTCTTCCAAGTATCTCTAGGGGTCTCTGTTCATCTCTGTGCATAAAAATAGTTATTATGTGGAAAAGATCACATTCTTTAGTGAAAATCTCATTTCCTTACCATTCTTTGTGTTGGAACCAAGTTACCATGATTTTGTTTTTAGCTAGATTTTCTTCTGTAAATGTATATGCTTTTTACATAATTGGACATTTTTAGTGTTCACTTTCTGTGTCAAAGTCTGAAGAATTATTGCTGTGTCTTCTTGACAGAAATCCAGGTTTATATCCTGCTAATATTGAAGTAATGATGTAAATAAGTAATATTACATGCATATAAAAATTTTGCAGAATCAAGATCATAATTCTAATTTGTCTTCTTTATATGTTTTATATTTAAAACCTAACAGAGTTCTGAATATAAAAGTACAGCATGAGATTTTTCAAAATATGTGGCATGGGATGAAAGGATTCAGAGGTGTCAGATTTACTATGCTGAAGTGCAGTTTAGCCACAAATCTCACGCAAAATGTGTTCAAGAACCAGTTAATTTAATTGGTAACTGTTGAAAAATCAAGTCTGCTCAATAAAATTGCAGATCAAGTTGATTACAAAGTTGCAGAGGTAATGACTATATGCTGTGATGGTCACAGCAGCTGTAGACAAAGTCAGTGTGTCACTTGTGTGCCTGAAGTGACATGGGTTCAACAAAGGTACACGCATTTCAGGCAGAATGAGTCTCAAATACATTAAGACATGACAGCTGCTAGAGTTAATATGACTTTTTATCTTTTGAACATTTGTGAATGGTGCTGTGATGTGCTGAAAGCATCTATGTTAACATGAAAACTTGGTGTTTGTTTCTGGAGTGGTTAAATATGTTAAGTGTTAGGAGCTGGTTCTGAGTCAGTCAACTCAGCAGGATGGAAACAGGACTGCAGGTATTGCAGGAATGGAAAATAAACTCATTTGTCCCTGCTCCCTGACCCAAAACCCAGAAATTTCTAAAACAGGAAATTCAGATTTCCATCTCCTCCTCAAGCAGCCCCTGCACCACTGAAAGCTAGAAATAACATGCCTGTTTTCATTTTTTTATTTTTGACCTCATGGAAAGAAGTTTAGAAGTAAAGCCAGTGGAGAAAACAAATACCACTGTTCCCTTCTTTACTGGAAGACAAGTGCCATTGCAAAATTAATGTACACAGCTCCCATTTAGCACCTGTGGCTGAAGCATCTGGGAGGTGTATGGGTGGGGAATTTGTGACCTGAACAGTAATGTTTCAAAGCAAATGCCATGGGGCTATTTGTCAGAGAGGCTGTGAACATCCAGGTTCTGTAACAGCAGCGCAGACAGAGCTCCAGGGAGAGATTGGCCTTGACTGGGCAGCCACTGGGGATGGTGGCTTCATCACCCATCACTGCCGGGGAATACATTGCAGCAGGTATATTGGCAATAACTTTTACAAGTGGATAGAAGCTGCCATCAGTTTCAATGTGAATCAAAAAAAAAAAAAAAAAAAAAAAAGGAAACTAGCAGCACAGGAAACATAAAAAATAGACCATTTATTCAGACCTTTGCAAGTGCATTAAGATTCATATAGGCAGAAGCTCAGCTTACATGGAAAACATTATGTTAGGGTCTGAAATTCAGAAGAAATGTGTGAATGTTCCTACACTTTATATCTATGCTAATGATCAAGCAATGTACTTGTTGCTGTAAAAAAGAAAAACAAAACAAAGGAGGCAGTTCTTTTTCCAGCCATCGCATTCAGCTTTAGAGCACAGCAGCCCAAACAAAATAGTGTGAGGGAAGCAATGGATTTGTCTCACAGCATCTGGTTCTCTGCATTCACTGGCTGTGAATAGAGCTAAATCCAAAATAACCTACCTTGTTTCAGTGAGCATTTAACTTATCTTTACAGCAATGGAAGATAACTGACTGGCTTCCACAGGCTAGTTACCACAGACTAGCTAAAGTGCTTTGGCACTTAGAACTCTATAATGCAGGGTGTTCAGCAAAATTTAATGGGTGGAAAAATAGAGTTCTTTCAGCAATATGAACAGATCTGTATTTGTTGCATATAAACAAGCCTGAATTCAATTGTTGGAGGCCTCCTGTCCTTTTGCCTAATAAGGTGTTTTTTCATAGCAATATGAATGTCACTAGCAACAGCATTTTTGATGAAAAAAAAAAAAAAAAGAAATTAGCTTGCTGAAAGGTTATAAGCACATCTGGTTATGAAACTACCTCCTGTGAATAGAAGAGTTAACCTTTCTGTTTATTAAAAACTACTTTCAGTGCTGGCAATTTCATCCATGTAAAAATTATTTTAGAAACCCAATACTATTTTTTTTTAATATACTTATTATAAGAAAACCCTACAAACCAGACTGCCTGAAGAATATATGGGCTCTAGTACCCTGCTTCTCTTTAGCATTCATCAGTTTTATAAGAACCCTCAGTTGCATGCAAGATATAATTTAAGGCTACAGTTTCTTTACACAACCAGAGATGCATACTGGAGATGCAAATAAAACAAATGGAAAACAGGTTCCTCTGCCACTGCCAATTTAAATTAACTCATTACTTTTGGTGTGACTAGAGCAGAATAGGCAACACAGGGCAATACAAAATAGAAAGCTGATGCATGTTTTAAAAATCACTAATGATTTTACTACATATCATAGACTCTGTGTTACTACAAGGCAAGGTCCTGATCCAGACATAAATTTATTTATTTATTTATTTTATTATTTTTTTTGTCAGAATCCTCAGAAGAGACTTGTCCGTTATAAATATAATATAATAGTATATGCAATTTAATAATACTATAACAATTATAGCAATGCTTTTCTCCTTGTGGTTCAATGTAAGTTTCCATTTCATTGTTTTCCGTGTGTCAGTATTTGACAAAGTGGCCTAAGAACAGGCTTATGCAATGGGTTAGGAATTTGACAGTGGAGAGTGACGGCAGCAACAGAATTCAGGTATATTCTTTGAATAAACAGACAGATTTAAAAATTACCTTAGAATAGCTCAGCTCACCTCAGAGGTGCACCTTCTTGTATTAAAATTTAATTCTGTCCCCATCAAAAGCAAAGGCATCTAGCAGCTCGTTTAAGTGGCAGAGGCATTAGGGCCTGCCTGTGTAACCTTTAACTGTGAAATAAGAAGTTATCTGAGCTAAGCTAAATGTGGTTAAAGTTGCGTAGTGTAACAGTTGCCTTTCATTCAAGATCAGTGTAAAGAGGACATTCAGCCGCTCTGTGCAACCAGATAGCAAAAATTACTGAAAAAACTGTCACAAGCACTGGCTTGCACACTGCAAAGGCTGAGAAGAGCTGAATCATTTGGATGTGGAAGACGGGATAAATGCAGGCCTGTAAGAGCTGATTGCTAAAGCTGTGATTGCCTATGATCTCTGACTGAAAGAGGGAAGACCCTGGCACCAAAGAAAATGGTAGCAAAAAGCACAAGATGCATTAACAGAAGTCTTAGCAGTGGGGTTTGAGGATGAGTGAAGGGATAATTTCTGTGGGAAGTTGGGAACAGAGAATTTATCGTCTGATTGCTGCTGTGTCCTAAGAAAACAGGGCCCAGCACAGCTGAAGAACCTTGATCCCATTGACAATGCCTACACCCACCATCAGCCTTTCTTTCTCATAGGAAGAACTCCCCACTGAACTTCAGCCTATTAACTAATGTCAGAAAGGACACTTAACAGTTAATAACACTTATTTGGGAACTGCACTGTGGCAGGAACCAAAGTAACAGCTCTGATACCTAACAATTTTGAGATAACTCTCTTTAATTTATCAACCTATTCCTTACCCTATTATCTTTCTATGCAGTCTATTAGTGAGTTTTCCTGGAGGATTTGGTTTAGTGTGTTTGCATACAAAACAATGAGCTTGTTCCATCTCTGTCTGGAACAGTTACAGCATGGTCTGTTTTGTTTTGTTGCAGAATGAAAGCCTCATGGGTTCACGTCTGACAAAAAACAATCATTCTCTTAGAGCTACCTACTGCTTTTGCCTCTCTGGAGGCTTCTGGCTTCCTCCACTCCCATTCTCATCTGTTCCTATCTGACATGCCATGCACTGACGAGCATCTCATTTGGCAATGTGCTCTCACCGGAGATTCATTTAATCCATATCTCTATTTTTAAATTGTATTTAAATTGGTACTGGAATGGTACCATTCAGTGGCAAAAGAGAATGTATTTCTGAAGTAATCTAACCATCCCTGCAAAGGCGGAGTGCTCTATCAGGAAAAGAGAACTATAAATACAATAAGATAATGAGATATTCTGACTTCACTATGCATCAGATTAATTGTATGAGCTTCACTTCAGGAACACAAGCCAAAAGCAAAAGAGTCCAAAAGAAAAGCAATATATATAAGAGAAAAGCAATATATATGAGTATGGCTAAAATGGTCTTAAAACCTACTTTGGCAAACGAAGCAAAGATATTTTCGGAGCTGAGCTGAGAGGAATGTGAAGAAGGTAAGTGAGTGATCTGAGAATGAATGAAGGAATGCAGGTGAACAATGCAAGACTAATCCATTAATTCTTATCCTATATTTCTGGTTAGAGTCATCCTCTGCAGTGAAAGCCATAAATTCAGGATTATAATTGACTTAAAAGGGCACTGCTTTTAAATATAAGATACTCATCAAGATTATTGAATTCATAAAGTCTCCCCACATGTAAAGATCAAGTTGCCAGGTGCTGAGTTCTAGCACAAATGTCTTCTTCCTGCCTTAAACAATATAAGGATTGATGCATTTGGCCTTTCCTTTGTACAGATCACTGAAAAGAACAATCATTAAAAATGTAAATCCCATGCTCTCAGAATATGGTCTTTGCTTTCTTTTATTACCCAGTGAAACCCATACTGTGTCTTGAAACACTAACAAAGCCTGTATTTCACCGTCACATTGTAGCAGTGATAAACTAAATTACTTCTAAATCCAAACCTTGCTGCAAGCCCAGCAAGTTCCATCTTTCTCCAGGAGACCAAATGAAGAAGTTTCAGCTCCTCCCTGTCTCAGGTGGAGTGTGCAGTAGACACTTTTGTGTTCCAGCTAACTCTTCTCCACAACGGTGGCTAAGGATAGTACGTTTAAGGCTATGGTACCAACCTTCTCTACTCCTGCTAAAAAGACCTATCTGTGCACAAGTGCTGTCTTTCAGTGGGACAGTTTGCAGTGATGTCTTAATAGAAGTATGACAGAACAGTGTTAAATTCTTTTTACTGTGCCTTTTAAGGTGTGGCCTAGCAAGAGAGTATGAATTTCTATTCACATGATAGAAATAATTCAACCTTACAATTGCACAGGATGGATAGAGGGTTTAACAATTTATGGTGTTTGCATCAGGAAACACAAAGATCCTGGCTATGTCCCTGTCAGTTCCAGAGCTGGTAAGATGATGGGACATGGTAGGGAGGTGCCTATCCAATGAGGAATCATAGATATGAAGTCAGTACTGTCTGCTAAACTCACCTAAGTATCTGTGTCTGGGAGATGAAACGAAACAGAAGGAGATGTATCAGAGAAAGATGGTTGTATTTATCATTGATTATCTCCTTTAAAGAAATCCAAAGAAAAATATCAGCCCTTGCTCTTCAGCAAATTTCACGTATCTATTTGATCTGCTAACACTGAATGGCATTTTACTTAATTACCAAAGGAGAGGGAAAGAATTGGAAAAAGTTGTCTTTAATCTCAATGAAAGGTGTCATACGTGCCTAACTAACAGGTGATCAATGCTAATGAACATTTAGGGGATACAGCTATCATTAAGCTTATAGCAGCCTGTGAAAAGGGCATGCATGTGACTGGAATTCATATTGTGCTGCTCTACAAAGCTTTTCTGATACCAGGGAACTCTTTATTTTTTCACCAACTCTAATCAATACTTCAAATTCTGACAATAAAAGCAGTCCCTTGACTGAGTAGCATACTGAATGAGAGAAGCTGCAGTGTGCTAGGACAAGAGGAAAATAGCAACATAGAAAACCTGCCCTCCCTAATACCAAGCCAACCTTTTTTTTTTTTTTTTTTTTTTTTTTTTCTTGTATTATTGCTATAAATTACCTGGGGAAAAAAATAATAATAAAAAAAATGACTGCAACTGATATCAAATCCAATGTCTCCTCTCAGGATATGTTCTGTCTACTGTTAAAATAGCACCCATGTAATTCTTCCTGCAACTCTGTCCTGCAGCTTCCTGTGGTATAAAAGCAATCAAGGGAGTGGAGTCAATGTGGCCAAATCCAAATACTCTGCTTAGTAGCAGAGCCTGCCACACTGTCATCCTGAGTGCAAAGAGAAGCATGTTGTCCTGAAAACAAACACACATAACAATCTGTCCCAGCTGAGCTACACTGCTGTTCAGAAACCTAATCAAGAGCTGGATGCTCCCACTGCTGTCCTTGTCCTCCTGCCCTCTGTTCAATGTCATGGTGTCCCAGACACTCTCTCTGCTTCTGACAGAAAGGTCTGGGAATTTATATACATTCTGAATGTAAGCCCTGCTGATTGTGTCAGTGTGCTTTTTTTTTTTTTTTTTTTTTTTTTTTCCCAGCAGAAGTAGACATTCTTATTAACCCTACCGATGTGTTCCTTTAGGAGCAACAGCATTTATTGATTTGTGAGAGTCCTTGAGGAGTCCTTGCCTTGGACACCGTCCCCATACTCCCCCATGGAAAGCCATCATCCTGGCAGGGCCTCACACGCTGAGCCTGGAAGGGATGTGGGGAAACCAGCACCTCTGGAGGAGGAGGTTCAAACACCAGGGAGCTTCAAAGAGGTGGCGACTGCATTGCAAAGCAAAGGGAAAAACAGAGTGCTGAGAGGCAACTGCACAGGGAGAGTGGAGGAGAAAATGGATCGTGCCTAGTTCTCTGTCTGCAATCAGCAGGGCCAAAGGTGGGATTTCCTCCAGAGAACCAAGGTGGCCAAGCTTAGGCACTTGGCTGTTAACATCACGTGAATAGCAACCTTGTCTCATTTGGTCTCTCACAGATTTTCTGCAAGCGTACAGGAGTGAATGGGGTGTTGGTGAGGGGCAGAGAAGCTCAGGTGAGCAGTGGCCAAGGAGAACACCAAATAATAATCCCTAGGGAGTTTTGCCCTGTGGAAATAACAGGTATTTTTCACTTCCTATGTGTGATAGGTTTGGGACACTGGAGATTTTATAATTAGATGTTAGATATTTTGTCTCCTTTATCTCCTTTGGGGTTATAAGGGCTGCTGGGCAGGATCAAATCAGTGCAAGAAGACTTACTTCAATTCTGAGTTGTAATCTTGTGTGCTTCCATTGTACAAATACAATACATCAGTAAGAGATTACTGGTAATTGTCATCCAAGGTACCTGGGTATACTCAAGCCACCTTTCATTTTACTAAAGAGTACATTTGTCACACTACTGTTAGCAGCTCTATGTCCCTGAGTTGTCCTCTTTGCTTCTTCTCTTCAAGAGGTGATGCGAATGTTATTAAAAATGAACAGGTATCATGTAGACTCTCTACAGTTCTTCTGGAGAAGTGCCAGTCTTGGTGATCCAAATGAGAAATTGGTCTGGGAAGTGTTACAGTATGGGTTTTACAAGATGTCTGCAGCTGCTTTAATGAGGCTGATATTTTAAATAACCATTTTGGATAAGAAGAAAAAAAAAAAAGAAAGAAACAGTGGATGCTATCATCATCTTTATATAGCTCTTGCTCATCGTAAAATTTCTGAAATTAAAACAGTCTTGTCAGAAAGCTGTTATGAGGTCTTTAATGCTCTTGACTCTGTATCAGCGCTTCTTCCATTAAAAGAGGGGAGAAGGATGAACTTGTCATGGATTCTTCAGGGAATATTTAATGAGACCTTATAAAATGTTCTGGTTCTTGGGAGGCTCCCAGGTTCCCATTTACTGTGCAGTTAATTTTTGTTTAATTGTGATATTTTGTTTTATTTTAATCCTAATATAGTATTATATTCTATTTGTTCAAAATGTAGGAGAATATATCACAGCACAAGACATGTAAGAGCTACATTTCCTTCCTGCTTTGCCTACATTTACATTATAAAGACATACTTAATGGAGTACCTGCTTAGCACGGTGTAGTTTACTGTCTCTCCTCTATGACTTTGAAATTACAAATTTAAGAGTTTAGAGCTGTTTAACAAGCAGTCTACTGCTTTTGTGTGAGCATACCCTACAGGGACTGCAGAGAGCCTCCAGACAGAGCTGAAGCCCACAGAATAGAAAGATGCTGCCCTAAAATCCCACCAGACAGATGAGCACATACATAGTAGCTGCTCATACTCATGCTCTTAACTTTTCCAGCTCTGATTTAGAATACACTGTTAAAATTTCTCCCTGAACCACATTTGCTTGCTCAGCTGACAGGGAGGGATTCAGCTCCAGGTTTGGACACAAATGGAGGTGCCTGCTCACAGCCACAGGTGAAGCTGGTGCTTTGGGGAGATGCAGTGGGTAAGATAAGTGCCCTTAGCTGCACATCTTGAGCATCAGCAGGATCTCCCTCCCCTACAGCTCCCCCTTTGGAAGGGCACACAGCCTTGCCCCACCTGCCAGCCTATGGGGATACCCCATGGCATCCCATGGAGGGTGAGCTGAAGGGCTCGGCAGTCCCCAACTCTGAACCTTTGCTGGTAAATGGGCACTTAAATTTAGACATCAGAATGAATCCAGCCTAAGGTGGTCTTAGGTACCCCACAGCTGGTGTCTGGGTAGTAACCCTAAGCTCTTCCTTCCCATTTACAACTCTGATGGCCTTTCCTTGAAGGAAAGTCACAGAAGCTGCTAGTGGGGTTATATTCAAAGGTGACAGGCAGAAAAGGGTATAAAAGGATGCATCTGGGATGGCAGGTGGTTTGATGGAGTTTTGTATTTCAGCAAAATAGATTTCTATTAATTCAGCTCTGCATTTAACCGAAGTTATCCTTTCCTGCTTGTATATCTGCCAATGAGGTGTGACTATCTCTACTCTCTTACCAGTGTGAGTGATGGGCAGCTCTAGGGAAAACAGTGAAGCCGTGTTGGTAGAAATTAGTACGAGAGGTTTTTTGCTTGTTTGTTTATTTAAAAAAAAAAAAGGATCTGCAGTATGTATTCTTTTATGCTCTTTAAACAGTATTTTTCGGTATAACTGGAAAAGTAAGGGGAAGCTGTTTAAAAGACTTGCAGCAATTCAAAGTGCTATTCCTAAAGATTTGATTTAGGTTTGTTTAAACTGAGTGTTCTGTAATTAGGGTGAATTACTGAGGTTTAAGCTAAGGGACAATCGAATATAAACAAAATAAGAAAACAACAACAACACCAAATCATAACTTTTGAATTGCAACCACTGTTGAAACTGCTGTTTTTTAAAGTGTTCATAGATTGATCCAGATCTCTCAGTTCGACAAACTCTTGAGGAAATGAGTACCTTCCTCTCTGACATGCAGTGGAATTCATATAAAGGACTAGATCCCTAAAGCAGGTACAGATCAGCATAAAGCCTCTGAATATCACTACCTCCAGATCTAACTCGTAGCATCATATCTCTAAATGCTGTTGTGAAGTGGCTTTTATATAACCTGAGCCCTTGCATACCTTTACAGTTTATGCTTATTAATGCCTTATGTTGACACCAATTAAGATAAGACTTTACGGAAATCCCTTTTTTTTTCTTTTTTTTTTTTTTTCTGGAAGAAGTTCATGTTATCCGGCATGAATAAGACACCCTTTACCCACTGTTGGAACTAGCTGTAGAAAAACCATACAGTCGCTGTACAGCTCACCTTTGGGTACTGAGGTGAGGAATGATGCCCTCTTCAACTATACATATGTGAGCATGGGAGGCCTAGGTGGACAGGCCATGAATTACCCTACCTGCAATTAACCATGGCACAGTCTAATAGCCCCCCTCTGCTGCAAAACGTGATAGGAGTTAAAGTGACGACAAGTCTCCAGAAGCTGTTTTGTGAAAAATGAGTCCAACAACAAGGCTGATCTATGGGTCTGGGTTCTCCCAGGCTCACCATTTTTCTTCCCAGCGTAATGGTGAGGCAAATCAGACGTACTCTGTTACAGATTGCGCTTCTGACATCATCTGTAATGCATGTGAGATCTTTCATAAGGAAACTAGGACACACAAGCAACCAAATGGTCTTGTTTTCAATCAAAGCGTAACTGAACTTTTGAACTGAGAACACATTTTTGTGGTCGAGTACTTTCTTCGTAGGGCTTAATGAAAAATTTGTCAAAAGCACAGCCTATAAAAGTACAATCCCTTTTCATTTAAATATGTGATTTGCAGAAGTTTCAATTATAAGACTAGAGATAACTAAATACAAAAATGGATTTTTTTTAGTATACCAGCTCTTCCTTTACTAATTTCTTTTGCTTTATAGCCATTTTCAATTAAAAAAGAATTCAAATTTTCTTTCCACTTGATTATAAAAAATGATTTCATATAATACAATGAGGTATATAAAAAGAGCTTGCCTCTATATTTCTGTGGGCATCTTTAAAGCATACTGAATATTTAAAAGATCTTATAAATAGAAGCGGGATCCATATGGCAAGATAATAAATATTCATAAAGGTATGGATAGTCTAATTCTCTGACTCATTTTTATGATTGCAGCGCTGTAGGAAACAAATATACTGATCTTCCATTCCAGTGCTGGGTAACACATTGATCTGCCTGCCAGTTCAATATAGGCACCTTGTGTAAGATTTTTTTTTTCTCATTGCATCTCATAAACAACAAATTCTTTGAGCCTTTTACTTTTAGAGTATTACGCTATAAAAATTTGTAGATTCTTTGGTTGGACGTGACTGTAGGTGTAATGTGTGCCTTGGGAAGGGTATTCTTAGTGAATTTCTTGAAGAATGTACTACATTAAAATGTATCAATTTTCTGCAGCTGACAGAAAGAAGAATAAATAAATAAATAAATAAGATCTGTAGTGAGTGTCAGGTGGTCTATGTGAACTTAATAATTTCTCAGACAGTTTATTTCCCAGTGGAGATGTCGACTACACACAAACTCCAGCATGGCATTAATTACCACACTTGTTTAAAATCTCAGTTCCACAAACACGTCCTTTCTTTAAATGCATGCTCAGGTTCCCATTAAGGCAGCTTGTGAACTGGGCACAGGAGACTCCTGTGGGGTTCTTGGCTGCCTTGGCAGAAGGAGGCTTGTCATCAAACCCTTGCCATAAGACCAGCAGACTCCTTCAGACCAAAGGGACCAGCAGGTGCCCAGTGAGCACCGTTGTGCGGAGCACATTTCTTAAGCACAGACTGAGGCTTCTGATTGCTGGGCTGCAGCACAGTGCTCTGCTGCTGGCTCATATCTCAGATTAAAGAGGAGTAATTAGGTATTTGGTATTTTTGTTAGATTTGTTTCTGAAAGGTTCATCTGCAATTAAGACTGAAGCCTACTGGTTTAGCTCAGCAGAAACTGAGTTATGGGAGAAGGTTCCCTACTCATCTCAAACAATGTTTGTGAGATGCAGCAAAGGAGCAAAGCAAATCATAACTACTGACACTCAATAAACAGGGCCTGGGAACAATCCTCTCCATTCTTTAAGCATGCCTTTATCTCATATTTTATGTACTTCACTTATTTTCCAAGTATTTCCCAACTTATGTTTGCCAAATTCATTAGGCTGTCTACTTACTGACTGTTCACACCATTCATTTACATCTACATCAAACCCATATTCTTTCTGAGTGTTTTACCTTCATGCTTGTGTTATTACAATCTAATGCTGTTCTTGTTTATTAGAGAGAAAACAGGAGTTCTAATTTAATAGATTTTTGTGCCTTTGCTTTTCTAATGGATAATCACAGTATAACTGCTTCCGAATAAACAGCTTGTTATTACATACATTTCATGCTCGTAATTCTTTTGCTGATACTAGGAAATATTTTCAGCCTAACTTCTCCCTCCATACATTTTGGCAACAGTTCTGAACCCTGAGGATCCGCAGTCCTCTATTATTAACCTTTAATGGCCAGGGAATAATTATGTTTTTCTTTTGCTGTAATTCAATTGTTTAGTGGATGGTTGTTACCAACGTCTCAGCCAGCTGAAGATAAAGTAATACAGATTTCCACCATTTTATGTAATCTAAATAGGCACGAGAAATGAATTAGGATATGTTGTAATAAAGTAGTTTTTTTAACATGACATAGTTAAACTACTTAGCTGAAATGATGTTTTGAAGATGAATAAGCACTCTGTTTGAACAGGAATGACATTCCAGTTACAGCTCTTCATTGCTCCCTTTCGGGAAATTTTGTCACTAGCATCAGCTAATTTTCTAACTTTCTTCTCACTGCCATGGGGTAAGGGACTAAAATTAGTTGGAATATATCATTTGTATGCACTAACTCAAACCTAGCTCCCTTCCCTTTTAAACTGAAGGAAAGCCTTATACTTTGATCAAATCACTGAAAGACAATGCTCATCTTCTCTCTTCCCTTTCTTTTCCCACTGCTTTTGACATGGGAGGTATAACATCATGAAAATCAAACCTTCCAGTCATCCCCTAATTACTTTCCAAATCCTAGAGATTTGGAAATAAATAAATAAAGAGGATCTTTTTTAAATCTAGTTTTGAAAGTAAAGTAGAAAAGGGAGATATGAAGATACATATACTAAAATTTCTACCCTTATGAGCAAAATTTCTACAGAATACCCATCGTTTTCTTTTATGCATATTAAGGTCACTACTCCACTTATGTGTGGATAAATAGCACCTTATTTTGCACCAGTCCATTAAACTGAGTTTAAAGACTTTGGCAGGTATCCAGAACAGACCCTTGTCCTTTTCTCTTCAGCTTCCCTGCAGGGGAATGGCTTTCAAAAGCAGTCAAAAGCTACTGATGGATGGCTGGAAAAGGGCAGAAATGTTTTAATGTCTTTTATTTTTTTTTCCTACTTTTCACCAGAAGACTGCAACTAGATTACCAACTGCATACACACCAATACCAAAAGGACAAGGGTTTAGGTTAGAATACAAACAAAGAAGTTTAGGAAGGACTTAGTATAGCTGCTGTTTTTTGTTTGTTTGTTTGTTTGTTTTCTGCCCAGCTACCATGAAAATCATTGTAGGATATTTAAAGAATGGGCTGAAATAGTTTCAGAACTATCAGAGATTGTCTTTGAAAACACCCGCTGAGGACAGGTGACATTTCAGAAGACTGAAGATGAGTGATTATGGCCCCGTCTTCAAACAGGACACACAAATTGCTGGGGAGTTAGAAGATGATCTTTTCAGCTTCAGAGCCAGGAAAACTATAAGAAATCCTCAACAACAACTGCAGGTGCTGGGAAAACAGCAAAAGGTCAAGAAAGAGACAAGATGAATTTTTAAATAACAGATTCTATCAAGGTACAAATTTCCTTCCTTGATGGTGTAACAAGGTCTAAGGCAAAGGAAAGAACAGTGATGTGATGATAGATGCCAGTAAGGTTATGCATGCTGTTTTGCCTGACTTTCTTGTAAGCTAAGAAACATAGTCTAGATGAACTTAATATAAGAGGGTTCACAGCTGTTTGATTAAACATACTTAGGGAATAGAAGTCAACAGGTCACCATGACAATAAACAGTGTATGAGACAGGATTCTACAAAGGTTGTTTTTGAAATATTTAGTGTTTCATTAACAATATAGAAGGGGAAAACATTCATAATGAAAGAGAAAATATTGTTCTTAAAATTTAAGAGGACCTGCAGACCTTATGTTGGAGGACAAGATTAGAATTTAAAATAATGTTGGTCAGTTGGAGCTATGGTCCCAAAATACTGTGTGAAATCCAATTCTGGCTTAGGCAGGAACAATCAGCTGTGCAAACAGGGACTGTATAAAGGTGCCGTACAGAAAAGGAGCCACAGCTTCTAGTAAATTGGAAGCTGAACATGAGCTGGCAGTCCTGCCTATGTACCTCCTAAAAAGGAAAACTTTCTCAGGTAGCATATATCTGCACAGTGTGCAGAGTACACAGAAGTAATGCTGCAACTCTGGTTAGTACAGGGTACCATCAGCCAAAACACTTTGACCACTCAGGCTTCAGCAGAAAGACAATCCAGAGAAAACCAACAAATATTAGCTTGGTTCTACAGCTTAGTTTGTGCAAGTATGGATAGAAGAAATGGAAGTTGTAAGTGAAAAGTAGACTGAAGAGAGACACTAAGCAAGACTTTCTTAATGAAAAGAAAAAAGAAGAAAAAAAAAAAGAAAAGAAAAAAAAAAAGGCTGCTGCAGAGAGGAATGCAATGAGTTGGTTTACATGTCCTACATGGATAGAACAAAAAGTCACAGGCTTAAAGCATAGGATGAGAGATTTTCCTTAAGCAACAAGAAAAGATAATTTACAAGAAGGAGAATCAAAGAGGGCCTGGATTATGTTTCCTGGAAAGGCATGAAAGTTTTGTAATTGAAAGTTTCTGAGACAACACTACTTATACCTTTGTCAAGAGTGACATTCACTTTCAGACCATTTCTTTCTAATAGACATTTTTTTCTAAATGACACTGGAACATCCATTATCCAAAAAAAGAGATACATGGCAATGGCCAGAATTTATGCTAAGGCTCTCATTGCTCACCTCCATTTCACTAAGACTCACACTTTGCTTTCACCTGCTAATTTGCTAAGATGTGATAATAACTAAAAAATTAATTTATCATTTACCTGAATATAATTTCATACAGGCATAAGAGAAATAGAAATTGATATGTTTATTGAGAATTCTTGAAACAGGATATGTTAATGAGACAGATAGGTATGGGGATCCATAATCTATATAATTATCTCTATTCATGTAATTTTAATATATTTTAAAAATGATCAATGTTATATGCTCACTGAGTTTTATGAGGGTCTGGTAGATGTGATAGTTCTTCCTCTGAGTGGGCAGAGACATTTACTACTCTTTTTTTCTAGCATTTTCTCTAACTAGTATCCATGTGTAATCAGGTGCAGAAAGCAGACTCATTTTTTTATTTTTTTTTACTTATTAATTATTAGACTTCCCAGACGTATTTATTATTAGGGGTCAAGGCATAGTATGGTTAGGAAGAGTTAACTCGAAAGGAAATCAAATACCCAGTTAGGATGCTCATTCGAGAGATTATTAGGGCTATTGCAAAGCAAGAAAGACAAGGGCATGATGATCTTAGTAACACAAAGATAAATTGTTTTTATCTCAAAACTGCTCAGTTGCATGATATGAAAGCAAGCTCTGAGTGAGAGGTGAGCCCACCCCACTGTTAGACATGGCAAATCCCCAGACTAGCTTTGCATTGGTAGGTTCTGAGACTCCCTGTTTCTCTTCAATGACTGTAGTGGGACCAGTAATAAGCACTATACACGATACAGCTATACTGCTTTCCTAAATCTGAGCAATACCATTTGATACTGAAGTGGTTAGGAGCTACAGCTCTCCTGGAAGATGCAGCATGAATCTTGTATCCCTCTCTGCTGTTCTCCATTCCTTTCCCATGCCCTCTGTGCAGCAAAGACATGGATGCCTGCATCCTTGCTCCAGCTGTTCTCTCCCTTCAGCTGTGCAAAGGGAAGGAAACCAGATGGGCTACACCTCTAGATAGCTGCTGGCTCTCCAGATCATAGAATCATAGAATCACAGAATGGTTTGAGTTGGAAGTGCCCTTAAAGATCATCCATCTGGTTCTAAGGCCCCTGCCATGGGCAGGGACATCACCCACTATATCAGGTTGCTGAAAGCGCCATCCAGCCAGGCTTTGAATGACGAGATCACTGAGATGAGCTCAGTGTCTCTGAGCATCCTAATGCTAAGGTGTCCACCACAGAAGGAAGCACCACAACAAAACTTTCTGCCATCTTGTCCCAGTCAGGGAAGCTGAGGACTACTGAAGCAGTGGGAAAAGGGAGACCTACAGTCCCATGAAACCCTACCAAGCCTCGGGCCAAAATCTCAATAAGGTTCTGGTTGGTATTGTGATACATTTTTGAGTTAGTAATGTGATAGAAAATTTAGACTAAATTTAGACTTTTAAAATCACCTAAAAACACAGTGGACTTCCTTATAGTCTGTTTTTCACCCATCACTAGGTAATATGCATATAGATAAAATCATATTGTTTAAACAAGTATCTGGATACATAAGAGTTGATTCTAGTATTGGTGCTACAGAAAGCAACCACAAATTAATTCCTGAGGAAATAACATACACTATGGTGGTGTTTATCAAGTTTTCAGACTATAGTCACCTAGAAAGTCAGGTGCAGTGCTGATGGACTATGGCCCTTTCTAAACTAGATCAAACAGCCGTGAAGCTGGCCAAGTCAGCTGTTTAAAAGCACACATCCATATCACTATGAGCAGACTGATGTGACTCCTCTGATTACAGCTCTTTATAAGCTGCTTTGTAGCTCTTCAACACATCATCTATGAAAGACCTGAATAAGAAAGTCAGGCTAGGCCATTAATGCAGACGCACTGCAATTTCCCACCAAAGAAATGGGGAAGAAGACCCTCCTATAACACGGGATTACTGTGTGGCTAGAAGTCACTTAGGGATCCTGACAGGCCCAAACAGCTTTGTGTCAAGGCCATAACTTAGAACATAGCTAGATGTAGTCACCCCCACATAAATAGTTTCAAAAGGCTTTTGAAATCGAGTTTATAAGAAAAAAGATGCAAACAAAATTGGAAGAGCTCTTTCCCTTTGCCAGTGGCTTGTTCTTGTCCATACTTTTTTTTTCCTCTTTTTTTTTTTTTTTTTTTTTTTTTCTCCAGTGTTCCTGCTTCAATTATGCAGTATCATGCATTATATAATGCTCAACACACGAGGTCAGGCTGTAATGGAGAGCATTAATTTGGCGTGTCAGATAATGGGCACTTCCTCCTGTGGAGTGGTAGCTTCAGAAATGGTCTCATCAGAAGTTTCATCAGACGTGAGAAGCATCTGTTATGGGACAGTAATGATGGTGTCTCCATTTGCTGTCTATTCTGTTGGAATACATGTAAAAGGTATCACTTTTCAGGGGAAGGCTTTATTGTACTTGGCAGCTTCTATTAAATTTTAAAAATTGAGCTACCACAGCCAACTCCAAAAAGTAAATATCTGAATGCAAGCAGAATATATCAAATAACAAATAAGTACAACTCATACAGCCTACCGTACCAGAATATTTATTTACAGTCTATTTCCATAATAAAGGAAAAATTTACTTGTGTATGTGTATTTTCAGTGGCAGTGTGGATTAGGACAGAATATAAAATATGTTTTTGTGCAAGGGAAATATCAATGCTTTTGAGTAAAATGAAAACATCAGCATTACTTTGATCTTTTCTCGTGATCAATGATGTTTTCTGCTAAGGTAAGCAGCTAGGTAAAAAATTGAAAGCTTGGCATAAACCAAGAAAACTATCTTGGAAATCAATTATGTAGAATTATTTATTTATTTATTTATTTATTTATTTATCTATTTGTTTATTTGTGGTGATACATGAGTATCTTTGGTGTTTCAGCATCTTACCTAACAGAGAGCAATGTCACGTCATTATACACTATGTCTGTTGGTAAATCTTAAATCAATAATCCCACTTGAAAAAAACACCTTGAAAGATAGAAATTTTACATCTGTAAAAAAAAGACTAGGTCTGTGACAAAAACACAAGATGTGTTATTGGTATGAAAAATCTCATCTTCTGCATGTATGGTTTTGCTTTCACTCAAGTCCTCTCACACAACACTGGTATGCATACATAATCCTGAAATTTATTGTCTGGGGCATGTGCCGTACTTGTGCATAGACTAATTTGTCTTAACGGGTTGAGAGTTGACTAGAGTATGAAAAAGAACTGACAAAGCCATGTAAAATAATAGGCTAGAATTACTCTTGGTTCCTCCATTTAATTTGATAACAAACATGCATTATACACTACTACTGCAGAAAAATAAGATATTTTGTTCTGTAATGGATTATTGAATAGATTTACAATGATAGTAAAGTAATAATTTAAAAAGTAGATCAGCCATTTTCCAGATAAATTTATGTGTTCTACTCACCAGCTTTGTAAATAAAGGGAAGAATTTGAGACTGCCTCATAGGATGTCTTTCACAGAATTTAGTCCAGAGCAACTTGTTGATCTCTTTGGTCACAGCTGTGACCCAAGCACAGTTCACTGGCTGTATACAGTTAGAATTAGAATTATTAAAATTATTAGTATAGTTCAGTTGGAAGGGACCTTCAGAGATCATCTAATCTGTCTGCCCGAGCACTTCAGGGTTGAACAGCAGCTAGGGCACATTACTTAGGGCATTGCCCAAATGCCTCTTGAGCACTAATGGGCACAGGGCAGCACCCACCTCCCCAGAAAGCCTGTTGCAGTGCGTGACCACCCTCAAGGAAAAGAAATGTTTCCTGATGCCCAGCCTGAACTCCCATGGAACTGAGCACTGTAGAACACAACTAGTTGACTGCCAGACAGATGAAGCCCCATTCATTTTGGATCTCTGAGCTCTACTACCAAGCCAGTTCTTCACCCAGTGTAGTGTGAACTTTTTCATCTCACAGCTGGACAATTTCTCCAGAAAGATGTTGTGAGATATGTTATCAAAGGCCTTACTAAAATGCGTGACGATAATGCATATGGGACCGGCAGGCCTCCTGATAATTCTTCATATGGAAACTGTTAGTCAAATTCATTCCACACATACGTTCATGAACCCAGTGAGCTTAACACTATGGGTAATTTTCCCCCAGGGAATTAAAGAAAAAGTGACCATTTTTCAGAGAAAGCTGTCACAACTGCACCACAGAGGGGAGGGGAGAAAAGCTCTTTGCTCTCACAGACATGCTGCTGTCCAGAGGATGGAAATAAATGAAGTGTAAATGCAAATTTTGGCCCTTCTACCTGATACTGAGTCTCTCTTTCAAAAGCATCAGTCACTCTGACAGACATTTCCACTCTTCCAACCTAGAAAATTCTGTGATTCTGTGATTCTGTGATTAACCTTGTAAACAGAAAGGATTTTTTCCTCATTGGCGTTTAAGTAGGGTCATCATCTGTATATGTTCTGTATCTGTGACTTGACTGTCATATAAGCCATTGAAAGTTTGAAATCCCCATCATATCCCAAATTATCTCTATTTATATTTTCCTTTGTGCTGGAGAAAGCCCCCACAGTCCGTACCAGCACCTCTGTGGCTCCTGATGCAGGCGCAAATAAACAGGCTGCTGCTGGCCAGAATCCAGCTGCTGGCAGCCTGCAGGCCAGCTCTGAACCCGTGATAAAAGCACCCACCTTGCAAGCGAATGATTTAGAGGAGGTCATGGGAGAGTAGTAACACTTAGTGCAAAAACAAGCTATCTGCTGGGCAAAAAATATTAACTTCCATATGGTAAACATTTGGGATTTTGATTTTGGTCGGCAAATGGTTTCAATAATTCTAATTGAAAGAAGGATTGCTTTCTTTTTGCTGCTTAGGAAGATTTATTCTCAACATAGTTTAAGATAGTTTTTTGTTTGTTTGTTTGTTTGTTTGTTTTTGAGCTATTTTAACTGCAGGACTTTTCTTAACTAATACTTGCTAGAAGTGAAACTCATTTTAGACAGGAAAATTATTATTATTTTTTTAATACTGAAATAGGGTGTTTTAGTATCTGCGATTCTTAATTAAGAATTGGTTTTGTTTGCAGGGGAGTAAGGCTCACTTAATTGAAACAACTTATTGAAACATTTTGAACAATGCCAGACTGTATAATTCCATAAAAGTCAAAAAAGTTTTGTTTAAAACCTATTGCCCTTCCGTACTGCTGAAAAGGAGTTGGAGATGCTGAAGAAGGTACGCCAAAGTGTGAGGTGTAAGAAAAACAACTGAGAGACTTGTCTGGAATTTCTTCTGATAACAACTGACACTTGACATCACTTCATGACTGGAAGGGGTACCACATGAAAGCAAGATAAGCAAAGAAATTATAGAATCATAGAATGGTTTGGGCTGGAAGGGACCTTAAAGATATTGAATTTCAACCCCTTCCCACTAGACCAGGGTGCTCAAAGCCCCATCCAGCATGGCCTTAAACACTTCCAGGGATGGGGCATCCACAGCTTCTCTGTGCAAAATCACCTCCCTCGCCCTGCTGGCCATAATTATTTTGATACTGTCAATGATACGGTTGGCTTTCTGGGCTGCAAATGTAAATTGCCAGTTCATGTGGAACTTCTCATCAAATTGACATCCCCCAGTCCCTCTCCTCAGGGCTGCTCTCAGTACATTGTCCACACACCCTGTATTTATGCTTCAGATTCCCCCTACCCAGATGCAGGACCTTGGACACGGGCTTGCCGAACCTCATAAGGTTTGCACAAACACACATCTCAAGACTGTCAAAGTCCCACTGGATAGCATTCCTTCTCTCCAGCATGTTGACCACACCACAAAGCTTGGTATCATTGGCAAACTTGCTGAGGGTGCACTCAATCCCACTGTCCATGTCACCAACAAAGATGTTGAACAGCACCAGATGCAATACTGACCTGCAAAGACTACCACTCATTACTGACCTCCACTTGGACATTGAGCCATTGACCACAACTCTTTGTGTGCAACCATCCAGCCAATTTCTTACCCTCCATATAAGATCTCCAATTTGGAGACAAGGATATCATGGGGGAGAGAATCCAGGTATCTGCACATGTCCATGTATCTGCACATGTCCAGGTAGCTGCTCTTCTTTGATCCAGCAGTATTGTAAACCGATCATAGAAGGCCACCAGATTTGTCAGGCACAATTTGCCCTTAGTGAAGCCATGTTGGCTGTCACCAATCATCTCCTTATTTTCCATGTAACTAACATCACTTCCAGGAGGATCTGCTCCATGATCTTGCACAGAGGTGAGGTTGACTTGCCTGCAGTTCCCCAGGTCTTCCTGTTTTCCCTTTTACAAAATGGCTGTTAGGTTTCCCCTCTTCCAGTCACTAAGAAGTTTATGAGACTGCCACAACTTCTCAAGTATGAAGATCAACCAAATACAAGTATGTAATGACCTCAGTTTTTCCTACTTTAATCCTATGCTATAGTTTAAAAAGAGATTGAAGTAATTTATGTTCTGTATAATACACATAATGGAATTCCCCAAAAGAAAATAACTTTTGGAAGGATCTTGAAAGAACTAAAAATTTTAGATTTATAACCAGATTCCCCTTCCAAATATTATTACAATACATTTATTAGGCTATAGCCTACATCCAGATAATTGTTCCAAAGTTTAACAATGACCTTGAATGCTGTACTGGAACTGAAGAGATTTCATCATCCCAGTCTCTGAGTACCATAAGGAAAAAGCCTATCAGCAGAATAACCGGAGAAGAAAAGCCAGACCTGTGTCCTCCCTTCCTTTTCTCCCCAGCCACAGGTAATGCAGGGTCATCCAGAGATGGCTCAAAATGTTCACTACTTTCTCAAATTTGTATTACAGGAAGCTTAGCTCTGGTAAGTGATGAACCTTTAGTAATTACCTGATGATAATGGCTGAAAAGTTCCTGTCTCTCTCTCAATCCCTCTCTCTTTTTATTTTTTTTTTCCTTAACTGCTTCAAACCTAATTGCCGCATTCTCCAGAATCTGAAAAAGTGATCTTAGAAGAACTACTGAGAGAATCAGAAAATGCATTTTTGAATCACTTATCTGTTCCCAAAATGTGGGTATATTAGAATTCATATCTGTGTAATAAAGAATTGCTGCAGTGGGATTTTGCCATCTGGCAAGGTACTATTCAGTGAGAATTAAAGTTGCCAAGACATTTAGATGTTGAGCTTAGTGATATGGTTTAGTGAAGGACTTGTTAGTGTTAGGTGAGAGGTTGGACTAGGTGATCTTGGAGGTCTCTTCCAACCTAGGTGATTCTGTGATTTTGTGATTCTGTAAACCAGACCTGGAGCTGAAGTGAACACCTATTCCTCTCTTTCAGGTGGGAGACATCAAACAGGAAACCTCAGCCCTCGCACACTGTTCCTACCTACTGTGGGGCTTTGGCAGCACCAAAAGGACTGCTGGTAGATCACCCTTGCAAGGAGTCCCAGCTGGGTGTCCATGGCAGAAAGATCGAGCACCTCAGTGTACCCCGCTAGTGTATCTTCTCCCTCCTCATCCAAAGAGGGGGAAGGCTGGACAGTGAATGGTTTCTATTCTCATTAAATGTGTGTTTTCTGGCCTCTGGGAGAAAGAGACAGGTCATAGAGTGCTGCATGCTGACACCTAGCCAGACAGGAGGTAACCTCAAGCCTAGAAGTAGCCTTCTTGATGTCATGTCCTTCTGGGGTTAACTTACCAGTTTTCAGATCACAGAGCCACTGCAATTATCACATGGGTGTCCTTCACCTGCTTGCCAAACTAGCTCCTGCAAAGCTCAGTCAGCTATTTCTGTGTGGTACAAGACAGTGTTCCATCAACATGGTCTTTAATACTAGCAAGTGTTTATCCTTTCTAGCTAGTATCTGTCAATCAATTGTTATCCCAATCCTTCTCGCTAACCTGCAAAAAAAGTCACGTCTCCAGCTATTATGTCACATCTCTCTCAATAGTATGTCATCTAGTTTGTTTCTTAAAGTTCAGTTCCTAAACAAGGCATGAGCACTAGGGGAAGATGTGATTTCATTTGAAAACAGCAAGGTTTTTCTCTCTTAGGAGAAAATTTTCAAAAAATCACCCAAGAGAAACTTCAAGGCTCAAAAAACTTAGAAAAAGCTCACCTGATTCTGTAGGTTTCAAATACAAAATACAAATTGGTACTTCTTGACTAAAAAATACAATTCACTTGGTCACTTTTTAGCCTCTTATCTGTCACAGCAAAGGCAGACCCCACTGAGTGGTGTAAGTACACACCTTCATCAGTTACAAAATGCATGCTGATTTGATGTGCTGAAAGAGAAAAAACTGATCAGAAGAAAGTGACTTATTGCAGTTCTGCACACACAAGAGCTGTACTTATTGTAATTAAGTTTTAAAATCATCCTTCAAATTAGACTGGAAAGTGTATTGATTTATATTCTGGAGATAACCAGTGTTTCCAGGCAATTCCAATACACCAGCCAGACTTTGGCCTGCTGATGTGATGAGCTGGTCCATCTCCCCAGCTCACAGTTTCCTGTCACCCCAGGAACCTTTAAGGACCTTTTCCCCACAAACTGCTTCTTCACTTGAGTCCGAAACAACACCAAATTTATAATCCACACAGGCTGCAGAGACACAAAGTTTATCCTCTCTGATGCAGCACCCCTACTTCCTCCCTACTTTCAGGGGGATAAACTCTCATTTTCACAACCATTCCCAAAAGTCCATCAGGCAAAATAAGAAGGCTGAACTGTTCTTTCCTGCATTTTCTAAAATCTTTTACTTTTTCTGAACTGAATAGTTTTAGCAACCCTATATTGCAGCTGTCCTAAGCATATGAAGCAGCTTTCTAGTGTCTTTCTAGTCTTCTGGTGCACACATCTTAGAGTAAATCTTGAAGCTTCTGCTCAGATTACATTCCTGTGAAGAGAATGGCAATCTGATTATAAGATTATCCTGTTCACAATTAAATCAATAAAGCATTTGCCTGACTTTTTCTTAGTTTTGCATCTTGCTATCTTTATAATAGGACTTTATATATACTATATATATATATAGGACTGTATATATACTATCTTTATATAGGACTCTTATACAGTCCTATTTCTTTCACAGTGGTAACAAGAAAAAAGGAAAATTGGACCAAATATAAAAATCTCAGATTACTTGCACTGCAATTTATGTGCTGGATTGAAAGCCCTTTGAAATCTGAGGAATTTTAAAAATCCAAATAATGCCAAATCAGTTGTTTAACAAGAAATTGCACACATCTTATTGCTCTCAATTATATTTCACATTTTTTGTAAACCAGAGCAGGCTATGTGCTTAGAAAAGACATAGGGAATATAAAATGTTTTCCAAACATCCAGTCACATAAACTGAGAATCTAAACAACTTCCCCCAAATGCCTATCTTTGGTCTTTTTTGTTGTAAGAAAATGACACGCTGAGCTCTTCAGGCAGAGGACTCTGCATGTCCGCATGCCAGGGTGCAGCCACCTCTGGCAACTCCTGTGGCCTGAAGCTCCAGAACAAGGAGGAAATCACAGCAGGGCCTAGACACAGCAAATACTGAGACTGTTCACTGTATTGTACTAATAATGTAATTTGTGAAAGACCTCACAGAAAGTATATGGAAGAGACAAAAGAGTAGCCTCCAATCAGTTGTTCATATCTTGTTCTAATTAGTAGATGCTACCGCCTATGTGGTATGTGATCTCAGCTGATTGATTCATTTATTAGTGTTTGCACCTAGTTTCTTTTGTCTTCTGCTTTCTCACTGCAAGGTTCACTTCAGATGGAAACTTTTGACTTAGAGTTGGTGCGGTGTTGGTGTTGGTGTTAGAGTTGGTGTACAACTGATGCTTCCTCACACATTGCATTAAAGAAAAAAGCCAGGTTTGCGACAAACAGGAGTGAAAGAAAATATGTAGGTAGTTATTGGCTCTATACAGAGCTGTACTGTAAAATAAATATTGAAATCTATGTATACCCTTATATATCTCACAGTCTGAGGCAAAGGAAAGTCTCTGCCTCTTTCTGCCTACCTCTGCATAAAATTCTTGCTGAAGAAGAAACTTCATGATGGACGAGCAGGGAAAATGTAAACAAAGGAATGTATGTGTGTGTGTATTTCTATGTGCTTAGTCTTACACTCTTGGAGCCTGGTCGGTGACACTGTAAATCTGAGCTTGCCTGTTTGTGTAGATACAGCAGGAATGCCACAGCAGCTGCTGCATGCACCCAGCTCATGCAATGCTGGAGAATTTTTATCTCATCCATTCTTCTGTGATGTGTTGCTCCCACTGTCACCTCATCCATGCCAAAGGAAAGGGATACAAGAGGCTCTTGGCTTCTGCTTTATCTCTGAAAAGTTTGGCAGGAGTTTAGTTCCGCAAGCTCAAAAGCTGCAGAAAGGACACAGTCTGATAGCATGCACACGAGCAGCAAGAACGTTAAACTACATCAGTACCAGACACATGGGGAAGAGACGAAGGAATACTTGTTAGTTGACCATGATGGGGTTGCTGATGGCAGCTATAGACAAGATTCTCTAAACATTCAGCTTTTAAACTTGTTTTCAGACATTCAGATTCACTGCCTTTGTTGAAGGCTGAGAAGTGAATGTAGGTGTTGTCAGTGGAGGTGTAGGAAAGGACTGGCCAACCTGGAGACATTTGACTCATCTACAAACACTATTCACTGGGCCTAATCATAATATGCAGAAAAAGGGATAATGGGGCTATCTAATATTCAACAAGCTGACAGTGAGGGGAAAACTTGGATCCACTCCTGGAAGAGCTGTGAAATACCCATCCAGGGCTACAGACTGAGCCTGAGCCTGCGCCCAGTGCTGGAAAATGCAGATTTGTTTGGAAAAGGATGCCTGAAGACAAGATCAGTTATTAAACCAGAGCTGGGATGAAAGAGGATGAAATAACAGGGTGCAGGACCTGTTTCCAAAGCCACATAGTGTGAGAAAGAAGGTTCTCTGAGAGGTTACCTGTGGGCTGCCATCTGAGGTGACACAGGTGGGAGCTGTTTGAAGCTCTATTCACTGCAGATCTCATGTTACAAATGCTTTCTCATGAATGCTTTCATTGTGGCCATAATAATCTCTTTAAAATCAAGCACATAATGATCACATAATAGTATTTCACTGTTTATATGAAATAAGAATACCACTGGCTGCACTGTAAAATTCTGAAAAATCTCATACCTGGAGATAAGTTCATCTTCTTGGAGAAATCACAGAATAATGAAATGGCTCATGTTGGAAGGGACCTTCAAGATCTCCCAGTCCCAACACCTCTTTTAGTTTAAAACCATTCTTCCTTGTCCTGTCAGTATCTGACTGAACAAAAATTTGCTCTCCATCATGGAGAATTATCAGCATGGGGTTACAGGCTCTTGTAATTAAATATAGCCTCAGTACTTAGTTTTACTAGAAGTGAATAAGAGCTCTCTTGAATCTTAATGCTTTGACCTAGGCAGCCCAGTTAATCAGTCACATCCTTTTCAGTGAAATGGATGCACCACACCACTCCTCAGAGTTGATTTTTAAGAAAACAATAAAAAATGAAAAGCCTAATCAGGCTCAAGACTGGTTAAACCAAACCTACACAATGAGACACCTGTGTCATCACCAGCTCTTCCCTGTCCAGACAGAGCATGGTACAGGTGTGTTCTATTCACTTGCTGCAAGCTTAGCAGAAATTCATCATTGTTATTATTGGTGGTTTATAAGTTTAAGCTAAACACCATATGTCAGAGAGACATCTCAAAGGTCTCGGATGAAAGCTAGGTAAATGCCAAGCTTGCCCAACAGATGTGAAATTGTGCTATGGCTTTCAAATTATTTTATCTCCAAGTAGTTCTAATATTTTTGAAATGCAAGTATTTGCAAAGAAGTGTTTTTTTTGTTGTTTTTTGTTTGTTTGTTTGATTGTTTTTTGTCATAGAGTAGAACCTGGAGTTTAACTGTAAAATGATGGAAAAGGTCCAAAGAAGTTTTCCTCTTCTTCCCATGTTCTACTTCTTGTTACACCTTTTATTGAGAATGAACGGGAATCTCCTAAAAATGTCTTGATTAGTCATGCAGAAAACTACTTTTGCTTTGTTTCTTTCTATGCAGTTGTCCCTTAATTGTGACACAGCTAGTAAATGGCCTAATATATATGGAGCAGGTGTGCACATGACCCCTAGGCAAGAAGGGAGGAAGACAAAAGATTTGAGATACTTTCTTTTCCTGCAGTAGCAGGAAGATATGCTGTATTTTGGAAGCATTCATCCCCTTGCTGACTCCTAACTACTTACTGTCTGGCAGTAGAACTGTGATAAGGTATGTTGGTGGAAGAGGCACGATGATGGCTTTTATGGTATGGAAAGCACACCAAATGCTGCCCCAAATGGTACTTAAGGAGAGTTATAAATGTTCCCCTAAACAGAGACAATTTTACCTGTATTGAACACATGTGGGTGCTGGGCCCTCTATTCTGAAGGAAGAAAAAAAGATTAGCTTAAAATTCTCTGAAAATGGGTTAAACAATTGCAATTTTTCAGCAATCGAGGTGGGTTAAAAGTAAGCCTAGGAGACATAACTATAGCTCTGCTGATGGATGGTAACCATTAAAATGTGTTGCGCATAAAATGCAAGTGGTGATCATATGTCAATAAGCTTATTACATCTGTTAGATAAGTTATCCCATTCCTTGTCAATATTCCATTCCATGGTTAATCCATGTTTTTTTCCACTACAACTATTTACAGTACTATCTGCAAAGGACGCTGTTACCAAGACAGGGACTGACCTGTTCAAACTGTCTGAGCTGTTGTATAGCAAGAACATTTCCATTGTGCTCCATGGGCAATGTTGCTTACCAACAGCTTTCTGAGCAGGGTTTACAGAGTAATATTTGACCTGAAACATCCTGATTATTTGGAGCATCCAGCTGTCAGGTACCTGAGCCCAGGTAACTGGACTTTGAGAAGTGGGAGTGCTCTCAGCTTTCAAGCATATATTCTCTGTCTATCTGTAGCACCACCACAGAAAGAGATATCAGAACTGCTGATACCAATACAGAAGCTGGAAGAAATGGGAAAAGTTTTCCCAAAGCATTCAAGGCATTTTTTTAGTTGTCTATTTCCTTGTGTTATTTTTTGTCACTGATGCTTTGATTTGTTTTTCTTTGAGAAAACAAAAGTTAGCGAAGCAGGTGGGAAAGAGGAGGTAGGGAGGAGTGGGTACACTAGGATATACAGCTTGTGAAGTGGGAGTAGATAACTGTTGTATTTTCTGTGCTAAACCATGGTTCTTATTTTGCTTGGATGTTTTCTATTTCTAGTTTTCATTACATGTTACTCAGTTGGTCCAATATTTTTATGTACTTGTTTACAAATAGATGTTAACTGTGAACTATATGTTCTATCTTGTATAATATGTATGTATCTAATGTAGCTGAAGCCATTTGGGCTTACAATGGAAATTTTAAGAGGCATCTTTTCCATATAAATTTGATAGGCTTTTAGGAAGTGACCTTTAAATGTAAAGCTTCTGTCCTTAAAATCTTACTCTCCATGCAGTGATAAAAGCTCTGAGTTAAATGCAGCTTTGAATTTGGTGGACTTTTTCAAATGCAGGCTTTTAAAATTGTTTAGATAATGGATGAGCAGTTTTAGGAAGACTTTCCATAGGCAGACCTTGATTTGCAAAAGAATTGGTTGCAGTGATTTTGAAAAGAAACTTGAAAAGGACTAGGTGATTGTATGGAAATAGGCTTCATTTAGCTGTAATGCATGCAATATTCAAGAAGTGCAGGTAGGAATTTTTATTAGTGTGTCTTCATTTCTGGCTCCTTGCTGCTGTGAAAGAGCCCAGCTGTGTGAGCTAGTGGAGAAAGGGTATGTTAATCTTCCCAGCTTTCATTATCAAGTGACCTGTGGCTGACACAGCATTGGCTAAACACTCTGAAAAAGGGGATATCAAAGGTAGTTCATGTCATTTCAAGGGATTATTAATCATGCTTAAATTAGGGCTTGAGAGATCAACAATATTTCTATAAGCTTCTGTTTAGATGACTAAATGTGTTTAAGGGTATAAAACCTTTGCATTTTCAAGATCACAGCGTCAAGTTGTTCAGCTGAAAACAGTAATGTCCTGCCAGGGAGCTGAATGAGATGCTGAGGAATGTTGATAGCCATTTCATTTCATAGAAAGCTCTTGCCATGCAAGTTAAAATAACTAAGTTGGGAAATCAAATTTTTATGCCAGCTGTTTTCCTTTGTCTAAGCATTGTCTATTTCTTCAAATAAACCCCCAAGCTTGAAAACCTTATAAACATCTCACCGGTGGGTCAGTCATATTTGAGAAACATAACTAGACACCAGCTGAAGTCCAGCACTGTTCCAGAAAGGGAAAGGACCGTCTTAAGTCTCAGTCTTAGACTGAACGTCTCCCAAGAGATGTCTCAAGTCTACTGTTACAGTCAGATTCATCTTCCACCCAAACTGGTGAAGCACATGGAGGCTGCACTGGGCTGTGCAGACTTCCATACACCTAAGCACACAAGCTCTCTAGAGTGGGCTTACTTTGGATGCTGCCCATCCCAACAGAACTGGTCAGCCCACCCCTGCTGAGGCTGGAAAGGATGAGAAAGTTTGAGAAATAGAAGCTATGGATGCCCCATCCCTGGAGGTGTTTAAGGCCAGGATGGATGGGGCTTTGAGCAACGTGGTCTGGTGGGAGGTGTCCCTGCCCATGGCAGAGGGGGTGGAACCAGGTCATCTTTAAGGTCCCATCCAGCCCAAACCATTCTCTGATTCTATGATTCTGTGAGAAAGGAGCTAATGAGAGTTGAAGGGCTGTGCTTGTGTGAGTCTGCTTCTCCAATTCAAGATCTTTGTATCCAAACAAACCCCCACAATACTGGGAAATCAATGCTGTGATAAATGGCCTGAGGCCCACAGAAAGATCTCAGAGGGAAACAAAGACATCCAGCAGCCCTTTAGGGAAAGGTGTAACTTTTCACCTCCTCTTGCCTTTTTACCGGTACACATTTCAACACAGTCTCCAGCCCCTTGAGTCCTTCCTACCTGGATGCTCTTCAGGCAAACTGTGGATTTCAAACTTGGTTTAAATCTCTTGCATTTTTATTTAAAACCTTTTCTCCTCACAATGATCACATGTTATTTCAGAAACAACAGCAAAATATTAAAGCCAAGTGAGATTTAATATCAGTTTTCTATTAATATCTGACATTTTTATTTTCTAAGAGGCATGACCAATCTTATAAGACCCGAGAGTTGCAAACATAATTGATGTAGGGATAATAGCAAACTACTCCAAAACTTGCCTTGTGGTTTTAAAGACTCTGAGATAATTAGAGGGATATTCTTGTTAGTGGTGACTCACTGAAAGATCCTTTATGCCTCTGAAATATTAATTTTAGTAGAAATGAACTAGGGGACTCAAATTATTAATTGACACAGGTTTAATAGTTGTTCATTTGTTTGTTTTTATTAGATGCTTTATTAACAGAAATAATACCTAAGCTGTAGTCACTTCCACTAAACTTTACAGAGTTTGACAACAGAGAATTGGATTCCCTGATTCCATTACTACTTCCATCATATTGCAATTCCCAGGATGCATTCATTTGTGCTCAAAATGCAATAATTACCTTTTAAAGGACATTTTTTGCAGCCTGAGATTAGTAGAGCAAGGTGCTTTGTAAGAAATATTGGGCAGTGAATCTGGAAAGGAGATAAGAAAACCAGTGGGCACAGCAGAGATACACCATTAATCACATTTTATATAAGGCATGTGTGGTTTATGGACACAGAAAGAGAAGCTGAGAAGCCTGGGTCTGTACAGCCCTAGCAAGAAAAGGTTCAGGGGAGATCTCAGAGCTCCCTGCTGGCAGGGTGTGAAGACAGTCAGACTTTCTTTAGAGGTGAACAGTAATGGGATGAGAGATGATGGATGCAAGTTAGAAAGAGCAAAAATCCTGGAATAGGAGCCTAGAGGTGTTAAGGGATTTCCATCCTTGGAGATACTGAAAACTCAGCTGGCCATATCACTGAGCAGCCTGCTTTAGCTGGACCCTCTTTGAGTGGGAGTTGGACCAGGTGGTCTACTGGGGTCCCTTTGACCTGTGATAACCTGTGATGTCGTGATTTAGATTGCAGAGGTGGTAGTGATGGTGCAGGGAGAAAAGCCCAGCAAGTTTCTCTAGTGCTTCCATGTCATAACAGTAAATGAAGAAACATTATATTTAACTCCCAAAGAGCAGATATATGCTCCTTTTCAATGGCAAACAAGAGAGGTCCCAGCCACAAAGATCTAGTATCTACCTTCTCGTGGACTGCACATTACACTGTGTTTTGCCATGACTTTTCACACAGAATCACAGAATTTCTAGGTTGGAAGGGACCTCAAGATCATCGAGTCCAACCTCTGAAAGTGGTAGTGACAACATTGAAGAGAGAAGCCTGAAGGCTATCAAACGAGACTTTAGGGGGCTGGGACGGTCACTGGATGGAGCGGGAGTGCAGGTGGTGTTTGCATCCATCCTACAGTGGCAGGGAGGGGTACAGAGAGGACACCTAAAGCCCACCTGTTAAACACGTGGCTCCGGGGCTGGTGCCAACGCAGAAATCTTGGTTTTTTCGACCATGGGGTACTTTACTCAGCACCCGGCCTGATGGCCACAGACGGGTCCCTATCTTTTAGGGGAAAAAGGATCCTGGGCCAGGAGCTGGCAGGGCTCATTGAGAGGGCTTTAAACTAGGTAGGAAGGGGGATGGGGCTGAAGCAAGGATTGTTGGAGCTGTGCCAGGGGGAACAATAGCAAGGCCGGGGGATAAGGCAATGGCCCAGCTGAAGTGCATCTACACCAATGCACGCAGCATGGGTAACAAACAGGAGGAGCTGGAAGCCATCGTGCAGCAAGCAGGCTACGACTTGATTGCCATCACGGAGACATGGTGGGACTGGTCTCATGACTGGAGTGCTGCAATGCCTGGCTATAAGCTCTTCAGAAGGGACAGGCAGTACAGAAGGGGTGGTGGTGTGGCTCTCTATATTAGAGAGTCTTTTGATGTTGTAGAACTTGAGGCTGGGAATGACAAGGTCAAGTCCCTTTGGGTCAGGATCAGCAGGGACAACAAGGCTAGTGTCCTGGTCGAGGTCTGCTATAGACCGCCAAACCAGGATGAGGAGGCAGATGAGGAACTCTACAGGCAGCTGACAGAAGTTGCGAAATCTTCAGCGCTTGTTCTCGTGGGGGACTTCAACTTCCCTGACATATCCTGGAAGCACAACACAGCCCTGAGAAAGCAGTCTAGGAGGTTTCTGGAGAACATGGAAGATAGCTTCCTGACGCAGCTGGTTAGTGAGCCTACCAGGGGTGGCGCCCCGCTAGACCTTCTCTTCACAGAGAAGGACTGGTGGAGGATGTGATTGTCGGGAGCTGTCTAGGGCAGAGTGACCACGAAATGGTGGAGTTCTCTATTCTTGGCGAGGCCAGGAAGGGGACCAGTAAAACCGCTGTATTGGACTTTCGGAGGGCTGACTTTGTGACGCTGAGGACACTGGTTGGTGGAGTCCCTTCGGAGGCGGTTCTGAAGGGCAGAGGGGTCCAGGAAGGCTGGGTGCTCTTCAAGAGGGAAATCTTAATGGCGCAGGAACGGTCTGTCCCCACATGCCCAAAGACAAGCTGGCGGGGAAGAAGACCAGCCTGGCTGAACAGAGAATTGTGGCTTGAGCTTAGGAGAAAAAAGAGGGTTTATAATCTTTGGAAGAGTGGGCAGGCCACTAGGGAGGACTATAAGGATGTTGCAAGGCTGTGCAGGGACAAAATTAGGAAGGCCAAAGCTCATCTGGAGCTCAATCTGGCTACTGCCATTAAAGATAATAAAAAATGTTTTTATAAGTACATCAACACAAAAAGGAGGACTAAGGAGAATCTCTATCCTTTACTGGATGCGGGGGGAAACCTAGTTACAAGAGATGAGGAAAAGGCGGAGGTGCTTAATGCCTTCTTCGCCTCAGTCTTTAGCGGCAATACCGGTTGTTCTCTGGATACCCAGTACCCTGAGCTGGTGGAAGGGGATGGGGAGCAGGATGTGGCCCTCACCATCCACGAAGAACTGGTTGGTGACCTGGTACGGCACTTGGATGTGCACAAGTCGATGGGGCCAGATGGGATCCACCCAAGGGTACTGAGAGAACTGGCAGAGGAGCTGGCCAAGCCGCTTACCATCATTTATCAACAGTCCCGGCTATCGGGGGAGGTCCCAGTTGACTGGCGGCTAGCAAACGTGATGCCCATCTACAAGAAGGGCCGGAGGGCAGACCCAGGAAGCTACAGGCCTGTCAGTTTGACCTCAGTACCAGGGAAGCTCATGGAGCAGATCCTCCTGAGAGTCATCACGCAGCACTTGCAGGGCAAGCAGGCAATCACACCAAGCCTGGTGGAGACTGTTATCACCTAGCAAATGGCTGTTGTTAAGGTGTTCGTATGAGCGGGGGGAGCTCTCTGCCCTGCCTGCGCTAACTGCTGCGCCACGCCCTTATGACCCACCATACCCTGTTTGCCCATCCTGGTTGCTCGCAGTCCCAAAAGGCCGCTTTTGAACGGTATGGGAGAGGCACCCCAACCACTCTGCGCCCCGTATCCATCCCAGTCTGTTTCTGCTTACCACAAGGCATACTCTGCATTCACATTAAGGTTCCTTTTTCACACAGCCCGTTTTTCGATCTTCCAAATACTTAAGAACTTTCTTAAAAGTCAGGCTTCCCTGTGTGCACCTGGGTTTCGGAGGCCTTTTTTTTTTCCCCCCCTAGTGCTTGGAATGGAGCTTAGAATCCACCTAAGTAATTTCACGGAAAACAGACTAGGTTAAGGAAGTACTCAAACTCCTCAACAGTAACAACCACAGAACCCAGGAACACTTACCTGTAGTCTTCTGAACTCGAATCACTTCCAAAGCGCTTCGCTGTGAAATAGTGCCACCAGGGTTTTACTGAAGAAGACACCACCAATGTAACTAGCTCATAGAGTCTCTAAAACTATTTCACAGAGAGGGCAGAAAACATGAAGGAAAAGCAGCCTACTGGGGAATGCTGAGCCCAATTCACCACAAGAGAAAAACACCCTAGGCAACCCAAGCCTCAGTCTCTCTTGGGGAGGCAATTCCCCCAGAAGTCCTCAGGCTTCCTATATAGCAAAGGTAAAATGACCCACACCTGGCCGGTTTCACTTAACAAGGCTGGAGCCAAGAGACCTTGTGGAATAAGCTAGTCTACCTGGCTTCAAAGTTTTAAGGTCAATAGCTCCTTATCACTAGTAGAAATAACCTGACAAGGGTCTTAGTGGTTAGAGTTGACCTAATGAATTAACTACAAAAGGTGCACAAGGGTCATATTTCTGTTAGTCATTCTGTGACAAAAATTAGTACAGAGCCTGTTAAAAAAATAAATACAAATAAATAAAAGATATGAATAAAAAAGAAAATGACCTTAAAGGCAAACTTGCCATCATAGATTTTCATCTGTCTAGTCATGACAGAAAAAGAATTTAGCCATCAGAATTCCTTTTCTTGATATTAATGTTATTTACATGTTCTTTTCTGAGATCCCTTCTTTATGCAGGACTTTTCTAAATCTAGCCCCATGACCTCTGACTACACTATTTATAGAATCATACAATATCCCGAGTTGGAAGGGACCCATAAGGATCATCAAGTCTGACTCCTGGCACCGCACAGGTCTACCCAAAAGTTCAGACCACGTGACTAAGTGCACAGTCCAATCGCTTCTTAAATTCAGACAGGCTTGGTGCAGTGACTAGTTCCCTGGGGAGCCTGTTCCAGCGTGCAACCACCCTCCTCTCAGTGAAGAACCTCTTCCTGACGTCCAACCTAAACCTTCCCTGCCTCAGCTTAACACCATTCCCGTGGGTCCTATCACTGGTGATTACAGAGAATAGGTCAGCACCTGCCTCTGCACTCCCCCTCGCGAGGAAGTTGTACGCTGCAATGAGGTCCCCCCTCAGCCTCCCCTTCTCCAGGCTGAACAGGCCCAGTGACCTCAGCCGCTCCTCATACGGCTTCCCCTCTAGGCCCTTCACCATCTTCGTCGCCCTCCTCTGGACACTCTCCAGCAGTTTACTGTCCTTTTTGTACTGTGGTGCCCAGAACTGCACGCAGTACTCGAAGTGAGGCCACACCAGCGCAGAGTAGAGCGGGACAATTACTTCCCCTGATCGACTAGCAATGCTGTGCTTGATGCGCCCCAGGATATGGTTGGCCCTCCTGGCTGCCAGGGCACACTGCTGGCTCATGTTCAACTTGCTGTCAACCACCACCCCCGGATCCCTCTCTGCGGGGCTGCTCTCCAGCATCTTGTCACCCAGTCTGTACGTATAGCCAGGGTGGCCCTGTCCCAGGTGCAGGACCCGGCACTTGCTCTTGTTAATCTTCATGAGGTTGGTGATCGCCCAGCTCTCCAATCTGTCCAGATCTCTCTGCAAGGCCTTTCCACCCTCAGCCCCTCATCTGAGTCTACAACTCCTCCAAGTTTGGTGCCATCAGCAAATTTGCTCAAAACACATTCTAGTCCTACATCTAAATCGTTTATAAAAACATTGAAGAGGACTGGTCCTAAAATGGAGCCTTGAGGGTCCCCACTAGTGACCATGTGCCAGCCTGATGTGGCCCCATTTACCACAAGCCCTTGAGCCCTGCCTGTCAGCCAATTGCTCACCCATCGCATGATGTTTTTGTTAGGTTGTATGCTGGACATTTTGTCCAGTAGGATCCCACGGGAAACCGTGTCAAAAGCTTTGCTCAGGTCCAAAAAGATCATGTCAGCTGGTTTCCCTTGATCAACCACATGGGTGATCTTATCATAAAAGGAATTCAGATTTGTTAGGCAGGACCTACCCCTCATGAACCCATGTTGGCTGGGACCAATGACTGCATTGTCCCCCAGGTGCGCTTCAAGAACTTCAAGGATCATCTTCTCCATAATTTTACCAGGTGCTGATGTGAGACTAACAGGCCTGTAGTTGCCACGGTCTATTTTCTTGCCCTTCTTGAAAATTGGTACAACATTTGCCAGCTTCCAGTCCACCGGGACCTCTCCAGATTCACAAGACCATTGAAAAATAATTGAGAGAGGTCCCGCGATGGCGTCAGCCAGCTCCTTAAGCACCCTGGGATGAATCCCATCCGGACCCACGGACTTGTATAGATCCAGGTGGAGCAGCAAATCCCTCACATGTTCAGGGTCGGTTGGGAGTTTATCGTTACCACCGTCGTGGTCCTCCAGCTCAGGGCACCCGGGGTGTATTTATTTCGGCTGCGTAGAACCTATCGCGCATAAATGCCAGGATCCGGATCCTCACTCACTATTCAGGTCAAGGACTGGGCTGCAAGTTTTGGCTTTAATTTGGTTACCTGCCTACATTGCTGTTTCCTGGCAGGTCATGGGAAGAAGATTAGCTGGCTTTCGGCAGCTTACATACACGTGGCTTTTAGGCCACAGTCAAAGCATTCCTCTAGATCTGGAAGTTTGAAGATGGTTGGAAAAGCCATCTGAGTGGTTAGAAAGCTGCCTGGCAGAGAAGGACCTGGGAGTACTGGTGGCTAGTCGACTCAATATGAGCCAGCAGTGTGCTCAGGTGGCCAAGAAGGCCAACAGCATCCTGACTCGTATAAGAAACAGCGTGGCCAGCTGGACTAAGGAAGCAATTGTCCCCCTGTACTTGGCTCTGGTGAGGCCGCAGTGTTCAGTTCTGGGCCCCTCGCTACAAGAAGGATATTGAGGGGCTCCAGTGAGTCCAGGGAAGGGCAACAAAGCTGGTGAGGGATCTGGAGAACAAGTCTTACGAGGAGCGGCTGAGGGAGCTGGGATTGTTCGGTCTGGAGAAGAGGAGGCTCAGGGGCGACCTTATTGCACTCTACAGATACCTTAAAGGAGGCTGTAGCGAGGTGGGGGTTGGTCTATTCTCATATGTGCCTGGTGATAGGACAAGGGGGAATGGGCTAAAGCTGCACCAGGGGAGGTTTAGGTTGGGTGTCAGGAAGAACTTCTTCACCAAAAGGGTTGTTAGGCACTGGAACGGGCTGCCCAGGGGAGTGGTTGAGTCACCATCCCTGGAGGTCTTTAAAAGATGTTTAGGTGTAGAGCTTAGGGCTATGGCTTAGTGGAGGACTTGTTAGTGTTACGCCAGAGGTTGGACTATGTGATCTTGGAGGTCTCTTCCAACCTAGGTGATTCTGTGTTGTGGTCTCCAGGCTGGGATACAACCACCTGTTAGTTCGGTATAACTGAATTTTGCGTTCCTTGCACTAGCTGTTCCTTCGCCTCCTCTTCAGAGACAAGGACACGCATCTCTTTCCCTCTCCTTCATTAGTAAACAAACCAGGATAGATAAAACCCCTTTCTTCACGTCAGTAAGATACCTGCCTTTGGTTTCAGTGAAAATTCAGGCCCTAGCACCTGAAGTTTCTTCTGGATGGTGTTTCTTTTGTATAGGGGTAATTTCATTTCCCTGTTGAATACTTACAAGGATGTAGTAACAAAAGCAAAGGCATAAAACAGTCCAGGAGGCATAGGCTGCTTTTGAGCCTGCAGCAGACTATAGGTATGATATTATCATTTCAGACAAATACAGTTTACGTAACGTGAATGGTTCCAGCATGCTTGCAATCTGTCAAAAGCCAGAAAATGGGACCTTCATTTTATGACCAGATGGAAAAGAAAATCAACAACGACAAAAATTAAGAGAAGGAACTTTTCCTTCACCTAAATTTTATTATTTTGCAACTCCTTCAGGTGTCCACAAGGAATTATCAACACCCTCCTCTCCCCTCCCCAACCCTCCCCCCAAAATAAATAAATAAATAAATAAATAAATAAATAAAGGGACATTGTGGCAGAGAGGTATAATTTCAGTTCACACCAGAAGACATTCTTCTCACTGAAGTACAGCTAAGCCCCACAAAGCGTCAAAGCAAAACAAAAAAAAAGAATGCCAACAAGGGATGTATCTACAAGTTAGTTTTACGTGCCGGCATTATTTCCTTGTCTGGTGTCGCATTCAGGGCAAGATCTATCTGGGGGGGAACGTGTAATGCCGTGCAAGGTTTTTTGGTGGTATGACTGACAACATGACTTTAAAATTTTGAGCTGTTTGTATAGAAGCAAAGTACAGAAGAGTACACTATCCCCGAGGGCAACGTAGAAACTACCTGTTGCTTCTCAGGTTTAAAAGTTAAAAGGTGTAAGCAGCTGTTTGAGTACAATACTGATGTATACATGAACATCTTCCTCTCCAATGTCCAAGTTGGTGTGCAACATTTTTCATCATGCTCTCAGATCAGGATTCTGATTCTAACAATGGTTCCTAGTGCAAACTTCCAGAGAAGAGGGAAGCAAACCAGTCCTGACTGCTTTGAATGAGATGGAGAGAGCAAGCAAACGTAAATGAAGAAGATAAACCTGTAGGAATGTTTTCAGATAATTGCCACTGTCCAAAAGCTTTAAAGTGGTTGAATCCTTGAAAGTTCATTACTGAAAACTCTGGCTGCATCACTGAATTTGAAGGAGTAAGATAGACTTGCACCATCACAGAGCCTCAGTCACAGTTTAAATGGGCACTGCCTCTAACTTCACAAGAATGAAAGAGAAAAGGTCATCTTTCTACCTTGTCAGCTACTGGCAGACCTAGAGAAAGAAAAAACAAGAGTTGTTAACATTAAGATGTAATGGTGTTTTTTTTTAGGACTTCTCACCAAAGGTGTAATATTGAGTAGTAACCTGACAACAAATGAAAGGGAAGATGAAAGAGTAGAAGGTACTTGCATGGCCTTAATTTACGTGGCAATTGACAACAACCACAATCCGCAATGATTTCTAAGTGCCTTACACCATTGACCCTTGAGGCACAAAAACGGGATTCCCATATTAGGTAAGGGCAGTACAATCCCTCTCAAAACACGGGAGTCTGGGGTACATGACTGAGTACTGAAAATCTTAAGACTAGGATGTTCACATACCAGAAAGGAAACTCACATTTTAGCACTAAACAACAATCTTTAGAGACAGGCTGGGAACCGGTTCTTTTTAACCCAGGGTCCATTTCAGCATCTTCAAAGCTAAAGAAATGGTTGACTGCTCTGTTGAGTTGTGTTCCAGGCAGAAAGACTCACGTTCTTTAAAATGAATTTTTTTTTCTTTTAAAATGAATTACATGCTCAGTCAAAGATATGTGTTTGTTAACCTCTTACAGTCCCTGCCTTGTCTTTGCTGGTGTTTAAACATCTGATTCTTAAACTTGCAGACAATGGGCTGACAACTGTGTCAGCCTAATGGCAAATCCTGGAAAACCAAAGCAGAATTCAGTGAACTTTTCTTTACTTAAAACTCAGAAATTCAGGAACAATGACACCATTTCAGTCTCTGTGGCCTTGGAAAAAAATGGCAAAGTCTCAGAAAACAGTCTTGTAATGCAGTATTGAATGTGATGTGTGCAGCAATGAGGTTTGATTGTATAGCAAACATATTACTGGTGGCTTATCTCTCTTGTACTACTGAATCAGAAAAATCAATCCATGTAAGCCAGGGATTCTGCATCTGTTCTCAAGAATCTTCTTATGTTCAGCTTTCTTCTGAAATGTACATTAAAACAGAGGTTTATTAACAGAAAAACAAAACAAAACCACCACCCAACCAAACAAACAAAACATATAGTTTGATAGTGTTATACCACTCAGCCAGTTTTCGCTTATGTTACCACCATCTTCTGAGATGGGACCACAGCGGACATTGCATATGGCTCTGTTGAAGGCAGGCAGAGGCAAAGTAGAGGTCCAAATTCTATCTTTAATGAATGACTTTATTAAGTTCAGAGGCTAAAGAGATAATACGTTAACTGTTTTATGACACTTAACAGAATACCAGATGGAAAGACAGAAACCCGCCCCAAAGGAAAAGCTTGTATCCCAGGGGACTATTTTCCCTCCTTTTGAAAGCCTGTGGTCTAATGAAGTAACAGACACAAATTGTTTCATTCAAAATGAACCCAGGATCTGAAATTGGCAACAGAGAACTAATGTAAATTTCCAAATTGACACAAATGTTTTTTGTTTGTTTGTTTGTTTTTGTTTTTTGTTTGTTTCATTTACTTCTTTTTTCCCTTTTTTATTTGTTTTTATACATATATAACTATTTTTCTGTAGTGCTTGCATTTTCGGGACTGCAGCTGGGAAGCCTTTCTCAGATGAGGTGAGCTAGATGCCTTAGAGGGTTGTGGCAAGGGGAGGAAGTAAACCCTGAGTGATGAGTTTGGATGGGGACCTTCCAGCTGGCTCTGCAAGCTTTCTGCACTTTGGTACATGCTGTTGCTTGAGACCTGGAGGAAAATACCTGGCAGTGGGATATAACAAGGCCTCCCACACAGCCCCTTCTGAGCCTTGTCACTAGCCTGCCCTCAGCTACTGGGACAGGCCCTCAGCATGGCAAGACTTGGGTTTTCGACAGATTTTGCAGCGCTTAACCAAAAAATTGGAGGGTGTAGAGCTACAGACGTGTGCACCTCTGCTGCTGGCACCACCACAGGGCAGCTACAAGCATAGTCCCCAGGATGTGCCAGTGAGGATACTCAGGGATGGTAAACCTCTGTTACTGCTCCCTCTTTTCTGTCTTATCCATTGCCAGAGGTGCTTTTTCGCTTGTTCCCCAAATCCTGTGTTTACTTATGGGTAGGATCTCAGCTCTTCACTCTGTTCTTCACCTTCAGAGAGCCCCTTATCTCCTGCTGTGACAGCCCTACCTGAATGCACCCCCTGTAATGGCGTGATAACAAAACCAACATGGGGATTAGCTAGTTGAATTCCACTAATCCCTGGGTAATGGAGCACACGGGAATCAGACAACATATACTCTTAACTTGCGTTTATCACTCTTGGTGTGCCTTGTGTGGCAGTCCGAGTATTATGTTTTGCTTTTATCTCCAAGAATATTTTTGCAACAGCCAACATTGGGCATTGGACTGAAACTAGCAGCTGAGGAAATTATTTGCCAATAAAGAAAAAAAGCTATTTATACACCACTAGTTAGCAAAGGAATTGATTCAGTCAGTCTGGGAAAAGTTTTCATAGACTTGCGTCAGGAGGTAAAGCTTAAGTCTCTTCTGGTATTTTTCCACTAAGACTTCTGAACTGGGAGAATTCCATTTGCTGATCATTTTACCAGAAAATTATCACTTCTGAAGGAAAGTTATTTACTCTGACTGCTGTATTAGCAGTGGCAGCAGGGACCAGGTGCGCACAAGAGCTATGAAAGAGTGCCATCTCCTGGGCTCAGGGCTGTGTGGGGAAATCTTTGCACGTCTTGGCATGCACTCACCGAAGGCAGCTGTGCAAAAGCCATTGTGCAATTAGTGGATGATGCTGATTCCAGGAGTGGAAGGAGAGTAATTTGTTAATGTCATAATTTAGTAGCATGTTAGCTGGGCAGATAAGCTCTAAGACTGTTTAATTTTGAAAATAAGAAACACTGTGTTAATACTGCATAAGCCTGAATAATCACAGCAATTATAATGCTCATACAGCGGCAGTGTTAGGGAGATATGTGGAACTGCAGGTGTGTGGGGTGGTTTGCACATAAACTGGCAGCCCACAAACACTATGAAATGCCTGCAGCATCACCACCAACCAAGCTGCAGGGAAAACAGGTGCCTGCAGCGTCCTTTGGGCCTTCTTTTTTTAAGCTTTCTCTTTTCTTTTCTTCTTTTTTGTTTTCTTTTTTATTTTTTTTTGAAAATGTTCACTTCTATTAGTCAGCGACTCCCTTCTTCTTCACGTGTTTCAGATGCCCTCTTTCTGTAAGTAAAGCAGTAAAAAGACACAGTGATCTGCTTAACCTCCTGCTAAGACTCCCCAGGTGACTTAGGCTGGGGAGAGGAAAGTCCCGAGGAAATTTGTGTTTTCGAGATTTGCAAGAAAAAGTTGGGATCTGCCACCCTGTGCCCTAATCCACACTGCCATACTGGTGTAAAACAGCTGACATTTTAACTACAGCCTTAAGGGTGTGTGTGTGTGCATGTGTGGAGATGGAGAGGCTATTTACTAAGTCCCAATCAGTGACTAATTTCCAGAGTAGTTAAGCTGTGCTTTGTTCTACCTATAGCTTACCCACTTTAGTTGGATAAGGGTGAGCTGTTTTCTGCCACAATGATTACTAACTGAGGGTGGTCTTCCTTTCATTGGAATTAGTTGAGTAATTATGACAAAATACGGTCACCTGCATAAATTGTATCAGGTGTCCAGTGTGCACAGTTACCTATGTTTTCTACCTCAAAATCCATTTCCATCACAGTTCATAGAATCACAGAATGGTTTCGGTTGGAAGGGACCTTAAAGATCATCCAGTTCTAATGCACCGACCTGGGCAGGGACACCTCCCACCAGGCCAGGCTGCCCAAAGCCCCATACAGCCTGGCCTTGAACATCTCCAGGAATGTGGCATCCACAGCTTCTCTGGGGAACCTGTGCCAGTGCCTCACCACCCTCTGAGTGAAGAATTTCCTCCTAACATCTAATCTAAATCTCCCCTCTTTAAATTTAAAACCATTCTCCCTTGCCCTATCATTATCTGACTAAACAAAAAGTTGTTCTCTATCTTTTTTCATAAGCCCTCTTTAAGTATCAAAAGAATGCAATAAGGTCACCCCAGAGCCTGTGGGCCCTCTTTGGGTACCAGAAGGTTGCTATCAGGTCTCCCTGGAGCCTTCTTTTCTCCAGGCTGAAAAACCCCAACTTCCTCAACCTGTCTTTGTAGGAGAGATGCTCCAGCCCTCTGAGCATACTTGAGGCTCCCCTCTGGACCCGCTCCAACAACCCCACGCCCTTCTTATGCTGGGAGCCCCAGACCTGGATAAAGCACTCCAAGTGGGGCCTCACAAGGGCAGAGCAGAGGGGGACAATTACCTCCCTTGCCCTGCTGGCCACTCCTATGTTGATGCAGCCCAGGATGCAGTTGGCCTTCTGGGCTGCAAGCACGCACTGCTGGCTCATGTCGAGCTTTTGATCCACTGGAACCTCCAAGTCTTTCTTTGCAAAGCTGCTCTCAAAGTGTTCTTCTCCCAGTCTGTCCTCATGTCTGAGATTGCCCTGATCCAGGTGCAGCCCCTTGCACTTGAACTTGTTGAACCTCATTATGTTCACATGGTCCCACTTCTCAAGCTTGTCCAGGTCCCTTTGAATGACACCCCTTCCTCCTGTTGTGTCAGCTGCACCACTCGGCTTACGGTCAGCTGCAAACTTGCAGATGGATGTACTGGAATGACTGAATATGTCATTGATGAAGATACCAAAGAGTACCAGTCCCAGGACAGGCCCCTGAGGGACACTATTCATCACTGGCCTCCACTTGGAGATACAGCTGTTGACCGCTGCTCTCTGGGTGCAACCTTCAAACCAACTCCTTATGCACTGAATCAAATCCATATCTTTCAATTACATATCATCAAATTCAATTACATACCATCAAATACATATCTTTCCAATTTGGAGATCAGGATATCATGTGAGACCATGTCAAAGGCCCTACAGAAGTCCAAGTAGATGACATTGGTCTGTCTTCCCTTGTCAACTGATGCAGTCGCTTCATCATAGAAGGCCACCAGTTTGTCCAGGCACAATTTACCCTTGGTAAAGCCATGCTGTCTGGGTCAGATGATCTCTTGTCTTGCATGTCTTTTGACATTGCTTCTAGGTGGATATTTTCCATGATCTTCCCAGACACAGAGGTGAAGCTCACTAGTCTGTAGATCTGTGGTTCCCTGGGTCCTCCTTTCTACTTTTTTTTTTTTTCTTTTTTAATGGGAGTAATGTTTAGTGATTTTTTCCAGGCACTAGGGCCTTCACCTGATTGCCAGGACTTTTCAAATATGATGGAGAGAGTTCTGGCAACTCCATCAGCCAATTTCTTCAGGACCCTGGGATGCATGTCATCAGGCCCCATGGACTTGTATTTGTTTAGTTTCATCAGGTGGTCTCAAACTTTCTCTTCACTTATAGTGGGAGGGACTTTGATCCCCCAGCCCTCGTCTATGGGTTCAAGGAAATGAGAGACATGTGCAGCCTGACTGACAGTGAAGACTGAAGCAAAGAAGTTATTGAGTACTTCAGCCTTCTCCAAGTCTGTTGTTATTAGTTCACCTTTCCATTCATCAGAGGGGCACACTCTTCTTGGCCTTTCTTTTCTGGCCAATGTACCTATAAAATCCCTTCTTGTCATTCTTTGCATCACTTGCCAAGTTCAGTTCCATCGGTGTCTTGGCTTTCCTGATCCCATCAGCTGAGACACTTTTTTTTTTATTTCATTGGATTATTTTTTTTCCTCTTTCATCTTCTTTATCTGCCTTTGCAATAGAGAAACAATTGCAAGAGATTTCAGTTTTGTCTTCTTCTGTCTTTGAATTTTCCAAGACATGCCCAAGATTTTCAGTGACGAAAAATCTTAATTTATTTCTTCTTTTATTTTCCTCTTTTGTTTGTTCTTTTTCTCAGGCTTTTCTTACACTTTTAACGTGTGTGAAGTAGAAAATAATGATAGAGCTATGTTTGATGGGTTTGATAGCAATCTGTGAACACTCTTCCATGTTTTCATGTTTTTAAAGTTATTCTGTCTCTTCATTAGAAAAATCAATTACAGTTTTTTTGTTTGCTTGTTTGTTTGTTTTGTTTGTTTGTGTGTTTTTTGTTTGTTTTTCTTTCATTATGATTAGCATTCAGGTCACATACCTAATGCTGGTGATTCTTTAAATTCTGTGCTTTCACACTTGGTGCTTTACCCTGCAGGTTCCAGAGATGCCACTGAAACAAATCATGGAGTGTTTTATTCTTAAAAGGTATAAAACTGGTAGTAGTAAACTATTATTAAAGTACTGTCCTTTGAATACATGGTAATGTCTATATGTGCATCTAGTCATCAGTATATATTGAATATACATTTTGAGTATAGTCTGATTGAAATTTGCCAGGACAGATGTAAAATATCTTTGCATTTTCAATACTGATAGTAGTTTCAAAATGACCCAATAGTTAGAGGTACATCCTGTTCCTGTCAAAACAACCGGCAGGATCATTAATTTCAATGGGACAATACTATAGTTCATTCCTGAACTGTACCAAGAAGTGAACAGCATTTCCAGCCCAATACCTCAAAGACAATATTTTGTTCCTAGTAAAATCTATTTGGGCTTCTCAGTCTAAGACCTCTCAAACATTGCCCACTCTTGCAATACTGTGTTACATGCACTTGCTCTCACCTTTTTATTTTTCTGAGATTGATGTAGATATCTGGATGAAATAATACAGAAAGTAAGACAACTAAATTTGATAAAATGAATCAGAGATAGGTTCCAAAAAAACTCTATAGACTTGGCCTATGGTGTTTTATAATATGTTCTCTCTCCCTTAATTTACCTCTAAAATACATTGGTCTGTAGAGATATTAGTCAGCTTTATTAGTGACTTTTTAGATGTTTCTAACAATACTAATAATAAAACATTAAGATCGGTGTGAATGCAGTATGAGTGAAAAGCTTTGTTTAAGCAGTGGAAGAAGCAGTGGAATAAGGATTTATAAAAAGACTTGTAATGATAACAAAGGACACCATGCTTGGCACACTGCTCCCTGGACACCCTTTCTGGCAGTAAAATGGAGGTACGTGTTGTTACTCCAAGCCCCAAAGACCTGCATTATGAAAAAAGAAAACAAGTCCAGCTGATTCTCCAAAAAACTCTGCATCCTATAAACAGAAGGATGATGACAACATGGCAACATATTGCATACGGCATATCATATACACCTTTTGTCAGCCTACCAGGAAGATAAACATTTTCCAAACAAGGAAAAAGAGACACTGGGCAGAAACCTGTCCTAAGAATTACAGACCTGTAATCAGAATGATACTCAGGCTAGGGACTGTGTGCAGACCACTTGGGCACATATATCTTGGTGCTCATGGGTAAGAGGATATGGAGAGTGAGTGAATGAATGTGTGACTACAGAGTCAAACAATTTAGGGATCTCCTCATATATCATCATTCCATCCATACCATCTCACATTGATTTTTTTTTTAACACAACTATCCCTGTAGCTTGTAACATCTTTCATGCTGATGTTAATGGTTACCAAGCATGCCAGATGGTGTAGAGTCAGCCTGACACTGAAGGTAGTAATTAGAACATCTGAAGAAATAGACCAATAGACCTTTCCTTTTTTTTTTTTTTTTTTTTTTTTTTTGAGTGCTGTGATCTCAGGAAGGTGTCTGTACAGATTCATCTGGATACAGGAGCCTTTCACAGCATGGCTTGAAGTTGCTGCATAGCTGTAGAGCAGTAGGTGTTATTATGCCTTCAGGGGTTGTCGTGGTGGAGAATCCTGTAATAGTACAGGGAGAACAAAGAGGGAATGACAATATGACCCAAGAGAATGGCATGAAGCTGCGATGGGGTTAGTTCAGGCTGGATGTTAGGAAAACGTTCTTTACTGAGAGGGTGGTTGGGCACTGGAACAGGTTCCCTAGTGCAGTGGTCATGGCAGTGAGCCTGACGGAGTTTAAGAAGTGTTTGGACAATTCTCTCAGACATAGGTTTGATTTTTGGTCAGGCATGTGTGGTGCCAGGGGTTGGACTCGATGATCCTTGTGGGTCCCTTCCAACTCAGGTTATTCTATGACTCTATGCAAAGAGAGAAGAGGAAGTCTGTGGTAAATGTAAATGTGTGGTAGAGGACACAAAGTAGTAGGTAAAGGAGGTGGGGAATAGTAAGATACAAGCAAATATATAACTTGAAGAAGATAAAACATGAAAAGCCTATCAGAGGAAAGAGAAAAAAAAAAAAAATCTAGCATAGTCTGGGATACCAAATCAGTGCAACTGAGAAGAAAGAATGAGACCACATGAAAACATAAACAGCATATGACTAATATTTGTAATTCATCCACAATTTATGAAGCTTATCCATTTCACAAGAGACTAAGCAAAAGAAAATAGAGAATAACATCTCACATCATATGGATGTCTCTTTATAATGTCTCACCTCTCCTTAGAGGGTACCAGAGGTTTTATGTATTCACTGCCATTGAATTATGAGTCTGAGCTGATCATTTTTGAAGAGAAAGAAGTAGATCAAAATCAAAAGTCTGATTGACTTGCTCTTTAAAATATGTCACAACTCTGTGAGGGAGGGGAAGAATTTTGATCTCTGGAGGGTCTGGCTTGACAAATCTATGTTTTTTCCTTCACTGGTATAGTCAACTAGAGCAATATTAACCCTTTATCCAAACAAGGCAAATGGCTGAGACAGGGAGAAGGTCCCACAGCTCTCAATTAGCTAGCTTCAAGCTACAGGTGAACAGACATTAACAAGGAGAAGGACCAGAAGACTCCTCTCAACACATCAGACCCATACTGTTATATTTCACAACACTGGGACAGGCAGAAAGCAAAGTTAGTGCAGGCACCAAACAGCACCTCCTGCACCTGGAAAAGCTCAGAAAGAGGCACCATGGCACACAGCATCAGCCTTCTCCTGTTCTGTGGGAGCCAAAGCTGGTGGCTCCCCAGAACTTCACAGTTACACAGACGTATTATAAAAGATACCATAAGACTGGGAGGTGGATATGTGTCTGTCTTACTGCCAGCTGCCCTGCAGGATTTTCTCAAGTGGCTTAGCTTTTGTATGGTCAGTCCTCAGGATCCCAGGTTGTGTCCTGTTTACCTGGAGAGATATCTGTCAAGAGACAGGATTTAGGTTCCCATGCACCAACAGATGGTCTGAGATCACTGGGGTCCCAAGGTCATCAGGCTTCTCCTTTCCTGACCATGTAGGCACCTGGGATCTTCAGCTTTGTTCCCCTTGGATCAAGTAGGTTTCAAAAGTGAATGCTTCTCTCTCTTCTTCTTCTTCTTCTTCTTCGTCTTCTTCTTCTTCTTCTTCTTTTTTTCTTCAGCAATAATGTCTAAATTCTTCTAGAATGTCTTCATTTTAACTAGCTCCACCTAGACATGTAGACATGTCAAGCAGTCTAACCATGTTCACATGGTTGCACTGCCTGACTGAATGGTTTTATTATAGCCATGTTGCAATCATATTTAAGTAAAGTGGGAACAAAGGGTTAGTTCTCATTAAAGTTTCATCAAGGTAAGTTACTTTCTATGGCAGTACTTTCTTGTACTCCATCCCCACAGAGTTGTTCTATTAATTCCTTTCTCTGATTCATTCACATTCTGTATGAAGATCAATATGATGGCAACATTGGCTACTTTGTCTAAAAGTTGTGTCCTTTGAACACAAAATTCATAGTTGTTTTTTTTTTTTTCATTTGGGGCTCAAGGAACACTTGGGAAAGCTGATCCAAATTAGCAGTGAGTGTAAAATTAAATCGGAATTTAAGTTGGCGAAGTGTAATCAGCCATTCTCATACTGGGGTGATGCCCTCATTCCCCACTATGGAAATGAAGCAATTACTGCAAGGAAGCAAATCTTCAGAGCTTCAGGACTGCAAAGCTAAACTTCATTAAACACCAGTTGAGACTCTCTTTCAAAACGAAGGGGGTAGGTACATCTCTGTCTACCCAAAGTAATGGAACACATTGCGCCTCAGCTAGGCTCATGAACCAGAAGCTATATTGCTGCACTCCTACAGCTTTTTGCCTGTACTAACGTATGCTGTTCCTCAGTGAAGTTAATCATCTAGGGCAGAGCACCATACTGATATGATTACACATCTTCCAGCACCCAAGTTAGCTTGGATACCCTGCTGCACCACCGCATTGCCTACGGTGATAACAGATCTGAAGTAGGATTAATTTAGTTTAGTATAATACATTTTGAAAGTGACTTAAATAAGTCCATTGGGATCACATTCATTTAAAAAAAAAAAAAAAAAAAAAGAACATTTGCATAGGGATTTACTGAAACTGAACTGAATAACTGAATTTGCATGAACATTTTGAATTTGCATGAACATTTGAAAGAAAAACTTCCATAGGTGATCTCTTCTAAAGAAAAATAAAACACCTCCTTTTCTTTAGATTGGAGAAAGGTGGAAAGTTATGTTAGAGTGGTGTTAAAATGTACAGATGAAAACGAGTCTGGGGCAATGAAGGGATAAAATGTTCAGGGCTTTTAGGTTTTGCAGTTCACGCCTTTGACAAGAATATACCTTCTGCTATTCAGCTTGCACATAGTATATTGCTTTCTTTATTTTTTTTTTTTTTGTGGGAACAAAGGATACAGATGATGTTGAGGTCTGAGGAAGGCAGAAGGCAGGGACTTACAGGCACGTCCAATAGGGCAGTTATTGATCCCCACAGGGTGCTGGATGTGTTCCTTCCGGTTCTCCTCCTCCGTTTCAGTAACTGTCCTAGGCTATGCACCAAAAAGATTTAAAACAAATTCAAAGGTCTAAGTATTAGGGAAGGAGGAAAAGAAGCCACTCAGGGTTCAGACAGCTGGATGGAAGGCTGTAATGATTTATAAACCCTCACTCACAACTCTCACACCTAGGAAACATGGAATAAATTGTGGATGAGAGAAATTGAAGCATGAGAAATTGAAGCAATTGAGGCAAGAATCTCAAACTTGCACAAAAGCAGTTTCATATGCAGTACTTTCTCCCAAAGTTTGCCCTTCAATTTTGGCAAATAAACCCTGGCTTTTTCTCTCCTGTTAAGTCTTCCTGTGATGTTGACAGGAGGGTGAGAGAGGAGGCAAGAAAGATCAGCATGAAACTAATAAAGGTGGAATGTTTTGTCTCCCTGTGGGCAGTGGATAAAAATAAAGATGCTCCCCTGGTAGGATCTGGAGGCCATTTTCTGCCAGCCTACAAAGGACTGGGGTGGAGGGTTAGTGGTGCTGAGTATTGACCCATGGGAAAAAAAGAAGAGTTCCCTCCAGCTACCACAAACTAGCTCTTCTGCAAGGAGCAGATAACACAAAAAAAATGCAGTGCCCCAATAACCCCTGTAATGATACGATTTATAATCCTTTTTGCCCTTTTAATGTAGTCAAAGAAACAAATTGTTTGGAATTGTGGTGATAAAAACGTTCAGACTAGACTGAGTTCTCCATAAAAGTTTACAATACAATTTACAACTAACTTCACCTGCAAAATGCAAACACACAGCTCTTTCCTTTTACATCATTTTTTTCCTCTGTGCATGTCTTTAGGATATACTGGTAGATGTCTAGAAGGAATTTGTCTAGGTACATATACATGCACCTAGAATACTTTCAAGCTCAAATAAGTCCGTTGTCTGACAAGGGTGTGGGCAGAGATCCAAATAGTACAACAATAACCAGTGATTTATGGAGGAGTGATGTAAAATTCAGTAAAGATGCAGAATCAGGTGACATAATTGGTGTGGAAATTGAATGAAGGAAGGGGATTAAAAAGGTTGATTCACTGACAGATGAAGCTAGGAGTTGGAAGTAAGTATATCTGAATCTTCTCCAGTTTGAGAAATCCTGTTACTGTGCAACATAGAGCAGCAAGAGGATTGCTTTTGTTAAAAATGTTTGTTTCCAAAAATAGGTTATGTTTCAAACTTAAAGTGTGCAGTATGCAAACCTGCTGAAGCATTTTGACAGTTTAAGAGATCATTGAAACACTTGCTCCTATTTTGGGTTATGTTAGTTGAAGTAGAAACCTGTTCCATGCAGATTCAAAGGTTTCCATCCTTCTTTTTAAAGCTCAGGGTTTGGTCCTCTTTTTACTGCAGCAAGACTTCTCTTGGCTACTTCCAGGCTACTGCATATTCTATTCGTTTCCTTTTAAAAACTGACCATAATCTGTATACTTATTGAATAGCACCATCAAGAGTGATATGCAGGGCATGACAATCCCTTCCTATATAAACATGCGTCATTCACCCATCACTGATTTCTATCTCCTGAATCATTCATGCAAAGGTTGTGATATAAATGAGCTCCCTCATCCATGAAAAACTCTGCCTGTGTGTATTGTGTTGTGTCATGCACCATAATCATATCTCCCACCGACAACCAACATTTTCATAACCTGATAAAAGCATTTTGCATTTGCTCTGACAGTGTGCCCCAATCAAAACACTGTGTTTCCAGCTTCGGCAGCATCCCTGCCCAGACCAAACAAGTATGAGGTCAGGAGTCTGGAAATACTCTTTATGTTTTCTACACCAGAGGGGATGCAGTTAGTGGTGCAGCATGGACATAGAAGCTGGAATAACCTGTCATGTAACAAATGTTTGTCTTTTAGGTGCAAGATCTCTCCTGTTCAAGCATATGAGACAGTTGCTGATTTCTGAATCTGTTTCTACATACACAGCAGAACTCTCAGGTATGGGTAAATTTTCCCTTTGCTGGTGTCTCCTGACCAACCAAGTATGCCAACAAAAATGACCTTTAGAGGTGGAAGGGTCATGGGGACAGCAATGGTTAGTCCCCACTCTGCACTTTTGCTGCCTCCCCAGCCTCTCTCTGGCCCTGAAAACCATGGTGAAACATCTTATATGTTTATTACATATATATTTGTTCTCCAGGCCAGAGTCTATAGCCAGTGAGCATTGTGTTGCTGAGAAAGAGGAGACTTAGTCTGAAGTCTTTATGGTGAATCCCTTAATTCACAGCTGCTGATTCATTCTCTGCAAACTCAGGGGAAACAGATGTAGCCTTTCTCCTTTAATAGACCAAGAGATAATATTTAACATGAGGTAATGAAGGAAATGACACATGATAACTACCACTCAATAAATAACATTAGGAGTACTTAATAGTTTTTCTTTACCTACTAAAGGAAGGCATCAAACGAGCTATACTTACACTAGAGGTGATTACAAGATGAATATATTATGGAGATGTGACACGATGATGAATCAGGGTTATTTATGGGCAATAAATTACAAGAAATATTCTGAATGCCAAATAGTCAACAGAAATGATTATTACCTTTTCAGATGAAGACAAAATGCCTTGATCATATCCCTTTACCTTATAAAAGTTGTTCTTCCTGTTAGCTGAAATAATAAGAGAGGACCAGAACCAAACTTCGAACATGTCTTCATGCAGAGATTCTTATCTGCAGATACCAATGTCCATCTGAAACTTAGCCAAACTTAAATAAGAGGCATGTTTCTGCTTTAATAAATATTTTCTTCTTTTGCATTTCTCCAAAATAGTGTATATCCTTGATTTTATATATCTACATTTTTCCTTTTAGAATTGCTTTCATTTCCATTCTTCAGACACATCATTATTTTCAAATATTTTCTGCATATCATTGTAGCACCCAAATTTGTCAAATCATACTATTCTTGCATTATTCTTCATTTACCCTTTGAATTGCATGATCAGATTGAAAAAATATTTTTTGCATGACATGAAGGTTAGTATCTTGGGAGTGAGCCAATTCCTCAGTATTTGGGGGTTAGCACAAAACTAATACAATTCAAAAATCTTAAAATTTTGTGTGTGAAAAAATAATTTCCTTTCTAGCACCGGTTGCAATTTCTGGTCATCAAATCTCCATATTTTCCATACAAACATAAAAGTGTTTAAAATCCAAGAAACATACCAATAATATGGAGAAAAAATCTGTATTTTTCACAGAATGACAGAATCACAGAATTGTCTAGGTTGGAAGAGACCTCAAGATCATTGAGTCCAACCTCGGACCTAACACTAACAAGTCCTCCACTAAACCATATCCCTAAGCTCTACATCTAAATGTCTTTTAAAGACTTCCAGGGATGGTGACTCCACCACTTCCATGGGCAGCCCTTTCCAATGCCTAACAACCCTCTCAGTAAAGAAGTTCTTCCTAACATCTAACCTAAAACACCCCTGGCAAAACTTTAGCCCATTCCCCCTCATCCTGTCACCAAGCACGTGGGAGAACAGACCAACCCCCACCTCACTACAGCCTCCTTTAAGGTACCTGTAGAGAGCAATAAGGTCACCCCTGAGCCTCCTTTTCTCCAGGCTGAACAAACCCAGCTCCCTCAGCTGCTCCTCGTAAGATTTGTTCTCCGGGCCCCTCACCAGCTTCGTCGCCCTTCTCTGCACCCGCTCAAGCACCTCGATGTCTTTCTTGTAGTGAGAGGCCCAAAACTGAACACAGTACTCGAGGTGCGGCCTCACCAGAGCTGAAGATACTGTTGGCCTTCTTGGCCACCTGAGCACACTGCTGGCTAATATTCAGCCAACTATCCACCATCACTCCCAGGTCCTTCTCTGCCTGGCAGCTTTCCAACCACTCATCTCCCAGCCTGTAGCTCTGCTTGGGGTTGTTGCGCCCCAGGTGCAGGACCCGGCACTTGGCCTTGCTGAACTTCATACAGTTGACCCCAGCCCATCGGTGCAGCCTATCCAGATCCTCCTGCAGAGCCTTCCTACCCTTGAGCAGATCGACACATGAACCTAACTTGGTGTCATCTGTGAACTTACTGATGGTGCACTCGATCCTCTCATCCAGATCATCGATAAAGATATTAAAGAGGACTGGCCCCAGTACGGAGCCCTGGGGAATGTCACTAGTGACTGGGGAGTGGGCCAGGGATGCCTGTGGGACTTTAACCCCCGCCAGGGCAGGGGCATGAAAGCCATCAGAAGCAACCGAAGGAACTGCTGGGCTATAGCCATCCCACAAACTCATGATTTCCATGTAATCATGAGTTAGAAAGATATTTTATGTGTGTTCTTTCAAGTGGGGTTTGCAGAGCTGTTTTAGTTATGAACACATTTATTTATACGTTTCAATACCTTCCAAAGAACCTTAACCAATATTTGGAACAATTATATTGTTATTACACAAAGTTTATTTCATATCTAAAATGAGAAAACTAAAGAGTCTAAAAAAAAAAAAAAAAAAAAAAAAGTCTTTTCTCAGGCTATACTTTCCATTTTGGCATGTGAGCACTAAAACTGATCAGAGCTGAATTAAAACAAATATAAACCAGAGAAGTGAATAAAAAATTAGAACAGAAATCTCTAAACTAATTTTTAAAACTCCATTAGGAGAGCAGTCCAGGTAAAGCCAGAGGGGCCTCATGATAGTTGCCAATGATAAGAGGAATGGAGTATATTGAGAACAAGATAGATTATATAGTTGAAGTCAGAGAGGCAGCTTGAGGGGTAGGAAACTCATTTATTTGCTAACAACAGCGTGCAATGATTATAAAATATAAGCACAATTATTTTTCCAATAAGCTGTGTTATCAGCAGTATAACACTTCATGTGAATCTCGGGTCATTAAAATATCACACCCCTTTATTGCACAATAGCTCAAACCTTTTCCACTTTCTACTAGTACTGTTGTAAGTCAACTTTCATGACAACTGCAAAATAAGCTTTAGCTCAGATGAGAAGAGCATGCCACTGATGCATGCAAGCACATGTACTCATGCACACAGGTATGCACTTATCACTTTGGCAAGTATTTATAATAGCCATGGCTTTTAATTAAGAATGAAGAATGCTTGAGAGATTGGGTCACAATCTGCCTGTCACATCAATTTCTTGACCTGATTGTCAATACACTAGATATTAGCCAGTAGCACTAAGAAAGCAGAACCTCACTTCTTGCACTGTCTGTGATGAATTTTCAATGGGAAACAAAATAACAACATAAGAACCATTGTCAGGGGTTCCCAGGGTGAAACTACATGACAGAAAAATCACCAAGAGCTAGGTCCTATAGACCCACCAGTGAGTCAACACCCTTGAAAATGTCCAGCACAGAATGGACTTGCCTGCTTCTGGTCAACCGGCTACCACTGGAAGTGTCAATAGATTCATTCACCGAAAAGGATGAAAGTTAAAGGAGTGCCTGAAGAAACTAATTCTCAAGAGGGACATGTACATTCTTCAAACTTTTTCTAAAATCTCAGCATGGAATTGTCACGATAAGTGTATTTTAAAAATGTTTTTGCATCTTTGAATTTGAGTTGTTTAAGGTTTAAAGGTATACTGGACAATCACTATGAAAATCAGGAATGGAAATTGAAAAATTCTCATCATTATTCAGGCCTTTTTTTTCAGGTTAAATTAATATTTTAAAGAGGAAAAAGCAAAAGCTTAATTTCTACAGATTTGGGGCATCAGCTCTCCTCTTTTTGCCTCTTGCACAAGTGTGCATTCTGCAACATGGCTGAAGCCAATCCAGATACACTAGAACAACAATGTTCGGAGTAAAGATCGTCACAAAGGAGACAGCATGCTTCTGGCACAGGACATGTCCTTGTCCAGTCCTGCTAAGGAGTCGTCAAGAATACTCTTTGAATTTTACAATGAAGCTCCTAGAAATGGAAAAAGCCCCAAAGGTCATTTCCATATGTGGTGTTTTTAACTTGCAAGGCAGCTGAAATCTGGAGGGAGTCCTGATGTGGTGCCTGCACTTCACAGCAGAAGCCCCAGCAATGTTGTGATACCGGTGCTGTCCTAGCTCCAAGTGCAGAGCACAGCACTGTGTGGGCTGCTGTAGGGAAAGTTAATATCCCAGCCAGACCCAGCACGCCCAGACTGGGCAGAGACCCCGGATCCTCAGGCACTGCACTGAGCCCCTGCAGCTGGGCAGCAGCACTCCTGAGCAGCAGCGGCTGCAAGAGGCAGCCGTGCTCTTTGAACCTCTTTTACCTAACAGCAGGCTGCAGAAATCCTCAAATGACTTCTCAGAAATGTAACCACTGCTAACATACAACCAAGCCCAAAGATCATCTCTTTATTAGACAGAAGAGATGGAACCAAAGGCTAGCATCCCCCAGCAAAGTTTTTCCTAGACACTCAGGAGAAGTTACTCAGGGACAGTGTTTGTTCAAACAGTCTGATTTATTGGCATTTTGCTTAAACTAATGGTCCTAGAGCATTAACTACAAATCTATTTCTATTGACGTGACTAATCTATGTGGAAAACATCTCCTAACTAACAACCTTAACTATTTTGCCTTAACTATTTTGACTATTCCTATTAATCTATGCGTCTAATCTTCGTATGTATTCTTCGGTGGAAGCTTGAAGATACGAGGAGAACCATGAACTTTGGCATTGGAGCAAGCGAGGGATGAAACAGGCAGGTTGTTCTCAAACATTGTCATGAACAACCCCACCTCTGCCTGCAGCTCTCTCATGAAAATGGTTCTCTGGATGGAGTTCGCTGATGCAGAGTTCTCCCCTGCCACCTCTTCCATAATGCTCTGCATCATAAACAGCTTTGGCAGCAGAGACTTCCTGAGCAGGCTCACGAGCAGTTCTGGATCATGTTGGTCATTAAAGTTCGTTTCTTCCTGTTCCTCCTCTTCCTCCCTCAATTCCTCAAATTCTTGTTCCTCTTCTCCTCCATCGCCATCTTCACTGCTTGAGCTCCATGGCTCAGAATGACCATTGGCGTCATCTTCGATCTTCTTGGGCAGCCAGTACATGCCAAAAAGAGCCAGAAATGCTTCAGCAAGTGCCCAGAACTGCCAGTGGTGGCACATGGCGAGGAACATGAACACTGTGCTGTTCCCACTCTGCGGCTTGCTTCCCTCCTCGATCTCCTGCAGCAGCACCGACATCTCCTGCTGCAGCATGAGTTCTCTTCTCTCCATAAGGTCTTGGGTGACCTTGTCAGGCTGGTCCCCAGCCTTGAGTGTGAGCTGCAGGAGGCCCAGCACTGACAGGAGGCGAATTATAACAGCCATGGTTTGGAGGAGATGGGAGAGAAGGGGCTCAGCAGGGCTGGGTGCGAGGGAGCTGGTGGCTGGGGGAGAAGGGACAGGAGCCAGAGAGACGCGAGGGTAGGTAGGAGAGGGGGCAGTGGAGCTCGGAGGCAGCAAGGGCAGGGTTTGGGAGCACTGCACGTCCAGGGCTGCAAGCTCCCCCAGGAAGGTGTTTGTGCTCTCACCCAGGCCCCAGCCCCTGTGGGGCAGCAGCGTCCAGCAGCGCTGCACGTCCAGGGCTGCAGGCCCCCCCAGGAAGGTGTTTGTGTGCAGCTCTCAGGTGTCCAACAGGGCTGCGAGCCCTGGCCAGAGGTGGCGTGGGGACCGTCCTGCCAAGCTCTGCCCATGAGCAGCCCTGGGCTGGGCTTTGCCCCGCGCAGGGGTGCTGACAAGGCAGGGGGCACCACAGGAGGCTCTCCCAGGCCCCAGCCCCTGTGGGGCAGCAGCGTCTCCTGGAGCCACGGGTGCCTGGCACATCCCCAAAGCCTCTGGGCACTTGCCCTGGCTGGGGCACCTCTGTGTCCAGCCCAAGGCCCTCCCCAGAGGGGCTGCGCCCTCATCCCAGCCTTAGAAACCACCCCGGGGGCTGCCGTTTGTGCCCCTGACCCTGCCCTCGGCCAGCCTTCCCCCCGCCTGCCGCACTCACCGATGGCCTGCAGCGCACTGCATCACAGAGCCCCGCAGACAGTCCCCATGCTGACTCATCCCAGGTCCATTGTGGGCACCAGAGCACCATGGTGACCACCGCAGCTCTGGGAGGCCCCAGCCCATGGCCCCAGTCTCGGCTCAGCATCACACAGCTGCCCCGTGCACCCCAAAACCCAGCACTGGCCACCGCAAGGTGCAAAGCACAAACCCAACAAGCCGGTCACCTTAGGGGCCTGTCTCTGCCTTAGTGTGTCCTGTGCATCTCGGGGATACGTGCTCAGCTTTGCTACTGCTTGAACCTGCAAGGGGAAAGCTGCAGCCCCATTCCCCAGTGGGGTGGTTTTACCTTTCTAGGCAGCTGAACTCCACCACAACCACTTTCTCACTCCCCCTCCACAGAAGAGGAGGGGAAAGGAAGAAGAGAAGGAAAGAAACAACTCATGGGTTGAGATAAGGATAATTTAATTAAAGGAAAAAAATTATTCTTAAGGAAAATTATTATTAAACAATGTAACTAATTGGAAAAAAGGGTGAGGGGGACAGGGAAAACAAAACAAAAGAAACAAACATAAAACAATCCAACAAGCAAAGGCTCTGTGGAAGTGCAAAGGAAAGAAATTACTCTCTACTTCCCACCAACAAGTGATGCTTGGCCACGTCCTTGAAGTTCTCTTCTGGCTCCAAGTGCAGATCACAGCACTGTAAGGGCTGCTGCATGGACAGTTAACATCCCAGCGAGACCCATTACATCTGTTTGGAATGGCAAAGGACACACGTTTTGGAAAAGAAAAAAAAAAGAAAGACAAAAAAAAAAAAAAAGAGGATCCCAGAGACTCGTTTGATTTTGAAGACATTCACCATTATTTTGGCCACCCTTTGGAAGGGAGAATGTGACCTGTAGCTAATAAAAACAAGGAATAGGGGTTGAAAAAGCCACACATTAATATTCTGAATTCTGAAGAATGTAAAGTACCCTGCCATGTCTTCTCATGAAAGTATGATGTAATTTCTTGTTAGGGAAAAGTCCTGATACAACTCCCAAGGGAAAGAGCAATTAATGGAAACAGAAACTAAAGAACTGGCCTCACAGTCATGCCAGGAAGGTCAATGTCTTCTGAAGTAGCATGCAAAGCACTGCATTCACAGACAGCCCTACCGTGTTCAAAGGGTTTGTTCGAAGTGCTGCAAGTTAATTACAGGAAAGTTGAAGGACTGTCAGATAACACTAAGCTTCATTAAATAGTGGCTATGTGGACAGACCTAGGAGAGAGACATGATACATTTGTTTTAATTGCCCCATGCTTTTAGCACATCTTGGCCACCTTAAATATCAACTGCATGTGGAGATATACATAACCAGACATAAGGCAGAGGCCAGTAGTGGAGCCTCACTCTCTTGGCAGGGGTTACACTAAGCCAGAAGTCATTAGTAAATGCATTTTTTGTTTCCATCAGACAGACAGACAATGTGACAATGAAGTATCCTGAGTGCCCATTAGGTCTTTCAGGGAGTCAGGAAATGAGACATATGAAATTGGATAAGCAGGTTTAACAGAATGTAAAAAAAAAAAAATAATAAAAAAAAAAAATCTGATTTTTCTGACTTGAATAAAATGAACTGATCTTTTGTAGACTCATCTGAACGTGCTTTTTTTTTTTTTTTTTTTTTTTCCCCCCAGTGGGATATCTTGCAATGTTTTCAAAAAGAGAATAATTTTTAAATTAACAAAATAACTTCCATGGTCATTTATCCATTTATCTTATCAAGCCATATTGAGAGTTTGTTCAATAATTCCTGCAAGAAAAATCTTGGCTAGGTTTCACTACATTGTTCATTCCAGAGATTTGAAATCCAAGGAAAAATAACTCCAATATCAGGGAATCTGTCACATCTCTAGCTGAATTGCCACAATACCTCAGTGATGATTAATTGCACTTCAGTTTCAAGTTGAATTTTCCTAGCTTCTGCTTTCAGAAGAATCTGTTTCCCTAAGGCAACTGGCCCTTTCTAGAAGCTGCCCATTACTTGTTTTAGTAACCAACGCAAAACAGTTATTTAAGATGCTGGGACTGAAAGGGGTGAGGAGCAATCAGCAGTGTGTGCTTGGAAGGAAAGTGATCTCTGACCTCAGGGATGGCACACCATACTGCAGCCTCAGCTCCACGGCCTTCCCTGGCCATACCGTAGCAATGCTGTGAGTTGCAGATCTGAGTTTTTCCCGATTTGCTGCTCTGCTCAGCCTTGCCTTTACAGATGTGCATCACTATGGATTGTGTGCAAGTCCTGTCATTCAGACAGAAGAGGAAAAGTCTGCCAGACACTCAGGTGCAGGAAGACAAGGAAAAGTGAATCCTTTTTCTGATGATTTCAGTGGTGTTTGTCTTAAGCAAGCAGCACTTACAAAAAAGCACTTGTGCTTTTGATATCAGCAATTCATTTTGTAATTCATCGCCAATTCAGTGGCTAGCATCCAGCCACAGGACAGTGTTTTACCAGGTTTCTGTTACTCCATGGAAATTGGAGGCAGGGAAAAAGGATTATTATTATTTTTTTTTTCCCCCAAGGAAATCCTCTTCTTATTCCTAGTCCCAGCACCAATGGCTCCTTGCGTCCAGATCAGTACATGGAGAAACACGGACACAGGCACACGTGTGTTCCTGACAGGCAGGGAGCCACCCTCTCCCTGGGTGCACAGTGGCTGCGATGGCTCTGCACATGGACATCTTCCACACTGTTAACAGTGCGGGTGGTTTGAGCTCAGCCCTTCACAACAGGGCAGGACCACCAGACACAGGGCATGCTCTGGATCAGACCATCCACAGGAAGCTGCTCATGTCAGTGCTGAAAAGCAGAAGTGCACTCTGCAGGGCCAACCCAATCTGTTCTGCTGCACAGCTTCCAGCAGGGACCTATGTTTTTAAAGTGCATCAGGGGCTTACTTGCAGTCAAACTAAGAAAGTTCCCCTGCCTGCTCTTGATCTGGATACATGATTTTTCACTCTGAACCACTGCGAGTTCATGCTTGCCTCATTACACTGTCATCATTATCAATGACAATCTGCCCTTCAGTAATCCTCAGTGAAAGAGCACGGAGAACTGCTTGCTTTATTAAGTGGGTGAATCCATGTGTGAATTAATTCAGCTGCATGTTAAGCAGAAAATCTTGGCAGAGAATGCCACACTTGGAGTTGTCTGAGTCTCTTTATTTCTTTTTTTGGCTAGCTTTGTGACGCCCTTCTCTCCTCAAAAGCACATTACGTGGAACCTGACACGTGTTGAGCAATGGTTGATCACAGAACAAAGAGTGGCTTTCCAGCTCCCCAGGTGACACAAGCCATTCCACTCCAGGCAAAACAGGCTCCATCCCCTCCTTGCACATGCCATGCTGCTGGGTAGACCCATGAACCCCAGTTCCAGTTCAGGGGAGCCATCCTGAACTGGGCACTGGTGCCGTATTGGTGCTGGCATGGTGCTGTCAGCACTCAGCAGAGCTCATAAGGTTTTGCAAGGGTTTTATCCAGGGTAAGAGCTGCCCTATGTTCAGTATGAGAAGTTACTCCCGGGCTATTTGTTCAAAAGGATCAGATGTCTCTGGGCAGAGAGCAGGTAACTTTACCTGGGGGAAATTCAGCAGATGCCAGCACTTAGGGCCCTCCCATACCATCTGTTTCATAGCTGGACATGGTGGTTCCTTTGGCTATGAATATGCAAAGCCATCGAAAGTCTTCAGATATACCTGGCAATATACACTGAATTAAAAACTCTTTCCTATTCTTGTTAAGTCATCTTAAAGATGAAATTCTGATTATTTTATTTTGCTTTATTTTATTTTGTTTCATTTGGAGTCACCATACAAAGGATAACCTTTCTGGAATTTTCCTTTTTTTTTTTTTTTTCTTTTTTTTTCCCTAATTTTGTTTAGACTTAGAAAAGGTGGTGTGTTTTTGTTTTCTAAAAATCTTTTCCTCATCTATTTAAACAATCACATTAGGCTAAGGTATTGTAAGCCTGTTTTCATTAGAGATTATGTTTTATTAGATAAACTTCAATCACGTTGTACCTAAGGTCATGGGTAAATGCAGCTTATGTCTCCATCTCAGCTCCCATCTTGTGAAAATGCCAAAAATGAAGACAATGAGAAAATGAGGGTGCTACAGGGCAGCAAGCTCTAGTACCTGACTTTTTAGATGCCAGAATGGCATCTACTACTTCACAGAGCAGAGAAGTGGAGAAATGAGGAGTCTCAGTGTGGGTGTAGGTACCTTGGCCACAAGTCCCTGGCAAAAGCATATCGAACCCACCTCTCCTCTCATTCCTTCTCCCCAAACAGATGCTTAGCCAAGATTTGTCATAAAAACTCGCTTGGGATTATCAAGGCTTGCTCTTTTCTCCAAGGCAATAAAAATGACAGATTTCAGAGGCTTTGTTTGTTTGTTTATTTGTTTGTTTTATCAGAGTGTCCTAATGACCAAGCTATGGGTTATATTGCAATGTGAGACATGCTTTGGACGTGAGGGGAGAAATGCCCATTGAAATTCTATGTTCAGCAAGCCTGAGCTGGTGTACCACCTGTGGTTTGGAAGGCTGTTTTTGGAGGGGAAGGGCTGCGCTGAGCCACATGAACACAGGTCCTGCATGCAGGCTCTGCCATCCAGAGTGACTGTTTGACCATCGCTGCACCATGCTGTGACCATCCTGAGTTGACATGGGTATGGTTCTCCGGAGAATGGTGCTTTCCACCAGCACAGACAGAAAGATACCTATGAGACAGGGTTTAAAGGATCACAACTTCAGACTCAAGCAAGATTTAAGTACTAAAAGTCTTTTGTGGCTCTATTTCCATGTCATTTGGAGTACTTAGCTGCCTACTGTACGGGGAAAACGGGAGAGCAGGAGGGAAAATACATAGAAAGTCAGCATGGTTTCTATTAACCATTCTCATTATGGCTTGTAGAAGTAAGAAAAGCAAAGCACCATCTTTTTTTTTTTAATTTATTTATTTTTTATTTGAATCTGAATGCTAATCTTGTCTACAGTCTCTTGGTCTCTACTGCACTGGTCCCAGAGTTTTTCTGGGAACAAGTGCTAGGGGAATTCCACTCAATTTCAATTAGAGATGTTTATTGCCAAGTGTTTGCACTCTATCAATTGTACAATATAGATGTATAAGATATCATTTAACCTAGATACATGGAGCTTCATACACAAGTCATCTGTACAAGGACATCAATACTGAACAGAAGAAATACACTAAGTGCGAATGGCAAAACAAACTGACCAGGATATTTGATCACTTTTATGGTGTACTGGGTTGGGGAGGTGGCCAGTGCTGGGTTTTGGGGTGCACGGGGCAGCTGTGTGATGCTGAGCCGAGACTGGGGCCATGGGCTGGGGCCTCCCAGGGCTGCGGTGGTCACCATGGTGCTCTGGTGCCCACAATGGAACTGGGATGAGTCGGCATGGGGACTGTCAGCGGGGCTCTGTGATGCAGTGCGCTGCAGGCCATCGGTGAGTGCAGCAGGCGGGGGGAAGGCTGGCCGAGGGCAGGGTCAGGGGCACAAAGGACAGCCCCCGGGGCGGTTTCTAAGGCTGGGATGAGGGCGCAGCCCCTCTGGGGAGGGCCATGGGCTGGACACAGAGGTGCCCCAGCCAGGGCAAGTGCCCAGAGGCTTTGGGGATGTGCCAGGCACCCGTGGCTCCAGGAGACGCTGCTGCCCCACAGGGGCTGGGGCCTGGGAGAGCCTCCTGTGGTGCCCCCTGCCTTGTCAGCACCCCTGCGCGGGGCAAAGCCCAGCCCAGGGCTGCTCATGGGCAGAGCTTGGCAGGACGGTCCCCACACCACCTCTGGCCAGGGCTCACAGCCCTGTTGGACACCTGAGAGTTGCACACAAACACCTTCCTGGGGGAGCTTGCAGCCCTGGACGTGCAGTGCTCCCAAACCCTGCCCTTGCTGCCTCCGAGCTCCACTGCCCCCTCTCCTACCTACCCTCGCGTCTCTCTGGCTCCTGTCCCTTCTCCCCCAGCCACCAGCTCCCTCGCACCCAGCCCTGCTGAGCCCCTTCTCTCCCATCTCCTCCAAACCATGGCTGTTATAATTCGCCTCCTGTCAGTGCTGGGCCTCCTGCAGCTCACACTCAAGGCTGGGGACCAGCCTGACAAGGTCACCCAAGACCTTATGGAGAGAAGAGAACTCATGCTGCAGCAGGAGATGTCGGTGCTGCTGCAGGAGATCGAGGAGGGAAGCAAGCCGCAGAGTGGGAACAGCACAGTGTTCATGTTCCTCGCCATGTGCCACCACTGGCAGTTCTGGGCACTTGCTGAAGCATTTCTGGCTCTTTTTGGCATGTACTGGCTGCCCAAGAAGATCGAAGATGACGCCAATGGTCATTCTGAGCCATGGAGCTCAAGCAGTGAAGATGGCGATGGAGGAGAAGAGGAACAAGAATTTGAGGAATTGAGGGAGGAAGAGGAGGAACAGGAAGAAACGAACTTTAATGACCAACATGATCCAGAACTGCTCGTGAGCCTGCTCAGGAAGTCTCTGCTGCCAAAGCTGTTTATGATGCAGAGCATTATGGAAGAGGTGGCAGGGGAGAACTCTGCATCAGCGAACTCCATCCAGAGAACCATTTTCATGAGAGAGCTGCAGGCAGAGGTGGGGTTGTTCATGACAATGTTTGAGAACAACCTGCCTGTTTCATCCCTCGCTTGCTCCAATGCCAAAGTTCATGGTTCTCCTCGTATCTTCAAGCTTCCACCGAAGAATACATACGAAGATTAGACGCATAGATTAATAGGAATAGTCAAAATAGTTAAGGCAAAATAGTTAAGGTTGTTAGTTAGGAGATGTTTTCCACATAGATTAGTCACGTCAATAGAAATAGATTTGTAGTTAATGCTCTAGGACCATTAGTTTAAGCAAAATGCCAATAAATCAGACTGTTTGAACAAACACTGTCCCTGAGTAACTTCTCCTGAGTGTCTAGGAAAAACTTTGCTGGGGGATGCTAGCCTTTGGTTCCATCTCTTCTGTCTAATAAAGAGATGATCTTTGGGCTTGGTTGTATGTTAGCAGTGGTTACATTTCTGAGAAGTCATTTGAGGATTTCTGCAGCCTGCTGTTAGGTAAAAGAGGTTCAAAGAGCACGGCTGCCTCTTGCAGCCGCTGCTGCTCAGGAGTGCTGCTGCCCAGCTGCAGGGGCTCAGTGCAGTGCCTGAGGATCCGGGGTCTCTGCCCAGTCTGGGCGTGCTGGGTCTGGCTGGGATATTAACTTTCCCTACAGCAGCCCACACAGTGCTGTGCTCTGCACTTGGAGCTAGGACAGCACCGGTATCACAACATTGCTGGGGCTTCTGCTGAGCAGTGCTGGCACTGCATCTGGACTTCCTCCAACTCCCAAAGGGCTAGCAGTCTGGGGGCTAGTAAAAAGTACAGAAGGGAAAAATTGGAAGAGGGGAGAGGTGGGCTCTCACTGTGAAAACATCTGTCTTCCTGAACATCTACGAGAGTTGAGGCCCTGCTTCAAGGACGTTGTCAAGCATCACTCATTGGTAGGAAGTAGAGAGCATTTTCTTTTCTGTGCACTTCCACATAGCCTTTGCTTGTTGTTTTTGTTTAGTTGGTTGTGTTTGTTGTTGTTGTTTTTGTTGTTGTTGTTGTTTTCTCTTTTCCCCTTTCCTTTTCCCTTTATTTAAATTGTTTAATTGATAATAATTTCTCCATATGAAGTTTAACAAGGCCAAGTGCCGGGTCCTGCACCTGGGGCGCAATAACCCCAAGCAGAGCTACAGGCTGGGAGAGGAATGGTTGGAAAGCTGCCAGGCAGAGAAGGACCTGGGAGTGATGGTGGATAGTTGGCTGAATATGAGCCAGCAGTGTGCTCAGGTGGCCAAGAAGGCCAACGGCATCCTGGCTTGTATCAGGAACAGCGTGACCAGCAGGGCTAGGGAGGTGATCGTCCCCCTGTACTCAGCTCTGGTGAGGCCGCACCTCGAGTACTGTGTTCAGTTTTGGGCCCCTCGCTACAAGAAGGACATCGAGGTGCTTGAGCGGGTGCAGAGAAGGGCGACAAAGCTGGTGAGGGGCCTGGAGAACAAGTCCTATGAGGAGCGGCTGAGGGAGCTGGGCTTGTTCAGCCTGGAGAAGAGGAGGCTCAGGGGTGACCTTATCGCTCTTTTTAGGTACCTCAAGGGAGGCTGTAGCGAGGTGGGGGTTGGCCTGTTCTCCCACGTTCCTGGTGACAGGACGAGGGGGAATGGGCTTAAGTTGAGCCAGGGGAGTTTTAGGTTAGATGTTAGGAAGAACTTCTTCACTGAAAGGGTTGTGAGGCATTGGAACAGGCTGCCCAGGGAAGTGGTGGAGTCACCATCCCTGGAAGTCTTCAAAAGACGCTTAGATGTAGAGCTTAGGGATATGGTTTAGTGGAGGGCTGTTAGTGTTAGGTTGGAGGTTGGACTCGATGACATTGAGGTCTCTTCCAACCTAGAAATTCTGTGATTCTGTGATTCTGTGATTTTTTCCTTTAATTTAATTACCGTTATTTCAACCCAAGAGTTGTTTCTTTCCTTTTCTTCTTCCCCTGCTCTTCTGAGGAAGGGGAGTGAGAGAGTTGTTGAGATGGAGTTCAGCTGCCTAGAAAGGTAAAACCACCACAACAGAGCTGAATGACAAAGCCTTGGATAATACTTTGAGTGATGCCTGACAAAAGAACATTAATTCCAACTATAAGAGGCACTTTCACTTATTGACCAAAATGCTAAATGCCATCTGTTAAAATCCTGCTTTGTTTCTCCCAGGTTTAACATTTCGTACCTGTGACAATTAGTAGTTATGAAGCAAGCCATGTTCTGTTTCCTGCATTCACTCCTCATTTTCTCTCTTGGACTAGTTGATACACCCAAAGAGATAGAGCTGAAGGATTTATACCCCTTGAGATGGGAGAGTGTGCCTAGGTCACCCTTATCCTCAGAGACGGCTTTAAAGGAATGTTGTGCTGGATTAAAAGGAAGATCCTTTATCCCTTCCTCACCATAACCTGTATGTAAAAAGCCTTCCCATCAACAAAAGGATTGTTTTGATGAGGAGATGCAGATGCAGAGTGCACTGATTTTCACTAGCTGAAGGCTATGCTCATTCTTACCAATTAGTTATTTTTCAAGTTCAAAAATATTATGTACACACTTGAGAAATTATGGGTGTCCAAGAAGCTAAATACTCTACCAGCTAGTGCTACTTGCTGTAATAGGCAGAAGAGGATGACTCTAAGACTTCTGTTTGGTCGATGACTTGTTAGCTATCAGTTATCAGCTATGATTTGCTACAATAACTTAGAAATAACTTAGAAAACACCCTTAAATCTAGCTGTAAAATGACAGAAAAGGAGACATAGTGATAGTTCTTGCATAGTTGCCTGAAATCATATTTGACAACACAATTACCATAGCAACAATATATAAGTGCTTTGTCAGTCCATGACCCATTAGTGTACAGTATAGCCCTGTTGTTTGTGCATTTGCACTGTAGAAACCCTTCACAAACATTTGCAGACTCTTTCTGCGGTTTTTCCTGTCTCTTGTTAGGACATTAGTTAATAACCCAAATTTATACAGCTTTATACAGCTTCAGGTTGGATGGGATCACTGGGCATCCTCTGCTCCAACCCCTGCCCAAGCAGGGACACCCAGAGCAGGCTGCCCAGGGCCATCTCCAGGTGGATTTTGAAGATCTCCAAGAAGGAGACCCAGCAACTACTGCTTAAATTAGCACCTCTGCTACATATTTCAAGGTAATACTGTTTTCCACTGTTTGGAAAGTGCAAAGAAGTGTTTGGCCTCAGATAGTGTTCCACAGATTTTGAAGAATTAGCTCTCAGATGAGAAATGGGGTTATGGAGACTAAAAAATCAAATGAGTTGTCATGAAACAGGATCTCAAGAAACTGTTGTGGAGAACAGAAGATGCTTGCTATCCTACAGATGTGCTCAGGCAGAGTAACTAATAACTTGTCATCTATGCCCAATTGCATTCTGTATAGTAAACTAATAACATAATGGAAATTGTTAGCTTACCTGAAGATATTCATAACCAATAGCCTGTGTGACATTCAGTGTGAGTGCACCAGCAGACCATACAAATAGAGCAATTCATAGTCAAGAAGAAGCAGCCAGACAAGACTGAAGAGGGTGACATAACATCCTGTAGCCACCTCTAGCAAGAGTTTTCACATTAGCTTCATCCTTCATATCCCCCCTGTTCTTCTATGGATGAATGCTGGGGTGACAAAACCTTTGAGAGAAGAACCCAAAATTCAAGTTCTCCCATGGAGTCATCAAATAAATTTGCATTCATATTCCCAATCTGAATGATAGAATAGAGAGGAAGGAACTTGCTGAGGTGGCTGCCTGGTGGGAAACCCTAAAATAAGAACTGTCTATTCTAAAGGGGGAATCTTGTCGCTAGTACTAAACCTCTAGGTTATTGTGTGGTTTTTTTTTGGCTGGGGTACATCCTGTGACTCTGAAGTAAAAGCAAATGATCACTGAGAAGAACATGCTGCTAAGAAACAATCCTGACTGTATGTATTTGTTTAACCCAAAATCTTTTTTTTTCCCACTTTGTAATGAGAAGCTTGACCTTAAAGTTTCAGTGAATAAACTCTTGCAGTACTTTAGCGTTACTCCTGTTTATTACCTATTGCCTCAGTGGCAAAGTAAATTATAGACTAACTGAGAAATGTATAATGGTCTGTTTTCCAAAAAGTAGAAAATAAAAAAGGAAAAAAAAAATCTGTGTGTGCAGGCAGTCCAGAGAAGTCTATACCACAAGGCACACAGTGTTTTGAGTGTCTTCTGAAAAATTGCAAAGGAGTTTTAGGGTGATTGCTATCAGGAAGTGCCCAGTTTTGGAGAAAAATCCCCTTCTGCCCTTGCCTAGTTATTGCACGCCCCTCAAGGAAGAGAACAAACAGAAAAAATAATAATAAGAAGAAGAAGAATTTCCCCATTTGGAACAATCCCCATTCATCATATTTGCTTAAAAAATAAAAACAATAACAAACAGCACACACATAAAACCACCACTAACAACAACAACAACAAAACAGATTGTATCTCCAAAGCTTCTTATATCACATGACTCATGATCTGTCCTTGGGGATGTTTGTTTTTTTTTTCCAAAAATCTCTTGTATGAATGGACTTCATACAGAGTTACCATCATTTTCTTGCAAAGAATATCTTTCAGGAAGACAATACTCGGCAAGGCCTTCACCCCACAGAATGGTTCAGATATCAAACTGCTTACAGAGTCTGAACTTCCAATGGTAATGATTTCACCTTATTGTTAGGGACAAAAAGGAACTATAGCATAAAAAATGGACACAGGGCTACTAGGACAACCAATACATTTTTATGTTCCACATCCTTAACCACTAAAGAATTCCCCCATGCCATTTTAGGTAACACCAAGGACAATAATTTGGAGGAAGATAGACATTAATTCTGTTGTTGGCTAGATTGTACTTCTCTGCCTTTTGAAGACAGAAGCAGTTTCACCAATTTCCCAGCTAAATGACTTGAACTTGATAAAGTCCTTGATAAAAATGTTGCAACTTATTACGGTAAGTCTTTCAGACTGCTAAGGTAGAGGTAATCTACTCCCTTGGCATGAGGACATTAATCTCTCAAAACACTAAGGCCAAAGAAGATATGGCAATTTTGATTTCTCTACATATGTACTGTTAGCTATCTAATCTTAGCTTCATTTTTCTTTCTTGGTATCCAAGAAGAAGAATAAAAGGAAAGCTATGACTTTTTTTTTTTTTTTACAGGGTTCAGCATTAAACTGTTCCAAAGCCTATCTGCTTGGGAAATGCTAACATGCAACAGCCTTAAAGGGTTTATAGACCACCTCTTGCTCCTTCTTGACAGCTCAGCAAGGTGACCAAATGATACAAAAACCCAAGTAAGGTTTTGGCAGATTTAGAAAATGAGTTAGTCCTTGCATCAATCATCAAAAAATCTTTTGCTGTGAATGACAAAAATGTTAACTGTCAGATGAAATAACTAACGGGAGCTAAAACGGACTGAATTTGAATCAGGAAGGCTGTGTCTCATAGATATGTAATACAGATGATCTTTTAGGATATGTAGGACAACTATGGGAACTGCATTGCTGGAGGACTTGACAGAACTACCACAGACTGGTTTAGAGTTGACTGAAGTCACAGAAGTCATAAGAGTTTTAAGATCATCCACTCTCTGTGCACTGCTTGTGTATCAAATGTCATGCTACCAGATTTCTAGATTTTTAATCTAGAAATTGTTACACTCAATTTTGCTTACATACTAAGAAGCAACACACCTTATACATAAAGCCAACAGGGTTTTTGTTTGTTTGTTTGTTTGTTTGCTTGCTTGTTTTATTAGAATAATTGAAGTCTTAGTGTAATCATAACTAGTCCAGATTTAATTATTATAGGTAAGGAAAGAATACTGTCAGAACTGATAAACAAACACTCATTTTCTACTCTTTTTGAGGTGTTAGGCAGACCAGTTTCCTGTTCCTCTGGTTCCTATTGTAGGTGGTTTCATTCTGATGATGATAGGAGCTTTAAGCACAAGTCATCAACACTTTGAGTTTTTTTCTGTAAATAATATGATGTTCATATTAATAGTTTATTCTTCCTCACCCTAGAATCCACCTGGGGTCATTTTTATATTTGCTAACATGCTTTCATACATTTACTTATTAGCTACAGACACTTAGACAACTAAAAAAAAAAAAAAAAAAAAAAAAAAAAAAAAAAAAAAAGGCTTTACAACAAAGGCTTTACAACTAAACCAAACCAAACAATACTGGAGACAGATTGTGAAATACTTATGCAAAGGAAACCTGGAAATACTTATACAAAGGAAACCTGCTTCAGTCCTGAGCCCTTGCAAAGTCAGTACAAAGACTGTATCCTATGACTAGTCATGGCAGTATCATTCTATATAACTACTTGGTTAAAAAATGATAAAGGTACATATTTTTCAAATAAAATACTCAATGAAGAACAGTTTACCTCTGTTGATGATAGTTGGGCTCTTTCTGTCACTAGAAATATATCTTTCATAGCTAGGAAATTTCCTCAAAAACTATTGCCATGTACACCACATCTGCAGTTCCCTGTCCTACAAAATATAATTCTGTACTATTTGTAAAGCTAGAAAAAAACGAATAGGGAGAATAGGGAGTAGCCAAATGGTGTTATTTGCTCTGGGAAGAGCCTACCAAATCAATAAATAAAAAATCAGCAGCATTCCCTTCAATTTCTGTGAAACGGTATTTCAGGGACAGAAAGAAAGGTCAGGCTTCCACTCATAAATCCGCTTCCCAGTAGTGTCAGTGCAAAATTAAAGTGACTTGAAGGTAATCGAATGATGTCGTAAATGTATGGAGAAATATAAGCAAATTGTGGACTGTGGACAAAACTCTTCCCCCTCTGGAAGCTACTTAAACTAGCAGAATAAATCACAAATTCGCAGAACACTTGAGGCAGGAAGGCACCTCTGGAGATCATCTTGTCCAGCTTCATGCTCAGAGCAGAGTCAGCTACAGCACATTTCTCAGAACTACATCTACCAGGTTTTGGGTACCTCCAGGGATATAAATTCCACAGCTGCTTTGGGCCACCTGCTCTAGCACTCACTCAGTCACCTGATTCTTCTTACGTTCAAGTGGAAGGTCTTGTGTTTCAGTTTGTGCCCATCACTTTCTGCCCTCTCTTGGGCACCAATGTGAAGAGGCTGGATCTCTTTTCTTTACTCCCTCTGTTCAGGTGTTTATGGACATGGTTAAGAACCCCCAGATCCATCTCTTCTCCCAGCTGATCAGTCCTGATATCTCATCTTCTCCTTGTATGAGAGATAGTCCAGTTCCTTAACCACCTTAGTGGTCCTGAACTGGACCTTCTCGGGGAGCCCAGAACTGGACCCAGCACTCCAGATGTGCCCTCACCACAGCTGAATAGAGGGGAAGGATCACCTCCCTTGACCTATTAACAAGGCTCCTCCTAAAGCAGCTCAAGAGGCAGTTGATCTTTTTTGTTGCAAGGACACATAGCTGGCTTATGTTTAACTTGGTGTCCACCAGGATCCCCAAGCCTTTTCTGCAGGAGTTTTTTATCACTTGCATACTCACTGGAGGTGCACTTCACCCTGTTGTCCAGGTCACTGGCTCTAATATGAGTCTGTGGAACACACCATCAGTGAACGGCCTCTAGTTTGCCTTTATGCTGCTGATTGCAACACTCTGAGCCTGGCACTTCAGCCAGTTTCCACGTCTCACTGCCCATTTATCTAGGCCACACTTCAATAGCTTGTCTATGAGGTTGCTACAGGAGACAGTGTCAAAAGCCTTGCTAAAGTTGATATAAACAATACATACTGCTCTCCTCTCATCCAGCAAACCAGTAATCTTGCTATAAAGGGCTGTCAGGTTGGTCAAGCAAGATTTCCCCTTCATAAATCTATGCTGACTACTCCCAGTCATCGTCTTGTCCAGGACATGGAAATAGCTTTTGTGCTGCTCTCTTTTCCAAAGCAGAGATCTTACCTTAGATGTTTCCCGATAGCTATGGCTATTTTGGTCAGGTGAGGAGGAGAAAAAAAAAGGATAGACCATTTCAAAAGCTTTCTTTTGGTTTATGCATGTTAAAGAAACTATAGCTAGGCAGAGTAGAGAAACTATGACTACATCTATACCAGTATGTTATAAAGGGAAATTTGCAGAAATACAGGCTCATAATCTCCTCCCATACTGATGAGCTGTTAGAAAAGCAGTGCTCTCCAAAGGGATAGGTTTGAGAGCTAGGACTGACTAGGAGGGGCTGGTCCTAAACACACAGAGAAGCAGGCTACTGCCCAACTGTTGACAGACAGCAGAGGATCCACCTCAGAGGTACTAGCACATGTTTTCTAGGTGGGTGACTAGAAACTCCAGCTGGGGTCCCTGTCCTGCGAGACCCTTGTGTTAAAGACTGCTGTGGTATGGAACCTAAAAATGAGAGATCCTATACTCAAGATTCATATAATATTCCCCCTTAAAGATGTAGTTCACCAAAAGTGTGGAAGAACAGCCATAAATCACCCTCCTTTTATTGAATTACTGTGGTTTACTCACAAAAAAAAAAAAAAAAAAAAGTGTGCTTGTGCAACAATACCTCCAGGTGTCAGCTCTGAAGTACCTGCTTCACAGCATTCTTGGTGGCCAAAAACAACTGGTGCTAGTAGGAACAGTCACACCAGGCACACTTTGCAGCTGGGGCCTCAGCTCTGAAGTGTTCAAACACCAAAGTCAGAGCCCTGAACTGCAGCTGGAGATCAGGTAAAGGCAATCCTGTCTCAAAAGAAATGCCATTATGTTTTGGCAGTGTCCAATTCTTGCTGAACATTTGGGGAACTGAATCTTGCAGCAGCTGTAGGTTGAGCATTCTCCAAACACACTGGGCTGTATTACACAGTGCATTAATTCAACCCTCTGTCTTGAAGTCAGTGATATCTTGAGTAAAAGTATGTGTTTGGGAGAAATAGCTAAAGCTATTGTGAAAAGCACAAATGACCAGCCAAGCCTCCAGAGGTTCCTTTTAGAAACACGGAGGATGGGTGGGAGGTTGTGTTACATCATGCTTATAATCTCGTTGACATTTTCCTTCTCAACAGAGATGCAGGATTTTTGTGTGAGTATGTGGGGGGGGGGGGGGGCTGGGGGGGCGGGGTCTTTTTTTCTTTACCATTTCTCCTCCATAATATTTTGTAAAGTTTTCACATCTTTTCTCTGGGAGAAGCAAAAAACCTAGTACTTCTACACTGCAACTCTTCATGAAACAAACCAGCCAAATTGTTTTGATTCCTTTAAAGACAAATTGTCACCCTTTCCTTTTTCACTCACCTATCAGATAAGTAAGCCGAGAAAAACTCTGGACTCTTTAGATAGGTAAAGACTGCTAACGACTATCCTACGGATCTCAGCTGTTCTGAGAACAACCTCTATAATCTGTCAGGCTGCTCTATTTCAGGCCTAGATACACATGAAACTTCACTCTGCCTCTGTGATAGGTGAGATTTAGGTAAACTCTCTCTCTGCTTTGCACCCTCCTTCCTCCTCACGGGGAAGACATCCAGCCACAGTGGTCTGAATGAAGCATCAGTTTGGTTCCTGATGTTGACAATAGGTGGAGCAGAAATCAGGGTGTTCCAGGTAAAAAAATGTGTACCATAGCATCTAAGTAGTTTTGAGGAGCTAAATGTCAAGTGAAGTTGTGTGACTATGTTGTTTAGAGCATAATAATTACCAAATTTTGTCTATTTTGTTGTTGTTGTTTTAACCTTGATTGAGTTTGGATGTAAAAGTGGTTTTGATGTAATATTGATGTAATAACATAATATTCTAATCTGATTGTTATTATTATTTTATTAATATTCTTTTTTATTAAATCTTCCTTTCGGATTCTCAAAAATGCTTTCCAAATCGCTCAACAGTGTTCACATTCATGCTTCATACCTGCTGCACTTTAGTAATACTAATGATAATGGTCACCTTTTGTGAGTTTAAGGGATCAAAAATGTCTCTTAAGTAACTATAAAATGCTGCAAACAAAGTTTTCCCCGAAATGAATGTTTCCTCCAAGGAAACCAGTCCAACCACTGATATTTTACTGAACTTGTTCTGCCTGTGGGCAATCTTAATAGCTCTCAGAAAAGTAATCCACACCAAAGGTTTGAGTTATAAGGCAGAAAGCTGGAGGAAATTAGGTTTATTTTGCTGCTAAAAGAAAGAGGCAAGTTCCTATAGTAAATTATCTGTTTTTCATTTTTAAATGATTGAAAGATATTAATAAAACTTAAGACACAGAATGATCTTGCTTTTGCTATAAACATGAAAGGGCACTGTATAATAATGGCAGATTTCTGGGACAACCATAAAACAGAATTTAATGAAATTGCTTCAGAGAAATGCAGCAATAAATACATGTAATGAACCAGCAAAAGGAGACAGAAGGCAAGGTGCTTCCATACATATGAGTCAATAAGTGCATTAGTGAAAGGAAGAATAGGGTCTTGGAGAGAAAATTGTTTAAAGTGATCAGAAAAGAGAAATCATTTTCACAAAATCCCACCAAGAAATCTTTTTCTTTCTGCTTATAGTAGAATATCTGCACTTATTAGAAATCTGAGGAGGCCAAAAATTGTAGTTAAAATACTATATGCTCTTACTGTCAGATGAAAAAGCTGTGAGTGTTGACATGTGCTATGAAATGAGGTTGTTCATCTGCCTGTATTGCTTTATGCACCAGCATACAAAACTCAGTGCTGCCGAGGGACAAGCAGCCTCAGGATGACCATAGCTGGAGCTTAATGTTAAAAGATGCATCACTTCTGATGGAACCCACGCTAAGTGAACCAGAAACTCTTTGGCGCTTACATCTGTGTGGTGCATGGTTTCCACACAGCTGGTTACAACATTCCTCTTCTTTTGAGCTCAGGCTGCAAGGGTGATTTGTAATATACCAAGCCCAGAAGCACACAGTCAACAGCAGAAGAGAGCTCCTGTCTCCTTACTTTTATGGCTTGTGTGGAGTACAGAAGAAACTGGTGAAGAAACTGTGCATCTTACGTATACACCAGTCAGCTGCAAGGTGCTGCACTGGAGTTGCACAAACACACCATGTTGGAGATACCATTCCTACCCCTTACATTTTTTCTCATTGATTTTTGCAAGTTTCTAGGCAGCTCCTACATAAGGTTCAGAGAAATGAGCACACTTTCAAAGTAAATGCCTTCATTTGCACAAGGCAAATGCATATCTTCAGGCAGTCACTTGTGTGTCCTACTAAACTGCCTTACCCAGAAGGATGCCTGAAGACCTGCCATAATAATTCAGAGCATATATTATATTTAAAAGGCCTAGCCTACATGTAGTCAGTATGTGAAGGCATTTGTTTCTAAGATATGAAGCTGAATGTCCTGGATTCAGCTAGAATAGAGTTGATTTCCCTCCTAGATGCTGGTATGGTGTTGTGTTTGGGATTTAGGATGATGTTTTAATTGTTGCAGAGCAGTGCTTACATTAAGCCAAGGACATCTCAGCTTCTCGCTCTGTCCTGCCAGCAGGCAGGCTAGGGGTGCAGCAGGAGCTGGGAGGGGACAGACCCAAGACAGCTGACCCAAACTGGCCGAAGGGTTATTCCATACTATCTGACGTCATGCTAAACAATATATAGGGGTGGCTAGCTGGGATGGGGGGGCCGTCTGCTCAGGGATAGGCTGGGCATCAGTCAGCGGGTGGTGAGCAATTGCATTGTGCATCACTTGTTTGTACACATTGTTAGTAGTAGTACTATTATTATTATTATTATTATTATTATTATTATTATTATTATTATTATTATTATTAACATCATCATCATTATAATCATCCTTTCTTTTCTGTCTTAATAAACTGTCTTTATCTCAACCCACAGCCTTTCATGTCTTTCTAATTCTCTCCCCATCCCAGAGAGGGAGCTGGGAGGGTGAGCGAACAGCTGTGTGGTGCTGAGCTGCCAGACAGGTTAAACCAGAACACTGAATTCAGTTGTCATCTGTAATGCATACACCTGCTGGGCTGTAAACTGTCGAAAGCACTGCAAATAAAACACTGTAGAGAGAACATGGGAAAAAGACATTCCCATGAAATCAGTCACTGAGCAGCACAGGGAACAAACCTGGTGAATCCTGCCTGTGACATCAAATGGCCATGTACTGGATGTGTTTTAGGAGTAGGCTCTAAGGTGCACTCTTGTCCAAAATAAATTACAGGAAGAGCTCTTGCCTAGAGGTGCTGTCTAGAAAGTAGTAAAAGGCAGTCTGTGCAATTGGGAAGATGGCATTTAGAATTATTTCCTTGGAGCAGAGAAGGGGCTCTGAAGGGTATTGCACTTCTTCTTTAAGTGCTCATCCTGAGCACCAAGGCAGATTCAAGTGTCTAACTGGTTAATTATATGTAATTTCAGTAGGAAGGGGTGCTCCATTTTAGACTTCTCTAGCTCTTACATTTTTCTGTCAAGTGTTAACGGATGTTGGGGGAAAAACATCTTTAGCAAAATTCTAATTTAAAAACAAAATAATTGAGCAGACCTTTCTAGGACTGGGAACATTGAGGGCTACCTTGAATTGCCAAGTCTTTGACAAACCAAGCGAGAGTGTCCATCTGCATTTCTGCCAGAGCTCCTTGGTTCTTTCCTCACATCTATACGATTGGTAGAGTGTTAGCCTTCATCACAGAATAAATATAAAGCACAGTTGACCCATCAGCCTGGGAGTTGTATGCATGCTGCTGAATCCCACTTCTGGAAAATCAGTGCAGAAAAGCTGGGAAATGAGAGTATAGTAAAAAAATAAATAATTATAACAACAGTGACGACAACGACGATTTTATTATTATTATAATCATCATCATCACCACAATAATTAATATAATAATAATAATAATAATAATAATAATAATAATAATAATAATAATAATAATAATAATAATAATAATAATAAAGGTCGAAAATTGCACAGCTTGGAATTGGCAATGTCGGGCGATGCCCTGGTCCTTCTGATCTCGTGTTGTCTACTCGGCTCTCCTCCCTGGGCTTTCCCGGCTGTTTTTGGGGCGAAACCTTTCCGCGGCGCCGTGTGCCGGCAGTGCCATCTACCGCCGGCACCTGGAGCCGGCTGCTTTTCCATGGCCGGGGGGTGGCTGCGGGGAGCCTCACGCTCAGAAGAAATAAATTTCTGGCTGCCTGTTCCTCTGCTCAGCTGCCTGGGCACGACGAAGAGCAGACACGGAGTCGCGGCTGTGCTTAAGGGCCAGGCACAATCCGTTTTTTCATGTCTCAGGGAAAGGTCTCAGCGCTGCTTCCCTGTTTGGAGCCTTGCATGTACTGCTACATGACTGCTCACCCTTAAATCCAGGGAAAATGCGCACGGTCATTTTTATGGTCTGGGGTAACTGAAAAGAGAGAGCATGTGCAAAAGCCCTTCAGAAACTGAGCGGAGGCAATTTTCACTAGGTATTTCTTTTGGATTAAGCTGTCTGGCTATACAAGCCAGGAACAGGCAGTACTTGAGAAACACTACAAGGCATTCAAGGAAAGCAGCCAGAGGGCATTAGGTAGCACTGGCCATTTTCTGGGAGAATGTAGGAGTAATACTTAATTTATTAGTACAACCTCAATATTTTGGTCAGTCCTGTCCAAGAACTGGCTAAAGAGGCTGGGAGTCTCTGGCCTGGGGAAAAATAAATAAATAAATAAATAAATAAATAAATAATAAAAAAAGAAAACGGAAATCTAGAAGGGATGACATAGAACCATCAAGGGGGTACCAAGGAGAGAATCAGGGACAATTGCTTGTTTTCTCCTACAGTTAAGGAGTTAGTGAGTATTGGATAAAATTAGTTGGAAACCCCTTCAGAACAAATGAGAGCAACTAGCTATATCCCAAATACGTTGCAGAGCTACGGTTCTCTTAACAAAGTCCAATGGATGCTGAAGCTCTGCAGGGCTACCAAGTTGTCTGGGCACTGAGGGCACCCCCTCAGCCCTCCCTTGTCACCCCCTGCCCCAGTGAGGGCCTCATCTGAACACCCAGTCTTATGTTCTTACAAACCAAGACATTATCAGTGAGAAACTTTTAGTGAAATCAAGACAATCTTGCTGGATAAGTGGAGCGAGATGCTCAAAAATGAGAAAGATTGAATCACAGAATCACACAGAATCACAGAATTACACAGAATCACAGAATTTCTAGGTTGGAAGAGACCTCAAGATCATCGAGTCCAACCTCTGACCTAACGCTAGCAGTCCCCACTAAACCATATCCCTAAGCTCTACATCTAAACGTCTTTTAAAGACTTCCAGGCATGGTGACTCCACCACTTCCCTGGGCAGCCTGTTCCAATGTCTAACAACCCTTTTGGTAAAGTTCTTCCTAAGATCCAACCTAAAACTCCCCTGGCTCAACTTAAGCCCATTCCCCCTCGTCCTGTCACCAGGCACGTGGGAGAATAGACCAACCCCCACCTCTCTACAGCCTCCTTTAAGGTATCTGTAAAGAGCAATAAGGTCACCCCTGAGCCTCTTTTTCTCCAGGCTGAACAAACCCAGCTCCCTCAGCTACTCCTCGTAAGACTTGTTCTCCAGGCCCCTCACCAGCTTCGTCGCCCTTCTCTGGACAGAGAACATTGAACTTCAGAGAAACAGGGAGGCTGAAGATAGAGACTGAATATGTTAGATCCTGTGAGGGGATTTGAATTTGCTTCTATCACCTCTAAAGAATTTAGGTCCCAATAGCCAAGAATAGCCATGTTTCAATATATTCCTCAGAATGTGTCCCAAGAATAGCCCAACTGATGGATATTTTTCACATTTTGTTTTGTTTTTGCAAGAAAAAAGAAAAAAGAAAAAAGAAAAAAGAAAAAAGAAAAAAGAAAAAAGAAAAAAGAAAAAAAAAAAAGAAAAAAGGAAAAAATAAAAAAAGAAAAAAAGAAAAAGAAAGAAATTAAAAAGCAATTTGCTTCATGTGCATAGAACTATTTGGGGTTGTTTCCATTTACTTTCTGTTTTCATAAATAGTACATTTATTTATAGCTTGGAAAACAGAAAAAAAAACTATTTTTTAACCTTTGATTTCTGAGAAAGAGGTTTAGGGTCCAGTGGCTGGCTGGCTAAGATATGTGGGAGCACAGAAGCTGCCTCCTGCTGTCCCTCCAGCGGTCAGTGAGCAAAGAGCACAAGATGCTCCCAGGGCCTGAGAGGTGTTTTGCCTTTCCTATGGGATGAGTTAATAAACTTAACTCCAGGGAAGCTGTGATATGCTCATGCCTTGCACTCACTAAGCCTAATTAGTTCAGGAGCAGAAGTACATTTGTTGCCTATGCTGAACCCACGAGTATAGAAATAGTTATTACTGAAGAGGAAGCCTGTCGCTTTCCTTGGAGAGACTCAGGAAGGCAGAGGTGCCACCTACCAGCTTATAGGAAGAATTATACATGGCTGGAAGGAATAAAGGGTTTGCCAGCCCCAGTCCTGGCACTCATGGGAGCAGCACAGCAGGGGTTGTGTACAGGGGTGGCTCATCGCCTGGAGCTCTGGGGCAGCGAACTAGATGCTGCAGGCTTCTCTCTGAGGACAAGCTCACAGCACAGACAGTTCTTGTTTTGGGATGACTGTAATGACAAAGACAAAACAACACAAAAAAAAAAAAAAAACTTGAAATGAATGGAGAAAATCCCATATTTATCATATTTATAGAATTTTACAGGGCCTGCCTGGACTTTCAGGGTTGAGAGCCAGTGCGCTTTCATGAGACAAAGAGCTCTGACTGTTATTGCTGTGTTTTTCAGGCTTTAGAAAGGAATTATCTAGGGATTTCAAAAGCCCCAGACCCAGCAGAGATTCCACAGTGTAATTTGTGAAGCGAGACAGCTGACCAAATACAAACTCAATTTTACTTCACAGACATGAAAGCCAGGAATCTAGGCTTGTTTCTCTCAAATTGGTGATGAGTAAAGAGTTTCAAGCCCATAGCCCATTAAAAACACAAAGGGTGATAGAGCAGAAAGTAAAGGCTTCATCTGGCATAGAAAAGGAACGAATCCTTGTTACAAGATGACACAGCCCAGGTGTGGTCGTTGTGCTATCCAAGCACTCACTCAGAGCAAGGGTTACTGTGTTTAGTGGGGACACAAGAATGTGAAACAACTGTCTTCACAGAAATAGTTCATTGCTATCATTTTAAAGAAAATTGGACTCCCCAAGGTATCCTAGTGAGCACTTTTGCATCAAATGTGTGCATGAAAGTGCTCCATCCCTTGAAGCAGTGAGCTGAGAAATGTATCAAAGAATGACAAATAATCACTCAATATGCAGAGAAATAACTCCCAGAAACATTTATTCAAAGCCATCAAAGTTTGAGCTGGGACCATAGAGCAAGGCAGTCTCTATTTTGGCATATATATTGCATGCGTATCAGGAAAAATTTCCTTTAGCTGCATCAGACCCTGGACCTGGGGCACTCAGGAACACGAGTGCTGAAGGGAATTCAGTATATGCCATGTTTAGGGATGCAAGCTTTCTCTGTTGTTTCTTCTAGCACCACTAATCTGCTACTTTGTAGCTGGTCAGTCCCATTGTGCTAAACTAGTAAAGTAAAATGTATTTACTTAGTCATCTTTATAAGACTTAACTTCAGTAGATACACAAAAGGACAGAATCACAATGTGGCTGAGGTTGGCAGGGCCCTCTGGGCTCACCTGCTCCAAGCCCTGCCCAAGCAAGGATACCCAGAGCAGGCTGCCCAGGCCCAAGCCCAGGTGCCTTTTGGACATCTCCAAGCAGGGACCCCACAGCCTCTCTGGGCAGCCTGTGCCAGGGCTCCTCACCCACACAGCACAGAAGTGCTGCCTGGTGCTCAGGGGGAGCCTCCTGTGCTCCAGTTTGTGCCCAGTGCCCCTTGTCCTGGCACTGGGCACCACTGAAAAGAGCCTGGCTCTGTCTTCACTGCACCCTCCTTTCAGGTATTTATAGACATGGATGAGATCCCCCCTGAGACTCCTCTTCTCCAGGCTGAGCAGTCCCAGCTCTCTCCACCTCTTCTCATAGGAGAGGCGCTCCAGTCCCTTCATCATCTTGGTGGCTCTCTATCAGACTCTTTCCAGCACGCCCATGTTTCTCTTCTACTGGGAAGCCTGGAACTAGACACAGAACTTCAGATACAGCCTCACCAGAGCTGAGTAGTTGGGAAGGATTACCTGTCTTGGCCTACTGGTGACATTTTGCCTAATGCAGCCAAGAATACTGCTAGCCTTCTTAGTGGTAAGGGCACGTTGCTGTGTCACATTCAACTTGGTGTCCTCCTGGGTCTTTTTCTGCAGAGCTGCTTTCAGGCTGGGTGCCCCCCAGCATGCACTGGTGGTTGGGGTTGTTCCTCAGCAGGGGCAGGACTTTGCACTTCTTGTTGCTGAACTACATGAGATTTTTTTCAGCCCACTTCTCCAGTCTGTCAGGGTCCTCCTGGATTGCTGCACAGCCCTCTGCTGTATCAGCCACTCCCCCGAGATTCATGTCATCTGCTCATTTACTAAATTACCAAATATTGCACAAAATCAGTGCTATCATTAAAAAGAAAAAAAAAAAAAAAAAAAAAAAAAAAAAAAAAAAAAGATGAAAAGGGAAACAGATTATAAACCATTTATTTTTGAGCTAATATCCTATACAATTGTGCATTGGTAGCCACTACACTGCCAGCAAAATAACAGCAAAGAATCTGATAAAATATATTCATAACAATCTTTCAAATCCTGCAATTACATTTGGTTTCAAATACAGAAAAAAGTCTAAATCTCACCTATATTTAGCTTATTTCATTTGCATCTTCTACAACTTTTGCAGTTTACAAATGGACATGCGTTGATGCATAAAGATATACTTTACCAGTGTTAATCACAATTTTTATTAAAATAAATAAGCAAATATATTGAGATGATACAAATGAAGCACAGAGAATTCATCCTAATTTTACATGATCTGAGGGATTCAAGTAAGCAGAGTCAAGGCATGAAATTTCCAAATGAAAAGCAATCTAGAAACAATGCTCTTACCACATCTTCTGAACAATATTCTCCTTGTATTACTCTGGTAAACCCATTGAGTGATGCTACAAAATAAGATGCTTAAAGGTAAATAATGAAAATAGCAGGTAAAAAAAAAAAAAAAAAAAAAGAAAATTTTCATCTAAAATAAAATAAGCTGGATTTTCAACTTTCAGATGTGTCACCAAAACAGGAATTCTTCACACTTAACTTTCATCTTAAAAAGTTAAGCATGATTCAGCTTATGCAAGATAGTGATTTTAAAAGGATCTACCTATACAAGACACCTTTCAACCACCATATGAAGACAAATGTCTATTTTTTCCCTTCAGCAGGAAAGAAAGAGTATAGGTGGCCATCTTAAACCAGACAGCAATTTTTTATATGGCTCAGATGACATGTGATGAATTGGGTCAGATCACTGAAGATGTCTAGATGTCCATATCCCATAAAAAGGAATCCTAATGACCTGACTGTACTTCTGATTTTGTCCCATTAGGGTACAATTTAGTGTCCCATAAACCAAAGGAACTGCTCCTGTTGTGTTTGGTCAGCACAACAATTAAACTCTTATACTGGACACCTGCAGCCAGTAGTTGTGTTCTCCAGCTGCATATCTGAACTGTTCTATACATCAAATACAAGTACCCAGGTGTAGCCTTTGGTCACTTCTCTTGTACTTCTCATAAGCAAAAGGAAGGCTGGCTCTGCAATCACACACACACCAGCAAACACCAGAACTGTGTGCATATTTGAAGACCGCTGCTCTCTCCACTAACACAAGATGAGGACCATCTGTATCTCATTGCTGATGTTGATGACTTCACCACAGTTTTTGCACACCAAGCTCATTCTTGCAGGAGTCTTCATAGCTAAGTGAAGAAGAAAAGGATCTCCAAAATCACCCAAGTGCTTGGCCTGCCCTTCTGGCACACGAGCAATGTGGCACTAACCCTGCAGGTGCACAGTGGTCCAGATATGGAGGTAAGATGAGGTTGATGGTGTAAGAACTAGACCTTCATCATCCTCAGTCTCATATCTGTTGGGTAGCCAGTATTCCCAGGGGAGCATCCAGGAGAGCACAGAGTGATTGTAACTGCACTTTGGTTTGTGGCAGCAGGACAGCTTCCTGGGAGGAAAAGAAAAACAGCCACTATTGAAATTTAGCTGGAGGAAATATTCATTTTTATGACCTCAGTGGAATAAGAACTGCATACATAATGTGCATTTGAGAGTCTTATACACTGCACCTGCAGATCAGCAATGGAGAGAGGGGCATAAATTATCTATTGTACGTTTAATTTGGGATGGACTGTAATTTCACTATTTATATTGTTAATTTTATAACCACCCATTAGAGGTCCCGTTATTATTACTCCCATTCAAAATGCTATGAATGAGGTAGAAACTTTTCAAGAAAACAAATTATCTTATTCTCAAGGTGTTCTTTTTTCTTGGGTGGGAAGGGAGACAGAAGCTCTTGTTTTTCAGATGCATGCTGAGGAATACTTAGGAAATGTCACTGAATACTCAGGGCAGAAAGGAGGAGTGCTTAATGCCTGCAAGTGATAGCCTGTTAGCCCGTGTCCTTGAAAAATAATATGCTACAAGGAAAATATGTGTAATATTGAGGTGGGGCTCCCTTATGTCTCAGAGCAACAGGAATAAGTGATATAAATGGGTGATTAAAAGCATTTCCTCCGTTATTACCGCACTGTGGGGAGCTGCCAGCAGCAATGACTTACTTGCTGTCATGGCAGAAATGTGTGTTTCAGATCCTGGCCTAAATGCAGATGATTGGTGGTTGGTGCTCATCTATCTGCAGCATGATATACATAGTAAATAAATAACACCTGCCAGGGGGCCTTGCTTGCTTTGAAAGTAGGTTCAGCTGGGTTCCCTTTTCTTATCCTTACAGTGGTGTGGATGCAGCCCTCACATCCATAAGCCTTGCTTACAGAAGAAGTGCAGATATCCTTAGAGTTTAATGCACACAAAATGCTATTCCTGCTGGGCTGGGATATGAATTTTCTTTGTAAGGTGTTGTTAGCCATAAGCTCCTTTTCAAGTTACTGGTTTGCTGGGGGTGGTGGCAGGGAGGACTCAGCAAGTTGGTTGTTCCCATCCTTCCTGGACTGAGGGCTCTACTAGAGACTAACAGCTATCGTAAATTATCACTGCAGGTATTGGCAACACTACTGATGGGAAATCTTTCCTCAACAAACCTTGATGTGTTATTAAGGCACCATGTTGAACTTGAAAGGCTTAAACATGGAGAAGAAAACGTTTCAGCTCATCTGGGAGGAGAAGATCAGTTATTTTCTGGTGCTGCTTGTGTCCAAAGCACCTCCTGATGGACAGGCGGCACAAATGCATCAAGGACAGTGGCCCTGGAGAGAGAGCCAGGAGAGAGGTTACACACGTGGCTTAATCACACCAAGATCCTCCATCAATGCTCAGCCCCCCCAACACACTTGGCAGTGAAAGCCAGACTGATGTCTACCAAAGAACATCAGCCTGCCTGTGAGTCAGTTCAAGCCTCATTACTCTCTGTCATTATGCAGACATAATTAGTATCAACAGCATCATTCCCTTCTAAATTGCAGAAGTGTGAAGCAGCTTGTGCTACGAAGAGATGATTGATGCTTCCTTCCAAGTCCTTCCACCCATACCCTCACTGAGATCCAAGTTTGCAGTCCACTGCTTTCTTGAGACTTATTTCATAACAGTGGCAAACACATAGCAAACAAAAAATTATACAATCCTTAATTTAAACCTTCCAATTAACCAGTCCCATGATGATAAATACAATACCTGCTGAAGAATCTGTGGTGCCTTTTTTTTTTTTTTAATGCATATATAATGTAATTAAAGGCTTGTTTGGGAGGTGTATCCTTTCTATGAAAGGTAGATCCTGTGCAGTGCTTTTAACTGCAGCTCCTGCTACCATCCAGCCCCCCAGCCTGTCATTTGCACGGCCATATGGCACACACAGGGTGACCAGCACCAAGGGCAGTGAGGGAACATTCAGGGGGCAGATAAGAAGGGGAGATACAGGCAGGTGGTGAGCACAGACAAGGGAGTCTCAGACAGGAGTGGGAAGGAGATAAGTGGAGATGGTGCAGAAAACAAGAGGGAGCTGGGAGAGAACAGTGTAGGTGCTATCAGCCATGCCCACCTGCATGGTGGACAAGGTGGTAGTGAGCAGAGGAGCTGAAGTGTCAGCACTGGTGGAGGAGTGAAGTGCGGTACAGAGGGAACGGGTATGGCAACAGAAATAGCAAGTACAAGTGAACTCTTCAAAACTACGGTGCATATTTGTGTTGTTAGCTTTGCATGTAAGACCCTCGCTGCGATGCCAGCAGGTTATGTGGTGGTGTGCAAGTGGAGGACATGCACAAGCTGTGTATGCCAGTGCTATGGGGCTGTGAGCCTCGCTTGCAGGGTGACTCTGAACCCACAGCACATTTGCAAACCTCCACGTGAGACCAGAGGGTGCAACGTGTGCAGCCCTCTCACATGTCACAGCCATTCATCCAACCAAAGGAATCAGACATCAGCTGCTGATCGGGCATGACCCTACTCAGGAAAAGGAATGTTGGAGAACAGCAGAAAACACCAGTCAGCTGCAAAATGCCCTTCAGGCATTCATCGCTTCTAATTTCAGTTACTGACTTACACTTAGAAAAGATCCTTACTGCCCAAGCTGCCAGCTCAGCTGCATAAGAGTTTCTCATGCCAGCTCCACAGGGTGTGCCTGAAATATTTTATTTTATTTTTTTTATCTCAAATAAACAGGATGCATGTGGTACCATGGGAGTCATGAGTCTAATGCAGCAGGGACTTGAGCTTGAAAAGATCACCACTCTGTGCATCATAGATTAGGCTGAGAAACCAAATATCTGCTGCACATAACATAATATGCACAGCCCCGTTGCTTTCACGCTTTTATTTTCATATTACTGTTCCATGCAGGGCCTGATTCATCGCTTTATTGCCAGTTTTACCTTGGTGTAAATCTGTTTATGATAACAATCACATAAATACTAAGTGGCATAATAGAATTGTGGAGCAATGTGTAACTTGTTTAAAACAATGAAAATCTAGACTATTTAGCAATGTGTATAGCTTACTAACTGAATGAGAACAGCTAAAGTAGAACATAAGCAGATACTAGAGAATTTATTCTAGTTTTCCTCAAGTATAGTTAAGTAAAATTTCTCTCCATAATTCATTGAAGTATTCATAACCAATAAAATAAAAGGGTCTGGAAACTATTTCATTTACAGCTGCAAAATAATCACTTCCTAAGGGTCAAGCCTACGGCTTGATACTACTGGATTATTCAGCATATCGTTTTGGCCTTTAAAAGCAGAGAAACAAAATAAACAAAACCTAATATATATATATATAATATATATATATATATATATATATATATATATATTCATTATATCAATCTTGTGTAGTTTTCCTTAATCCCCATAAAACAACAGCTAACACATATTTTTGCATCCACACAAGGTTTTGGCCCAAAAATGTAAGTAAAGGCCAATAAACCAGAAGGTCGGTGTTGCAATATAATTTCCCCCACCCCCATCACATGCAATGAACAAAGCAAGCATTAAAGCACTAAAGGGCACCTTCTTTCTGCAGGAACAGTCGACCCAAGGGGCTTCCAGGTGGAACCAGCTCCATCGGCCTCTTGCTTTTGGCATTCTTTGCCCAAATGTCTGCTCCAAAGTCAATCAGCAGCGTCACCAACTCTGCACTGCAACTCCTGGCGGCCGCATGCAGTGGGGACTCAAGGCCCTTGCCGCTGTTCACATTTGCTCCTGAATATGAAGAGACAACAAGGAATAATGACTATAGCACAGTCTCTTTCCATTTCCTGCACTAACTGCTGTTTCTCTGAATAATCTGTAAAGACTGGAGTGTCCACCTAGAGGTGGACTTCTGTGCTTTAGGGCTTGGTCCCACAATTTGCACATACACAACTTGTGCTGTGTGGGAAGCAGTCGGGTGTTACCAAGAAAATTATCCCAGAAAAACAGGGCATGAGGAAGTCTTTCATCCACAGCCCAGCCCACAGACCCTCTTGTCACAGGACAAAGATGTAGGTCCACCTATGGCCCACCTTGCTCCCCACCTGAGCAATCCATTCACTTAAAATACATGCAGTGTTTCAATTTGCTCTATACCAGAGGCTTAAACTGATGGGATTTCCAAGTTCTGAGTTACCCAATGTGCTGGAGGAAAAAACATGAGGATGGAAAATTCTAGAGGCCCTAGATAGAGGAGGGTGTAAGTACGCTGTGATTTCAAAGTGCTTCCAATCTGTTATCCTGGGCTAATGGTTCATAAAACTCAAGGGTGAGCTGCAGAACTAATTCAAAACTATTTATAACATTTTTAAAGTACACATGCCTGTACATAGAAGACAGAAAAGGAAAAAAAAAAAAAAAGAAAACAATAGACAAAATTATATTTATATTGTGTTTGATTTCTTAAAACAAAAATCAACATGATATATAAAACATAAGGTCATTTAAGTGTGGGTTTTTTTGTTTGTTTTTCAAAGGGGCTTTGTTGTTCCTTCTTTTTTGTATGAGCTGTGTGGTTATATGTCTCCTTTGGTTAGGAGAGATGAATTACCGGAGATAACAAAAAATGGCCTTGAACCTAAGAGCTTGGATTTGCAGCTGGGTTTGTTTTAGGCAAAGAATACAATACTGAATGCTTTTGCACTGTGTTGGAAATGTTGCAAACTTTTTATGAACTTAGTGAGAATTAAAGTGTTTGCAAAAATGGTATGTAAAAGTCACTGAATCATATCTTTTGGATAAAGAGAAAGGAACAAAAAAGGAAGTTTCTTCCTACCCTCTTCAAATACTACAGCAGCACATACACAGACATCAGGAAGGATGTTGTCCTAGGCACCACTGGCAGTGTGAAATCCAAGATCACCCATCATTTTGCTGGGAGCTGTAAACCTCAGTTCCTGTATCATGAATGCCCTGTCTTACACTGCTGCCCTGTTTAACCAGGGCTGCCACTGAGAGCAAAATATCTCCAGATCCAAGAGCAGGTGCTCATGTAACTCTTTGATGCAAAGAGAATCCAATGATGGATGCTATAGGAAAGGAAAGAACACTGTCCTTTATTTTCCCTTTTACCTGACTCAAGCAGCTTCCTGGCACAGTCGACTTGCTGGTTCTCACAAGCTACATAAAGTGGAGTACCCAGATGCTTGATGTTATGATCTATGTTCACCCCATGGCATGCGAGGATCTCGACACATTGCACATGACCTTAAACGGGATAAAGGCAGAGTCAACTCACAGCGATCAGCAGTTTTGCAGCAGTCCAAATTCTCTGTTGCAGCAGTGTAATTTGGCAAAGATTCACCCTTTTGTCAAGAGGTGATAGCGTAATACTTTCATCCACTCCCCTAATCCAGTGTTTTTAACCATGAAACAAGAACTGCAAATCCACAGTTAGAAAACAGGCTAAAGCCCCCACATTTTATCTGACTAATTTCAGATATCTACTGAAGATGAGATGAATCATGTCGTATTTCTCTCCACTGCTCTTGAAGATGGCCAGATGACTCTCGCAGATGTCTACATCTAAAACAGCTGATTTGGGCAATGCATCCCCTGCCAGGTGTCACCACATGAACTCAGAGGCCCCAAGAGCTGGGCTGAGCAGCTCTTGATAAGCACCACGACTGGGAGGAACTGCACCATGACGAGAGCAAGTAGGGAGGAATAACTCATGGCCTAAATCACAAAAAGAATCTTCTTTATCTCTTTTCCACTTCAGCTAGCTGCTAGCAACACATAAAGCAGCGCTGGCACCCATGGGGTTACCTCTCTTAGTGGCTTCGTGTATGGGGGATGCTAAGTCACAGGGCGGGTGCAGGCTGGCTCCGTGTTGCAGCAGTAAATTCAAGCAAGCCACACTGCCACTGACACAGGCACTGAACAAAGGAGTGTGCCAGTCAACAGTCACTCCATTCACCTGGGGAAAGAAAAGACAAAACAAGGCACATGTAAGCTTTTTGTTTGTTTCATAATAGATGAGATTTGGCCTCAACAGAAAACAGGGTTTTCAATAACTTTTATTTTATTCTTTGTAAAAACTGCCTACTGCTCCTGAGGATTAAAACTTTATATTTAAAAGAACATTGAACAAATCTGCAAAAATCTTGCTCCCAAGTGTGCTACAAGATCTCTTGGGAGTTATTGAGACATGTGTGCTCATTTCTCAGTTACCTCGGCTGACATGCACTTGCCTATTGCCCTGTCCTAAACCATCCATTTTTAGCTGAAAGTGTGCAGCCCTTTTTTAATTTTTTAATTTTTTTTTTTTTTTAACTGAAAGGTAATATATGTACAAGTTAAATTTTCTTATTCACTATAAATTTCAATATTAGCTTGAAAAGTAGAGACCATGAGACACACTCATTTCATCACGTTACTTTGCATATTATCTCAATTTTCCTCACATCATATTTATATATTTTTATATAAAGATCATTTGATCTTTACAGTCTTACATCTCTACCTGATACTCTGCATATTGACACCAATGGGATTACTGTATGCAGAATACAGAACATGCACTTAATTTTTACAAGATTATAAGCCATTTGCAAGAGGAACTTCCCACTTATTCTTTCAGTAAATGATGAAAACATTGTACCTTGATCTAAAGAATAAAAATAGTTACTTCTTATAGCTGCACTTTTTGGATTTCTTTGTTAAGAATTACATTTTATAACATGGGTACTTTAGGATGAAGTACAGAATGTAAGTAGTGATACTGTACATCTTCTAGAAAGGGGTGGAAAGAGGGCCAAAATGATCAGAGGGTTGGAGCACCCTCTCCAGTGAAGAAAGACTGAGAAGGTTGGGGTTGTTAAGCCTGGGAAAAATCAGGCTCCAGGGATATGTCATTGTGGTCTTTCAATACTTGGAAGGGGCTTATAAGAAAGATGGAGAGAGACTGTTTACCACCGCCTGTAGTGATAGGACAAGGGGTAGTCATTTTAAAATAAAAGAGGAGAGATTTAGATTAGATATTAGGAAGAAATTATTTATTATGAGGGTGGTGAGGTTTCACAGGTTGCCCAGAGAAGTTGTGGGTGCCCCATCCCTGGAGGTGTTCAAGGCCAGGCTGGATGGGGCTTTGGGCAACCTGGTCTGGTGGGAGGTGTCCCTGCCTGTGTTAGGGGGTTGGAACTAGATGGTCTTTAAGGCCCCTTCCAACCCAAACCATTCTGTGATCCTACAATCTAGTATTAATTTGTCATTATAAAACATACAGACTCTGGAGACAGAGACCTGCCCATGATGTACTTACCTTAGCACCGTGTTTTAATAGGACACTGGCACAAGCAGCATGACCACCTAGGCAGGCTTCATGGAGAGGAGACACCTGGTCTGTTGTAACAAGATTAACATCACTCCCCTGAAGAAATAATAAAAAATATCATTACAAACAACTGCAAAACAAACAAAAAACACCAACAAGAGCAAAAACAAAAAAACACCACCCTTTCATAATGATCCTGAAGTCTTTATTTAATCACAGCTTCCTCAACAGCCTGCAGTTGCTCATCTCATCTGACGGGGTAAGCAAGGAAAGAGTCTGTGATGCTCCAGCTGGAATAGGTACAATCAGAGCATACTGAAGGTTATGCCTTCCACCTACTGATAATCAATACAGAAAGCTGCAGCCAGGGGACTGTCTGATGGAACAATACAGATATCCTTACAGCAGAAACCATTGGCTTGATTCTAACACTGGATCTTTTCTTTCTAGCAGCCTTGGTACTCCAGAAGTTTAAGCTGGAAGAGTATCCAGTAACTCTCCACAGGCTAAATCCAAGAGTTTTGAGGGAATTGAGCAGTGAGGTTCAGAAATCTTTTCTCCCCAGCTGTGGCCTTTTGCAGGGGGGACAGGGGCCCCCTATACCCTCAGGCACTTTGGATGGCATCAGAAACAGAATCTTTCTACAAGTCTTTGGCTCAGTGCACAGAGTTTGTGAAAAGCAAGGAACCATTTGTAATAATAATAATAATAATAATAATAATAATAATAATAATAATAATAATAATGCATTACAGGCAGACCTCACTACATTCTGGTCAAAGCAATTTTCTCACCCTGGATGTTTCACAGTGAAACTCAAACTGCATTCAGCAAACATACAAACCCATCAGAGATCACATCAACCTGGCAGAGGGATACCTGGCTGATGAGTTTCTTTAGAGTAAGCAGGCGCCCATGGATAGAGGCATCATGTAAAGGAGACCAGTCTGAAACAAAGTCTGTATAAAGAGAAAGACAGGAAAAAGGTTAACAGCTCCACAGACTGTTCCTTTTGTGTACTTTACTTCAACTGCATGACCCCAGTAAACCTCTCTTCTTCTAATTTATTACTTGAACTGCTAAGCTTTTCTTGGAGCAGCCACAGGGAGGGAGTGAAAAAACAGGATGGGTTTGCTCTGGGTGTGTTTTTAATTCATCCCATGTTAGTGCTGAGCAGCTGTATTCCCATCCAGAGGATAAGAGAGTGATTTACAGAACACCACCTTGTTCTGACTGAGCTTTTGCTTAGCTTTGAATGATTTCCAGTGACTTTGTTTTCACAAGTTCATTACATTTTACCAATTAGCTCTAAAGGAGTATGTTTTGAAAAGGGTACAGCTGCTCAGTCATTCACCCCTGGTCAGAGATGGGCTAGAGTCAATAATAGGTAACTAGAGAAGGTACCAAAGTACAAGGAGATAAGTTGTGTTACCTGTTGATTTTGTGTCTGTTTTGTGTCTGCTGTTAGCCTGTGCAGTGGTGCATTTTAAGTAACAGCTGTACTCTGCATCGTAGAAACCATAAAAAGGCAGGTATGGAGGGAAGCTCAAAGTAAGGGTCTGTCTTAGCTTTTAGTTTTAACATTTAGTGGAGGAAGGAAAGCGCACAGGATTAACCAAAGCAGACTTGGTGGAAAACATCGTATCTCCAGAAGGTTGTTTATTTATTTATTTATTTATTTATTTTTTAAATTTTAATTTTAGTTTTATTTATTTTATTTTTATTTTAAGAAAGAGATAGATTTTCATCTTACAAACATGTGGAGAGAGTAATTTTCTGCTTTACCTCCCTGGTGCAAGACAAAAGAGCAAAAGCATGTGGGCTTGCAAGGGGACCTGCTCACAGATGCTGAAGGAAATGAGACTCCTCCAATGTGTGGAAACCCCAGGGAGGGAGCACATGCTGAGACACAAGTAGCTCCCAGGACATTGCAGGGGATGGAACAGGATGCCTGCTGCATGGCACTAAGGATACAATCCCAGGCCACGAAGGGAGAAATTTTACCCACAGGGGTCATAAAGAAACTCTACTACTATGATAAACACATTGATATTTAAAGTGCCTGTATAAAGCAAATAGATTTGTATTTGTTCTTGTTAGGTCTTCTGTAAAAGATTGACTTAAGGTCACTTTGTTGGGTGACTTAAGAGGCACAAAAGGTCAGCATCAGAAACAGAGTTTTAACTCCTGTTTCCAAGTAATTTGATATTTAGAAACTGATGTTTAGAAAAATACCACATGCCAAAAATAAGTATTGCAAATGAGTCAACATAGTTCTAGTTGGATGAGGGAGGTGTAGGAGGAAACCCATATGGTTAAATTTGGTATCAAACCTGTCAAGTCACGTAGAGTATTTTTTAGAAAGATTTATTGTCCAGGCAAAAATATTATTTGATGATTTTTACAAAATATACCTTCCTTTCCTCAGTTACCCAGTGTAAAGGTCTGAGGAAATACTTACTGCTAATGACTTTACACTTCATTTCTCTGGTTGCTGTATCTGTTGTTTATTTCAATCACAGAATCACAGAATTTTCTAGGTTGGAAGAGACCTCAAGGTCATCGAGTCCAACCTCCAACCTAACGCTAACAGCCCTCCACTAAACCATATCCCTAAGCTCTACATCTAAACGTCTTTTGAAGACTTCCAGGGATGGTGACTCCACCACTTCCCTGGGCAGCCTGTTCCAGTGCCTCACAACCCTTTCAGTGAAGAAGTTCTTCCTAACATCTAACCTAAAACTCCCCTGGCTCAACTTAAACCCATTCCCCCTCATCCTGTCACCAGGCACGTGGGAGAACAGGCCAACCCCCACCTCGCTACAGCCTCCCTTGAGGTACCTAAAAAGAGCGATAAGGTCGCCCCTGAGCCTCCTCTTCTCCAGGCTGAACAAGCCCAGCTCCCTCAGCCGCTCCTCGTAGGACTTGTTCTCCAGGCCCCTCACCAGCTTCGTCGCCCTTCTCTGCACCCGCTCAAGCACCTCGATGTCCTTCTTGTAGCGAGGGGCCCAAAACTGAACACAGTACTCGAGGTGCGGCCTCACCAGAGCTGAGTACACAAACTAGTTTAGTACTGAGGATTACTCAAATATTAACAGAGAGGCTCTTTAGTATTACATATTCATGGCTGACAGCCAGCTGATATGGCTATATATATATATATATATATATATATTATTAGTGTGGCCCTGAGCATATGTATATATATGCTCAGGGCCACACTAATCCCTCTGGGAGAGATTTACTTCCTTCAGTATTCATTGCCTCAAAACTCAGTATCTGTTCTATGTTAATGGCCCAGGTACCCCTGAGAAGGAAGAAAAGCATTTCCAGATGGTATTTCATCCATTTTCTTTTACTAACACGTTTTGCTGCTCTCTGGTGATGTCTCTCTCTCCTTCCACTAACTACAGAGAGAATCCCAGTGACCGTCTTAGGCAAGTTGCTGAGGTTTTCAGGGACTAGACCTCTGTGAATTATTACGTGAGTGGAATAGTCTTAACAGTGAAAGGTCTGCTTTCAACTACAAACCCAATAAAATACTGTAATTTCTTAAATAACTTTCACAGATTAGTTGATGATGTCAGTGCTTATGCAAGGTCTGTATATCCTGCTTTGTCTCAGGTATAAGCACATGGGGGAGCTCTGAATCCCTCACAGCTGATGTCCTGCCCTTTCTGGCTATGCCACAGTGTGCCAGGATGGGGTAAACCATCACCTACTCTGTTGGGCTATTGCTGTCTCACCTCCCAGAGTGCTCAATAAGGGACAACAGATTTAAACAAGATAAGATGTAGCATAACAAGAATTGTATTGTCTTTGGGTTTGAAATATTCTGCACTAAATAAATTGTGACTGAAGATGTTTGTATCTGAAATGTGCTGTCTCTACTACACACGGAAGACCTTCACCTACATAGCTATGTTAGGCAGGAGTGTGACCTTCTGCTTTATAATGACTACAGAAAGGCCTGCTATAGATTTAGGTATTATTGCAAAAATCCTTTATACCTGTAGAGCATATTTTCCTAGAATTATTCATATAAGCAAAAGTTTATTCCTACTTCTGCAGCACACCATTTTTAAGCCACTAGATGCTCATATTAATGTTTATCTGAATAGCACAGTTTTGCAAATATATGGATATTGCATTTGACTGTCTACGAATTATGGCTCATTGATGGATTAAACATGGTAAATTTTAGTCTTTCCATTCTTGGGCACCCAAAACCTGTGGCTCACTTTAAGAAGCAACAATTCAAACATTCAAAATAATTCAAATAACAATTCAAACTGGCAGCAGTCACACATACATGACTGAGACAGAAGCCAACTGGCCCTTGTGACAGTTCTTAAATGAATGAAAAAAAATCTAGAGGGGCCGAAAAGGCTTAATCTTCTCTTAAGATAACCCTTCTCTAACAGTGCTCTAGCACACTCCTGGCTTATAGGACAATCTCAGTGACATCCTGGAAATAACTTCGGGACAGGTATGAAGCCCAGAGGTGGATGAGTTGTGAGCAAGTTTAAAAAAAAAAAAAAAAAAAAAAAAGGCCTTTAGGAAAATAGGTCTCTTTAAGGATGGTCAGGCAAACAGGCAAACAGTTGATTAAGGATTTTCACCATTTCTCCTTATTCCCTTGTCTCTAGTTATGATTGCCACATAGTTAAGAGAAGGTAAAGGGGGAGGGGTTGGGGGTTGTACAAAATAGTAGGTAATTCATTGTTTTATGCTAGATTTACATTTAAATTGTCAGAGATAACACTCGGTGCTCCTTGGGGTCAGAAAAGAGATTTATCTTGTGTCTACTGGAGACTGACCACAACTGGAGACTGGACACAGACCTAGCAGAAGGATCTCCTATTACTCTGACATACTCTGTCAGTATGTTCTGCTCATGGGTGCAGTTAAAATCTATAAGCTTTGAAATCCGGAGATGCTCGGAAAGAAGGCTGGGAGGGACCATCAGCTCTGCAGCTGTGCTTCTTCCAAGCCTGGGGCACAGTCTCCTTCCTGTGCTCACCATGGTGGTCTTTTTTAAAAAAATCCTATTTTGACTCTTTGTCCTGCTCTTGACATGTAATTATCACAGCTGTGGGGTTTGGGTCTTTACCTACAAATCATAAGTTTGTTGCCACAGAACAGGGAAAGTGTTTGGTGACATACTGACCATGCCTACAGACTAGGTGTTTGGTGGACACTGAAAATCACTATCTATTCCATGACTGAGAGATACTGTCAGAGATTGTGTGGATTTTATAGTGCTAGATAAAGAGCTTCAAGTTTTTTTGTAGATTAGTCCAGCCAACTCCAAAACAATACTCAGACACAGATCAAGGAAGAACTTTGTATCAGAGAAGGCACTTGTAGAAAAAGCTGCACCAGTTTTGGCTCTTCACTCTACACAAGCCTTCCTCAGCAGGACTATCCCAACAGGCTTTGTATATGCAAGCATCCTTCCTGCCATGCTCAAAGTCATGCAACACATTGCCTCAGCTTCATGTTATGAAAACAACATTCTGTTGGTCTGCAACATGACCCTGATATTTTATCAAAGACTTTGAACTGGGAAAATATACAAAAAATGATATGAATGTCTCAGAAAAATCAGAGTCCAGCAGTGTGGATTTAGCCAGTCTTCTCTTGAGGGGACAAGACTTAAGCAAGTGAAAATATTCACTTAAGCCTTAAGCAAGTGAAAATATTCACAGGCAAGTCAGCCTGAACCATTTGGTCTCAAAGACAGAAATGGCCCCAGTCTCTTTTATTTAGCAGCATAGAAACAGATAACTAGACTCCACAAATCAAGAGGTCTTTTCAAGCTTTATATTCCTATCACTGTGAGAGTTGAAAGGAAAAAAAAAAAAAAAGGAAACTGAGAAACAATCCAGAATTCATGGGCACAAATTCAGCAACTCAGTTGTGACCCATATTGTGAGGATCCTCAATATTAGAAAGCCAAAGGAAGAGATGTTACCCCAATACAGCTTTACAAGTGGTACTGGGAGCATGAAATGAACAGAGGAATGAACTCTGGAAGTCTGGGTACTGTATGTTAATTAGCTTTCAAAGAGAATTATATTCTTTGTCAATGGCATCATTTGAGAGCTTTCTGCCTCTTTCTACATCTCATGGGCTGTGTTCCACAATAACCATGTGTTTGCAGTAAGTTTACAAACATTTTTTGGCTTTAACAAATGGACAGCTATTTCCAGAAGCTATGGTTCTGTTCTCATAAGGATATGTCATCTCCTAAGGGCAGCCAAACCATGGTACAACTATTAAAGCACAGTATTATTAATTGACTAAAATAGCTTTTCTTTGAAAGTGGTGAGTATCAGATGATACTTGTTAAATTACATTCAACTGTGTAAAGTTAAATATTTATTTTTCCAGTGTGCAAAGCTGTGAAGCATCTCTGTTTTCATTGTCCACCCTAGGAATGACAGTCACATTGTCAGTGCATTGTGGTGCACTGAGATTACTGTTCTACATTTCCCTGTGCTTTGTCAACAACCCTCACCATGTTGTTTTAAGCAGTCCTGTGAGAAGACCCAAATCAGTATTGATAAGAGCAAGTGAAAACCAACTCCCAGAAACATCACTAAGTAAAGACCCTTGATTTTGTCAATCTCTTTGAAATGAGGGCAGCTGTACACCTTCAAACCTTCATCTCACTCCCAGTATGTTGAACCAAGCTCAGTTCTAACAGGCATCCACTCCGGTGGTATTGCCTGTGTCATGCTGTTTTTCTTATTGATCCTGCCACCGTTACCACTGGATGTGTAGCCAGTGCCATTGTGTAACCAACACCATTGCCAGATCTTCATGAGTTGCAAGGGAACCGTGTTTACAAGTTATGATAAAATCTAGATTGAAGAACAAGTTTTCTGAGCTGTGCTTAATCACTTTTTGGCCAAAAAAAATACAGGCAGAATTTTGTATGAACTACCAAGATGATATATCAACGTGTCAGTATTTTGGTGACAATAAAGGAGGTGTATGGTCATGTCACCATATCCAGATGCAGCCTTTATCCATTCAGTGCTTTCTTGAGAAAAGGCAGGTTTCCACTGAGACTCTAAACCAGGGCTTGACCAGACCATAGTCATCCATAAACTGGCCATTACCTTGTAATTTTGTAAACTCTTAACATCAGATTAGAAGAGTGACTAGAAGAATGTCAAAGACAAGCATCAGTGGACAATAAAAAGAGGTATGTGCAAAGATGATATCCTAAACCACTGAGAGGGGCTGAGGCCTTTATCCTAAATGGAAGTGGAGGCCTAAGGTAGCTCTAAGCTAGTCTTGGATACACTGGGCAGCGGGAGTCTCAGGGCCTGTAGGATGCCTGGCGTAGTAAGTACAGCATCAGTAATATAAATGATCACTATTTTCACTACATAAGCATCTGATTAAAGCCTTAGGAAGTGCCAATGTGAACTTCTTATATCCTGAAATAACATTGTTTAGGAAAGTACTCAAAATATTTTGCCCACCAAGCTGTCCATGGAGGAAGAAGACTGTTGTACACAGGTGGTGAAGTTGTGTTTGCTGCACGTACTACCACAGCAAAGTGGATTTCTGATTGCCAAAAATGCATACAGCTGCTCTCTTATGGAGGAATGAGCCTGTTTATCCAAACTTGAAATGTACCCACACCTTAATCCACAGGCAAGCTGAGTCAGGCCTCAAGGCTTTCAGCCTCTAGACATCCAATACCCACTGGTTTTCCTTGGCATTGGGCCATCCAGTTACCCTTTCACCACTGAAAACCCCAGGCAACCCAGAGGTTACATGACACCTCTGGTCCTCCACCTGGGCCTCTGAGCTGGCAGAGCGTGTACGGAGGGAGCCTTAAACCCGTAAGCACATGAACATCCAAGCCCTGACTGCAGCCTGGGGACAACAGAGCCTTCACAACACCCTTCTAGGAGAGCATTCAGTTCTGACGGTGGCTGAATGTATCTTTCTACAGCCTCTGATCGTGAGGAGGGTGTCATGCACTCAGTGCACATCCCAAGGCCGGTTCCCTTTCATGGTGCTCTCACACAGTGCAGCTCACAAGGGGCTTTGAAATCCTTTCAGCTGAACTATGCTCTTGCATACACATTTACATACACATAGGCTTATGGCATGTATAACAGTACCACAAATGGTATTTTTCATATTTAAAAGCTTTCGCTTAATGTTTGTGATATATGTCACCAAATAAAATCCTGCTGTAAGTCACCAGCAGACCTTACTGATGCTGCTAAGGACCAAGCAAGCACAGGAGGAACACACCAAGCTCCAGCATCTAGGGGACTGAGCCACCCATGTGCAGCAGTGCTGCCTGTGGGCTCCCCTCCTCCCAGCCTCCATTTTGGCAGAGCTCACCTCTAGTGAGGACAGGGTTTGGTTCACACTGTTAACAACATTGTCATCCCTTCCCTCCCACCCAGCCTCACTGTGTACACACACAAACACGAGGAGCATCAGACAACACAGCCAACATACTGATCATTTTTGTATCATAACTTGCCTCCGTATATTTTTGTGTCCTGTTTTTCTATTTGGTTAGAATGAAAGTGTCCTGAATAGCCCAGGAAAAGAGGATGGATGGTTTGAAGTTGTGTTGTATTAATTTATCTCCCTATTCCTTCTTCATTGCCCATGAACTGAAGGAGAAGTGTCTCAGAAAACAGGGCTAGAGGGAACACATCCAGCTAAACTGTTATGTGAGGTTAAATTACTTGTCTTTTGTCACTACGTCATATTTTCAATGGCCCTGGGCCAGACAACAGAGCAATGATCAGAGTGAGGCCATTTGATAATAAATAACTGACTAACTGCTCACCAGTGACCACAACAACATTGGTCACAACTGACCACAACACCCTGGCAGTAGGGGAAAAACCCACTAGGGCTGGTGGCTGGGCCTGTGCAAGAGCACTCGGGTCTGCTCATTGGAAAGAATAAAGGGGGAAGGCGTGAAGAGGGGGATGAAGAAAGAAAAAAAGAAGGAAGAAGAAAGAAGAAAGTAAAAGAAAAATAAAGAAAAATGAAAAGAGGCAGAAGTAGAGGAGGGAAGGTAGAACAAAGCGAAGAAAAAAAAATGAAAGGAAAGAAAAAGAACAGAGGAACTGAGCCAAAGCTGAGCTCCCAGCCAGCAGCAATCTAAGTTCAACATGCCACATTGCAACCTCTTTTTTAGTTTGCTATAGTTCAAGTACTACATTTGTTTCCGCTTGCACAAACTGCACTACAGAATCAGACACTTTTACGTGATGCACAGGGGGGAAAACAAAAATCAGTGCCAAATAAAAAGAGCTTATTAAAATCCCTTCTGAAGTACAAGGACACTATGTGGGAGAGGTTGTGGACCTGCACTGGAAGCGAGACATCAGGAGGAGCACACAGCCACAGCCTGACCCTGTCCTCTCCGTCTGCTGGCAGAGGCGAGGGCAAGTGGCAAGGCAGGAGCGTTACTTACCCCTCATCAGCAGCAATGATGGAGACGTTGCAGACGCCTGGCCCCCAGTTCCTTGTGATTTACTGGTGTTTTGACTTGTTCCCTCATCATCCATCTCAGCCTTGTCTGCCCGGTTTCTGTTTTCTCACTTCAGGGTTGCTCTTGAGGGTTCAAATTCCATCGTCCTCGGTGAGCCCCTGCACTCGTGAGTGATCTGTTGAGCAGACTGCCTGTGCACCACTCCAACAAACCTCGCAGCGGGCTGGGACTAGGTGCAGCACCACTTGGTGCAGAAACTCGAGTACCTGGGATGGGGTTTAGGGAAACATCTCCCCGACTCCACTGGTAGGCAGCCAGCAATCGGACAGACCACACCGCACGAAGTGAGAGATGTGCCTGATGTCATATCCTCCGCAACCCTGCACCCAATCGGGGCGCCGGCCGGCTGTTTTTATCAGGAAGGAAATCCTTGGTTTGCCAAAAAAACAAGAGAGAAAGAGCCAGTTCAACTAGTTGAGCAAACTCTGCCTGCGGGGGATTTGCAAAGAAAACCCAGAGAGGCACTGGCGAGATCCGCACCACTCCCAAGCGAGCGGCTTGCAGGCGGCCGAGCCTCGCTCCTCTCTGCAGGCTGCCCTGTGCTGTGTGAGCCCACCCTCCTATCCGAGCAGCCCACTGCCCTGCTTGTGCAAGGAGCAAGGCACTGAATTCCTTCCACGCGGTGGTGGTCGCCACATGCTGTACGGATATTGAAACCACATGTTCGTGGGGCTCTGCTTTCCACTGGAAGCCCTTTATTGTCTCCATGGCACGGAGAGTGCAGCGCCGAGTGGGCTGATTTCCTTCCCCCTGTTTCAACCTGGTTACAGTCACACCAGGAGTTTCATATCCAAGCACTTTCCTTTTATTTTTTAAGCAATTTCTCAATCTAAAACCAAAATTGCAAACCTAGTCATGAACAAATAGCAGCAGATTTTCCAGAGCACCTCTGCCTCGTTTCTCTAGGTCTGTCTGCAAAAATCCTGACCTCACACATTATCTCTGTGTACTTTTTTCTTTCCCAGTGAGTATAAGTTACAAGTGCAAAGTCTTTTTACTGTCCCTGAATATCTGTTCATGCATAAAAGCAAGCAGGCAGAATTTCCACATAAAAATCTCACCCGTGTAAATAAAATTTGTCCACTAGAGCAGATTTGGCATGTGTGTATTTGGAGATACAGAGCTGCTAATCCAAATCCTAACTAGACTGGTCCCAAACAGCAGGGTTTCACTTTTAACCCATGCAGTAGATTTAGATTCTTTTTTTTTTTTTTTTTTCCCCATATCCTCCCTGCCAGCAGGGAGGCTGTGAAGGCAACCTGGGCACATGCTGATGCAGAACTGCTGATGAAACATGGATAGGGGAAAGGTTTAAAGGTTTGCCCCTTCCAGGGCTGTCCCTGCCAGATGCCCTCCTGGCATCTGAGTTTGTAAACACATTCTGGATGCAAGTTTACACCTTGGGCTGACTGGAAATTAAATTTGTGTCAGCCATTTAATTTACAGCATTAAAATGTTGTTGGAAAAAAATGCATATATCTATGTGGAAAAATGTACATATATATAGGGTTTGATGATTAATATGCTAAATGAGGAAAGGAAAAACAATTTTTCTCTTTAGTACTGCTTAAGTGTAGTGGCTAGATTGCTATATCTTATGTTTAATCATATATTTAGCAGTATTAGCAAACATGTCAGCAATGCTACTGCTAAAATGGACCAGCATTTGTGTCCAAATATGCAGTGATATGGCTTGTAAGTGAAGAAGCATTATCAAAGATCTTTAAATTCCACACTAGTAAGAAGGGGCCTACAAGACAGAAATGTCTTAGTCCCTAGTCGTCCATGGATGGGGAGACTTTGGCCATTTGATCCTTTGATCAAGAGACCTGCTGACTGTTAGGGTAATCATTTGAATCATATGGTATTCATTGCACATACTTTGGTCATGTTTTGTTATATAAGTCTCGACAGAAGAGCTGAAGACTGCTCTTCCTTGAAGCTGATAAGGTTGCTGAGAGCATCTAACACTTCACAACTCTCCTCATGGTGGTGGGTAGCCTCTAACTACTATTCCTGCCTCCATCACCCTCTCTGAAAGGGAGGCCTCTGAGATCCCCACAACAGGCTGGTAGCCCACAGGCATACTTTATCCTAGTGTGTTGATATCCTGGTCCATATGTATTTGTATCTCATGGAGTAGAAAGTCACAGGTGTCACAAAAGGAGTTCCTAGTTTCATCACACTTGTCTTCTGACAGCACCAAAGAGGCAGAGACCTGGGCAAAACCACAACGTGAGCAGGATCCAGGTAGTGGATCTTAGTGGAGTTAGGGCAGTTCAAGGGTAGCCCAGCATAGGTGCATAAATACTTTTCTCTCTGTGAAAATGCAAATTCCTGACTCTCCACACCCTGTCCTGTGTGGTGTCTCACCGCAGTCTCTCTTCAGCACATGCACACATTTTCCCCAAATAATTAGTTTCTGTTTGGCCAGATTTCAGCTTGCAGAGATTTTCTGTGTCACATACATTAAGAAGGCTGGTACTTTTTACAGTTGTGAGGAGTCTAGTTTTGAATTCTGCCAAATGAGTTTGTAGTAGAGGCACAATGAATTAGCAACACAGAGAACAGAGTGAAAAACAAAGAAACGCTGTTTTTCTTCTCAATTGCAAAACTGCATTCCTTTCCCTTTGCTATGGTGTTCCCCACCATTGTATGAGCAAGCAGGAAATCAGCATGTGAGGTTCATAAAAAGACACTTACAAGACATACCATTATCTCCCAACACTGAGGCCATATTGATTATGCTTATGTTGGCAACCAAGCATGGGTCACTGGAGCTCTAGAGAGCTTCAGAGGGAAGGTTCAAGCCCTGAAATTCTGCTGTGTTGGGAGCTCAAGCTCTCCTTCATTACATTTGGACGTGTGAAGCATGCTCAGAGTGTAGCCACCTTTTCTGCTGACCAAGAATTGTGCTCCTCCAGATTATACTGCAGATGCCTTTATGCCGATGTGCAGCCAGATTACAGAAAAAAAATACCTAGAAAATACATAAATCAAGAATTGAAGAGATGTTAATTGTCTCTTGGGCTTTTGTTTCAGCTAATAGCTCAGATTTGCATACAGAGGTGGTGTGTTACCTTTGGCCTGGTAAATCAAATAAAAATATTTTACCATCTAGGGCCACTCATTTTCCATTATCACTTTGGTCTAAATGGCATCATCAAGGTAAATTTATAAATTAGCTAAAATATCCCAAAGTCAGGGGATTTCTATAGGGCCTATACAAACTTGCTGGGCACCAAGAATATGAAAGTTTTGACTCAATTAGTTACCTCAGCTGCAAATCTTTTTGGATGCAAATGGAAAATTGTCCAACAACAAAGGAGCATGTTTTAACATCAGTCTGGATTTCGAGATAAACATAACACAACTTCAAATACAGACCTGAAATAGCTTACACAACACAGAGCTTTTAGTCATTACAATACTATTTTCCATTTAAATAGCACCTAAAACTCTAAGTTCTACATAAACAAAGCTAGCTACAGAAATCACTTCATCATTATTCAAATGCAACCATCCTGCATGGATAAAAGTGCACTGTAAAGCTGAGACTATGACATTCAATATTACTTTTTCTGTTTACAGAATGTCTCATAAACTGAATCACTTTTGTTTTTTTCTCTTGCAAAGATGTAAATTGTTGTTAGCAGTTCAGTGAAATATTCTTCTATCTTGATCTTTTGTCCTACTTGATAATCAGTTTTTAAACTGTGCATATTAATTATTCATTGAAAAAAAGACTAATTATTTACTATTCTGGGCAAGTATAATGCTTTTTTTTTTCTTTTTTTCTTTTTTGTATTGTTAGAGAAAATATTTGCTGCAACAGTGAAATAGACTGCTGCTAAATCTGTATTGGTATACAAATTCAGTTTTGGTTTCTAAGGATACAAACCACAGAATTACAGAAAATATTTGGAAAATTAGACACAAAACATGAGATTTTTTTCAATTTAACTTCAGAATCCAAGCCAGACATCACTAGGTTTACTTTAGAGCTAATGAAGAGAAATATGCATTTTGAGATCGTGATTCATCTGGCATAGGTTAGATCTCTCCTTTGAGAGGGCATGGACTGAGCCCAGAAAGCCTGCCTTCACTGAGTCTAAACAACAAGCTGAGGTGTAGATGTGTGCACAGAATCAGCTGAAATCCATTTTATAAGCATCACTAAATTCACAGCCAAATGACCCAATTCTGACTGCACATCAGCACTGCTGTGCCCTTTGTACCATACAACCTCTGCTGCAACAGCTCAGCAGAGCTGTCCCATGCCTGAGTCCCCAGACCTTGACTTTGGGATATCTGCACCTCAGGGAGGAGGATTTTGACAAACAGGTCTGGCAGATTTAGCTGCAGTGGCCTAATCTGTTTCTGCCTGCCCTGTTGCCCATTTTCAGCAGGGGTTTTCCATGACCTTTTCCATTCCTTCCAGATGGAAGCACTGTCTACAAATTGAGACCTCAGCTGCCTGTATATAGTCCATTATGGTAGCTCAACACCCAATTAAAACAGTTTTCTATTCCAGCATTTAAACTTGAGCCCAGAGACACCAATATATATCATATTCTGCTGCCTCTCCTCCAAGGCAATAATTTCCAGCTGATGAGCAAGGCAAACATTTGGGACAGTCCTTTTTTAAACCACAGCAGTTAAATCTGCCAGAGCTTCTTCTCAAGAGTACTAAATCACCAGTGCCATCTTCAGCATTACCTGCGTGTTCTCTGCAAAGCTGCTGTGCAATCTCTGAGTGGACACAGAGTGAAGAGATCCATCCTTGAAGAAATTCATAATATTCTCCGGTTCTTGTAACCCTACTTTCCTTTCCTCAAATGGAGTCCAGAGGCTTTCCTTCTCTTACTGTTGTTCTGAGTATGCAAAATTTCCATGTTCCCTTCCTCTCACTCTCACAGAAATTTGCCATCAGATTGATTGCAGACCAAATAGACTTCTGCAAGGAATGTTTGCTTCTTTTATGTAGGTTGGCAGTTTTACTCAACAAGAGTCTCACAAATCACCATCTAAATGAAAGCCAACAAACTCGGAGAAAAATAGTAAACACGTCTTAGTGTCAATAGCACCTTTTGTGTGTTAACACATTGCAGATGCACAGAAGTACCACAATTTCCTAGGGAGCAGGACAAACTTAGCATGAGTTTGCACACGAGTTTCTTGTATTTTCTTTGTGGCAAAGAGGGGATTAGAGCATCTTCCCAATGGAGAGGTGAGCAGTAACACTCCATTTTTCATCTTCTTGTGCCAAACATCTCTCAGTGAACGCCTGCATAATTTATTTTTATTTATTTATTTATTTTTATGCTGTGAAATAAATCTTGGCACTGTTTTCTGAACTGGCTTTAAAACTTCTGCACTACAGACCATGCAAAAAGAATTCAAACCCTGAAACTTTTTTCTTTTCAAATCACCATGATTCCAAGCACTTTTTTTTGGCTTGTCTTGTGGGTTATAATCACAGTTTATCAACACCACCATGTTTCTAATATGATGAAATGATATCACGTAACAAGTACACACCAGTAAGCAGATGGTAGGTGCAATTAAAGCAAAAACCTCAACCTAGTACTTAAGAGCTATGGTGGTGGTGGTTTTTTTATTATTTGTTTGTTTGTTTGTTTTTACCACAGTCTCCTAGAATTTGATAAACTGTAACGTGGTTTTATGCAATACCAAATTTAAGTGAGGTCCAAATCCAGGTATTGAGTGTATCTCATTTTCTCTCTCTTCTTTTCTAAACTCTCTTTATTAATTTTGAAAAAAAAAAAAAAAAAAAAAAAAACAACTGTGGGATTTGGTGGTGGTGGTGGTAAATCTGTTGGGTTCCCAAACTTTCCAGTGACACATAACCATTCCTGAAGAAAGTAAAATCATTCCCAAAGAGACATTAGTTTTGTCCCAACAATTGTTGAACAATTTCCATTAAAAAAAAAAAAAAAAAGAGTTTTCTACCACTCCTGCTGATTAAACTAGCAGATGACTATACTGGAGAAAACCCAGAAGAGTTACAAGCAAGCTCACTGCCACAGGAGCCAGCTAAGGTGGTCTTGTACAGCAGTGCTTGATGCCAGGCCCCATTCAGACCTGCCTAGGCATATTCCCCAGTTCACTACCACCCAACATCTTGTCTTTCCAGGCCCAAAGGCCCATGGTTAGTCTTACCAAACCAAGTGACTTTCTATATCTCCACCCAGTTGCTCTCTCTTCCCACTATTTATGCTGTACCAGGATGTAATAGCAGTAAAAGCTGAGGACTAACAAAAAGGCCAATGAGAAAGTGACAGGAGCTTATGGGTTGGAGGTATCTGATTCAGGGCACTCAGATTTTAACTGAGAGCACCTCTGCTCTAGTGCTTCTCTTCCCCAGCCTCACTGGGGTTAAATGTTCACTGCCCATATTGCACATTACATGGCAATAAGCTCTTCCACCCACAATCACAGGTGGCTTTACGGACCTTGTTAGAGGTTACCTCTAGAAATTTCCCTTAAGTGACATATGTCCCCACGCTTCTGCCCATGGTGGGAAAAGCCAGCATGCCCCAAATGTTCTCACACACACGACCTCTCAGGACTTCTCCATGGCATCCCGAAGTGACCAACATCTTATTACTACTGAAAAACACAATTCATGAACTTGCACGCAAAAATAAATAAATAAATAAATAAATAAATAAATAAATAAATAAATAAAAAATCCTGTGATACTTTAATGCATGTCCTGAACTCGGACGTCAGTTGGCCTCCAAAAAAGGCCTGCAGAGAGCTATGCTGCCAGCTTAACTGCTTGGAAAATGACAGCACAGGAGAAAAATGTCCGTGGACATTTTATGTGGTTCTGTTCCCTCTAGCATCTCACTCACGTAGCAGGTGCTGTCATTTTCTTTTGGCAAAAGTTACTAGCAAATTACTAAGGTGTGTGAAATGATTAAACTCTCCCAAACACCACACTTGTCTCCCTGCACCTCTCCTGGAAGACAGCATATGGTGCTGTGGAAAAGGAGGGTTTGTGGAATAGCCTAAGTCAAACCCTTGGGATCTGAACTGTTCCCATCACTGTCTTCAGTCAGAAGAAATTCACATGCCTTGGCACTGACAGGTTAGCTGATTAGATTAGCAGCTATCCATATTCTCTGCCTTGAAAGATACAAATGCAAACCTGGGACTGTAATAAGCACAACAGTAGTGTGCTTTGGTAGATGTTTCCTTTGCTGTCCCCAAACACAGCTTCACTTTTGTTTTCCATGAGGCTGCAAATCCTCTGACAGATAGTGAGTGCAGATTCACAAAGCTGATACTGTAGAAATAAGAGTATTCCTTCCTAAAGGACTATGATCTGAGTACAGTGATGAGTGTGCAGGCATTTCCTAGTTACTGCCCATCCAGCTTGGCCACTTACCTGAACGTCTGATACTGTGACAGAATGGAAATTACCTCTGGAAACTGACATACTGGTTGCAAGGCTTAGCCCAAATTGAAGCATAAAGACCAGGAATTGTCCCCTGTGTCCATGAGCAGGGATGACTGAACCTCCCCAGGACCCTGCCAGCCCTTTGGCTGGTGGCAGGACAGAAAAAGTACGCACCAGATCTCATCCTGGTGACAAGACATGATGCAGGGGGGTGGCAGAGGCCAGACCCATCTGCAGACCTTCTGCATTCCCTCAGGCCACTTACCTGTGACAGATCTCCGTGCACTCAGCATCTTCAGAGCAGACCTGGAGGTTTTCAGCTGCAGAGCACAAAAGAGTTGTCCGGATCATTCTCCGTTTTGAAAAGGTGGGCATGTTAGGGCATGTTACACCCAAATTTTGTTTTCTCTTCCTCTCTCCTTGTAACAGCACTGGGGCAGACATCATAAGATCTAGAGTACCTCTTCACTCCTCACCTTGCAGTTTCTCCTGATAACAAAGTTTGCTAGAGCTAATGTGACTTCATGGTCAGTAGCAAAAATATATTTGTTCCCAAGCTGCTGCAAGCAAGAAAAGCCTAGGTATTTCTCATCCATGTAAAATGGCTGAGTAGTAGACAGGGAAAAATTCTGCACAAAACAAGTCATTTCAGCACAAATGCTTTAATAAATGTCAGACAAACTGGGGTCCCCGTGGACACCGCGCAGAGCAGCTGTGGTGCCAAGCCTGCCACCATGTTGTGTGGTAGGACACAGTTTCAGGGGCAGAACTGGAAAACATGAATTTCTAGGGAAAAAAAAAAAAGAAAAATAAAGAAAATAAATAGAAATAAAAAACACCACTAGGCTCAGAGTGGAATTTCTTGTCCTATCTAAGCCAACAGCCCATGGGAAGCTGCTTTTGGAAACAAGCTGGCATTACTAGTTGATGTTATTTCAGTGGAAACTTTTCACTGAAACTTTGGCATACCCTGACCCCAAAATATGTTTCTCGGTAACTGTAGTTATTCAGGACCGCATGTCACATATATATGCCTTGCTGTATATCTGTAGTGACACTGAAAGCACAAACAGCAAATCTAAATTATCCTACTCGTTAATTAGGAGCCAGCTTGGATATTTGGGGTTGATTGGACTTTGACAAGTGCTCAGTGATGGAAGGCATGAAGCTCCTGGGACAAAGTCAAAGTGTCTTTACACACACCTCAGGCTACAGGCAGCAGGAGCTAACCTTTTGAAACAGTTAAATGCAAGCATCTCCCTGCAAGATAATGAGATACAAACAGTAAGCAAAGAATGTGCCTCTGGGCAGTGTCCTTAAAGTATTTCAGCTTACATTATGGTGGAGACAGCATGAACAGGGAACAGTAGCAGCTCTGTTTGAAGATGATCTTTAAACAACAGCAATTCCCAACGGTCCATGTGGGCATATGAATTTAAACATATTTTGGAACAGCTGTACCATGATTTAATATTTGAAAATGCTGTAAAATGCTGAACTTTTTAGTTGTTTCCTGTTCCATGTCCACATCATGTGCCCTGTCCTCAGACAGTGTAACCCTGCTACTAATATTCTTCATCTAGTACTTTGCTCCCAGTTGGCATAAATAGTCATTATTTTTTTGATTAATTCCTTAAATATGAAGAAGTATGTTGCATTTCCACTGTTGAAAACCCTGCTATGAAGAGCTAATGTCATCATGGACATTGCTACAGCTTTCTTCAAGTAAATTGGGCCACTGTCACCACCTATACCCATTTATTTCCTTGGGACAAGATACTTAATCAGCATCTGGTGCAAGAAAAATGCAAAAAATGACAAAGTTTAGCATACTAGCTGTAAACTAACTTCCTCTGGGACTTAGTAAGTTCATACATTACCGCTTTCCAAATACAAAGCAAAATGCATATTCCTCACCATCCTAGGGGGGAAAAAAAAAAAAAAGAAAAAAAAAGAAAAAAAAAAAAGTGGGATTAATGCCTGTGAAGTTGGTGGAGCATGACACAGGCAACACAAAATGAGTAAGTCATAAGGCCTGGTGAGCCTTTAATTCTTCTCTTACTAGGGGAAAACAAACAAACAAACATTTTACTCACAAAGACTTGTAGACCATAAAACAAATGTTAGAACAAGTTTTCTCTGGAAATCTCTAAATCTCCCTTCCTTCCCATCCTGTCTAATTTCTATGTTGTTACAGCACATTAAACTTTATAACCAGCAGCTAGACCTGGCAGAAAAATGAACCACCCACTACAAAAAATGTACTGCCAGCAAGTCCCAGGTAACATATGTCTGAATAAAGTCAGGATGCAGCAAAATTCACCCACCAAATGCCCCAAAACAACACTCGGTATGACAGTTTTTGTCATTACTCACCTAATGTGTCCTCTTCTTTTCTAAAGGTTTGGGTTATCAGAATGTGAAACATGAAATCATCTGGCTTTGTCCATGCAGCACCTCCAGCACTGCCTTACACAACTGTGCCAGCAGCTCCAGCTCTGGGCAAGAGTAAACGCATGTGAACGAGGAGGCAGCCTCCCATCCTCATCCTCATCCTCATCCTCCCCTGGCCCAGGGTGGCAGCAGCAGCAGCACAGCTCCCTGGGAGGCAGGGAAGCTTGCTGTGCCTACAGGTTTCGTAAAGCACACTGTAGCCCAGAGCATGGTCTGGGTTATTGCAATTACTGGGTGAGGTTCTGCAGCTTACATTGCAGAGGAGTTCAGATGAAATAGCCATGGCCTCCAGGCCTGAAAAGGCAATACAGGGTGGAATACTTCTTCTCTGTCTGTGTCTTCAGATATTTTCCGCTGAATCCCTACATCTGGGAGAAAAGATGAAACTAGAGAGCCCTGTACATTAGTCCACTAGAGTATTTCAGGAAAACGTGTTTAAATGCTGTTTATACCCTCTCTTGCCCTCAAAGACTGGCTTGGGAGACTCATTTTTCCCCTATTCCAAGTCGGCATAGAGTCTGTTACATCTTACAGCTAAAAACATTCAATCCAGGAGCTGAATTTGATGATCCTTGTGGGTCCCTTCCAACTTGGGATATTCCATGTTTTTATACCTTATTTATTTATTTATTTATTTATTAACATAGCTTGAACTTAATTATATTTCTCAGACCTCAGTTTTGTGTTTGAATGAGAGCCAGGTATGCGTTTGTGATTCTGGAAACCTATATTTGCAGAAGGTAATGTCACCAACTAGGAGTGTAATGACAAAAATTGTTACATTGACTATGTGCTGAGTTTTGACATTTACAATGCAATAGTTTTGCTCAAATTGCCATGATAGAAAGTTCTGTACACTTAAGTCTAATCAACTGAAAAATAAGAAGAAAAAGGAATCTCCCACACTTGGTAAATATATGCATACATATATATATTAGTTGCAATGGCTTGCTGTCTAATGTGTTGATTTGACTGACTTATTAAACAAAATGTTAGAATAATACATTCTGCTAATGCATCTCTCCCACCTTCCAGATGATATTCTCAGCCAAATATGTAAATTATGTTTTCTTCCACAATTCCTGATACCTTTTATTGAACAGTTTTCAATTCCAAAATGGGTGTAGTTTTCCCTTTGTTTGCAATGCATATCAGTAGTTTCTGCAAATGGTATGAATTTCAAGGATAAAGAGATTTTCAAGAAACAGATTAGACAGAAAGTCTGTTTGGAATACTCTGTATTTGACGCTAACATAGTATACATCTCTTGCAGAAAATTAAAAAAAAAAAAAAATCACAATGAGGAGCAATTGGCTTGTGCAAAAAAAAGTTAATTTCCAGAAAAAAATATACAAAGGCATCATAAACTGTCAGTACACAAATCTTTCAGCAAAGAGTCAGTGAATGTGTTTCATTTTCATTCATATCAGGCCAAATATCCAGCCTTGCCCTAATGCCCTGCTGGGACACACCACCAATGTTTTTCACCCAGTGAGGACTGGAGGGTTGTTAAGTGCCAACAGCAGAGTTGTGCTGGAAGAGACAGGTGAGATTTGGGATGGGAATGTGCTGGACAGCCTTCACAAGGATTTGGACATGGTTGGCACAACATTAATGTCTCGCATCAGCATCAAACAGAAGACTACATACCATGAGGTGGATGTTGACCAGGCTGCAGTTCCCTGGTGAAAGGCAAGGCTGGAAGGAGATGAGCCCCTGGTACCGCCATCTAAAGGGGCACAAGCACTTCCCATCACAAGAGGAGGGAAGGACAGACAACCTCTGAGTCTTGCATGTGTTCAGGCAGGTGGGGTGTCTGCACCTCAAGACATATGTGGGGAGTTTCAGCTCCTATGGGGTGGCCAACAATTGCAGCAGCTTAACATTTTCCTCCCTTTTTAATTTCACTTTGAGAGTGGGAGATTCAGTTGGACAGACAGAAAACCAGAGACTGGCACAACTGTTATGGAGAGTTGAGACTCAGAGAAGACTTTCTGGAAGCTGCTTGAACACCAGGTTTGGTCAGAAGACCAGGATATGTATCTTTTATGGACCAAATTATAATGTAATATTTATTTTCCTGCCAACCATGATAAACAATGTTTATTAAACCCTTTCAGAATGTGTTGGTCTATTTACTTTCACTGCCATATGTCCCTTAGGAGGTGGCTCATTAGCCAGATGCTTGCAGATGAAGCTCTGGAAAAAAGTGCTCTCAATCTACAAGACAACCTGGAACCAGGTCTTGGGCCAAGGTGCTGAGATATCAACAAGGTGGGGAACAAGAAGAGCATCCCCACAATCACCTTTACAAGCCAGTGCAAACTGCAAACATCCGCAGATTGTTTGTTGCTGTGACCAGACATGGTGAAAAACAGTTATGTGCAGCCAGCAAGCAAGCAAATAGTGGTGCCATGTCAGGAGTTAGTCCAGACAACACCCAGCATGGCAAAATGATGTGCTCCAGCTCTGCTTAAAGAGGGTGGCCTGTGCAGTCATGTTCCCACAGGGACATGACAGCTGAAGAGCAATGTGCCACGGGTGTGATGTCTCTCCAAACACCAGTGCCATCTCCAGAGCAAGGGAGGGCTGAGATGTGCAGGGCTGGAGTGGGGAACCCAAAGACAGCAGCTTGGTGAGTGGGAGAAATAACACATCTGACAAAGAGACAGGTTGACCCTCACTAAAATGTCTGCTGTTGAAGAGGCGTGTTGCTCAAGGAAGAAATTAAAAAATGTTTTCTTACAGGCAGAGGAGAAAGACATGAATCCAGGAGGAAGCTGATGAGGAAAGATATGCTTATGAACAAGAGCTTGGTAGTATGTGAAAAAATACAGTGAGTGTCCAGACTGTAAAGATATTTGGAGTCATGGAGATGCATCTTTTTCTAGAAAGAACATAGATATGAAGGCTTATTTTAGAGCCTTCAGGGCTGATACAAAGCCCAGTTAACTCTGTTTTGCTTTGGATCACCACCAATGACAGGCATACTAAGTAATGAGTGACAGCTTGAAGCCACCATCTGATCAGTTTGAGAGGTACACGTCATCAGCATTTCTGAGTCCATACTTGCTCACTCATAATGTATGGATAATAAAACTGAAAAGTGGTCCAACAGACTGAGAAAAACAAAAGGAAATTCTTGGGGTTAATACTGCTCATGAGTAGCTCATGAGTAACCTTTTCAAGACATTTCTGCAAAATACACTCGGGAATAAGGACTTCATGGCTGCTGAGCATTCATACCCCAAGCTCATGCTGCAAAGCTGCAAGTCAGAGTCCGGACATAGAATGACCAAATGCTTGTGGTTTGCAAAAAACTATTTTCCTCTAGCCAAGATATTATGTAATAATTCCTGTTGAGATATGCTTCACTGAAGCAGATAGTACTGGCAGTCATTGGGGGTAAAATCATATGCATGTGGAATAGCAATGGACATTGCAACACAGAAAAAATGTCTACATTCCCAGGAAAGACGTATTTCTCCCAAATAACTGGTTTCTGTCAATGATCATAGAGTGGCATGGAAGATGTCACCCATTTTAAACAAAAGAGACCTTGTGAGGGTAGTCAGCCATCTTCTGCCGAGGAAAGAGAAGCTGTATCTACACCTGACAGATGTTTTCCCAACTCATTTGGAAAAATCACCAACAAGGTTCAGTAATCTTCTAGTAAATTAAACCAGTGTTTCCCTATCCTCACATGAGATGGCGTATTTGGAAAAAACAAAAACAAAAACAAACAAACAAACAAACAAACAAACAAAACCTCCAACTGCTTCCATGGTAATATTTATGTGCATTGCTACAACACAAAGTATAGCCAATGAAAATTAAATGTGTAGTTTTAGTCTGAACCACACTTGTGATAAGAACAAGAAAGTCTAGGTAAAGTTTCCAATGAAATTGCTTAACATCAAGACTTCTAAACTTCTCTCCTGATTTATTAAAGTTCTGTTCCCCCGGAATATCTGATATATGGAATTTCAGGAAGAATGATGTCTCTGGAAGGATGCAAAGGTGAGGTGATGTTTTGATGGAAAGCTAATATCAGCAATAAAATAGGGCAGCTTCTGCTACTTCATAACATAAACCTCTCCGAGACGCTGAATGGGCTTTGCGTTTCCTTAATGAAGATACATTTTTTCAATTTAAAATCCTATGCAAGTGAAATACTGTTTTCATTGATGATCGCAGTAGGAAATCAATTCGGTATTACACATTCTGAAATAGATCCCATAAATTGTCTTCGCTCCTTGATTGCAATACAAGCCTGACAACCCACACAGCTGAGGCTCTGTCTCTCTATTTGGATAGCAGATGGTATTCTGACTGCCGCCTTATAAACAGAGCAGGTGAGCTGGCAGTAAAGATAAGACAGAGAGAGATTTGCTGACATTAAATTAATATAGACATTTCTTTCTTGATAGCATTTGATTTTCAGAGGCTCTTGAGAATTTAGAGTTCAAATCTCTGAGATTCATGATATGCTGTACTACACAAGGTCATTCATGTCACAGAAGACTTTATGGGCAATAGTTCTTGCTGTCAGATAGCATTCAATACGTGCAAACACAGGCTACTTCACAGGCTGAAGACTACATTCATTTTCAGTTATAACACTGCAGGTATAGTCTCATGAACTGCTGGGAGCACAATTTGTCTTACTTGTGCTGAATGATTCGTGAGAAAGTACAGGAAAGGTTAGTCCTCTGTCTCAAGAGGGAAACTGTCATGGTGAAATTATGGGATAAGCACCGGACCAGGGGCTGATGCTGCTGGAGCTGGGACAGCAGCTCAGCGCCTGCTGGAAACCAGTCCCCTACACCATCTCCTGCAGGCTCGTTTCCCCTGACTTCATGTACAGGCAGTGAAAACTGGTACTAGCATGCATAGCTCATAATAAAACCGCCACATCTCATAGCCTGAAAAATTATGGACCTCTTGGCTCAACACATAGCTGAGCTATGCGTAGGCAGATTCTCCTTTAACCTTTATGTCCTATTTTGATAAAGCTGGTGAAACACCATTGCGCATTTCATTTCACCAAAACTCAGGTGTGCTGAAACATTTCTGCCCTCAGAACAACCTCCACAGGAAAGATAAACCTTTACAGAACCCCTCAGGCATTGCACCAGTCGCTGGATCCCAAGTATCTCACCCCAAAGTCTGCAGTTTCAGCTCTGCTGTGTCCAAGCTACAAACCCTGACAATATTTAAACACAGTGGTCAGAACTGCTGTTTAAAATACCCTTTTCCCAGTGATGTGATGAAAGACTCCAGAGTAAGTAATGAGGGAGCAGACGAGTTTGCCAACTTCTTCTCCTGGTGGACAATAACAAACAAGGAGAACATTTGAGTGATGAACAGCCATCCTTAGGGACCCTGCTTCTCTATTGTTCTGCAGTCTGAGGACTTATCTCGAGAAATGTCAGAGCATTCAAAGCCAAAAAGGAGAGAAGCAAATCATTCCTTTGGTTTTCTTTAAACTTTGCAAAGGACAGGCATCGAAAGCTGGCCTACTGTGCCTAAGAAACCACCTGCAGTTCTGCCTTCATTCTAAGCTAAGAAAAAATATTTGTATAACTAACAGAGACTGATCTCAGGTAAGATAGCTTAGAATAATTTTTTTTAGAAGAGACAAAGGTTTTTTTCAGACTTACAAATAGTTTTGTGGGTTTACTCCAAGCCCCTGCACATGACTTGGTAATGTCACTCTCACCTTGAAGGAAAAGATGTGTGAGCACTGAGGACAGCTGGGCCCAGGGTGATGGGACATGCGGCAGCTGGACAGATGGAGCCTGCTGGAAGTCACTACAACTCCACTAGTACACAGGAAAGAGGTGACAGAAAGCAAAGTCAGAGAGGACAAAAGATGCCAAGTATATAAATACATTTGACATTAAGTGCTGAAGGTTTTCATTCCCACTCTAGTGGAAGAATAACAGCCACTACATTGATTTTGACGGTGAGATTGGAGGAAAAAGAGGATGAAGCTGCATAGATATTACAGGAAAAACAAACAAACATACAAAAAAAAAAAAAAAAAACCATAATAATTAGATAACACTAAATGCAGGGGAAATCTTTGCATATGTCTGTGGCTGGGTGGATGTCTGCATGTACATTTAGAAACACATGTCAAACGAGCTGTTCACATATTATTTCTCAAACTGCAATAAGTGCATTTGTTAATAAACTGTGGGGGAACTAAATCCATAATAACATTCAGTGTCTGTGAAAAGGTGTTTTCCATTGGCTTCAATTTACACATTCAGCAGCAGTGTTTGGTACCCAGAGTAGACAGTAAATGATGTCTTTGATTTTTTTTTTCCTTTGATATAATATTTTGGAGTAAACAACCATTTGTTCCTCTTTCTTTTCCAGTGTAAATATAGTCACAAACTTATCGGTATAGAAGAAAGTTCTCAAGTGGCTCAGGCAGGTGCAGCTTAGGGACTGCATATAAGCACGACCGACCCAGATGTTTTCTGATACACAACCGGCACAGCTGGGCCAAGCTGGCAGGACCTAGAAAAATATAATAAAATAAAAGCAAGAACAAGCTCCCCTGCCCCCAGTATAAGTCAAAAGGCAACAAAGAGCAGCAAGATTTGAAAATTAGATCAAGCACTACACAACAACTTGTTGATGTTAAAGAGATCTACACACATTATTGACTTATTTTGTCTAAACTGCTTCAGCAACTTTAAACCTATGAACACTAAGAACCTTTTTCTGTGTGCATAGCTAGTTTTTTTTCTGGACCTTTTCTTGAGCTAATACTGAAAATGCCATATAGGTGTCTGCATTGTGTCTGTGTCTAGCTGTGTCTGGGAAGGCAGAGCCTGGGGAACACGGGCCAACTAAGAGGGCATGAGCAAGCTTGGAAAAATGAAGGTTATGGAGGGGAATTAATCCAGCATGTCCATGTCCTGGGAATATTACTATTGGATGCACCAAGTTTTGGCTATATGTGGCACAGGTGAAAATGGCACAAGAGGAGCTAGATTCATTTTTGCTCAGAAGTTGCTTTCAGTAGACTGGGAAGATAAATAGAAACATTGTAGAGAGTGCAAAGGGCACTGCAGCTTACTTGCAGTTTTCCTGCACTTGCTTGCAGGTTTGGGCTTGGACAGCAGCCCCACAAACATTCATTCATTGCACCTTTTTCTTCAGGAAGCTGGATGTTGAGTCAGAGTGCTTGACTGAACACAAGATGGCGCTACTAAAATAGCTGTGATGATATCAATAAATACACTCTCCCAGCAGTTTTCAATCCTCAGTCCTTAGAGTCTGGATTGGTAAATAAAAATAATTTTCCTTCCATACATTGGAAAGAAAAACACAGAATAACCAACCACTTTACTTACTAAAACTACTATTGTGCAGCAGATGTAGCAACAAAGCAGAGATTGCTTATTTCTGCGTAGTAGGCCTGTGCTACAATCTTGAAATCAGTAGAAAACTTAGGTAAAAGAAATAAATACTGTTCTATTAAAATAAAAGAGAGAGAGAGAGAGAGAGAGAAGAAGAAGAAGAAGAAGAAGAAGAAAGGAAACCTTTACCTTCCCGAAGTAGGAGCGCCTGCTCTATTTTGCTGTTGGGTACAGCAAGGTCCAGGGCACATTTGAAATCTGCATTTCTGCCTTTCAGGTTAGCACCATAGTCTGCCAGCAAGACGACTATCTCCACGCTGGATTTCCTTGCTGCTGCATGGAGAGGGGAGTCTAATCGCTTCCCTGCATTCACGTTGGCTCCTTGGGAAAGCAAGAGTGTGTGGTTGGCACTGAGAGGAGGCAGGAGCCTTCTTACCCTGCATCATAGAGGTTGGCTTCCACCAGTAGCTTCAACAATTGAAGGGCATCAGTGGCAGCCAGCCCTTCCTAATTTCTCTAAGTACTGCCAGTCCAAAACTCATCAGATCAAATACCTGCTTTATAAATGTCTACTGAGCCAGAGTCCTGTCTGCAGCAGGTAGGGCTGAGCAACCATTGAAATTCTTAGAATTTCAACCCAGTAGATTATCAAAAGCTATCACCTGCTGTGCAAATTTGTTAATATCACACAATCTAACACAGGTTATGTTAATTTAGTTATGGGAAGATGGGTGAGGGAGAGGCAAGGGAGGAAAAAACTTTTAGGTATCTGAATGGAATAATTTTGGGAGTACAGCAAACAAAATGCATGCCCTAGGTTTTGCCATTCACAGCACGGTCATGCTTCCAGCAGGTGTCAATCAGCAAATGTACACTGACAGCAAAAGTGTACTGTAGCTCTTAAAATGTGCCTGGCCCTACAGGGATTTTACTTTCCACCATCTTTACTACTATCTTCAACATCAGCCAAGAAGCAGATGAAGTCAATGCTTCTCAGGGCAGTTAATTTTTTCATACTCAGAAGACTTGATTTTGGTCCTCAATATTGGCCAATACTTTCTATGCCTCCTGACATCATTCTAGAAAACAAACTCTATTTTACTTTCATATTCAGATGGTCTCAGGTAGGTCTCTGTAACTATAATTTTCCAGCAAGGAAATCCTAAATTCTTCCTGAATACAGGTGAAATTTCAGTCGTCTCACAGATTCAGACTGTCCAAACATCTCTTGCAGAAATTTCTGTAATGTTTGTGTTGGAGAGGAAACCCAGGGTGATAAGCTGTGTTGGCTCACACCACCCCATCTCTCTCCCAGCCCCTATCTGCAAGCATACCAAGCTCCAGCAGCTTCTTGACACAGTCCGTCCTCTGGTACGTGCAAGCCACATAGAGAGGGGTCCCATGCTGCAGGTCTTCTTGGTCAATGTCAACCTTGTGGGCCAAAAGGACCTCCATGCACTCTCGGTGACCTGTGTGGTGAAAAAGAGCCATCACTTAATTTCAGTGGTGCAGAGCAGAATACACCCAGATACAATCAATGAGGCAGAAGAGATGGGAATAACCCAAGCATATTTATTCATGCTGTAGACTGTTTTTTTGTTTGTTTGTTTGTTTTTGTTTTTTTTGAGGGCAAAGGGGAAGAGAATACATTGAGTTGCTATTGCCTTCACTCCCACCCTGAACATTACCTCTCTTGACTGCCTCGTGAATGGGTGAAGCAAGGTGGCTCCCGAGCTGTGGCTTGGCTCCAAATTCAAGCAGCATGTTGACACAAGCCACGCTGCCACTGCAGCAGGCATTAAACAGAGGAGTGATCCCATCAATGGTGGCTGCATTGACCTGAAACAGCAGGACACGCTCAGAATAATCCGATATAGGAGGAACGCCCTTGGAGTGTGCGTCATATGCTCAACAAAAATGCACCAGAACAAGATGCTTGCCTTCTTTAATTTCAAAATTGATTTTGTTTGCAATTTTCAGAGTCATTCATTATGGGACTGCACATATAACATTTTGCTTTGAGCTCTGCCCTCTCTCACAGACAGCTAGTGCCGTAAGGCAGCAATACTGCCTGCTGGGAATTGCTCAGAAAACGCAGACTATTTCTTTCTTATATGGAGAACCTGAGTATTGTTATAACCATCTATTTTGCACTAACACATATTATACACTCAGCTAACTTTGCTTTTTAAATGAAAATGTAGTCCATGTTTAATACTTTCACCTGAAAATACATTTCCAACAGAAGACATATTCATGAAAACATAGTCTTAATCCCAAAGAGAATAGGAGGCCAAAAGGGTTTGTGTTCATGTGAGTGTGTATATTTATGTGTAAGACAGAAAGAATTTCTGTCCTTGACCTCTGACATAGATAGCTGGCAAGAGCCACCATCCGTCATTCTCCACCGGGAGAGCACAGTGCCCAGGCTGTGCCGTGCACACCACTGTAGCTGCCAGGTTTGGCTGCCTAGCAGGCCCTCTGAGGCAATTTATGCAGTGAACCTGCATGCTTTTAATTTTGTGGCAAACTGAGAAAGTACAATGAATTGTGAAAGCTCATGGCAGTTTGTGTGGTTTCCAAATCAGCGAGAAGAGGAAAAAGGAGAGAAAGAGCTGGAGAAGTCCTGGGCCACCAACGAAGCTGAAGTCTGCTACCAACCAAACACGAGCAGCTTCACGATAGGGTGGAATAACCAGGGGAGAAATACTCAGTTTGCACAATTCAATTAGTAAGATATTTTGCCTGTGAAGTGGAGAAAGGCAGAGATATTTAAAAAACTATTGAGTTATCTAGATAATTCAGCAGTGGACCATAGGCAGTTGATACCTTTCTTACTAGTTGTCCTTGTTCATTTGCCCAACTGAATTGTATACGACACCTTACAAGTTAAACCTTTTTCTTACAAGGTGTGTTTCACACAGTCACAGGCCCATCCTTGCCCCTTTCAGTGCTTCATCCCTGGCCATTTCCTGCAAACCCCAAGAGCACAGCAGCTGGTGGGAGGTCACACTCCTCCTAGGGTTGCTGCAGCAGCACAGGAGGCAGCTCCTACCCTTTGGTGGCTCCTCCAGTGTGTGGGGAGAGGCCAGGCACTACAGCATGTGAACATCTGTCTGTCTGCTCAGATCCTGGAGCCCCAAAATGAAGCTCAATCTTCCTGAAATGGCAGGGCTCTTGCTGAGACTGTTTCAACAGTACTATCACTGCAGATCCCATTCCCTTGCTCGCTGTCAAGCTAAGCAATCCCCCGTCCTAAACAGCTTCAAAAACAACAGAAGGAAAGGAATGGATGTATTTTGGAGTATCCATATTTCAGACAGGTCTCTTGCTGCAACGCAGCACTCCCCAAACTCTCATGGGCAGGTCTGACTAGAGCTGCTGGGGCACTGGAGGTCCATTGGCATCGTTTTACAGAGGGGCCAGAGATTCAAGCAAGCTGATAGCAAGGGTAAGCAAGGAGATAGCCAAAGAAGGGAAAATACGTCTTTGGATTCCCTCTCCACTGGGCATTGGTTTAACTGGTAAAAGAGGAAAGATGGATAAAACAGCTGTTGTGGAATAAATGGTTTCTTTAAAACAACAACAACAAAATAGGGTACAGCAATAAAGGTGAGCAGCAAAACAGAACATTTTCTCCCAGAAGTCAGACAACAGCTTGCTGGTTTTATTTATGAACAGAGAGGGAGGGGAAAGAAAACAAATAAACAAAAAAACTCTGGGACTATATATTATATCACGAGCAGGCTGTTTTCTTAAGTAAGCAACAGGTAGTTCAGACGTGATCCTCTAAATTACAAAAAAAAAAAAAAAAAAAAATCATTTCTATACCAAAACTGCACAGAATTTTATTTTATTTTTCCCCCATCTTTCAAAGGAACTGAAATATGGCACAGTGTGGGAAGTTAATAAATGGATTTTCTTCTGCAAGGGATGGTTTGATTGCCTGTTCTGGTGTTTCACAGTTTCTTGCCATGTAAATTGTGCTTGAAAAGCTTGTAACTCAGTCAAATGAAATATGTTCTCATATATCTAATCCTATTCCTGTATCTCCATTTTTAACGTGTATTCTACCCTAGTTCCAGCTGGACAAAATGGTATTTTATTAACAGACAAAGTGTGACATTGATTTAAGCACATCTGTTTTTACTTACATGAGACTCCCAAACTACTCCGTGGAAGACTGGAGGCAATCCAATTATCATTACAGAGAAAAAAAAAAAAAAAAAAAAAAAAGAAGATAAGCCATTTTCCCCAGACCTCCACCAGCCCTGAGGCTCACCTGAGCACCATTCTCCAGCAGCAGCTTTGCACAGGCCACATGGCCACCCAGGCAGGCTTCGTGGAGAGCCGAGACTCGATCTGTCGTCACCAGGTTCACATTGAAACCCTGCAAGGCAGAGCGTGGGGCCTGAGGGGAAGGACCTGCCGGGCCAGGTAGCAACCCCAGGGCACCAGTGGTGGTTGGATGCTGGATGGAGAGCACCACACCACGAGGTACATGGGTAGGGATGCACACGGGTCACATTATTGCTGTTTGTGGTTGTCACCAGAAAGGGTAGCTGCTAATGGTGGTGGTCCAGCAGCTTGGTTGGACCCTTTTGGCTCCATCCGTGGGGAAAGCAGACACTCATGATGTGATTCATCTCATCCTGAAGTAGCTGCAGATTGAATGAATTGCATCCTGAAAATGCATCCACTGATTATACGGGGTGCCAAATGTGGTCCACTCAGGTGTAGTAAAGTAGATAAATCTCACCCACAGATCATATCCTCTTATCTGACCACCCAGAAGTTTTACGCTGGAAGAAAAGAACTGTGAATTACACACGCCTCATTACAGGCATTTCTCCAAGTGACAGTTCTTACATCTATTCCCACAAAAACAGACACCAGATATATTCACTGGGGAGAAAGAAATTGCCATATGTGCTGTCCCCAAAATACACCTAAATATCCTCGTAAGTAAGATTTCACAGCCATGTGTGAGAACAGGCCTAGGAGCAGCTTCATTTCACACTTGACATCTTGTATTATGCAGCACTATTCCTCCTTCTGCCCAACGTGCTGTAAGTCAGGCAGCTCACAAGATGGCAGCAATGCACTGCTTGTATCCAGCAGTAATGCTTTCAGTAGAGAGAAATACAAGCCAGCAACGTTACACTGTAAAAGCCACCAAACCTGGTGCAATGAACATTAAAAACAGCCCCTGTAATTACTTTAGGATAGAAATTCTATGATATAAAACGAATCATTTTTCAGCCATGTGAAAATGTTATTAACGCAAAGGCTGGTTGTGGCTAAAAACTGGCACAAATTTCCTTCACGTTACAACAATTCCAGGGGAACAGATAAAATCTTGAAAAAATGTTGAGGTTATTCCATTTTCACATTGTATAGATGTTTCATATTTACTGATCAGTATATTCCTTCAAGAATAATGTCTTCTAGAGGCGCCTGGTAAGAAGAGAGCTATTCATTTTCATTATTCATATATAAATTTAACAAATTAAATTCATTAATTGCAAATGAAAAAATAAGAACTGATATCTTGGACAAAATAGCAGTCCCCTCAGTTACTAAATGGCAATCAAGTTACACATCTTACAACAGCTGTTTCCCAAATACCACTGATGTTAAGCTTTGTGTTCATATGATTTTACATTCTTCCCAGTATATTTGCAAAATAAGATGCTTCTTCAGGTGCTGGAGCTGGCATTGGTGAGTCCTTGAGCTCCTTTAAAACCTCAGTGACCCATCTCCACACAGGCACAAACAGCCCCTTATATCAAGGCATCCCCTGGGAAGCAAAAAACTGTCCCAGATTTCAGAAGAATTTGGTCCCAAGGCAGAGACATCTGAGTGCCCCATACCCTAAAGTATAGCTCCATATTTCATTTCAGGCTAATGGCATAACTACCTGGGAAGCGATGAGCAATGGTTATACTGTTCCATGAAGAGCTTTGCCCTTACATTTATCAAACTGCTCTGAATCATCTCCGTTTCACTCTCCACAGACATTGCTACCTCGATCTATTTTCATCAGCAAGGACCCTCATCCTTCACTCCTGAAATTAATGTTCTCAGCAGAAGGAGAAAGGGTAGATTAACTAAGTAATGTATAGCCACACCAGGTGCTTCTCCCATGTGTAACCACAACCAGTGAACAACTGGGGCATCCACTGTTTAACTACAACACTGGGTGCCTCCCGCTGATAGATGGTGTAAAGTCAATGCAGGTGGAGATAGAGGGGGTCAGAAGGGACCTCTTCAACGGAGAGAAATGCTGGGTTCTGCCCCTGGGACAGAGCAAATCCAGATACAGGCACAGGCTGGAAGCCAGGTGGCTGGGGAGCAGCTCGGCAGAAAGGGCCCTGGGGGTGCTGGTGGCAGCAGGCTCAGCACCAGCCAGCAGTGTGCCCTGGCAGCCAGAGGGCAAACTGCTTTTTGGGGTGCATTACACACAGCACAGCCAGCTGGTCAAAGGAGGTGATTCTCCTGTTGCATTCAGTGTTGGTGAGGCCTCACCCTGAGCACTGTGTGCAGTTCTGGGCTCCACAGCACAGAAAGGCTGCTGAGGTCCCTGAAAGTGCCCAGAGGAGGACAGCAGAGCTGGCAGCAGGGCTGGAAGGCATGTGCTGTGAGGGGAGGCTGAGGACACTTGGGCTGCCCAGCCTGGAGGAGAGGAGGCCCAGAGGCACCCTCACTGCTCTCTGCAGCCTCCTGAGGAGGGGAAGCGCAGGGGGAGGCGCTGGCCTCCACTCCTGGGGCCCGATGGCCAGGCATGGGCACGGCACAGAGCTGCACCAGGGAGTTCAGGCTGGGCATCGGGAAACGTTTCTGTGCCGTGAGGGTGGGCACACACTGCAACAGGCTTCCTGGGGAGCTGGGTGCTGCCCCGTGCCCGTCAGTGCTCAAGGGGCATTTGGGCAATGCCCTCAGTGATGTGCCCTAACTGCTGGTTAGGCACCAACCTCATTTGGCTGCAGCCGTGCCTTGATAAATATCTGGAGAAGAGGCATTTGCCCCTGCAGCTCCACTCCTTGAGGATATTGCCCATTTGAGATGCAGCCTCACCTTGTTCTCCATACAGCTATCGTGGATGAAAATTATTGACCATGATTTGTGGGGAGGAGATTACTCAATTGTGCCAGATTGAGGATCTGGGTTTAAAGAAAGATAAGGAGGATAGCTTTCCCTTTACTGTTGTCCATTTTCACACCTATTTTCATTTCTAATATATATCCTTTCCCCCTCTTTCTTTCGCCTGAACTCTTGGTTACAGTTCGAATAAAGGGTTTCGGGCTGCCAGCTCTCTAGGAACACCATGCTTGCTGTTTTATGAAGTAAGACATACTCTTACAACTTTCTACTTTTTTTTTCTCCAAATATCTAACATATATATTGTTCCTATTCTATTCAAGCCCAGTCTGCACTGTTTATCACTGAAAAAGAGCCCGAGGATCATTGTTTATTACACAGCAAGCTACAAGCAGTAGCAGTCTTTGTCCTGGGCTTGTACTCAGTGTCTTGTCTCAGCAAACCAACATATGCCCAAAGGCGTGCATGTGGATATATTACTTATATGACTGTATTTCTTAGGCACTGCTGCAGTCTACTACCAGCTCACTGACTTGCAGATATAATTCAAAAGAAATCAGGCTGCTTCCCAACCTTGTCTTTACCTGTAGGCTTTTACCTGTGCAATCAAGGTTTTCAAAGACAGGAGGCGTCCTTGGAAGGCAGCATCATGCAGAGGAGATCTGTCTGCCCAGCTGCCTAGAACAGCAAAATCGTAAGGGTTAATTCAGGTACAGAACAAAAGGAGATCCTGGGAGGATGAGGGAAATGCAACTGCATGTAAATGCAGACCGGGCTCGAAAATCAATGCAGTGTCAGCAGTGAAACTGTTGATAAATTGATCTCAGCTGAGCAGCTGAGGCTCAGCACTCCAGAGTAAAGCAGACCACTCATTAAGGGACCTAAACACAAGCTTGTTGGCAGAACTTTTAAAAACAGCTAAAAAACACCCTTCGGCAAAGACTATGACTTTAGTGCTGTTGGGACTCACCCAGGGACTTTAGAGCCCTGCAGTTCTCATATTGGAAAAAAAAATAAAAAATAAAAAATAAACAAAAATAACAAGCCTCTGTCTCTTCTAGAGAGCTTTTGTCACAAATGACCCATATTCTGGCTTCCTTTCACTTAGAGTCTCATAGGAGGGAGACACTGGGACACTGTGTCCATCAAACGAATTCTAGCATGACCCTGGCAGTTTTATTTCCCAAACCAACAATTTCATAAATAACTTCCTCCAGCTCTGACTAGCAAGTATCACGTTTCATCCTCCTCCTCACTGGAAGGTTTCAGAACAGACATAAAAAAATAAATCCTGCCTGAGGTTTCACTTCTCTTCCTTAATCATTTTGAGTTCTTGAACTGTGCAGACTCCTTCATGCAAGCTAGCTTGCTCTTTTCCTTATCTTAGTCTATTCAAGTGCCACAAAACAAAAAATCCTTAGCCTAGCTACTACCTACACTTACAGCCAACTTGCCTATATTAAACGTAACTCAAGTGGAGCAAGTGCATTTACACTGCCAGAGGATGGAAGCAATATCAATGTTTGCATTCACACTCTGGTGTAGTGTAACCCTACAAGCATAGTACTTGAAACCCATATCCTGTTTAATATTTTCAGCAATGCAGCACACCAGAGAGAAAGGAAAAGGTGATTCATCTCCATTTTGGGTGTAACCTGAAGCAGAGAGATCTCAATGAGAAGCTCAGAAACATCCCTGGGGACTTCAGGCCAAGGACTTGGCAGGTTTTTTTAGCCTTGGCCATGGTAGAGCTTTTTTCAAGCTCTCACTGCAATACCCAAGAAACCCAACCAACAAAGGGCACCCTGGTGCACGTGGCAAATTCACTGGCCAAGGCAGAAGTGACAGAGCCCAGAAATACGCAGGGACCGTCGTGCCTGTATGCCAGTGACTGCCACACAGCTGCAGGAGAAGAGATGGACCTAAAGGATCTGTTCCACTCTCTGGTTTAAAGCCAGAATTACTCTCTGGCTTTGCCAGGTTTTCAGCAGCCCTTGGCCTCCTTGCAGTGTGCGTTCATTACTCTAGAGGTGGGATGCAATTCACCTCATGGTGTTACGATTTTAAATAGTGTTTTTATTTTTGTCTCTATTTATGTAAGGAGCTGTTTCTGGGCTCCTAGGGAACGAAGCTGGCATGGAAGGACCAGTCAGCATGCTATGCAACCAGTTTCTTCAGGATCAAGTAGGACTTGCCAGGCAAAATGATGGAAACAGGAACCAGGCAGGGTTGGAGAGAGGTTTGCCTGAAAACATCCAAAAAACCCGACCTCATGCTGACAAGTGAAACAGGCAAGCTCAGTTCAGAAAGTTAGAAGACTGGTAACATTGCAAGGGACAAAAATTATGGGTTGTATCCAGCAGCAGAGTTCAGAGGTAACTGAGATAATGGAGCTACAGTGTCTTAATTAAACTCCTAGTCATATCGTATAGTATGTGGAAACACATTTCACATGCATTGTAAATGCGTGTGTATGCACACACATGCCTCACCAAGAAAATACATGCTGCTGCATACTTCCATGCTAGCCACAGCAACCTACCTCCCTGAAATGTGTGGCAAATATAGTTCCCATACGGGGCACATCTTCCCTTCACAGCTGTGAGTGACATGTTGGAAGTCACCGTGTCTTTTCTAGACTTCTACAGTTAAGTTTAGGAAGCCCTGCTTCTGCTCTACTTCACTGCAAAGAGAAGAGGCTGTGAAACTCTGCCTGTAATCCAATCTAGAGCCCCAGCAACAGCATCACATGATCTTATATTTTGAAAGATTATCCTTAATGGCTTTTTGCAAATGGCAACTTGCAGATAAAAATATGTTGTAGTCTGCTAAATTTCAAAGACACTTCGATAAAAACCTGTAGGAAGGAACAACTGCTGTTTGTCATGCCTTAGTCTACAACTGCATGAAGGCATTTCAGAAGAAGTGACAGCAATAAATAATTGGAATCATATTCTAGAGAATAGCAAATAAGTTAATAACCCTGAGACAGAAATTCCTGTATATAAATGATCTGTAAGGAATGCTTTTCTACCATTTTTCTTATGAATAGATCTTAATATCTTTGCTTCGGGTGGCTATCTCACACCACAAACAGACCCACTCATTTTCATGTGCCTGTTCGTGGTAGCACAGTTCATCTTGAAGCTAGTGTCCAACGACTGAGTCATGTAAAGGTCTGTGATGTTACAATGCTGATACAAATCTTCAGGCAGGAAAATATGTTCTCATTAGTAGTAAAATTAAATTATTGTGTCATTTTAATTACTGGAATTCCGGACACGCAAATGCCTGTCTATACATTATTATGGCAGTAATGCGGTGGAGTAATTTCAAAATTACTTGGAAGAAAATTAACCAAAAAAAAGTGAAACGACCTATGAAATAGCCTAGCAAATAAAATAGATTCTTGTGCCATTATTTTTTTCAGAATAATTTTAGCCGTATTCATTTTTATGGTCTGACTTAAAACAGGGATTTTGGGCTTGGATTCATGAAGTCATTAATTATATCCCCCTAGTATCTCCTTTCAGAATATCAACATGCTAAATTTTGTCCCTGTAGTCTCTAGCAGTAAAGCTAGTAGATCTGTCTGTAACCCCCACTAACGAATGCCTTGCTTCCTAGAACAATCTTTTTATCGACTGTAGTGCCTTGAGCAAATGTCGTCCTCATTCTAGCAGGGTAACTGTTAGAGTCTCATATTTTGCACACCTAAAGCATGCCAACACATACTGACAATGCAAAGACATCAGAACTGGAAGGCACTTCAGCTTAAGACATTCACCCTATGCATTTAGCAACAGACTCCTCGTTTCATGGCAAATTGATATTTTAAATCCTAAGCAACATATTTGTAGCAAATACACATCTAAATGTTAGAGTGCCAGCATTTTTACTTTACCTGGGACTATTCCATAGATCTCTTCTGCTATCCTGGCAGCCTCTTTTCTGTTGCCTTTAACAATATAGAAATGGGTCAGCAGAGCCAAGGAAATCTTAATTAAAAGCTTGAAGCAAAACAAAGCAAAAATGGCAAAATAAATGTTAGTGAAAGCATGGAGTATAGAACTGCCCTCCATTTTGGTTTGTCCTTTGAATAGTTTCTCAGGTCTGCTAAGCTGCACCGGGCTATTATTGGTATCGTATGTCATCTATTTTAAACCCTCCAGAACTTGCTGTTCCTCAGTTACCAAAAATACATTTGTTTTTATTCAGTATGGCTATTTGATATCAAATAACAATACCAAGTATAAAATAATCTGAAAATCTCATGCCATATAGGATACAAACAAATAATTCTTTTGCAAAGTCACCTGAGTATGGATTTCTAAGACGTTTTCAGACAGAAGTTCGCCATACCACCTGAAAGCCTATACATCCGCATTATATATATTCTTTGATACTGTGGTTGAATTTACAAAGACTATATATGCAAAGTTGCAGAAATGGTTCACAGATACCACGAGAAGAATACTTTTCTGTCTTTCCCATCTTGATAACAGGCCTTGCTAGTACTCAGATACAGAACAAAGGCATGCATATCAAAGAAAAGCATTATCATGAAAGAATCTGAAATAAACCGGTGTATTTTCAAAGAAAGGGCTAAGAAGTCAAAGTTACTCTATGAGGGGAAAAATATATTGAAAGTGTGTAATCAGAAACACATGATAACACACTGATATTTTCTGTCACTCAGGGATGAAGAATGGTGACCATTAATATCCCTTGCAATCAGCATCTGACTGTTTTGAAAGAACGGAAATATTTTTACATTATCCGTCACTGAATCCTAGATGTAATATTCGAAACTAAAGAAGATGCACCCTTTCTTTAACTCCCTTTTTTCTTTCTGAAAACACATGGCTTCCAGAGTACAGAGTATTTTTTCTGCATGTAATTATGTGAATGTCTGTAGAACACCCCATTTCCTTTCCATTTAAACATTTCTTTATTGCTGTTTTTCCGTAAGTACAGCAGGAGAGTTTTTCTTCATATCTCCTCCTTGCGCCCAGGTTCTTCTACCCTTTGGCTTACATAACTGTCAAAGGAAAAAGTGGGACATCCCAAGGAGTCAGTGGATATGCAAAAGTAAATTTTACAGCAAATGATTACCCTGGACATTGAAGATGCAGTTTGTTTTGTAGTAAATATCCTACAAGTTTTGTGTTGTTGCTTCTTTTTTTTTTTTTTTTTTTTTCTCAAGTGAAACCATTTTTCTGAAATTATGAATTAAACTAAAATACCACGCTTTTACCAAAACATACATATTAAGTGAACATTTCCTTCCACAGTAATATATACTGGTAGAAACCATAATACATATGAATCCAAAATAGGAAAATCACCAAGTTTTGGTCACTTTAATCACACTTGCAACATGACAAGACAGCTGAATATACTGATTACATGGCAAGACAAGCGCAGCTAAGGAACTAAGTTCCTTACATTACCCAACACAGTTAAGTTTGCTCAACTGAGACATAAAAAAAGAGAAGTTAGCAAAGGTGACCCCCAAAAGAAAGAGGGAAAGAATTATCGGTTAACCCTAGAAAAATATGGGACAATCATAGAATATCCCAAGTTGGAATCTTGGTAAAGATTTTAGTTGGACAATAGAGTCATCTGAGAAAAACTCATGTAATCTCTTAATCCGTTTACAGTGCATAAGAGCACCAGGAAAATGCCTGCACTGAATTTAGAGTCACTGTTAAGAAGACAGCTAAAAAGCGTGGTGGGAAGTATTAATTCTGGTGAAGGTGGTAGTCAGGCAAGCAATGGCAAGAGCTGGTGTGATCACCCAGAAACACGTGGCATTTCTAAAACTAAAAGAGGGTGGAGCAACAGAACATAGGCAGGAGAAGAGGTGTAACACAATGGAAGAGCACAACACAGAAACAGGAACATCACCTCCCTCACTGCTTTGTCACAGTTGTGTTTTGAATGGGATGGATTGTGCAACCTACCAATAGGCTACAGGGCTGGACTGAGCAAGTCAGCACATGGTAGAAAAAATATGCCTTATTGAGAACTTTGGCAGGATGCCTAAACCACTCCATGAATAGCTTTCAGCCACAGTGATTACCAAACTGTCATATCAAAATATCCAGAGTATATGTTAATCCTTCAGTAAAACTCTCATGACATGGTGAATAAATAGTAGGTTAGCTAGATCCTCTGAAGAACTGGGAAGTTATTTTTTGTATAGCCTTACTTTAGAAGTCTGCAAGGAATAAGCACAAAAGAAAAGACAGTCCAAGTTTAGAAGAAAACTCATTTTTATTATGGATCACCTTCAGTTTAGCCAAGAGTAAAAAAATATGTCAGATGTGACCTGAAGAATTTGGCAAGAGAATAAAGATCAGAGGGAACCTCCTCTCAATGAAGAATTAAAGAGGAGTTAGTCTACTCCTATGCTTGGCAGTCTTTGAATTATTGCATTGTATCTCTAATGTATTCAGTTGAGAGTTTGACTATCAAATATTTTCAACTAAAGATAATTGAAAAAAAATGAATGTTTTAACAGAAGAGATCAGAACAAGAATATGTTCTAGAGAGCCTAGCTATTTTTTCTATCAGTTTGATCTAATAAATGATATTGCCTCCCATGCTAGCCTTGCCTCACTGCATCCTTAGATCAGCACAGTTACAACACTGCTGCTTTCTGAAAGGGATTTATTTAGTGACTCACTGCTTGCTCTCAAACAAGCAGGTAGGTGTAGGATTCATCTCACCTAACCGTAGCCCATTGCACCACAAATTCCGGTTATCTAAACTCTTTCTACTATCCGAGTAGGAAAACAAGGAATTCCAGCTGGTAATTAATTTCCTTCTGTCTGTCTCCAACACCTAAGCTAGCGCAGGATGACTCACCCTCTAGATGCATTCCCTCCATCACTTCTGGTTAGGCAAGCTTAAATAACTAGCATGTACTAGATGACCAGCTGATAAACAGCAAAGTTCAATGAATCCCACACAAACATCATCTCCAGAGTTATGCCAGTGTTGAAACAACTCAGAACCTGAAAATCCAACCTCTCTCTTTACAGGAAAAATCCATAATTCCAGTACAACAATAGACTCAGGTGCATAACTGCATCTTGCCTTTAGTTGTATTCCTTTAACAATAAATACATCCCTTTCACCCAAGTGACTATGGCAGTGCTAGAGTAATTAAAAACCTATACAAATCAGTGTATTACTGAGTGTCATGAAAGATACACAGCAAGTATGCTAAGAGCAGTTTAACGATAGCAAATCAAGCAATATATTAAAAATATTTCAAAGAAGTATTTTATTTTTAAAAAATGTTTGTAAAACCATTTTATTTTGAGATCAATTGTTCTTGTATCTGTTTACAGTAAGTAATAAAGTAAGTCTGTATTTATCTGGAGCATCAAAATGATGCAATTTTACACTTATTTTTTTATAAACTGAAGTAGATGTGATTAAAAGGACTAGCAAAGCAAACTAAATATCAAAAGGGGAAAAATAAGTTGTGGTTTTGTTTGTTTGTTTTTTAAAGATGCATAAAATATAGATCACAAAAGATAAGTACATTACAGTGCAGTTATGATCTTACAGATCTATCCAGATCCTCTAAAACAGTTTATAAAGTGAATCTTACATTCATACTTCACTGGGTACCTGTTCTGATTTAACATACAGTTTTCCATTATCAACATGATGTCTATACCTTAATTCACAGTGTCTGTGTATAATGCATTGGAAACACAATTTCTCCTTGTACCTGTAGGATACAATTTCATTACCAACCAATGCAAGATTTCCATCACTGAAATAAAGCAGTTCAAAACATTCCTGAGCGCACTACCCGGTCCCTTCTATGAAAGGCAGCAAGGAAGCTTCTGTATAGACAGGATTTGGGTGTTCCCTCCTCCTCCACACAGGAGGCTTTGCTCTATGCAAGATGTTACTCAGTATCATCATCGATTTGGAAACATTTCCTTAGTATTTCCCAATCAAACATTCCTACAAGCACAACCAAAACATTTTAGATTTGTTAAATTTTTATTTCCTTCTAAACATATATTCCTAAAATATACTCATCTCTGCTCAGTTTGTTGTTATTGTCATTACTTTATTTATTTAAACTTTTCCATTTCCCCCACTGCTGCTTTTTAAAGTTGTAAATGACTGAGTGACAGTGACATCATCCTTTATTCTACTGCACAAGGTAGGCAAGTGAATCAGTCCTGCAAGAGTTATGCACAATGTAAGTTGTATTACTTGAAAAACAGTATTTTCATAGTTAAACCAGTTATGGATTACATTTTTCTCTGTGTAAAACATTTTTTTAATCATCACCTTTATCAGAATAAGCCCAACCACCAGTGATGGAAAGCAGCAGTATGGAGTGTACTTCTGTACTTTTTAATTGTATGTTCCCACATATTAATGAAAAATACCCATTTTATATTGAAAAGGAAATAAACATTTTGATGAACTGTAAATTATACAAAACTAAAACAAGGTTTTTCTGTGTTATTCATAAGTACCCAATATTCCACAAAAGAGAAAAAAAAAAAAAAGAAAAAAAAAACAGAAGCATTTTGAATAGATCATCATGGTTAAATCTGTGTTTGTAGCTGTGGGAAACAAAGAAATAAACCAGAAACAACAAAATGTGAGTAAAAAAATAATACAGCATTTCCCTGGAATGGTAATTAGCATTTTTTAAAAATTGTTATAAACTAGAATGTTGCTATAAAAAAGTAACTTTTAAAAAAGTAAAATATTACCTTAATTCCACCCATTATCAACAACGTGGGGCACCATTTTAGTTAACCTCAACTTTTTAATGAAGTTTCAGTGATTCGAGTTGTAAGACAATGCATATTGTACTTTACGTAACAAATGCTAAAAATTCTATCAAAAGAAAATATTTTGTATATGACATGTATTTTGCATTACCTTTCCATGTTTCATGAAAATACGTTCAATGAAATTATCAAATGTCATAAATTAGAGTAAGTATCTCTACAGAAACAAGACGATATTGACAGAAGCTGTGATTCAAATACTACCCTTCAAGGGTTTGAAAACAGTATTTTCATATTGCACAGGTTAAATATTAATACGTTGGCCAACAATACATAATACTCAGGGTCATTGAATCATAAGACTTTCAGTCTTCAGTGATGCTTGAAAGGGAAATTAACCCAGTGCATTAGGCAGGGAGTAGTTTGAGGGTTGTATGAAGTAAACAAGAGAAGTTTGCCTCCTCTCACATTTGTACATTCTGCTGCCTGTTCCAACCATAAATTACTTACTGATGTACTTACCAGATGCAAGGAACTTTTTGTTTTCCCCTCAAGAAAAGCATATCTATTGGTTACTTCCATTTAAGGGATGCCTTCCCCAGATTTAAGTTGCAGGACCTGTCTGACAGTGTCTCTGGTGTGGTCTAGGTGAAATCATGCACACTAAACACTGTCCCTCCCAGAGAGAGACTGAAATGCCATTTACGTCAAAAGCAGGGGAACAAGAGGAGAAGGGAGAAAAACAAAACAAAAACACCAGAGAGAATATGGTGGTGCTTGTTGAGGCTTGTTAAGCCCTTCATAAATTTCTCTCTCTCTCTCATTCAGATACACACACGCACGCAAACACACGTTACTTCATACTTTGGCATAGTCTGTTGGAGGTGTTTTCAGGCCTGAGCTGATTCTGAAGGCTAATTGTTATCATCTTAATCTAAGTAATATCATTCCTTCAACTATGTATTTTTACAAAAGCCACCTATGTACTTAAAAAAAAAAAAAAAAAAAAAAAAAGACATAAGCTTTACCTCACTTTCATATGTTAGTTAGCAGGATACTTGTGATGAAGATATCAGAAGCTCTTTATGGAGTTTTGATTTGGCAACAGAATGATCTAATTTTCATTAGGGACAAACTTCAAAATAATTTTGCTGTGCACGCAAAACATTGTCACTGGGACACAACTGCTGGAACTAAGTCTCTGAAATTTCCATGTTAATAATGAATTTACAGTAAATTAATTATTACTGTGGAATTTCTTAGTATGACTACCTTCAAGTGTAATTTTCATCGTAGGAAAAAAAAGGTATGTTTTGTTCAGTATTTAATTTTTTTTAAATAGGTCCCAAAAATCACAGTAAATATCAGGAATTGACAGGGATTACTGTAAACTAGTGTAATTCTTGTGTTTTGCTTTTCCAAATATCACAAAAGTTTACACTCACTGTCTGTACTATTCAAGTTATAGAGAAAAATCTAATATTTTTGTCTCAAAGGCTCTTGACACATGTAAAAATCCACGTTCTCCCCCCAGCTTTAAGTGCAAAAGAGATGTCCATATACTTGTAAGAATCCCAAACTAAATTAAAACATAATCCTAAATTGAGGTAGCACATTTAACCAAGTTTCTTTCAAAGAACTTCAGAAAGAAACTGTAGCATTTGAAAAGTAATGTCTCTACCAGCAAGCTTTAAAACCTTTAGGAACTGATGCATTTTTTCTCTCCATTGGAGGATTTTAGGAGATCGGAGGTTCTTCTTTAACTCTTCCTTTTTTCCCAGAAAAATACTGTTTAGTCCATGCACCTTTAGGACCTGTGGCATCTATTGCAACATCAATAATGGAATCTGGAGTCATCCATCTCAGAAACACCAAGAAGAGGAAGTTCAGAACAGCAAGAAGAGCAAAAATATACCCAGTCACTGGGCCACAGTGAGATATTAGTCTGTCAAGTCGCTCATTCATGGGCAAAACCTTTTCACCTGCAACCCTCTCATATACCTAAAAAGGAGAAAAGAGAGAGTGAAATCTTAAGAGTGATGTCGCTTCTACCTCAAAAATCAAGCTTTGTTGTCAGTGTGCAAAATACAGTATCTATTCCTAACAACCAGATGTGACAAATGTTACACCAAAAAGCTTTGCAAGTTTAAAATGATTTATGAGCATTCCAGAAATTTAAATTTATGCAATGGTTAAGGAGAAAAATGAAAAGAAATCTTCTATTTTATGACAGCCCTTGAGAATATTTCACTAGATAGAAAGACAGCGTAATTTGCCTCTAATCTAATGTTACAGAGTTTTTTGAATTAATGGGATGGATTCTAATCTCTTAGACACACCAGTCAAGCACAGAGTCTGAACACGCAGTTACGAGATTTTCAACACAAAGATGGATGAACACGTAGCTGGGTGGGCAATCTTCCAATATCTGTATTTGGACAGTCAAGCAAATCAGAATAGGATTCTGATTTTTATTTAAAGAAACACTAGTATGATAAAATTCAATTAATATGGAAAGCAAATACATGGTATTAGTGACAACATACATATTAACTACAACCACTGGTCTAGTGTTTCATAGAACAGAAAACTACTATATGTGACTCAAGACTTAAATCATTCAAAAGAGTTTTGTCCTTGAGAACATAACAGACGTCATCCTACAAATACATCAGCAATGAGCTAACCAACAACACTCCTTTGTGCAACTTAAGTTCTATGTGTCCTTCTCCCAGTTACGCTAACATTTCCCTTCACAGAGTTTGGTTTAATTTCTTAGGGAAGGGCAATAAAAGAAACTGAAACCTAGGCTAACTTCTACAAAAACTTTGCACCTGAAATATTGTTTGCAGGTTAAAAAAAAATCATAAGATGAATTGTACTGACAATACTTGAAAAAGATCAGATAAACTGGTTGTGTATGACGCTTCTTCAAGTAGACTAGTAGGAGAGATATGTATCTGAGTAACAGTACAATGTAATTAAGATGTATCTGTTTCAACTACTCTCTTGTCTAAAACATAGGGGCTGAAGTCAAAAGTGACACATCTCCACAGGAGTTAATAAATTATTGCAGTTAATATTCCTCGCTAATGACAGAGTTTTCACACCAAAGCACAGTTCTAATTCTGAAATATGATTTCAAAAGCATGATAATTTATTTTCATTACATCCATAGCGCTCATGTATATTCAGCTATGTCTGCTGGCATTACGCTACCTCGCATCATTTTAAACCACTCATTAGCATGCCACAGACAAAACTGTGTCATGAACTCTATATTTTCATACATCTTATGCAGCATGTTTTCCAGCTATGCCAGAAGAGCTACTTATTGTGAAGACTCTGGGGAGAAAAAAATATGAGTAGAAATGTAACTAAAGGTCTAGGCTGTTCTTCAGAATACTTACCAGTACTTATGTTACAGAAAAAAATACAAATAGGGGAAAAACAACAACAAAAACGGGAAGTAGTTAGGAAAAGGAAGTATTTTGTGAACCTTTTTAAACCATGTATTTGATAGAAAATATTCAGAAGTTAAACTGAAGAATTACAAAAAGAACACACACAGTAAAGTTTCAAAGAAATCACTTTTCAGAAATGTACTTGAAGAGAATTAAAAAAAAAAGTGGCTATACATACTTTTTCAGTTCTCTCTGCTACATCCCTCCACGTATAAAATGTCTTTACTTTATTATGAACAGCTTCTGGAGATGGTAGTGTTCCCGATCTGAGCTGGGCAATAGCCTTTTCTAGACCATCACACAATGATTTCACAGAGGGTTCACATAAAATAATGAGATTTTCTGGAAGCACCTCAGGAATGCCACCAACTTTTGTACTCACAACCTTTGAAAGAAACAAAAGAAATACTACATATATTGCATAGCAATAAAGTCCAGTGATGATATTGTTATTACACTGTTTAGATTGTTTAGATGCAGCATTGAAGTTGAAGAGAGAGGAGGGGGGAAAAAAACAACACAAATCCAATGACTGCTTGCCATGAAGGCAAAGACTGCTAGGAAGCTTGGGGAGTTTTACCTGCATATGTGAATGGAAGGTCCAGGCCCTAGAAAGGACCTCACACAGCAGAATACTTTTAACGATGTTCAGAGTGACTCTTTGGTAGCATAAGACAGAAGGATTGGCCTAGTGCGTGTTTAATGAGACATCTTTCCTAAAGATGTTTGTCACAATACACAGCTAGATCTGTGTAATTAGATTTTGGATCTTCTCTCCATAGTTCCTCATGAAAACCATTACCTATACTTGGAGGAGATAATTTTACCACATCACCTTCGGTTTATGATTTGTAAGATACTGAACACTTAAAAGAATTTCTTCAGAAGTTCAGTAATTACTGTTTTTAAAGGGAAACCAGAAACTACTAAGATTTGTATTCTTTAATCATCTCTAAACAGCAGGCAACAGTAGGAAAACCACAGAATTTTGGCACCCCTAGAGAAGAAAACAAATGACTGGAAAATGAATGCCACAAATACGTAGTAACTACCCTGAGAAAATGTTGGAGTGGAATAAAGCCCCTCACGTTTTCTATACTTCTTGTTTATAAGTGTCCTGGTTTCACCCCAAATTCTCTCCCCTATCCCCATCATTGACCATATTAATTAGATACTGATAACAATATCAATTAGATCAGTATCTAATTGTTGAAAGACAGCATCAGTACTGTCTTTCAAAAATAAAAGTTTCTTTAGATTTAAATGTGAGAATCTCTGTTCTTTATGGCTGTTGATTTCTTTTTGCTTTTAGCTGTCGCTCTGCAAATTGAGCTGAATATTAGCCAGAAAGAACTCTTAATGTGATTACTCTAGTGTCTTCTTTCTCTCTCTAACCCTCTTCTACCTTGAATCCTTGCATTCAGTTAAAAATAAATAAAATGTATGTCAGAAATTGGTTCAAGAAGAAAATGGGTGTCAAACAATGGCTTAGTCTGGTAATTCAATATGTCTGACTGACCAAAGTCACCCATGCAACTCCTCATTAGGCAGCATCAAAGTAAGCCTTCATGAACACCAAGCACTCTATATTCTGGAGAGGAGTACATACAAAACAGCACTCTGGAGAGGCAGTCTGGTTTGTTCAGAGATCTAAGAATTAGCAGATCTACATGTATTCCCATCTCTGTTCAAGTTTCTCCTGAGAGCTTAAGCAGTTTCGATAAACCATTCTGTCTTACTTTCCAGGTTATCTATAAATGTGGGCGATATTTGCTCACCTTTATAGAGACAGAGCTTTGGATGAAATGAAATAAAATGTTACAAGCACATATTATTTAATCATGAAGCTTGTTTAAAATGCAGTCTAGATAGTTAAGATCTCTCTTTTTATTTTATTTTTTTACCTGTAGGCCACAGCTTGCTGCTTCCACAATTGCCATACAAAAGGCTTCAGTGAGGGAAGTGTTGAGAAAAATATGCCCCTGGACTAGAACATTTCTAACATCCTGGTGTTCCAAGGCTCCTAGGAGACGCACCCTGCATATAAGAAAAATATAAGAGAAACACTAGGTTTATACTGTAAAAATGCCATATGTTACGCATATACTAAAAAATGAGTTCCAGTAGTACACGCTTATTTATATAGAGAGAAGTAGCATAGACACCTTTGTTCTGTTTTCTCTAAATTTTGACCAGCAATTGCTTTAATGTGGTAACCATCTTAAAAACACTGCTACCGAGCTTGCTATTTCTGGAAGAGAACACAGCTTCATGCAGTTAATAATTAAGAGTTATCACTCTTTCTCTGCTTAGATGTATTATCTGAATTTTCAGTGTGAGGTGTGATCAATCTCAGAGTCCACCGGCAAAAAAAAATAATTAGGGTATCAGTGATCAGGACCTATTCTTTTGAAGAGATGGTGGGAAACCAGAACAGGATGAAGGAAGAAGAACAAAGAACACTAAAGAAAAAATACAAATAAAAAATTGATCTTTCATACCAGGGAGTCACAGAAGGAGGAATCACCGACTGAAGTACAGAACAGGCAACAGGAAATGGAAAATTAAGAACCTTTTGCTTCCTGTATAAAACGGCTTCTGAGGAACAACAAAGACTCAAAAAAATATACATACATATGCATTATGGAAACATTTTGGTGACACAGTAGCACCAAGGAACACCTTTACCTACAAGAACAGGTACTGTTTAAGTCCTGCCCTGAAGAGTACCACATTGAAATGAAAAAGTAAAATGAAGCAAAGCAGAGAGATGTCAACAAGAATGAAACTTCCAAAACTATTAGCAGTTATCCTTAAAAGCAGCAGTGACACAAACTCGCTAACACCTCGTACCATACGGTAATCCAGCAGAAGTGATTTGAACATTGTCATTTCAGAGAAACAATAAATCAATGTCTAATTCAGATTTTCTCTGACTCATGTGAAAGTTCATACAGGGCCAACTTGCAGGATCATAGTCCAACTCTGCAAGTGCTCAGTTGGTGTTTGGTCTACCTGCTGTGCTTTCACTCAATAGTTCTCATCTTCTCCAGCCTCAGGATTTTGGGGTTTGTTTGTTGTTTTTTTGGAGGGTGAGGCAGTGAGCGAGGGTGTTAGGGTATTGCTGTTGTCTTTCCCACCCTTAAAATACAGTGAAGGATCATAAACATGCTTAGAACAAACCTGTCATGTAGCTGGTATCTTTCCCGGACTTCTTCCAGTACGATTCGTTTTGGTCCTTCTCCTCCAACTAAGAAATGCAACTCTGGATACTTCTGACAGAGCTCAGGAATTATACCACTAAGCAAATCTATACCTAAGAGGAGAAAATTTAGGACAAGGTGTATAAACAAGTATTTGATTTTAGAAGTTATCATGATGCGGCCTACTGTGTTAGTGCTACTCCGGATGGGAAAAGTCTCTTGAACAGTTGTACTGCTGAACATAAAGCTCTTAACAAGAAAAAAGAAAGCAAGCAAACAAACAAAAAACAATATGTGATCTATTAGGAGACAAATATGATGAACAATGACTTAAATTGATGATGGTTGATTAAAAAAAACAATTGAAATGTCTTTAGTAGAATACATAGATCAGGGTACATAGATCATAGACCATATCCTCCAGATAAGCCAAACCTTTCACTTTACAAACTCCAGCACCTGCAATGCTGGAAAAGAAACGGGCCTCTAAATCCAACAGGTGCGAACTAAGGTGTAGTTTCCTTCTTCTTGAATGCACTGACACAAATGCCCAACCCTGTCAGCTCACGAAGTAGTGAAACCCACTTCAACCCATGCCATAAATCCCATCTACCTGGTAATTATATCCAAGACCTTTCTTACCACGGCCTATAGGAAACGATAACGAGGGTAAACTTGCGTTTTAGGCCCCATTACCTTTCCTGTACACGAGCCTGCTGACCACGACGATGGTGACGGTCCCGTCATCCCTCCGGGAGGGGTCCGGGGTGAAGTCGGTGGGGTCCACGGCGTTGGGGATGACGGAGACGATGCGCGGGTCCAGGGCCGCCCGCAGCACCGTGTTCTCCTTGCTGGTGTAGGAGACGCAGATGATGTGGTTGGTGTCGCAGAGCGAGACGGTCAGCAGCTTGTTGGTCAGCACCGAGCTGACGTCGGCGAAGCCGAAGAGCGAGTGGTCGGTGAACACCGTCCGCAGCCCCATGGTCTTGGCGTGGAAGAGGGCGTCGTGCGCCATGGCCGAGAAGGAGCTATGCGCGTGGACCACGCTCACCCGCTCGCGCAGGAAGATGCAGCGCAGCAGGGGCAGGCTGTGGAACAGGGTGGTGGCCGTCGACTGGTTGTACATGACGCGCAGCGGCAGGTAGTACACCTTCAGCCCGTTGCTCAGGTAGCGCACGCCCCGCCGCCCGCCGTAGGCGTGGGTGACCACCAGCACCTTGTGGCCGCGCTCGATCAGGCACTGCGACAGCTGGTAGATGTGGCTCTCCACGCCGCCCATGTTGGGGTAGAAGAAGTCCGACACCATGCACACGCTCTGCGCCGCCGCCGCCGCCGCGCCCCGCGCCGCACGGCCCCCGGCCGCCATCTCGGCACCGCTGCCGCCGGCGGAGCGCCGAGGCGCCATCACGGAACGGCCGCCACCGCCACTACCGCCCCGTCGGGCCCGCCCGGCCCCGCCATGCCTGACGCGGGCCCTTTAAGAGGGCGGCACCCTGCAGGAGGGGCGGGGCGGCGCGGGGCGGGGCGGGGCGGGGAGGGGAACGAGCGCGCGCGCGCGCCCGTACCGGCCGCCCACCGGGGCCGCCCCGGGAGCTCCCCCGCCGCCCTCCCGTTTCCGGGTACGGCCGCGGTCGCCACGGTAACCGCGCGGCCGGCCCGCCCCTCCGGCCCGCTTCGGCCAATCGGCGCCCGGCGCCGGGTCACGCGGGAAAAGGAGCGGCCAATCAGAGCGGCCAATCAGAGCGGCCTCGGGACGGCGGGAGGGAGAAAGGGAGGGAGGGAGGCGGTCATTAGGCGGTGTTGTGGGGGTTCCCCTTCCTCTCCCTGCCCCGCCCCACTCTGGGTTGTGGCTGGGGAGGGCAGTGCACCAAGTGCCTCGTCCATGCTGCGGGGACAAATGAAGTGACCTGCACGCCTCAGGCGACGAGTGCTGTCACCCATCCCCGGGTGGAGGTCTCCTGATAAAATAACAAATGAGTAAATAATAAAAATAAACGGTATAAAAATAATAAGTTAATAAGCAATCATAATAAACACGCCTCCTGATTTACTTTTGGGTTCTGTCAGTCACGGTGGGGTCTCACAAAATTCAAAATAAATAAAGTAATAATATATTATCATGTATTTTATTAAATAGTAATATTAAAATAAAAATAATTATAAAAATATATTTTATACAAATATAAAAATAATATATATCATTAAATAATGAATAAATAAAAGTTAATAAGTAGTAAGTCTCCTGATTTACTTTGGGGTCTTGTCAGTCACAGCGGGAGCTCACACAACGTTCTCCAGCCTCTTGCTGCAAGTTTTGTTTCTCTGTAACTGGAAATAAAACCCAGCATTTTTACAAACAGCCCAGGGGTTTGGAGTTTGGGAAGTGCAGCAGGGTAGTGTGAGATGTGCTCTGTCTCAGGGAGCTGGCACCGCTCGGCTGTGCCTCTCTGGTCTTCTCAACCAGCTTTGAAATCAGCAGTTCTCACCCCCGGCACTGCCTTGTCCACTGCTGGCTGCCAAGAACTGATGTTATCACACCAAGCTTTGGTTGTTCATGTCTTTCCTCTATGCTCCTACAATTATGCTTGGCAGCTGCTTCTCCTCGCCAGCATTTCTGATGCGAATTTTGTCCAATTCGGTTCTATCATCACTCCTGTGCAAATATCCTATGCATGAGTGGTGGTATGAGCTGACCAAGGCTACGGTGCTGGTTGGATTCCAGCTTGCCTTAAAGCCTGGACAAAGATCGGAGGTGCCAATCCGAAGAAGGTACGAGGAAGAAATCAGGCACTTTACTCAGGGACTGAAAGAGCTGAAAGACTTTATTGTGCTGAATAAGAAAACTGTTGCTCATTGAGGTTTTCTGCCGCGTTGAGAAAGGTGAGACGGGTATTGGTACATCTGCACCTGTCATCAAGGGCTCCTCCTGGGTGGAACGCCTGGCAAGAACCTGAATTTTGTGACACCATGCTGTGAAAGAAGAGCCAGAGTACCAGGAAGCCATTGGGGTCCTAGTTCTCAGCAGAACCTGGAGCCTGGATGTGAAACAGTTGTCTTAAATGAAATCTAGGAAAACACAAAGTAGTGCCAGGAAAAGGCGAAAAGTACTTGGAGGTACTCAGCTGCAGCACCCTGGGAGGTGATCCCTGGTAAATTACAGTAGTAACCTGCTTCAAGGGCAGGCTGCCCTGAAGAATCAAGCTGTAGTACTCACTGCAACTCTAGCTGTCTGAAAAACAAAACTTTTTTTTTTTTTTAACTATCTGGAAAGTTTTTTTTCCTTTTTTTTTTTTTTTTTCCTTTTCTTTTTAGACTAGCTGTTGCTAATAAATACCGTGAACACTCTGTAGAGAAACTGTAATTCTTGGTATGCAAACTTAAGAGATGAATCGTAATCAGTGTACAACATAGCAGCCTCTCATCAAAAAAAAGAAGTAAAGTTTGACATAGCCCATAAGCCAATATTAACCATTGTGCAAATCCAAAATACTCTCAGTGACCTACAAAACCTTCCGCAGGATACACCCACTTCATCTTAGAAACCTCTTCTTATGCCATGGGACGGCTATGATTTTTTTTGGCCCTCTGCTTATCTGAACTTTGGAGTGCTTTCTCAGCAGCTGGCCATAAACTCTGGAATGTCTTTCTGGAGGAGGTCAGGAAAAGTATTACAGTGAAGCTTTCCTGCATTTGACTTTGCATGTTAACTTTGATGTTCAGACATCCATGTTCTACGTTAAACGTGTCTAGTTATGTTTAGTGTCATGTCTTCAGTCCAATTCTGTCACCCTGTACCAGCAAGTTCCTTCCCTTGTCATATTCAAACTATCCTGAAAATTTTGTCTACCTGTGAGCCTGGAAAAACCTGTAGTTGTTCCAGGAAAGGAAAGACATCCTTGCTACTGCAAAGTTGGCAAAAATACTGCTAAATTTTCTATCCACAACTGTTTCATGAGATTGGGGTACCACACGCTTTTCCCCAGCTGGGTTGCTGTGTTGTATATTCAGAAAATTGTCATTAATCTTGGGCATATTCAGAATCTGTCCTGCCCTGATCTGAGGTTGAGCTGCTATAAAGGGACCAGCAGCTGAAGAGGAATTCAGGTTTCGTTCTTTCCTAAATGCCTAAACTCGATGCATTCACTCCGTCATTAAAAGTACATACAAGGTCAGAATAAGACTGTGGAATATGTAAAGTAGGGAGTAAAGATGGTAACAGTAGACAGTAAAAAACAATGATAGCAGAGTAATTACTGCTTTCAAGCCTGGTCCTTGAATGCTCCCTAAAGCACCCTTATGAATTGAGTTAAAGGAAAGAGATGATGGAGGAGGCTTAAAGAGACTCTTGTGGCATTGTTCTGGTAGCAGATGTCACCTTGCCTCAAGGAGATCGCTTCAGTGCTCCTGAAAACACAGAACTTTTTCAACAGGTACCACGCTAAATTATCTCCCTCTCAGCCCACTCTCACGCTGAGTTTGTCACAGCCCCAGCCTGATGTACAACGTTGCATCTATTGAATATCTTGAGCACAAAATATCGGCTTGGTGGAGTGCTTTTGCTGTGTGTAATAAGTTGGTGTGTTAACTTAACACATTCGTTTATAGGAATATGTCTAAAGCATGCAGTTTATTATTTCAAAATGTTAGTAGTTGGCAAGAACAGATAATTGGTTGTCCACAAAGTAGTTCACAAAAGAACTGCACTGCTCCCCATCCTGATACTATGGTGAGGGAACAATTGTGGTCCTGGAAAATAAATGCCACAAGAAATGGTTCTCTGCTCATAGAGCAGTAAGATTTTTTGCGTTTTACTGGTATGTCTCCCTTCCAAGCACAATATCTAAGACAGGTGAATTTGCTAATAGATGTGAGAAGTTGATCAGCCGCTCTATGTCTGTCAGGTCTCACATCTGTATCTACCCTGTGCTCCTAAGGCACGTCCCAAGGTCTTGATATCTCAGTTGCCCTCTGTTCAATTCAGCTTTCACCCAGCCAAGATCCCAGGTCTGCTTACCGCTCAAATCAGGATGGTGACGAGACAGAAGAGCCAGCAGGCTTTGGAGCCATCAGTGTGCATATACCAAGGAGTGGTTTGTGATCTCCTGAGCTCACACACAGGTCATGTCTCTGTCCTCACCAGCACAAGACTAGCTCACAGTGCACAACGTTTGCTGTGGATTATCCTCTTTAAATCCTTCACCACACCAGTGGTGTTCTCCAGGGGTCAATTTTGGGGCCCATTTTCTTTAATATATTTACTGATTACTTGGATAAGGGAATTGAGTGCACCCTCAGTCCTTTTGCAGATGTCTCCAAGATAGGGGGAAGTGTCAATCTGCTGGAGGGTAGGAAGGCCCTGCAGAGGGACCTGGACAGGATGGGTTGATGGGCAGAGGCCAGTGGGATGAGGTTCAACATGGCTAAGTGTTGGGTCACAACAACCCCATGCAGCACTACAGGCTTCGGGAAGAGTGGAGAAGCTGGTGGTCAGCCTCTTCTCGCAGGTAACTGGTTATAGGACTAGAGGGAATGACCTCAAGTTGCACCAGGGGAGATTTAGGTTAGAAATTAGAAGACATTTCTTCTCAGAAAGAGCAGTCAGGCACTGGAACAAGTTGACCAGGGAAGTGGTGGCATAACCATCCCTGGGGGTATTCAAAGAAAGGTTGGACATGGTGCTTAGGGACATGGTTTAGTGGGAGACATTGGTAGTAGGGTGGTGGTTGGACCTTGCAGGTCTCTTCCAACTTTCTTGCTTCTATGATTACATTCAGGGATCATTTTGGTGAGTGCCAGGTCTAAAAGCCCTTCCCTGTGCCCAGCAGGAGCAGTCCCTGGAAGCAGATCTGGGCTGCTGGCAGTCTTCTGCCTATTCAGCAGAGCCAGTGATCCCACTTCGTGGCTCCCCACATGGGACAGAAAAAATTCCTGGGCAAACAATACAGAGTGATGACTGGGCTCTCCCTGACAGCTCATATCGGTCAGAAATGTGGGTTAGCTTTGTACTGGCAGACCTAATGGATATCTGTCCTACAGCCAGCATACAAGCGGCATCAGCTCTCTGACAAGTAATCTGACTAACGTGACAGAAATGCAGTCATGTGCCAGTATCTGATGTGGATCACATATGATACAGTAACAGGCAGATCTGGTATCAATTGTTATGAAGCCACAGTCTGTTGACTGGACTAGACTTGGCTTTACTATTTTATTTATTTTTTTTATTAGTTTTGCTACAGTTTACAGTCTATTTAATTGCAGGTCTGAATTTCCATTTCTGCAGCCTCGAGGCCATTTCTGTGCTTTAGCGTTTGCACATCATCTGTGGTAGAAGAGAAGGCCTGTCTTACACTTCTGTTTGTACATTTAAGACAGGACTTGACAAATTCGTTAAAAAATCTTGGAAATTTATTGCCAAAGAGTCGATACAAGATGAAGTGCCAGAACTCTCAGATGGTTCAAATATTAAAATGCTAGCAAAATAGGTTTTATTGAGAATTAAACAACCCTAAGGACTTAGTGGAGGAAAGAAAAAAAAAAAAAAAAAAAGTGCAGTGACAACAGCAGATGGAGCTATTGGAAACGTAAAATCTTGGTCCTGGTGGGGATGCAAAATATTCTCTGTACAAAGCTGCAGAACCTTCACCTGGTATGTTTTATATCCTACTACTAATGCTCCCACCATACATAAGCTCCAGAACGTTGTCAGTACTGTTCTTTATGTTTGTGGTACCCGTTATTGTAATGCTGGCCTCTGCTTTCTACACAGTTTGAATTAAAAGAAAAATGAGTTTCTTATTTAAAAATAAAAATAAAAAATCCAGTATTTCAATAGTTTGTATCTGGCCTTAAACTGTAAAGCAAGCATAATTCATTTTACATGTACTTTAAAATCCATCCAAACAAGTGTTTCTTTAAGTTCATAGCAGTAGTGTAGCCTTGAATATATAAAGATAAAAACAAGGCAAAGTCTCTAGAGGAAGCAGTAATTTTTATTTGACTGTTAGAGTGTGCAAAACTCTAACTGTTTGGGTTTTGTTTTTGTTTTTTACAGATGCTTTCAGGCTCACAAACTCTTTTTGAGGTTTGAAATGGAAGCCACAGGCTTCAGGCTTTCTGCAGGTTGGAAACATTGCTGTGAGTATAGTTTAATTACCGTGGAGCACAGCGAGGTGATAAGGTGATAGCCCTCCAGGGAACAGGTAGAGAGGGTAAGCAATTATTAGCTATGAAATCTTTAGGGGTGATTTGTGGATGGTTTTAAAATAGTATACATGGGAAAACACCAGAGCAGAGAGAGACCAGACGATTTTAAAGGATTTTTCGTAATATGCCTTTGTAATTGAGTTACAGGAAAATATTGCAGTTTATTATGGAGGCAGTATTGATAAGAAGTGTTACATAGTTCTTGTGAAATGTTGAGCCTTTCCTTGTGTTTTGTGACTTGTATTGTTTGTTTTATTCTCAACAGTGAAGCTAAATAACAGCTATGCAACCACGTTTGAGAATTGAAACACAAATCTGAACAGTTAGCCCATTCATAGGGAGTAAGAAAAGCTTTCCCGAGCAAGAAAGAAGAACAAAGGAGGCACATGAATGTGCTTAGACAGCCAGATCAGGGGTCAAGGGAAAGTTCTGGATAAATACTTTACCATTGAGTCACCTGACAGTGTGATGGGTTAGTCTGGTTATCTTGCATCAGTTTCGGCTGAACCTGTGAAATTAAGGTACATGCCACCAGTACAGTCCTCACCAGTTAAAAATACCACTTTGCAAAACAAGTGGGGCAGAAGACCAGAGGAAATGCTTCCTTCTTTGTTACCTTCTTGCCTCTTACTTTGTAATTATACTCAATAAGCTGACATTTTTGATACAATCGTTATGGTTTAAAATATATAGCATATACTAATGCAGACTAGAATAAAGTCGTTGATTATTCAGCCATAAATGTGCCAAAGGTAGCTTTTGATGTTTAAGATATGAAATAGTTCACACTAAGTCATGAATCCTCAATGCTGTGAACCTGGGAGGACCTTTCAAATTGAATGGTATCGTAAAGTATGATAAAAGTGAAAACCAAGAAGGGTGTTAATGGCATAGAAGTCAAAATATAGACCAAGCCCTGACAGCATCTTTTTATGTACTCATTTTGCTTTATTGGCTAAAGGAGCAGTTTCCTTTTAAGTTAATTTAAAACAGACTTTCTCCCTCCTGGAGTGAAAATTTTTTATTGAAGTTTTGAGTAACTGCTGATGTAGGAGTCTGACAGAAATTAAACAAATGGCAGTACACCATTTATAACCCCTGACTTGTTTGTTTTTTAATGTAGAGTGTAATAAATGAGAACACAGATTCACTTGTCCTGGTAACCACCTCGTACTTCCACAAAGGCTTATTCATTCCATGAGTCCCAAATTAGAAGGTGACAGCTCCTTCCATATTTTGAAGTTGAAAAACATTTATCAGTTATTTACAAAATATAAATAGAAATGGCAGCTGAAGGAGCTTCCACTACTGTTGTTTTATTTTGTTTTCTGGATTTCCTTTTCCTTTCTTTACACTACTGTAAAGCAAAGTAACGATTGATTTAAATAACATAACTCCAGGCTTACTGTTGCACTTGAAAGCAAAAAACATATTTTTTTTTTTTTTTTCTGACAAAATGTGCAGACAGGGGACGTGCTAGAGAGCCACATGATGAGTAAGGGCACCCATGTGGGGAAGAATGGCTGGAAAACAGGAAAGAAACTTAAGAGTCAGCTGGACCTGATTCCCAAAGGTTACATATGGATGTATATGCTTGCAATGTATATGAGTATGACAGGATTTATGTATGGTCTGTCAAGCTTTCCATGAATAATGCGTGCTATAAGCAGTGTCACAGTACGTGACATACGACAGCTTCTGAAGTAAATGGCAGCAATGCATTCAGGATTCACTCGAGTTTCTTCAGTGTCACCTCTGTCCTTCTGGAAGTCAAGTACAGTCTTAACAAGTAGATAAAGATTTCCTGACTCTTTCAAATGCAATGGGAATATATTGCTCATTCAGTCTTTTTCCTGCCCCCTCCCCCAAAAAAGCACATGCAGGTTTGAAAGCTAGCTAGACATAAAAAGTGATATTTTTTAGAAACTACCTGCACATTTTTTTCAGAATTAACAGTTATTATTTAAGTAGTGTCATTCCTATTATAGAGATGGATATGTAGAGGCCATAATCCAAATGTTGGATTAAAGACATCCCTCATTATATAAAAATTGAGACACACCATAACAGGAAATTTTAGCATTATTATTCTGGCTATGAAACCTGTAAATCATGTCCATATGTTTAAAAAGCAAGTCATGCTGAACGCAGTAATAAAAGGCATTTCAAACTTCAAACACTACGTTCCTCTGTTCAATAACCTTCCCTCTGAGAAGGTCATTTAGTCATAGGTTAAAAGCTAATGACATCAGTCAAAAGCCAGATCTGCCATGAATTTTACATACCCCATTTAAGTCTCCTGAATTGTTTTATTAAATCACTGTTATTAAATTCTGATGTATTGATGTGAAAGATAACAGAAAGCATTTCTATTCCCAAGTTTATTGAATATTTTGAAATGGATCGACTCCAGAATTTCTCAAATCAAATAACACTATAAATTCTTACAAGTCCTCATCAAATTCTAATTATCTGTTTTTGTTTCCGTCTCCACCCAGAGCCTCCTTTTAGTCATAGTTTTCCATGCAAAGGATTTGCAGCCTGTGCCACGGTATTAGCAACATCCGGATCTTCTTTGGGCTGTGACAATGATGATCATCATGCGGCACTGGCGTTCACAACATTATGCTTAAACTCTTGAGCTTTTCCACGTAGTGCTTGGGTGAGTGCTATAAATAGCCAGTACGTGCTCTAGCTTTGGTTATTTTCTCATCATACAGGAGAGCAGGACGGAAAAGTGCAGCACACAGCAATGCAGAGACTGGCACAGAGTCTTACAGCTGGGGATCTGCCAGGATGGAAATTTATTGTAATAGAAATAAGCTGCAAGATCCCTGTGCTGCCAACACAGTAGTGCACTGGCACAGTCCAAAAAGTACGTGACTGAAGGCTTCAGAAGATGGAAGTGCCTTTCTTAGTCCTTTATGCAGAAGCCAATGGGAGGGGAAGAATGGCCAATGCTCACACTCCGAACCATTAATGTGTAGGGTTAGAGAAAGGTATTTTCATGTTCAAAGTGTGAGTCTGGCTAATTCAGAGCCTTTGGGTACCTCTGCTTTGCCACCCAGCACTGTACCCTAGGTTAGGTGAAGTGAGAGGAGTTGCATCCATCCTACAGAGCTGCAGGGGAAGGCTGTAGTGCTGTCCTGGTGGTGCTGTGTGGTGTCTTTGGCAATGGGACACCAGCAAGAAGCATCCCCTTCCCCTGCCAGCCCTGGCACAGTGTGTGTGCTCGTCTTGGCCTCATTTTGCGTCCTGGAGCGCCAGAGGCAGCTGGCTGACAGATGAATGGGTTCGTGGAAGAGGAAGACTTGCGTGAGGTGCTGTGCTGCACCAGGAGGGAAAGAGGTGGGGTGTGATTAGGGTGCATGTATGCACACGCACACACAGACACTCATCCCCATTCTCCTATCCTGCAAATGTTTGGGTCTTAACTTTGTGTGCCAGACAATCCTATTTGATCAAAGACTCACATTTGTAAGCCTTCTGCAAATTCTGAACACATTTTCTCTCATTTTTACAAGTTTCTACCAAAAATATTTACCTAAGCATTTCACAAAGTCATCCAAAATAGTTTATCACAAAATTTTGAGGTTAAGGGTTAAAATCACTCTGTGGCTTAGGCTGAATGAAGCCTATGGATGCAGCAACATCTCTCTCCTTCCCACTGGGATCTGCAATCCCAAGTGGGACCTCCAGGCACAAGTCTGTCTTACTGTGGTCTAGGAAGGTGCGAAAACCTCAGAGCAGGGTTCGCAGCAGTGGTCAGTGATGGGACCTTTCCAGCCTCAGTATCCAAATGGCTTTTGCACTCTCCTGGGGGTTGGATGGCTTATGACCAAATCCCTCTCTGCCTCACCAAGAAAAGCTTTCAAACATGGTTTTCAGCTCCTTAGTGATTGCTTTATCTAAGAGCCTTCTGGAGTTGGAGCAGACTTATTTGTCTCTCAGGTTGGAGCAATTCTGTGTTTGTTTTTTTCTTTTTTTAAAAATTAAAATGAATTTCTACCCCTGTCAGGGTGGAAAGCTGAGGAAGCCTCTACAGATCAGCATTGACAAGGCTGAGACATAATTAATACAGGACTCCAACTGCTAAATCTCAATGTAAGACAAGCTAGGAAATGCAAAAGCTTAAACTCTTTCCACATGTCACTCAAAGTCAGACCTCTGCAAACCCAGAGGGCATCTTCTCATCCTGCCTTTTTATGTCAGTACAGCTCTACTGACTTCAGGAATTATTTATTCATGAGCCTAGCAGGTCTCCAGTCAGATCCAACTTGTGGAAAACCATTCATTTTCCAGTTGTTGCACTGTTAAATGACACTATAAATAACTGCCCATGGGCGATGTGGTTATAGTAAAGGAATATACGTTAACTTTCTTGACACTGAAGAAGAATTCAGCTGTACAAACACTTACGTATAGTTTCAGGCAAAGGTGTATTGTTACTTCATATGCCACTAGTGCCATGAGTTAAGTGTCTGGTTCAGTGTGAGGTGCCTGGGCTTGCAGAGCACCGTGCCTCTGCAGCTCCTTTGCTTTCTGAGGAATGTGCTAATGGTGTAGACGACATTAATTCTACCACAAGGTTGGGAGACCCCTGACTACAGGTGAGGTGAAAAGTGATGGGAAGGTTCGTTTCTTTTAAGGACCTTCACATAGCTCAGAGACTTCACCCACCATGAATATAAGTCTGAATTTAGAGCCTCTCAGAAAAGTGAGGGAAGTATAAGGGTGTGCTGCTTTTACTGCCCGTCTGGCTCACCTTATTTTGCACTGGGGTCCTGTTCTGGTCCTTGTTCATGTGGCAGGCCAGTTGCATATGCCTGTGCTGTGCAGGAAACCCCGCGGCAGGGGAGCCCAGTGTAGATGAGGAGGCAACTTAAAGGATTCTTATAGGATTGAGTTCTGATTTTATTTTAAAGAAATCTACTTTTCCCTATAAAAATACGATAAAAATAAATAAAATAACCCTCTGAGATGCACATCAAAAAGCTATTTTCTATTCCACACATTGTGTCGACCTTTCCATCTCCATTGCAGTTGTTTCATTTCCTCTGTTCCCTCCACTCACAATGCAGTATAGAATTGGAGAGTTCAGCAAAGCGGAAAAAATGATTCAGTCATCAAGACCATCATTTCCAGTTCAAGATTGCTGCTTACAATATTTTCTCTAGAATGACTCAGACCAGACTTCAGTGGCTCAGAAAATAATGTTGTCCTTGTACTTGATTTGGTTAAAACACTGTTATTCAGGCCTCACACTGGTGAAAACAATTTCAGTGCAAAGGACATATTTTCATGGCATGGTAAGTTAAAAGCAAAATTATCGTTTCCCTTAGAAAATCACTGAACAGTTAGTACTAGTGTGGCTGTTATCCCCTTAAGGAGATTAGCACACAGGAACAAATAAATAAATCACACATGGCTGTCAAGCAGACGTGGGAAAAATTATTCTTCCATACTGAAATTATTGGACCAAGTGACCTTGTTTCGACCTGGGGTTGGGCAGGAGCCAGTCCCAGTGGGACAAACATAAGGCTGTGCTTGAGGTGGCTTTGGGTTTTTGCTTATTTTCTTTTTGTTTGGCAGAGTTTTAGCATAACAGGGAAAAAATCAAAACCACTTGAATAACTGATGTATTTATTTTCTTATATACACTTAAATATGGCACATCTGACAGTAGTTGTACAATAAACTCAAAATGATAATCAAAGCTGGACAGTAGATCAAATAACTCAGTGCTGACCCTATTAGAAGCCAAATCCTGTACACTGAATTTCTGAAGAAAATTTCACCCTAGAGTTGCGTTAGCTAAGGATTCAGAGGCTAAGATTATCTAGTCTCAATTTTTGAAAGACTGGCTGGTGACTGCGACTGTATTACCAATACCAGCTTCATCTTCCATAGCATAACATTGAACTGGCTCTTTCTGCTCTTTCTTCCACACAGACAGAAATTCATCAGTTGTTTTTACCTCTTACAGAACAATTATCAGTGTCCCAGAGGACTGACCTGCAGTTAGTGATAAATAAATAAATGCAGACTGGATTCATTCTTCTGCTGTTAATGTGGAAGATGTTTGTGTTTACTACTGTTCGAAAGTCAGTGACAGCTACGTTGCGAAGCAGTGGATTTTTGCAGAATTGAGGAAATTCAGTCAGGGATTTTCTTTGCTTTGAGACCCATGAGAACCTCTCTTCTCCTTCGGACAACGACAATGCCTGGCGCACGTTGGTTTTGCAGTGGGGCATGTTCTGGGTTGGGATGGACATTTGTCCTCACAGCTGTTTAATGAAGGAGAAGAAAGCAAAAAAGAGAGGAGCATTTTAATATGATAATTCTTTGTCACTTTTCCCAACTTTTTCATCATCGGACATGTAGGAGATGTTTGAGAAAGTGCGGACACCCTACAATAGAGGGAGAAAAGACTTTGCTGCCTGGCAGTTCTTGTCTGCAGCAATGTCTTCTTGCTGTCCATTCATCCACAGTCAGCCTAAGTAACTCTTTCATTTCTTGCAAGCAGTGAGATCCTGGATAGTGCCGCCCTCAAATTTTATGAAGTACCTTAGCTTACTTGATGCTTCAGCTTTGGTCCTCCAAGACTACCGGGTATAAAAGGCTGGCAAAGTCCTGTGTCCATATCACAGTCATTTCTAGGAGCTACACTCATGAAAACAAATGATTGCATTGATACCTTCTCACACCTGCAACACATAAATGACCAAGTCTCTGATGCTCACTTTCAGCTCTGCTGATTCTTTTAGCTATTTGTATATTTGTTGCCATCTATTTTATGCTTGTCCATATTTTCAAAACTGAGTCTAAAGATGCAAATGTTACTTTTTCCACAGATTCCTCTCTATGAATGAACCTAAGAGGTCTATGAGAATGGGCCCTATAGGTGAGCATGCAGTGAACTGCAGTTCTGATAAGGTACCCAGGGAAACTGGATTCTGACTGTCCATACAGGCTTTCAGACTGAGTTCTTGCATGCTCTTGGTTCTCTACGTGTGACCAGGGTTCTCTGAGAAGGAAATTTTTAAAAATAAGGTAAAGAAAAAAAAAAAAAGGGAGTATTTTAAAAGCATATTTTCCATTTAAGTTTTGCCAAAAGAAACCTCAAAACTAGTTACACAAAAAGATTTGGAAAATGCATGGAGTGCAATAGCCCCAAAACAATTTTCCCAGTTCTTACAGGAATCAGACCTGATTGCATGGCTTTCCACGTGTACAAAATTTCATTAGCTCTAGCAAATCATTTGCTCTGAGGACAAATTTAATAGGGAATGAGCTGCATGGTGTGGATGTTAATTTAGGGTACCTTTGTCCCTAGAAGTTCATGAGAAAGCATTTGGCTGTCACAGAGAACACAGGCTGGGTTCTGACTCACTGGAAGTGCAAGATTCAGTGTCTCACAGTAAATCCCCTTTGTAACACAGTAATTTCAAGTGTAGCATAGTTTTAGAATTCATTCCCCTAAGAAGAGGGAAAAAATAATAAACCTAGGTAGCTGAATAACATCCTTGTCCAGATTTCTCAAAACATGTCAATTAAATAAACCTTAGACTCTTCTATGATGTGAGTATTGTAAAGACTATATTATTATTATTATTATTATCTTCATAATTGCAGCAAGGTATTTCATCCTGGGTGGCACTCCTGGCTAATTCAGCACTTGCACCTCCAGCATCTATGCAAGCTAATTCAGTATAGGCACTGAATGACAAGGAGCACTTACCTGCAGGTTTCAGCATGAAATATCTTGTGTTTCTGAGCACAGCTTTCCTGGCTCTCCCTACACAAATAGCAGCTGCAGTTCTCTTTACTTTGAAAGAAGTCTGTGGGACACTTCTGTCTACAGATGCATTCACAATTTTCTTCATCAAATTCCATATGTTGTCCACACATAGCCAGTTCAGCAAGAGGAGGGAGTCCTGCAATAGTTCAAAAAACATTTAGTGTTAGGCTTTTCAGAGCTAAATCCTGCTCTGGAAGACACTGGCTCTTTCATTGCAATCAGTAGGACTCAGTTGTGTACTCTTCGATTTATTTTAGTCTTTATAATTTCTGCTGCAATTTACAGGGCAGAAAAGGTCTTCTCAAGTTTTTCAAGGGAGGAGTGAGCCAATTGTTTCGCTAACTCTGATACTGTTATTTCTTGTGGGTTGAACCCTGCATAAAAGTACTTTATTTTGGGGCTGTATATCAGAAGTGCCAAATGTTAGGTTTTGGAACAAACCTTTACTGCACTGCAGGTTTTAAAAAGAAAAATCTTAGAAAGGATTTAGTGAATGCCCATACCAAAGTTGCATATCCACACAAATTAGAACCTTCACTGCTCAATGTATCTTACTATCCATACACTCTGGAAATTTTTGCAAAAATAATATTATGTCTAGCATGATGCAAGCCATTCTAGCACTTCAATAAGCAACATATGTACACTTGTCAGTTAAAGACAGGAGAAAATACTTTGTTTCAGAAACAAAACCCCAGCCAAGGGAACACTCCAATACCTCATCTATCTTCCCTCAAAATATACATCTGGAGTACAATATGAGGCTAATCCTAGAAAAAAGAGTAACATATTTTCTGAAAGCCACATTAAAACACTGGCAGCACATCCCTGGTTAAAGGTCATGGCATATAATGTGTCACTGGAAAGGTAATTTCCTGTAATTTTACAATTAGCTATTGGATTTAACCTAGGGAATGTGGAATGTAACCTGTATCCGTGACCTCTGCAACCTGAGCTCTGCTCTTACTGACCAGAACAGGCCTGTACGTTACTTGAAAGAAACCTTCATCATTACTTACTTAATGCTGAAAAATCAATATCCAAAAAAATAAAAACCAAGTCCTATTTGAAGAGAGGAAAGAATCTGCCCCAAATTCTTGGAAAACAAACCACATCCTTGGGGTGATAAAGCTTGGCGTGTATGAGTGTTTCAGTCTCACTGTTTTAACATCAAAGACAGAGTTTAAGTTATTTTGTCCTAGCCACAGCCAAGCACAACGTGCTTCAGAGAGTTATATTTTATCTGAGGAAATATTGAGTTTATGTCAACAAAAGCTATAATTCAACAAGCCACAAATTCTGATCTCCATGCTGACCTTACAAAAGGCCAAGAGTGAAGAGGACTTTGTCTATTCATAGTCCTTTGGACATACTCTGAAATATGGAGCACTAATCCCTTCTTGAGTGAAAAGACTAACATGAGTTTAACTACATAACTTGATGGTCAAATGATCTGATCCAGAATGAGAATAGATCCTATAGAAAAAGATATGCAACCAATCTATTAACCTTAGGACATTGTAATCAACAGAATAACTTAAGAAATTATTTAGTTTTACTTTAACTTGCTTGCTGTCTCGCTTTTATCATTGCCTTGCTGGATTTGCTCTTCTGCTTGCATAGGTTAAAACAGAGAGTCAGGGCTTCCATGTCCAACTGCTCTACTGCTGTCACAATTTTACTTCAACTATTTACAATTTCCTAAGAAAAACAGTTTCTTTAAAAAAGAATTACATAGGGCTTGGGGAAGATTTAACTTTATTCTTAATGTTTACTGCTAGTGGGTATATTTAGACTTACACAGTTTCCCCACAGAATATTTCCTGCAAATATATTTGACAAAGTTTTCCATGAAAAGCTGAGGAGAAAGGAAGTACTGGACACTTGTACTTACTTTCATAGGTTTATAGAATCATAGAATCACAGAATGGTTTAGGCTGGAAGGGACTTTAAAGATCACTCAGTTCCAGCCCCCTTCCATGGGCAGGGACAGTTCCCACCAGACCAGGTTGCCCAAAGCCCCACCCAACCTGGCTTTGAACAGGGATGGGGCACCCACAGCTTCTCTGGGCAACCCGGGCCAGTGCCTCACCGCACTCTGAGTGAAGAGTTTCCTTCTAACATCTAATCTTAATCTTCCCTCTTTTAGTTTAAAGCCATTACGTCTTGTCCTATGCCTGACAAAGAGTCCCTCTCCAGAATTCCTGTAGGTCCCCTTTAGGTACTGGAAGGCTGCTATAAGGTCTCCCCAGAGCCTTCCCCCAGAGCCTGGGGATTGTTCAGAGGCTGAACAATCCCAGCTCCCTCTGCCTGTCTTCATTTTACCCTCTCCCATTTTCTTCCATAAGCCTCCTAAATACCTTATTAGACTACCTAAAAGATAGTCTAATACTTTCAAAGATTATAATCTTCTACACTGACTACAGCTGATAGGAAGGACTGATTTTATCCATCTTATTTCTTATTCCTGTTACAGCTATTCTCAAGAATTTCCCATGATGAAGATTCAACATCTTCCCCAAGCAACATATTCCAGGAGATATTTTTTTTTTCTACAGTTAAAAAGCTTTCCCTAATGTACATAATGCAACCTAAGGGCAATGTAAAATAAAATAAAATAAAAACTAATCAAAGGTGCCTACTTTGTTAACTCTTTTTAATACATTCCTGGTTCTTATTTAGCTTTCTAATATAGATGGAGTAAAATGTCCATGGAAAAAACATGAGATGGGGATAAGCATATACGAATGTTTATTTTCAGGTGTTTTTGCACCATAAGCCAGGCCCAACTAAGGATGTAGAATTAAAACTGTACCTCTCACAACAGGAAATGGAACATAACCAAAATGAAACACGAGCAGCTTGGACATAGTAAATATATGTATCCATTGGTAATTTTATCTTTACCTTCCCGTCTGTTGGGATGCTGTACATCTACAACACATTCACATTTGTCACTATCCCAGATCCATCCATTATGGCAAAGTTTGTTGGCAAAGGGACAACTAGGAAAAAAAAAAAAAAAGGAAATTAAAAATAATTAAAAATAATATCAAGAGCAGCATCAGAGTCATTTGGCAAAATGAACCTATGCTTAATGATCTATAATGAACTTTTTTCAGACTCAGAGGGACCAGCCTGACTTTCAGGTACTTGGATCTGGGAGCGAAGCTCACAAACTGGAAGAAGGCTAAAGTTCTTCAGGGTCTGCCTAAGAAGAGGATTCAGAGCAGCCAGCAGGCTGAGTGATGGCTAGAAGTGGCTTTGCTGATATGTCACCTATCCCCCAGCCCAGAAGTCTAGCTGAAGGGCACTTTCAGGGTCAAGCCTACATGCAGGGCTAGACAGGGACTTCTGAGCTAACTTTAAATGACCCTGTAGTTGTGTTTCCAGAGTGTCTGTTGAGTTAATGTAGCCAGTTCCCATCAGGACTACAGCTGCTATGCCATACTTTGGAGTGAGATGTGAGATCGCTTTTCTCCAGACACTGAGCCAGACAGATGCAAACCAGGACTGATTACAAAATTTAAAATCCATGGTTTGCATAGATTCTGACCCAAGGTAACATGAGGTACAGCAGAGTGCTTTAGGTTGATCTCAGTACTCTCATGTGCCCTGGCTAAGTAATGTGTGAGCAGAACTGCTCATGTCATGTTGAAAAAATAAAATCTTTTGGGATAACAGAAAACGAAGGCACCATTATAATAACCAAATCAGAACAAAATAATTTTCATACATTGAACCACACAACATAGGTAGTCACTTGTAAATGAGGCAACTTACCCATCTTCTTCTGGGTACTGGACAGATCTTCGTATGATGGTGTACTGATGACGCTGGGTATTTGATAAACATTTACAGCCAGTATGATTGGCAATTTTGATTGGCACAGGCTCTGGAACACTTGTCAAGGGAACTGAGATCTCAAAGAGCTAGGTAGGTGAAATAAACATTATTTTTTTTTCCAGTTTCCATTATGCAATTACTATATCAAATCAAAACTTCTTAGCTTTTGCCACCATTTGCCTCACCATTGCTCTTTTCTAGCAATAGTTACCATAGGGATGAATGAGCAGGTGGGCACTGAGGGTTTTGAAGTGAAAGGCAAACAATGCCTATCACTGTAAAAACTTGCCAAAATGGTCATCTCAGAGTCATATAACCAGCTACTAAATACCCAAGATCACCCCAAAATCTTTGCAAATGCACTCAAATGCCTCTTCTGGATTGCTAACAGAAGATGGAAAAGACACAGGCATTGGGAACTTTGTTCTCAATTATATCATCAGTTGAATCTCAGCCACTCATAGAAACATTTAGCATTACTAAGGTACTCACAGCTTGCACCTTTAGGTCCCTAACTTAAGCTCCACAGACTTCTCAGAGACAGAGGAAACAGGAGTAAATAAAAGACAGTTCAGTCCACTTTAGTTGGGTTCCTCAGAGAATCATTCTTTGTTGACTGTAGTAGGAGACTAAGGAACCACACAGCAATCTCTGGGTAGCCTTGTAGAAGCTCTGGTTCTCTGGGCAGCTCCATGTAGGAGTCATTGAAGTGACCCACACCCTCTCTGACCCAACAGGCCAGCTTTTTTCAAGTGGAAAGTAAGGAATAAAATACTTATCAGCATGCCAGGTTAGTGCTGCATGCAGATTCAGTGGCTGAGAAATAGTTCTAAACCTGTTTAGATATTTAAATGTAGGTGTCATAGTCTCTAACTTCAAGTGGCAGGAATATCCTTCAGTGGATATTTTATGCAAGGAAAAAAAATGTACTCTTACTTTTATGGGAGTAATTTCATAGATTTTAGAGAAGTCTGGTCTGCTGGTAGTGTGTCCAGGACTGGAATTTAGCTGGGGGCTTTTGAGGGAATGGTTATTTTGAAGGGCACTAAAGGAATGTTACACTCTGCAGAATTGCAGCTTTTCAACAAACTTATGAACTGCTGCTCCAAAAACACATAAATAAGTAAATACTTTTTAGCGTGACCTAGCTCCCTGAGCTGATCAGATGTCTTTTGTGTATAGCCAACAGCTCATAAGTGCTTTCTCTGTCTGGTGTGGAATGAAAGCAATTAATGAACATTGACGCAAGAAGGACAGATCCAGTGTACCCAGACACAAAGGAATTGCATTACAAAAAACCTGAAACAATATGGAAGTGAATCAGGCCTGCTGACCTTCAAATGCTTTCCTGTAAGAACTTCAATTTTGTTTTTAAAACAACTGCCCTTAGTCTTTGTTCTGTCTTAAATAAAAACCTATTTGGTAACTAGAGTTTAATATATTAATATAAGTACAAAAGGTCTGATAAGTAGGGGTGCCCAAAATGAAGATTAATCTAGGAGGACCTGTCCCTTGTGTTCATTTTGTAGGTATGGATACAGATGGTTTCAAACAAAGCACTGACTGAAAGTACTGAAGTTGGAGCTGTGCTCATTTGCCAACTGGAGCAAGATACCTCTGTACATAGATGCTAGAGGGAGTCTACTGAAAGAAGCTCTAGATACTCTATGCTCACTTTTTGGCACCAGTCATTAAAATTCACATATTTGTTGCTTTTTGCACCTAAGCAATAACTGGGTGCAGGTTTAATCCTTTTCCAAAGTAACTTGTGATTTGGGACATTCAGATCCTGAAGCATTCAAGCTTGAATGAAGCATGCAATGAGCAGTTGATATCTTCTGCTGCAAATGTCTCTTTTTAAGGCTCACAAAGCTGTACCTCAATAACTATTAACCATCCTTGTGGCATTAATGGCAATTTTGAGAATGCAGCTCTCAAACTCCTGGTCCCACACTACAAAATGCCCCAGATTTTCTCAGTCCTTTGGTGGAGAGTTTTCCCACGAGCCAATGCTCTCAAGAGGTCCCAGGTCCAAGTAACAATACGTTAGAGAAGCATTATATCCCGTAATGTCATGTGAGCCTACAGTCACTTTCTCAGGGTCTGATTTTCCATCTCTACACATATATAAACATTTGTAATAATATGACATGAGTGTAAAATGTCATTGCACATGCCTGTGTTTACTCCACATGGATAAAAAAGTCAATTCTTCTGTTTGTTATGACAGAGTAGACAGATCTTTCATAACAGGATTTCAGAAACCAAACATCCTTTTTCCCCTCCCTTCTTTGAGAGCCAGGGCAAAGGGAATGCATGTAAATAGGCTCATTTACCGTTTTTGACACGTAAGTTGTACTTGTGTTCATGCAGCTCAGACTCTCCTCATTGCAGCAGCCTCCACATCTGAACACGTTCACACAGGGAGGCTTGAAGAATTTGTTGGTTGTCGTACCAAGCTCTTTGGCAACCTCCACACAGGTTTCCCTTGGCACACACTGAGTCTTTTGCCATTCCTCATCTATGACTGGAGAGAACACCATTTTTATGAGCAATCATGGCAAAGTAAACCTCTGATTAGTGAGGCAAAAACATTACACAAATAAAAATGAAGTGCTGGCAGGCCATCTGCACTTACTTGGATTAATTTAAGGACCAGAGAGAGGCGGAGTACAAAATTATCCCAGTAACTTACAGCAGCTGCCCTGGCAAAGAGGTCGCTACATTTATCTGCCTTTGGTTTTCAACAGGGATGACCAAAATCTCCGTTCATGTCCATGGGTTAAGTAGGGCACATCGATCTCTGCTGAAAGAGGATCAGCTCCCCAAAGCACGTCTGGTCAGGCAGGCCCCAACCCTTTCTTCTCTCCTGCGGGGTCATTTTCATGTTGCCACCCTAGCCTGTCACCACGTGTACCCCAATTTGGGCGCATAGAGCCTGGGCCTGACTGGAAAAGCACATTAATGATTAACAGATTCTGGTCAGAGGGTATTAGTACTCCCACTGGATGTCAGCCAGCGAGCTGTTTCCAAGCTGCTGAATGAAATCCAAGACAAACACTCTCACACCTAAATACCCTCTGGGGTTTTAAGTTGGAATAACAGGAATATGAATTCAAGCGTCTTTTATCTATTCAAAACAACGTGGCATCTTTCAAATACTCAGTTGGTATAGACTAGTAATTTATTTCAGACGTATCTGTCAAACCCTGACTGTGAGAAGGAATAATGCATTCACTGGCTGAAGCACAGAGAGAAAATAGTAACATTTACATAATACCATCTCAGGTCTTCTTAGAGGTGGCCCTGCTTTTTTTTTTTTTTTTTTCTGCTTTTGCTTATCTGATTCATGTTATGGAATTACTCGAGAGTCATCAGTGCTTGTGCTTTAAGTCCTTAAAATACTGAAAACATTTTTCCTGTCTGCCCCCCTCCAGCAGGCTTATGAAAGGTGAAAAGCAACTTCTACAATATTAAGAAAATTGCTCTCCCAGTGCAGTCCATCTCCCTGCTATTGTGCCAGCAGTATGTACATTTATAGGGCATTTCTAATTTTTTATTATTTTTTTTTTCTGGAAGACTTTTAATCTAATTGCTATACTTTGTCTTCAGATAAGCCTTTATTTCACTCTTTCCTACCTGACTTTCCTTTCATTTATTTATATTTTCTTTAACTGACTCTGTATATCTAAATCAGTTTGTTTATTTCTGCAAAGCTCTTCCTCAGGGCTGATTCACTCTACTTTCCACTCATTCAAAAAGTACAAACTATAACAGTTTAGGGTCTGGATTCTGATTTTACTTCCTGTAGCATAAATTAAGGAAAGAATCACTAAAATCAATAGAATTTTCTAGAGTAGTTGAGACTATCAAAGCAGCAATCTAATCCTAAGCCTTAAAATAGAAAATAAAGTGTTTGCCAAACTTACTAAAGTACATGCATGTAACCACTTCAGATGTTACTTCAGTGAGAGTGAGCAGTGATGACCTTTCCATCTGCACATATCTTCCCTTTAGTAATCACATTATGTATGTATTTATTTATTTTAAATAGAAGGGCTGCTTCAGGAAGGGCTGGTCAAAGAAGTGGGTGTCATGCTTTGTTGTGAAGCACTGTGGTCGCTGTGATCTCCCCTGAGCAAGCACAGGGCATTTGCTGCAAAATCTGGCTCCGATGATATACACCCAAGCTTGAAAGTGCTGCTGTTGTAGGTGAACTGAGCTGCTCTGGGCAGGTTGTGGTGGGACAGGGTGAGGGGTGCTTTCAGTGACTTCATTGTTAAAGCTCTAGAAAGGAGGAACAAAGTCTTCAAGTTGCACCATTGGAGTGTGGGGTGCAGTGGAAGATGGTCTAACTGTGAAGCTGTGAATAGACTTCACCCAGCCTTCTCATCATAGCACTTTACTAAAACAAAACAGATGCTCTTGGCAAAAGGGACAGTGCTTACTGACTGGAAAGGGTGTGGGAAAGAAATACATGTTTATAGGCTCAGTTTTTTAAAAGGAGCTTTAATACCTTGAACATATTAAGATGTTAGAACAAAGTCATTTCTGTTCTGGGATAATTCCACTTTGGATGGAAAAATGGAGAAGATGACCCAAAAGGCTTTTTTTAACTTAAATTTCAGTGACTGGGCTTTGTTTGAGAAAGCGGACATACCTGTGTCTAAAGTTAGATATTCAAAGGGAAAGAAGGAAGTGAACTAACAGCTGTGACAAGTGGTTATGAGAATATTACATCTGTACAACTATAGGTATCTGACTTCATTACCTGAAGAGCTACATTTTTCTGCCATTCAAAATGCCTATTGCAAAAAGCCTACATTGCCTCAGTACCGTTTGACAACATCCTCTGTTGTTTCAGTGTATTGACAAAAGGAACATTTATTTTTTTCATAAATACAGAGGTTCACTCAATGAGCTATAGTGAATAGAGAAATACAGCATTTGACCCTGGGTACTACTTCTAATAACAGCTACATGAACTTCATTTGATATACATACAGAAACTAATGTTTCTGTATAGGCTTGTAAAGATGTGCAAAACAAAACATGCAAACATTAATTAAAGTCCCCTTAGTTGTTCTTCCAATCTGTATTGGATGCTGGGGTTTGTTTGGTTTGATTTGTGTATTTTTGTTGTTGTTAGCTTGCTTTTGTTTTGTTTGTCTCTACAAAATTTTTATGAGATGTTTAAAGCCATGCCTGTCACATAAAAACCCTTTTCTGACTGGCATTCATCTCTGCATTTCTGTTCCATGGCTCAGAGAACTAAATTGAGGCCTTTGCTCAGTCATAATTTAGTTGAAATGTAGAAGCAATAGATATAAAAGCGACAGCAATTGCGTGCAAATGTGGCTGTGGTTATTGTAAAAGCAGTGCTGGAACAGGATCAGCAATATCCTATTTCCCCAAAGGAAAGTGATATGGTCATGTCACTTCAGGGTAAAGACTGAACAAAAAAGAATAGCTTGATCTGTACTTGGTTAGCCTATAGTGTAGCTTTGCTGTAGGAAATCCATCTCCATGACTGAAGCGTAGTACTTGATCTTTTATTTTACATCAATGAACATAAAATGGCCCTTGAGTCTTTCACCTACAGGGAACAGTATTCATTTTTGCTCCATGTGGGGGAACAGATTTGTGATTCCCTTCACTCAGGTGCTGGCTGGCAGTTTCAAAGCTTACTTCTTCTCTCCAGAGAGATTTCCTCAAATAGAGAGAGAAGATTAGGGCAATACCTCCTTCCTGCAGTTCCCACTCAGACACCACTGATGATGTGCAGTGCCTTATATCAAAACACACCTAATAAAGAAAGGGATTGTGATGCCTGTTGTAAAACTCGTTTGTTTTTGCCTGCAAGCAAATTCCAGGATCTGGCAAGATGCTGCTGGCAGGCCCCTCAGCCCATCACTCCAGCCCACTCTATGCATGTTTACTTCCCCTCTTTTTGTGGAGTGACAAATTCATACATAATACATCTTTCCCTCGAATGGTACACAGTACAGTAAGTCTGATTTGCCCATAAATGAGGGAGACATACTCAGGCTGTTGCCTGACATTTTTTCGTACAGAGTCATTTTCCGTGAATGCCCTGCTGTTTCCAGTCCAGGTGTATTCTAGGAAACCCCTGGCACTTAAAATCCATTACTGCATAAGATGGTCCTGAAGCTGCAGCCAGACTCCAAACCTGCACCCACCTTTCAGTGTATCGATGTCATAGAAAGCAGCAGCAAATCTGGTGGAGCGATGCGATGCAGAGCGGGAGTCTAAATTGGCCAGACTTTTGAGTTTTAGCCTGCATTTCCACAGCTTCCAGTCCTCAGAATGAGTGATTCGAAGCAGCTCTTCCAGGCTGGATGCCCTCCTGATCTGCTGCTCTGACCGCTCCAGTGCTGACAGAGATGTCCTCTGGAAGGAAAAAGGGGGAAGTCAGAAAGCCAGTGCATTTACTGCATGTCCCAAACACAGCACACACAACACTTGCACCAGAGGCAGCATATTGATGAGAACAGCTGAGAATACCTGGGAAAACAGGAGCACATGGGAATGTCCCTGTTTTTAATGGTGCCTGATGTCAGACGGATCTGCAGGATTTGTGCCCTTATAAATTGGGAAGGTGAGATACCCCTTTCCTCACCGTTTCCATCACAGCCAGCAGAGCTGATCAACCAATTCAGGCTGCAGTCCCCGTGTCCCTGCTCCCCAGGGAACATGGCATGTGAATGAGTTCAGCTTGCAAGAACAATTCAGGCACCTTTGCAGAGAGCCACCTTGGGTGCAAAAACTCTGGTGTCAGTCAGGAGACATCACTGCAAAAGTAGGTGATATAGCCAGGAGATGCCCTAAGTATGAGGGCCAACCCACACAGTGGGCAAACACGATGTTCAACGTGCTGCAAAGTGCAGGGTGCATCTGCTGTTTCCCACCATGACTGCCATCTAGGTCATGCCCAAGTCTGCCAAGGTAGCCTCACATCAAGCCTCTGTGCTGTGGCTGTGCAGCAATACATGACAGCCCTCCACTTCCATGGGATAACACTCCCTACAAAGGCCTACACTGTTAGTATAAAGTCATTACTCACTTAAAATATACCTTTTTAATAGAAACTTAGTAGTACATGGCATACCACAACAATACTGGTTTCTTTGGCTGCTGCTTTCTGACATCTGTGTGCCTTTACCAAGACACTGCATATTTATTTCCACTGACTCACCAGGTCTGCTAAAAACTACTGCCTCCAACCCAAGTGAAAGGTTATCTTTGTAAATGGCTGTACTCTGCTGGGCTGGTGCTCAGCTGTGTTCTCCAGTAATGCAGTCGGCTGTGCTTTCTGACCAGCAGATAAGGGGCTGTACCGCCAGCTCTTATAAATAATACACCACATCCTAAAGGCAAAGCTGAAAGATGGGAGCTGGTGATTAGGCAGCCAGCAGCAGGATAGTGTTCTGCATAAGCCTAGGGAAGGAGTGAGGAATCACCTACGAGAGAAAGATTTTTAGATGAGATCTGAAACCTAGGCATTGACCACATCTGTTGTTCGTTATTAAAACATCTGTGGCATTTATTTTGCAATGATACAGATGTTAGCTTGTACACACTGGCCAAGTTCATTTTTGCATAATTACCTTCCACTGACCTAAAATTCCCTAAGTAGTTAACCAGAATAAGTTATTTACTCTTCTTTTATGCCCATATGGAACATTGTACCGTGCTCTAGCATGCTGCCATGTTTTATTATGATGAAAGAGATGGCTGCTTTTCATAGGTGTATCATTTCTCATACATTTCATCTGTGGTGAAAACTGGAAAGCCCATCTCAATACTTATGGACAAATAAGTCAAAAGGAATGTGAAAAATTAGCACCAGTAACTTAACTGCAAGACAGTTTTACAAACAAGCTACCCAGAATTTTGCTGATCTAGGAAAGCTCAAATTCAGCTTGAGGTCAATATGTCAAGAGTTATTTTTTCAAAGAACCGCAGCTTATATTCACTCTCATACACATACTGTCTCCTTGACCCTGCAAAACAGTGAGTACGAGACCAGGGGTGGTGTGGTAATGGGACCAAATATGTTAAAAATGAAATGTATTAAGCATTAACATTTTTTTTTGTCTTTAAAGAAAGAAAGAAAGAAAGAAAAAAAGAAAGGAAGGAAACAAAGAAAGAAAAGAAAGAAAAGAAAGAAAGATGTCCAAGCTAGATCAGCATCCAAGACCTTTAAACTAGAATGAAATTACAGAGAACCAGTAAAATTATATGATGCTATTCTGTAAATGAAAAGACACATCTCTGCATTTCTTGTAGAAGTCAATAGTTGGGACTTGCATTTCCACTTCTTTCACTTAAATATCAAGTGTTATTATAGGAGAAAACTAATTTTAATCTTAAGGTCAAAAAATACACAAAAAGTATGCATGCCTCATGGTACAGAAAAGATCTCTGTGCTTATCTAAAGCAAAAATTTGTACTGCTTAAAGTATCTGTGTATTTTTAAAGCTATACAAATTCATTGATGTGGAAATTAACTGACTTTATGCCTGAAAAATTAATATTGTATAGAAATGGGAAAAAAAAGTGTATTAATAGAATTCAATTTTGTACAAAAATAAAAAAGCATATCAAATGGATTTTGAATTGTGATAATTACAAAAGTGTACCTCTGATATTGATGCACTATAGTGGTATTGACAAAGCCTGACTATGTATGCAGGTTGTTCCTTCTCTTCTTTTACTCTTTCTCTTATACTGGATATTGGAGAAGTGCAGTCAAAGGAAATGGGAAGAGCAGTGCACATTACAGAATTCCCTTTACAGTCATTAGAAGTTAAACCTAATTAACTACACTGTGATTATCCAAAACTCACACAGAGCCCTTGGAACTGAGTTATCACTTCTCTGTGCCAGGGTTATTCAACCCTGAAGTGAATCATCTGCCTTTACTGTCTTCACATTTCCCAACAGATACACAAGCTCTTCATTTAATGGGATAGCCAGTTGCCTCCCAGAACAATGTCAGGATAAGCATGTTCTTTCTTCTTATATTTGACTTCCTGGAGGGAACAGATTTTGCAGCTGATTTTTTAACTTCTTCCCAGGAATCCAATACAAAATTTCCTGATGCCATTTCCCATATCAACAACAGCACTGAGATAAAGTGCTGTCTCTCCCTCTGAGCACTACTGACACTAGGCATGACAGTAAGCAGAAGGCATTAATAGATATTTGGAGAGGGCTGAATCCCAAATAATTGTAGATTTTTACACTGTGGACATCTATTTTGTCACTCTCAGCTCCCTCTACAGACAAGGTAGAGAAATAGACACTTGCAGAGCATGAGGCATTTGAAATCACATTGAAATTCTGCTAGCTGCCCAGTAAGTGAATCACAGAATCACAGAATTTCTAGGTTGGAAGAGACCTCAAGATCATCAAGTCCAACCTCTAACCTAACGCTAACAGTCCCCACTAAACCATATCCCTAAGCTCTACATCTAAACGTCTTTTAAAGACCTCCAGGGATGGCTCACTAGATCACAAAAGTCATTTGTGTTGTGGATCTTTGGTTAAACGAATCCCACTGAAGCTTTCTGGGATATAAAACATTTGAAGACAAACATCTCATTTTCTTCTGATCTGACTAGGTGCTGAAACAGGAACAATTAATACTGCCTTACACATTTGTTTTGTCTTCACTGGGATTTTTACAATACACTCAATAAGATGTTCTTTTAAACACTTGCTAGAGCATGGACAGACTGTTCATAATCTAGAACGGAGTCTCTCATCTTTATACAGTTTGACTGTAGAGGTGGATATCCACAACTTAAAAGCATTCAAAACTAAAAGCTTATAGAAGGAAAAAGATATATATATATAAATGAAAACACATGGAAGATGCAGCAGCCCCACCAGCAGGATTATGGCCTCAGCTGGGGCACTCTCTTGTTATGGCACAGCAGCACTGAATAGTGTGTGGTCACAAAATCTTTCTCAAGCATACATTTGTATTTAGTGTGTTTTGAAAAGGATAGCATCATCTGAAAACATAAAAACTTTTATGGTCTCAGGCAATATCACAGATGACATACCATATGACTGCTAATGCCACACAGATGTGGACACTTCTTTCATGTACAACAGTTTGAATTCAAGCCCTGTTTCGTTACAGACAAACATACTCCGGCCGGCTGAAAAGCTCCACTTGGAAGAGTGCAGCTTTGCACTGAAAGATGAATAAATGTTTCAAAATGTGAAATTGGATAAAGGTGTTAGGTTTGATGACATTCCAAACCTACCCTTCATGTGATGATCAAAGACTTTTTTTCCTTCTCACAGTGATAATGAGTGGACAGCATGCAAAGAGGTCAAATCTCCACTGATATTTTTGGAAGGTCCAGATCCCCAGAACACGCAAGAGGAGCAGAGGCACTTTCTATCTGCTTCTCCTAACTGCAGTCACCTGCATGTGCTATTTCAAACTTTTCAGAGATCCCTTCCTCCCTTTTTTAGGCTTTCTCTGATAATGATAGTCCTTTGTTCCAGGTTCCTTCCCCTGTCATGGTGTTACCTGCACTACCTCTGCCCTCCTCGGTTCTTGTCTACCTGCAACATTCTCCATTCTGCTTTCATCATCTTGTACTGCTTGGAACACACTGTGCTTTTATGTTTATTTTCCCCTTTTTTCTCCACACTCTTAAGCGATGGGTCAGGTGAGAGTCTAATGAGATCTAACTCAGGCTGAGCTGGTCAGCCTCTTGGTATAGAGACATCCATTTTTTCTCCCTGCCATGCCCTCACTCCCTTTCTCTTAAGTCACCAAAGATTTTAGTGGTTAGGTGGGATGAGCTTTCACCATTGTGGTGGCTGGTTGTGATGGTTGCAATCTATCTGTGGAATGGGACTTCACTGCACTTAGCATTGCTCACATAGTTGGAAAAATGATGATCTCTGGCCCCCAAAAGCTTAAAATTTCCATTACGGTTTGAGAGAGAAAGAAAACAGAGGAGCTATTGAAAAAGGGCCAGGACAATGTTCTTTACATGATCCCAAAAAGAAAAAAAAAAATATATATATATATATATATAATCTTTGGAAACATATCACTGGATATCTCAAAATGTCACAAACTTTCACTACCCATAAATGTATACCCCATAGTAAACCAAGTACATAATGCTATTGCCTACAATAAATGTTTTCTTAGAACTCATCAATAACAAATAACAAAACAAAGTACAAGTAGTATAGTAGATTTAAGTAGTTCATTCTTATCTCTTCATCTTGTTGCTACTTTTAATACAATTTTTCAAAGCATCACAATGAATTCCATGCCCAAAGATAAAAATCTGATTTGTACTCAAATAAATTTTTCTGTTTTTCATGACAGGAACCTCCCGTATGTTCCAAAACTTTCTTCAGTTCAAAGAGGAATATCTATTTGCCTGCGTTTGGACTACGAGCAATATCATTGACATCAGGAAATGATAACGTGGGTTAGCATTGTGATTTTTGGATAATTACAACTTCTGTCTTTCCAAAAGAAACCATAATGGACTATCTATCTTCTTCCTAGCAATCTCAGATGCCAGGGAACTCTAAAAGCAGTTAGCATTGGAAAGAAACAAGAGAAAGAGCAGTGGTACATTCAGTGGCCTTTCCTACCTTGGAAGATGGTTTAAATCAGAGTTCATTACCCTGTTGACTTATAATAATCAAACATTTGTCTTGTGTGTCATGTTGTACAGATGCAGAATTTCACAGTTAGTCTGCACTACTCAAACTTTGCCCCTTCTTGAGAGTTAGTATTGTCAAGCTCCTATCAGGTGTTGCCACTCAACAGTTCGTACCTTTTCTTCATGCTTGACAAGCTCCTAGGTTTCTTGCTTAAGGAAAAAGTACCCTACATATTTCAAACTGATGTCTGAGTGAGCCAGCAGAACACAATACATTTTTACATTTCACTCCTTCAAATATGCCACAGATGATCTTTGTATTAGTGCTGTATTTGGCCCATTCAGGATCTTCTGGAGGTAATTTGAACAGAGGAAAGACGTGTAGAATGCAATAGTGAAAGAAAGGCCCACTGAAGTCCTAAATTTACTCAAGGACCACAAACATATGCCTAGGACCTCGAATTAATTATTTTCAAGTTCAGTAACTATAATTTTTTTTATTTAAGAAAATAGATGCATAGTCAATAATATTCTGCATGTATGACAAGGCAAAAATAAAGGTTTATCAAAATCCATATATTGCACACTGTAAAGAAAGTCCTGCTTGCATTTCACTCTACACTCGGTCACACTCACAGACTCAAGGAAGACATCCCCAAAGCTTACACAGATGTCTAAACCACTTTCTTTTAGCCCCAGCCCAGGCAGTCCTTATCCACAGTGGGACACGAACCTCTGCTCAAAGCTATATATGTGTAACAGCTCTTCTGAAAGAGAACATATTTTTTTTCTGATTTAGGGTCACAGATAATATTGTGGCAAGCGCTGCACAAATACCAATGGAAAGCTTCAACATTATCACTATGTCTGGAGCCAGGACAAATGATTAAGGAACCTTTCAATAACCTTGCACTGTTTTATGGTCCATCTTCTCAGCAGTTAAACAATAAAAAGAAGGTAAGAACTTTATCTTGCCAAACAAAGCAGATTTTAGCTGCATAACAAAGAGTTATGATTCTCTTAATGTCATTGTATTACAGACATTGCCAAGCAGGTTTAAGCTAAGTTCAAACTAAATCTTTCAAAATTAACCAATTTAGTGGGGGAGGTTTCATCACAAAGTGAGGGCACTTGGACATTGACAAAGAGTACTGGCAGGAAATGAGAACATTTTGGAGCTTTATGCGAGTGCCATGTGCTTGATGCAGCAGTAGCAGCTACAAGTAGCTCAAAGACTTCATGCAACCAGATCATGCAACTGCACTAAGGCCTAAAGGAGCTGGGACTGGCTAAAGACAAGGACTGCCAGTAGCCTGGGTGGAGGACTTCATGCCTTGCCTCAAAGCCATATTGTGGTTCATAGTGCAGGCTGTTAGCCGATCTGACCAAGGCATCTCTACACTGAAAGCGAGTTCTTGTGGAAAAGCCTTGCTCTCTCTTGGCAGGAAAACAGCCCAGCTCCTACACAAAGATGGTGCCTGAAGTCATCATTTGAGCTGATGAAATTGACAAGCTTCCATATAATCTCTGCAGTAAGAGAAACTCCTTTTGATGATTTGCATCATTTTTAGTAACTATTTCTAGCATTGTTGTGGTTTTGGGTATGAACACAAAATAAAGAGACGATCCCTAACCTGGTGACTACAACCAAAGTAGAAGAAAAGAGAAAACAGAGGAAGGCATTTATCCAAAGAGATTACCAAGAAAACACAGAAAATAATGCTTAGAGTCATAGGCCGTGATTTTGAGATAGCAGGGGGTCCAACCACTGTCAAGTTTTATCATAACAAATATTGTCAATTTTACAGCATCTTGTATTCTTGGGTGTTGCATAACAGACAATAAAATTGTGAAACTTTTCTGCAGCTTGAAAGCATCAGATTTGCAGGAGTAATTTACAGCCTTACCAAGAAGTAACTGCCTCAGCTTTTAAACATATAGCATGGGGAGTTTAACTTTACCAAGTCTGACACATAATAGCTTGCACTAATTTTATCATCACCGTTGTATTTCATTTCTGAGGAGAAAAAATAATAATAATTTGTTTTCAACAACTCCTCTAAAATCAGAACTTTGATTCTCTGTCAGCTATGAACTTTTTATCTATGTAATACCATCCCTGACAGTATCCCCTCTGCCCCTCTGGGCTCATGAACATCTGTGTGCCTATATCTATGATTATCTATATTTTCTATTAGTGCACAAAGAAGCTATTTTTAGTTATAATGAATGTGACCTCATAGAGACAAAACAATGAGATATTTTGACTTCCTACTTATATTCTTCCCTAAAACCAATAAGATTCTCATGGAATTTCTCACTGACATTTACAGGCTCTTCTGTCTTTATCAGAAACATGGATGAAGCTTCAGGGTCTTTCAGTACTTCATTCCACCTTCAGATGGAGGCTGAAACAAAAACTTAAATCTGTTCTAATACTCAGGAAAAAATATCAAGCTCTCTCAGACTTATTCAGACTGGACACTCACCTGGGCTGCCATTCCAGTTACAGCATCAACAATCTGGAAGGACATGCAGCATATGGTAAAGTCAAGTGGTGGTCCAGTGAGGCTGACTTCTAGCTTTCACATTTTTTAAAAGTTCTTTCTTCAGAGGAAATTGTATTGAAAGACTACAACTATATTGTCCGAGTAGATTGCAAAAAAACATGCAACTGGACAGAATTTCTTTTTAAGAGGTTGGAAATGACCAAGTCTTTCCCCAAATACAAAATTACTAGGGACTGTGTTACAGTTGAGAAACCCTACAATTGCATCGGACATACATGTAGTTATATGATAGTCAAAAAAGTTGTCTGGGGGGGTGGGCTTGAGAACTCCCCCAGGTACTGGGGCAACTTTTTTCTGCACAAAAAAAAAAAAAAAAAAAAAAAAAAGTAGCATTTTTCTACACAAAAAAAAAAGTTTCATTTTCTGCAACTGCATCAGAGAGTGACTCCACATAACTCACACAAGCAAAAATATTAATGTGTCAAAAATGCAGCTTCTAGCTGCATTGCCCAGACAGCTACTCCTGCTTTGCTCAAAGAGCAGAAAATTGTCCTCTGGGTGGAAAGCCTGAAGGTCACCTCTCTACCCTCACCAGTGCCTGCTTGCGCAGCTAGAGCTCAAAGTTTGGAAAGCAGTCAGAAGAACAAGAGTTTTGCTTCCCCCATCCAAAGCCTAAGAGAGACCTCTCTGCTGTCTGCCCCCAGAGTTAGAGTACTTGTCTTGACCATACTTCCTCTCAAGAAAGGGTGACCATGTGATCAATCCAGTCATCCCACAACGTCTAGTGTGTCCATGCTGCTGAAAGAGAAACTGCATAGCACCCTGTCCTGTAAGAAGAGCAGCAGCAAATGGCCAGAGCACAGAAAGAAGGACTGACAGTTACATTATATGTGATTTTGGGAGGAACATAAAGTGGTAAAACTGATTTTTTTTATCTGGTGTTTTATCAGGGAGAAGGGGACTGATGGAAACATTCATCTGAGTCATATTTCTCACTGATAAAGAAATGATGTTTGAAGGTCTCTTTTGATAAAACTTTGTCAGCACATCATTTGGACAAGACCCAAAACTGGAGAAGCAACTTCTGGACTGCTCCAACATTGCTGTTCAGCATGTTAAAAAGTTCCCTCCAGACTCCTCTCCTCCAGGCTCCAGCCTCACGCCCAGTGAAAACAGGAGACTTAATTACCCATTTCCTAAGATTAGTAGTCAAGGTGGTGATAAACAGCTTATAATTTAGCTGAGGATGATATGCTTTCACAAGTGAATCATATCAGCTACCCTGCGTCTTCAGGAGAACAGCTGTTTTATATTTTGAATGGCCTTTTCAATTAGAATATATCTTTTCTGGTGCTACAGCAAACAAATCAGACTTCTTTCACTTTAGTAGTGTGATTACATTATCAAAATCCTCAGACATGAGACATTTTGGTTGTTCTACTCTGAACATTTGGTTTGAATGAAACTAAATACTCAAAGCAAAGAAGTGAAAACAGCAGAATGTTACATGACTTGGAAGTGAAACCATGAATCTCAGATTATTTCATTTCTTTTATGTGTCTAAACAATCAGAAACTGATAATGTATTAGAATATTTCTCACAATATTTCTCTTTTGGCCATATAGATCTTTTTTATTAAAATGGGTGTTGTGATGTGTTTTTTGTTTTGTTTTGTTGTGGTTTTTTTTTTTTTCTTTTTTCTTTTTTTTTTTTTTTCTTTTTTTTCCAGCCAGTAAATATTTTTAGAATCAACTAGAACTCTCATCAAACAAATCTTCCTTCCCACAGCCAGGTCTTTTGGCTGTCATGGGAAACTCACAGCAGCTAAAGTATGCTTTTGAAGATAACAGCACTCACTATGCCTCGTCTTGTTGGTAGTGATGGAAAAACAAGATGGAGAGATGGAAAAAAGAAATAGGTCTACTGTGGTGTGGAGTTTCTTCCTTTTCAAGCCTGGTTATCTACGTTGAGACTTTGCCTTTAGGCCCCTCCTGTGGTAATCATGCAAAGTGTATTTGCCTGGTCAGTGAAAGGACAGATAGGGATTGTCATAAATGCCCAGGGTGGTAACTGCCTGGTATATCCCAAATGCTACTGATAGCTATGGGAATCCTACAGTATGTTTTCTCAAGCTCTACTTCTGCTCTTGGTTGTATCCTCTGGCATAGCTGCAGTGTGTTCAGGCAGACACAATGCTCACCACAGAGCACAGCTAGAGACATTACATAAGCTCTTACTTCATCATATGCAATCCTAGGTGCTTGTCTAACACTGTGACACAGTACACATGTCAAAAATAGCATATTGCAGGTGTTTACAAAGAATGTGTCCAGACTGTAGTCACTTTTTTTTTGATATTTTTCATTGGAAATCACTGGGGTTTGGACAGTGATTTTGAAATGTCTCAGTAACAGAGAATTGGATGAAATCAGATGACTATATATTCTTTTAATATTTGAAAATATTTTTAATGTGTTGAAGGTTCTTTCAGTTAGTGATTTCATTGGTTTCTGGGTTTGCCCCAAGACACTTCAACAAATGTTTTGGAAGTATGACTAGCCAATTGTACGGCCGGATTTCCAAATGTCACTTCACAAAGCAGAGCCACTGCCAGTACTGAGTGAACTTATGTTACCCCAATCACATGCACACATTTTCCTGGAATTGTAATTTTTCTTAAGTAATATTTCCCTAGCAGTTGAGGAAAGTATCCTAACATGGTTTCTGAGTCACATTGCTAATTAAAGTGAAAAGTTTTGCCTGTTTGTATGGCACATTCACTGTGTGCAATGTGACATATGATACATCAACATGATGCAACTGTCTTGTAATTTAACACGACTCAGATATGATTCCTTTCCCCACTGCATGCAAATAGTGACTGCACTATAGTGACAATGAGTTCTCAAAACTCACTCAGCATGCTTCTGGTCTAAATAATGTGGTTCTGGCAAAGCCATCCTGACCTGATAATAAGCAAAGTAATCACCCCTTTCCAAACCCATGCAGTGCCCACACTGGATCACCAAATTCTATGTGTTCAAACATTTGTCCCAGTTTTTCTAAGTGCCATTCTGCCAAAATGGTAAGAAGCCTAGGTGGCGTTCTGCCACTTGCTGAATGGTCATACCCTTTAGGTCAGATCTGGGGTAAAAAGAAAACAAACATGCAGATATCCTTCACAAAGTTATTTTTTCTTAATGTGAGCAAACTGAAGTACCATTCTCAATAGTTCTACTATTCACTGATGTAGAAACACAAATATAGCTCTTTTACAAAGATATTCAATAAAAGAACAAATTCTGCTTGGTCTTCCCATGGCCAAATGGGGACTCTGCAGCTGTCATGGGGGCCCATAGAATTTTGTCCTTGTTCCCCAACTCTCAACAAGAATTATTAAGATTTGTAAAATGTGCTGGGGAAATAGGGATGAGGTGTGGAGTTTTATAAGGGACTGGCACATACTGGGACATATAAGGGTTTATTTAGGAAAAGTATCATATCATGTTTACCTCCTTGCAGCAAAATAACTCAGGACACTTTTTACCCCAGCAGTGCCGTCAGTTTGGGACTACATCTCAAAGTCAAACCCAGGAAACAGTAATGGCTGGTTTTGTAACTGGACTTACTTGCCCTGTGAGAAAGGTCTAAGAGAAACACCGACCCCAATCATTTTTATCAGTGATAATGATAAAAAGTACTGTACAAGATTTTTAATGAATGGGAATAAGTGAGTTATCACCTACAACAACAGTACCTTACTTAATTTTCCCAGGCAGGCAGACAGGAGATAAGACACCAGCAAACCTTACTCAGATCTGAGTAGGGACAGTACTGACCAGAACAAAACTTGCAGCCACACCAGCAGAGACCTTACAAGATAGATTATGCACTATTTTTTCCCTTTTTCAAGCAGGTTATTCCTCTCCTAGCCCTGTTTGCCTCCTGTGGGAGCTGCATCAATACCACCACATCAGTGGTTAGAAACAAGGCAAATAAATCCCTGTGGGGGAGAAAGCACAAGCAAGCCACAGCAAACTGCCCTCAGACAAGCAACACTCGCTGAGCCTGAGTTGATTGCTTGCCCTGATTGCTCTGTGATCATTAATTAACAGAAGGTTCTCCACAGCCCTCTGAACCTGCCTTCCTGCCTCCCCTGGACTTTACAGAGCTCCAGATGTGAGCTATGACTGATGTCAAAGTTTAACTAGTGCTGTCTTCATTTCAAACCGCTGAATAATGGAATGAATTTCTCAAATGCTGCATCTGATTAATGTAAACAGCCTGGTGGATTTTTCAGCACTCTGCTCTATACACAGACATTACAATCCCAGCTGAGATGGACTAGACTGGAGCAGCAGCTGGGAAGGATTTTTCTCATGAGTGAGAGCTGCTCTGGATAAAGCAGCAGTGTGCTTGTAATTTCCTTTCCCAACTGATAAGAGCCAAGGATGGATGCCACATGGCATGGCAATATACGGGGTTGTTGTCTTATCCTTCACTGTAGCTTCTTAAGTCAGTAGCAGATAAGTCAGAACAAATTGGCTTTCCTAAAAACCTCCCTGATAGTTTCCCAGTCCTGAAGGAAAAGCACAGGCAAACGTTTCTGCAGGAATGCTGCAAGTACATTTCCACATGTTCTTGGCTCATCATGCCTATCAGAGATTGTAATCACAGAGAATCAAGAGCAGCAGTGATAACAAGAAAATATATGAAAACCACAATTTCATAATCAGTATTTCAAAGAGTTTGTTAACTTTGAAAGGAAGCTGGATGTAAGGATGAAAAGTCTAGCTTAAAGAGAGAAATTGCTTCCAACAATCCTGATTGAGTTTTTCCTAGCTCCTGAGCAGCTGACTGTACTTCCAGGAGTTGCCTTTGAGGAAGAGAATCTATGAGACAGACAAACTGTTAGCATATATCTTTTCTGGAAAGTGAGCAACACTTGCAAGCTGTTATTAGAGTGCTGCATAACATTTAGCTGCATGGCTATCTGAAAAACAGCATCAGTGATAATCAGACAAAAGCTTACTCCCTGCTTGGCTAAGACTTGCTCAGGTTTTGTTGCAGAGCTCTGTTTTGGTTGCACAGACAGACTGCAGGTGGCTCCAGGAAGGAAGAGATGCAGAGCTTCCCGATTCCTTCAGCTCACGGTGGCTCTCCAGTATCTCCATGCCTGCCCAAGGGCAAGGCGTCTCCACTAAGGTTTATGGGGAACTGCAGTTTTGCTCTCGCCTTCAGCAGAGCAGGGCAGTGGACAAGGACCAACAACTGGCTTCTGCCTCTGTCCATCTCCCAGTGGCAACATGAGATTGTTGAATCTAAGATCCTTCAGAACAGAAATGGCTACTTAAGCCTGTATCAATATTTGGTGCGGAGATAAAAAAAAAAAAAAAAAAAGGCTATTAGCTGTAGAAAAGGTGTGCACGTAGCAGAGAGCAGCTGGCTCCAGGGCTGAGAATATCTACCCCCTCTATCTTCAGACCAGATTTCATCAAGTTCGATGATATTCCTCAGGCCTATCAGCCATGGGATTCTCTCTAATGAACCAAAAGAGTTCATTTCTCCCTTCTGTCACAGGGAGAAAACCTCTGCAAAAAGAGAAAGCTCTGAGTTTGTTGTAACTTGGGCATTACTTTCTCTTGCCTTCCCCATAATAAATAACATAAAGGGCAGAACAGCGCAGGGAGCACTGAGACTCACCCCCTCAGCGATCAGGACTCTGTGGCCTCATCAGAGAGACAGTTCTAGTGCTGGAAGACAGAAGTAGGTCTGACAGACCACTGGGGCTTTTCCTGGCAAAAGTCTTCTTGGCTCTGATGAATATAGGACATACCTCTTTCTACCTAATTTTAAAATTCTGGAAAAAAAAAAAAAAAAAAAAAAAAAAAAAGTAGTCTATGTCTGTCATTGCTGTATGGGAGAGGAAAAATGTGTTTGTGGGGGAGAAACAGGAAAAGTGACAGTTAAGTTTGTGGTGCTTTAGCTGAGGGGTTTCATAATGTAAGAGACTGGCAGGATAACACTTCAACAAGGCATTTTTAAGCATTTCATGATGAAAAAAATTAATGCTTAGGCATCAGGAAACCCATGTGGAAATGTAATTGTTCACTAAGGATTTAGTCTGTCAGACTGGCAACCTGAATCAAATAACTGGAGTGTGAAATAGAGGGATTACTGCCAATGTTGACATGAGCTCAGCTGAGGAGTTGTGTCTGATACCTACATGATTGCCCTGCCCCAGACTAAGCTGCCTACTGCTTCCTGTCATGAGACTCTTTCCAGTTGGTTATAACATCACCAGATATTCAGTGTTCAAGCTGAAACTTTCCGTGCCAGATGTCTGCTTCTAAATGATTTTAATAACTTTTTGACTTAGTGAAAAGTGTCCCTGCCCATGGCAGAAGGGTTGGAATTAGATGATCTGTATGGTCCCTTCCAACCCAAACCACTCTGTGATTTTATGATCCTATGATTTGTTGTCTGGTCAAAATGGTTTGCTCGCAGTTAAGGACGAAGCTCCTTCTGCATCTGTGCAAAAACCTTTTCTGGCAATTTTGTCTTTGTAAATGTCCAGCATTTCCTTGTGGTGGATGACAAATGTAAACTTTTGACACCCGAGGAAGCTTTGTTGGCACAGATGTGCCTCCTGCTCTCTCTGTAAATATCCACCCAGATGTAACAGCAGCAGCTCACGGATGCTCAGCAGAGACTTGCCAGGGGTTAGCAGCTAAACTCTGCAGATGGGGCTCATGCTGACCACACACCAGCCTGGAGCTGAGCAGGACAAGGATGCAGACCAGCACAGGAGCAGCCCACAGACCTGAGAGCTGGGACAACACCATTCATCTCCTTTAGGTTCCTTCAGGGGTTGGGCAACATGGGAAAGGAAGATGTCGGATTTAAAGTGGAGAGGGAAGAGGAACATTAGCAAAAAAGTGCAATACCTAGCCTGAGAGCATCAGGGGAGACCAAAACTAGAAACTGGGGTCAGGAAAATGGAAAGGCAAGAAGTTCTGACCATGAAAACAAAGCTAGAAGCTAGGGAAGAGGGGAACCATGATCAGTCGGGACAGGATCAGTAGGGCACTGAGACTCCTCACTGAGAAACTGAGACTGACCTTCTGAGGGTCAGAGGAAGGAGGAGGCTATCCCAGCCCAAAAGTAGGTGAGTGGGAAGGAAGGTAACACAAGGAGATGGCAAAAGGGATCCTGGTAGGGAAACCAACCCTAAGCCAGGGAGGTCCAGGAATACGGGCTGGGGATCCACTGATGCTGGACTGGAACAGAACAAAAATGGAGACAGGAGGGAAGAACTGGGGTCTGGCAGACAGGGAATTAATGGGCTTGGTGTACACGTGGGAAATAAAAGAGAGTCCTGTATCCAGAAGAGTATGGTGTTTCTGAAGGGCTAGGAAAAGTCAAGCACAGCAGAGATACTCCCTGAGTTACAGCAACTTGTAAATAAGCTTTTAACCTTCACAGCATTATTGAGGGTCACTGTGGCAGGGGAAAAGAGAGTATTTAAATGCTTAACCCCCTGAAACTCTATCACGTGATACCACTCTGACACCACCTGATAGTTTAGTCCATCAACAGGTTTAAAACTTCAAGTGTCCTGGGTTGAGCTTAGTTACCTGGTCTGCTATAACAACGATAGAGGAGGGGAGGCTTTCTGTGTCTCATTAATTGTGATTAACACCTACATCCTGACCTTGTGTTTTTTATCCCGGCAATATTACTGTTGATCTTACAGAACTTTTTTAAAATAAGATATGATAGGTGACTACAATACATTACTTCTGTGTTCTGCAAGTAAAATCTGAGGTGCAGTTGGTAAGAATACAGATAACCCTGTGTACAACAAAGCACTATAATATACCCCACACACATGCACAAAAGCCCACATGCCATAAATGCTAAAACAACCCAGAAACCTAATACACTATGTCAAACATTAAAATAAAAATAATTAACAGCTTAGCCAAAAAATCTATCAGAAAGGGGCAGAACAAGCAAGAAAACAAACAAACACAAACAAACAAACAAACAAACAAAAAACACAGTCTTTTCCTTTTGGTAATCAGCAGCCAATGCACGTGAAACATAGTCCTTTTTAGTGTGATCTACATAATACCTTCATGATAGTCTTGGAAACTAACAGTTATTTTTATTAAATAGAATACCCAGCATCTAGTCTGGCTCCTTGAGAGTGGTAGCCAAATTACAATGAAAACAATTACAAATATGCATATACTTGCTAGGCAATGTCATCACAGTCAATAAACTATAAACCAGTTTAAATGAGCAAGAAGAGCTCTTGTATGTATGCTGGGCAAAATGGATATGGTTTCAAAATTTAATTAAAAGGCTCTTAACTAACTAGTGATTTGCTAATACGCTGAATAAACTTGTGTTCCACGTGAGGGAAGAGTTATCATCATTGCCAATTATACAGTGGTTAGTATGCTATATTAGAAAATGCTTTCCGATTTAAGTAAAGAGATTCCTACATGTGAGTAAACAGTGACTCGTCATGCAGTGCAATGTATATAAGAATGAAGGCAATGTATATGAGAATTATTGCACTGGTCTTCATGTCTTCCAAGTTTTGATAGCTAAGGTTGTAAATTAAAAGCTTGTGAATGGTGAGCAGGCAAAGGCTTTAAGCATTAGTCATCCTGAAAACACATTGCTCACCACTGCTAACTTCTTGTGCTGGCAACAGAAATCTGCAATTAAGTACATAATTTAGCCTTTCTTTTCTAAACCTCAGGTCAACATGAAGTGCAGTTCACAGAGTAGTGTGTGGTCATCTCTTGCAAGCAGGAGGTTTTCTGAAGTGAAAACAAACCTATTAGCTTGTTTTGCTCTGTCAGTGAGAAACAAATAATTTGTTCTGGACCACACACTGAATTAATCATTTTTGGACACACTACACATGCAGAATCTTGTTCCAGCTTTTGTTCTGATTTTTCTAAATGATTGTCCTGGCTGTTCTCACATTTTCTCAGAAAGTTAGACAAAAAAAAATCATACTCTCAAGGTGAAACTTCAGCTTAAATTTTCTTGCATGCATTGCATTCAGAATAAAGTTTGAATTTCAGGCAATGTGCCCTATTATTACTATTTGCTGCTTATTTTAAAGTCTTGGACAACATTTCTTAGTAAAACAAAAGAAAAATATTTCTCAGATTTCTGGCAAACAAGTAAGCAACTGATGAACAAGTGTTTTTAGAGGAAAATTTTCAACACCAGTGTTCTTACTTCTGAAATCATAAATACATGAAATAAAAAAAGTGCATTTAAAAAGCATCCCAAGTGCTCTGACTTCTGCTTTGTTTTGTATTTTCCTTTTGCCTTGCATGACTGATACTAAAAGTTTAATAAAAGAACAAAGTATATTAAAATTAATTAATAACAGCTAGTAAAAATAAACTAATAAACAATTTATATGTATTTAACTTCTATATAGATTCTCTTTCTTCTATGGCTGAACAATCACACACACGCACACACACACAAAAGCACACACAACAAAACAAAACAGACAAAACAAAGCAAAAAAAAAAAACAAACAAACAAACACCAAAACAGCAAGAAGCTCACCAACTTGCACATGAAATTTATATAATTCTGGCAATGTGGATTATTAACCATGTCAATAAATAGAGATCACCTACCTTCACAGATCCATTCTCATACTCAGATCCTTGCAGCAAATGCAGAAAAGAAACTATGAAAATATTCACAGTTGCCCACGGTTTGTACATTCTGATGTTTAAAATCCACAGGTTACTATGCAATCGTTGTCATACAGCTAGAGGCGTCTCTTTTGAAATGCATTTCTGTATCACCAATGCAGACAAGAAAAGATTCCAGTTTTTCTGTCATAAACTCACAGAAGATTCCAAAATGCAAGAGCAAATATCTAGCTCTTTACTCTTCTAAACAATTATTTTGAACAATTCACCTAGACAATGTAATTTCTTAGAGCAGATTTTACATGCACTTGAAAGAAAATCATGATAAGGATTTAAATAGATTTCTATCTGTACGTATACACACACACTCTCACAAGTGATCAGGTTTGGATTCCAGTTAATGAAGTTAATATATCTTCCATCAAGGCACAAAGAGGTATTCAAAATCCATCTGTGGTCCAGAAAACTGCAGAAATCTGCTCTATTCTGTGCTCCGTCTTACAGCAGCCTTTTCAGATGGTAGTGTAATGGCCAATGTTTTGAGCTAGAGAGCTGTAATCCAACTCTGTATTAAAACTTTTTTCACAACCTTCATGGAAGCTTGCAGAAGCATGTGTCTTAAATCTGATACAGACTTTGGCAGTAACACAGTCAAATTTTGGCTCTAATCCCATTTTGTCCCTACCAATAGCATAGCAGTTTTTAAACTAACTGATGCAATCTAGACTCCCATTATTTTAAAGAAGATTACCTGAAACATGAAACTTCAGCACACGTTTCTTACACAGCACACAGATTTTAAGTTTTTTCTTTTTTTTTTTTTTTTTAAAAAAAGAGGGAGAGAAAGGAAAAGAGAAAGAAAGACCATTTTCTTTTATGTAGCATAAGGTTTTCTGGATAGATTTTAAAAAGGAAAGTTTAAAATTATATTTAAAAACACACAGGATTTTTTTTTTATTTTTTTTTTTTTTTAATGAAAGTTCAGGAAGCAACAGATATAAAAGGAATAAATCTTTTTCTTTTTCTTTTTTTTTCTTTTTCAGCAAAATAGAATCTCTCTTTCTGCCCCAAGATAAAAAGATCTTGAATTTTCTCTGCACTTTTCCACAGTTTAAAGCCAAAATGGATAGCAAGCATTTAAATTTATAACATAGACAAAGGCTCTGATAATTACACATGTTAAGTCTTCATTGCTGTACTCAAGTAATATTTAATATTCAGGAGAATAGCTCCACTCTCACACAGCTTAGGGTTTGCAGAGCTACAGTTGTTACCATAAAACAGTCTGGTAGCTAATATTTCACAGCACTGCTTTCCTACCTTTGACTTCCAAGAAGTAGCTCTTTTAAATATAAGCCACATTTCTGTTGCTATCAGTAAGGTTGCATAATTTTTTCCTAAGAGTTCATCACAAATGGATATGATAGAGAAAATTATTTGAATCTGTTTTCTCCAGTTGTTGCCAGTTAACTGTGCCATCACGTTTTAAAAACACATATGTGACTGAATAATTTTAACTGTTGTCTTTCACCATTTGTTTTGTGAAAGCAATTTATTCTCCCTTTTTTCTAGCTGGTGGCTTCTTCCCCCACCTACCCTGCAGTGGTTCGTGTAAGGACAGCATGAGTTTCATTCTCTGAGCTATGTGAGAAAGGTCCTCTGCTCTGCATACCTCCTTCTCCCCCTTCCATCTTGCCCCCCACCACACTGCTGGCTGTGTTCATGCAGTTTCACCAGCCCCACACCACCGGGGATGTTCTGCATCAATGCTGTAGTCTGCCATTGAAAGACATCAACTATTTCATTCATCATTTCAAAGGAGCATGTTATCTCTTGCTTATGTACGGTCACTCTGACCTCATTTAGTTTCCCCATTTCCCTTCTGATGCTGATAGCCATCTGCTTGCAGGAACTGAAACCTTGTGGAACAAAATGAATGCTCCTTAGCCTTGAGCACGCTACTTCAGCTCAAGGGACCAAGCCCAAAATAGTCACTACAAGGAAAGGACTGCATGATAATAACTACAGGTCAATAGAGAGTTATCTGGAGGGGGTATCTGCCTACAAACTTCTCTCATTTATGGGGATCATTAATTGAACACAGACCCTGATTCACAACACAGGCAAGAAGCAATACATCCTTTGTGCCCTAAAGCCTGGTCACCGAAGTATTACTTACACAGCCTGTCTCCAGAATGGTTTACAGATGAGCTTCTCTGTTCCCCTGGAAGGGCTGGCACAAAATTTCACCTTTTCTTCAGCCAGACCAGGTAACTGGAGCAAGCTTTCCTTCCAGCTGCTAGTCAGGCTGCTTCTGGCTGGTGCCCTCACACAACATCACTACTCCGCTTCACTTTGTAAGGTGGCAGAAGCAAGGGACAACCCAGCAGCAGCACGGAAGGTCTTGAACACTAGCTGTGGAATTCCTCCTGCATCCCAGTGGGTGTTTAACTGCTTATAGGAGGTGAAAGGGCTTGGAGGGATGGAGAGTGAAAAGGCCTTGTGGTGATATGATCTGCAAACTAGTAAGGAAAACACATGTCTGAGAATGAGAGCGCAGCTCAGCTCTCAGATTTAAATCAAAATGGGAAGAGACACAAACCCAAGGGTTCTCACAGTCTCAGCCTCACGGTGAGAATGGCAATGGCCTTTCCGCCCTTGTGGGACCCACAAAACCTACTTCAGGGACTATTAACAAACTAGCACTAGAAAATCAAGGCTGTTTGTTTTGGAAACACTGGCGGGAAACACCTCAATAATGTTTTGTTTGTGTTTTAGTTCGTCACTGCTATTAACCAAATTCAATTCTGAATCACAAAAACATTTAGAAAGACCAAAATTATGTCTTTCTGGAAGCAAAATGTTCATCACATCTGTCTGCCCAGCTCTGGCTTCAGTGGGCTTTTTGGCAGGAATACTGAACTGAACCTCTGGCACTGAATCAAATCCATTTAAAAGAGCAAGTTAGATGCTGCAGGCAGAAGATACACAATACTTAATCTCTCCCTCAGGGCTCAGACACAAAGACTTGCAAAGGAAGAAAAACACCTTTTGCTAACTGCCATGGACTTCAAATCTAGCTCAAAGCTGTTAGCGAAAGCACAGACAAAGCAAGAGAAAACAGTTACTAGGACAGCAGAGCAACTCTGATGATGGACTTTTGGGAACAGCTTCCTTTCACCATTTGCTCCACAGTCCCTATCCCTTCCCCTATTCCTCTTGTCTCTCCTCTCCAATGTGGGATGTGAATAAGGGCTCTCTCCAGCATTACCTCAAGCCTACTCTTCACACACATTTCTAACAATTTTTCCTGCCTGCTGCTGCACTGATAACAATGTAAATAGTTCTCTAATGCTAACTTAAAGTATCTTGAGATTACACTGCAGGTTGCCTGCAAGAGCAGTGAACAAACCTGCTGTCCAACCGGATGCCTCCTAGGACTATGACCTATGTTTTCTTTTACTATCTAAACACAAATTAACACTACTAGCACTACTAGCTTTTGTTTTTATTTCCTTTTGCTATTGCAAATCTACCTGCTTAGTTCTGTGCATGGCTCTGCTCTGCATTTTTTTAAAGCTAACACTGTAGAATGAAGTACTTCAATAAATTTTGCATGACTATTTGCATTACTGCACTTTGGTGGCTGAATATCCAGCTCCATTGACACCAACAAAGTTAAATTCTGTTAAATGAAATGAGACTTTATCTTCCTACTTTATCACTTCTGACTTAGCAGTTGTTTCATACTATGGCAACCAGTAAGCTCTTTGCAGGAAAAACTTAAAATATTTGGTTTAATCTATTTCAAATATTGATCAATGCTGAAGTCTCAAATGAATGAACAATACTTATGAAAACAAGTTTAAATCTCTATCTATAAACATTATATATTATTTATTCAATATTATTGTAAGCAAGCATATGAGACTTAATTCCAAAGTAACAGTTTCACATACATTCCACAGAAACCCCAATTCACTGATTGTCATAAATTTTTTTGGTGGAAGAGAACATAAAAAAAATAAATAAATAATAAGGTATATATACCTAGAAACAGACTAATCATATTTTACTGATACTTTCCTCTAATTTGTAAGATAGAATATGCAGACCAAGTACAGCTTACTTACCAGGACTTTTTATTGAGTTGCATAGCAGGTTCTATATTTAGGCTTTAGACAAAAAATAAATAAATAAATAAATAAATAAATAAATACCTTATAAATGTATTGCATGCTTGCATACCCAAAGAACAGAAGAATTTATTGGCTATACTGTACAACCCATATTCTTTAAGCTGAAATTCTTTCATCTGATAAAATAAATTCTTTTTGTTATCTGAAAATAACATACCTGCAGATAGGTCCAGACCTGTGTCACTATTTGCCAGGCAAAACTACTAGGGAAACACCTCCAAAAATATCTTCACTGAGAGAAATGCAGCAAAACACACACAAAAAAAAGGTACTTCTGACCTTTTACCACAAGAGTAAACCATGAATCAATAAGAATACTCAGATAACATAGTATTTGTGACGATATGTCCTAAATTAACTCTAATTTAATCAATCACTCTCAGATAGCATAAATTAAATTGGAGATCAATAAAGGCAATTCATTGCCTTTACTTCAAATATTGTATTCTTCTATTAGATACTTTGCGCTTGAGAACTCTGCACAGCTTCAAGTCTCAGCATGGAGTAATGTTCATGGAATTAATATAATTCCCAGTGAAGGTCATTAAGTAAGTATTTGTAAGATGATTCTATGAGCAGATCTGTACATTCCCTCTAAAAAATCCTCACACAGAGGAACTTTTGTTTTCTTGAATATTACATAGAAAAAGAAAAAATGGGTCAATTATCTCAAATATTGCAAACAAGAATCTTACTTATATTTAATATAACACTCGATACAGCAATTTGAGGCCGCTGACTTAGTAAAATTACTAAATTTATTATAAATTGTTAAGTAGTTATTTAAAATATGTTTAAATAATGCAAAGGTTAATATAACAGCTACTGGAATTAGAAATTTCTGCCAAATATGAGAGTGTTCAGGACATCACACTAAATGCTAAACTGGATTTATAGAATTAATTTAGAAACGCAAGCAAAATCTAATAGCCAGATTCATGTCTTGCTGCTGCTGAAGTTGTGCTAATGCGGTGATGGGACAGTGCACACCAGGCAGCCCCAGGACCAGCCCCACATACCAGCCAGGTGGCTGTGGCACCTTGTGAGGTTACTCTTTAGCTACCCTTCAGATAGACAGCCTCATCGTCTCCTTGCTGCTGTGAGCCTGGAGCTCAGTGCAGGCTGAAAAACCTGCCTGAAAAGTGGGCCACATAACTAGGCGTTGGGCATCCACTGCGCTCCAGGCTGAGGTGGCTAAACCGCTATCGATAGCCAATCTAGCTAGACTAAAGGTCTCTAGGGAATGCCTGCACAAGCTACAAACACACCCGTGGCTGAAGGGCAGACACACTCTCAGATTTAACATAGGTGAACCACAATATCCATGGGTTCGGTTCTCCACCACGCTGCACAGAGGCCTAGCTCGGAGGAGGGACTCTACTGTTAACTGCGTGCTGCAGCAGGATAGATGTCAACACCGGGCAGATGAAAACCACAAACATTTGGGGCTGAGCTTCTCAGTGATGAACACACCTTTACGCTGCTCTGTCTTTGAAAGGCTCTACCCCAGACTCGCAAAGGGCACGGCTGCCTTGCCACCCTTTTCTAGTTCATATTTCTAACTTCATAGTGGGCATGGCTGCTGTGATGAATGACAGCTTTACCTAGCCAAAGTATGAAGAAATCGCTGTTTCCTTGGTGTCTGTTTGTGTAACTCAAACTTCTAAGGAACCTAAACTACATTGTCCCTATTCCAGAGAACCTAATTTTTCTCTGAATTCCTACAATCCAGTATCTACAACAATGGGAGCTTGGCTTGTCTTCACCTCCATCTGTATTTACATAACTCTTAATGAGGGCACAACTGGAACAATAATCAGACTTTAATTACAATAGCACTCACAACCCCCGATTTCTCTTGTGACATATTCTAAGTCCTCACTATTTTTTTTATAAAAGAGTGAGGCAAGCTAAACAGGAAGGTAAAAAAAAAAAAAAAAAAAAAAAAAAAAAGAGTTCTCAAGGTTAAGGAGAAGAAAGGAAAAGAAAAGAAAGAGGAAGGAGTGAGGGGAGAGGGGAAGAAGAGGTAGAGGTCTGACCAGGGAGCAAAAGCCATCCTTCACACCTATCATAACAGGGGATGTGACTCCAAATTGACTGTGAAATGCTCACTGGCTGGTGTTTGAGTACATCAGAGGATCCCTAACTTTTTGACTCAGGTGCCTTAAAATGCTCAGAAAGTCAATGAAGGAGGCATATACCAAGAGGATGAATTCAAAGTCAATAGTTCAATATCTACCTTTAATCTGAAGCAATAGCCAAGGGAGGTATAACTGCAAAACACGAGTATCTAGACGGATTAATTCTGTCTGGATTGTGAGCAAAAATAGGTGAAATCTTGTGTGCTTACATTGAAGAAAATGGTAACAACAGTCATTTTCTCCAGTATGCACATCACTCTTGCTAAATCATCCTCGGTCTTAAGGGTATGCACAGCTTGCACCAACTTGTATAACTGAATAGACATTTGTTGTATTATGCATATCAAGCCTAGAGTTTCTCAAGAGAAAGATGTGACTACAGATGACATCAACATCTTTAACCTTTCAAATTCTGGGAATTGTCTTGAGTAAGTGAAAGAACCTTATCTGCTCCTCCTGCACACCAGGAGAAACTCTGTAGTGCGGCTGAGTACAAGGTAGCATCAGCTGACTCTTCAGTCAGAACAAAATGTTAGATATTTCCACATGAAACAGAAACAATGCAGCCTGTACTTTAAAACTTTCCATTTGCTCATTCAGCACAGTAGAGTCCTATAACAATAAAACTGAAGTGGCTGCAAGCTAGATGGTGGCAGCAGAGCATCTACAAGACATCATGAAGACTGACACATCCTTTTTATGACCACGGTTTCATTATAATACATCAATTAGATGTGAAAATGCTAATTTAATCTAGTGACTGTTACATTGTTAGAGACTGCAGAAGAAATACATGTTACAGACCTTGTCAGTTGAAGCCGAATTCATACAAAGTTATTTTCTGAAGTGGCCTTACCAAAAAATAACCTTCAAGTACTCCTGGAGAGCTCCACCCAACTCATCATGACACTTCTTTGAGGTAAGCAGGCTTTGTGAGAAAAGAAGGAAATTCAAGATTAATTTCATCTTTGCATTTCAGACAACAGGCTAGACTGCCAAAATAAATAGTCAGTGGAACTGAAGTCATGGCTTAATCTATCATAATAAGGCCACAGGAAAAAAAAAAAAAGTGGTTTCCCAACTGATCATATTTACCTATAGCATAAATTAGTCATTGTCCTTTTTTTCTGGACATCTTAATTTTATCCAGTCAAAAAGAAACATTCTTAGTCAAAAGTAATGTAAAATACCTCAAATTCAAGCACTTGCCTAATTCTGTTGTCCAGTCAAGGAGATGATTCCTTGGAATAAGCAGAAACAACCCCTTGAGAACATTTTCTGTGCACAAGTCCCAAACTCTTGACCCACTAGGTATGGCCAGAGTATACCATGACAACATTCCTGCCTCTCTAGGCCAGCAAGAAACTCAGAGAAGTCTTAAAAGATGCCAAGCCATAAAAACAAATAGCTTAATGCTGCCTAATTTCCCCTCTCTGCCTCTCCCTGTCTTCATCAAAAACAAAGCAGTTTTTTCTAAGATCTTTTAGCAGTAAAAATACAGCAGAACAACTATTTTCACCCAGCATTTCTATCAAATTAAGACCCCACTCCTAATACAGCCATTTTCACAAATAAGAGCAACTAACAGATGAGAGAGAACATACAGAGAAGTAGAAGGATGGAGGTTCAGAAGGAGCAAATTTTGCTACAAGTCCTAAACAAAATGAAATTAGTTTGTGGGAGGTATGACAGCAAGTAGGTGCCAATAGAAGGGATATTCATTTATTTTCTACAAGTGATTTCCCTGCCTACTTTGTAACACCCTGAAAAAACATCCTTGAAGTAATATGAACATATATAATAGATGGTCTGAGAACAAGTACAAACATCATCGTAACTGACCTTGCACCCTGAGAACATGCACATAGTGGTTTGCAATGACAGCAGATCCCCCACAAGTTAATATCAGGATTCAAATCCATTTGAGGACACTTTACAGTCACACTCGGTAATCTGAAAATAAAGTCCATCTGGTGCAACTTAAAGTTTGGGGATGAAATGTTTATTATTTACTTTTGGTTTAACTCCTTTAATATTCACAAACACTAGGCCAATAAAAGGATAAGTCAGCTCCCTGATGTCAGCAGCAAAGAATTAATGATCTCTCTCTTGAGGATGTTTAGAGAAGTAAATGTATACTTGAAGTGTATATATTATAAAGTTCATCTCTGGCTCTAACAGGATGATTTTTTTCACACTTAAAACACAAATGTACTTCTACCCTTTTCCAAAAAAAAAAAATAAAATAAAATAAAAAAACATGCTTCCTGTCTTTATTACTTCCTATTGCTATCAATAATGTATACTGATATAAAAATAGTTTTTTAATCTCACCTTCCATTTCTTATTGAAAGTGCAATAAAAGATGGCCTGCCATGTGGCTTTTGTGAAGAGTTTTAGAGTTTTATACCCAAAAAACTCTACTCAAGCTCAATCCGCCTTTTAAACCATAGTCAAATGAACACTTCATACCTATCATCATCTGGTCAGTGACCTACATGAAATGATCTATTTATCTTTAATTTCCCATTATTGACATCAGGATTCAGAAGACCAGGTACCATCAAGGCTTCTCAAAGGATGGGAAGAATCCTGAAGAGGCACAGAGAGTGTGTCAACTTTATTTCACCTTTTTGTCTCCTGTTTTCAGACCTAATTTAACATACACGCACTTTTTTTTTTTTTTTTTTAGGATCAACCCCCTGCCTGCTGTTACCCTGGTCTGCTACCAAGTGTAAGATTCTGCAGCTGTGTTCAGATAACATAAAAAGCCTGATGTATCAGCTACCAGTCATTGTGTTCTGGAGTAGATGAGTTCACTTGGCCATACAAAACATGAGATTTTACAAAGAGTATTTTACAATGTCACAACAGCTCTGAATGTTAAATTCAGACCTCCTCATCCTTTTGAGAAATACTTTGTTGGTGGCATTTGATGAATACACTTTGAACTTAAGTCTCTAGCACAGTCTTTTGGCAAGGCAGTTAATAACAAAATTGTCTAGGCTTAGGAGGGCTGTCAGGGAGTTGGAAAGCAATTTTATGTTCTTTAAAAGAAAAAAAAAAAAAAAAGGAAAAGAAAAAGGAAAAGACAAGAGACAAGCAAAATGATGAGATAATCTTAAATTCACATAAACTGCTAGGTTAATCTTTAAATGCAGTGAAGAAATTTGATAGGCACATTTATAATATAAAAAGTGAACACAATTTAGATTCTGAAATAGTGCTTACTTATGAAAAGGTGTGTGTGGGGGGGGTGGTGAACATAAGTCCAAAAGAAATTAAACCTAAAAAATCTAAAATCTTCCAGGAATCTGTCACTCCTGTAGCAGGCTAGATACATGTCACTGAAAATTTAAAAAAAAAAAAAAAAAAGACAAGATTAAAAACATGGAAAAAAATAAAAATACATTATCTTCTTTCTGTACCTAAATATTCAGGTCTTGCTCTTCTGATGCTGTATGTTTGATGGAATGTTCTTGAGGAATAAGATTGTTAAATATAAAAGAGAGATAGTAAAGAGACTGTATGGGACCTCTGCTCTTCCCTGGTTCATGATTGCTTTGCTCCCTGGGCCTGTTTTAGATCACTCTGGTTAGCCTACTTCAAGACAACACACAGGCGTGGTTCTGGCAATAGTTCATTTCAGAGATCTCTTCATCAGTGAACAAGACTGTAGCAAAGGATTCTCTGGTTCCCTTCACCCAGAGCTTTACGGCATCTCCAAGAAGGCTTTGCTTCTTCAAACATGCACAAGTGTCTTCCTACCATGGCCCACCTTATGCCATATACATAATTATGATCTAATAAGTAAGTCATTAAGGTTAATGATGTTGAAAAAAATCATTAAAATGATTGTTAATTATGATTTAAAAGCACAAGAACATCAAGTGGAGCTCAGACAAGGTGCCTGGCCAACTACTATAGGGCTTGGTTTCAGCCAAATGCTCAAAAATATTAGTCTGATGTGTTGGTCTGAAGCAATCTGGGCATAGAGTTTCTTGGATTCAGGGAGAGGTCCTATCAACATTACACAGATAGTCCAAGTGACTACCAGAAACTTAGAAAATGTATGTAATTAAGAATGTTTTGTGCAGACTGACATTTTCTATGACCTATGATGCAATCAACCATGACTACGGATTTTAGTTGTTTTCTGACACTGAGGGACCAAAGCAAATACAGTAAATGCATTTCAACAGATAATTACTTATGAATCTTTCTTCCAAGCTGGACTCCATGTTAAGAATATTTATTTGGCATGCATACCACCCCACCCACCATTGTTCCAAATACAATAGAGGGCACTCAAGAGAAAGCAGGACACAGCACAAGAGCAGATGATACAGAAAGGGAATGAGAGGATACCAACATGATGTAGATTCATCAAGACATTGAAGTGAGTTAGGGTCACATCTTTGCTTTTCCTAAGAGAGACTATCGTCTCACCAGATGATCCCCAAGACTGGAAAAGTAGGCAATACACAAGGCAAACTCTTCTGGAGATCAATTAGCTTGATAAGTGTAACTGCAGGCCTATTGTTGTTCTCCTATTATTCTATTTGGGGAACAAGAATAACTTTATTCTGGCTACTTAAATTTTGAAATTTTCAAAAGAGATTTAAAAGAAATGATCAGACAGAATTAATCTGTTCCTGCTGATGTACATGGGAAGGCCCCCTTTCCAGTGCTGACTTCAAAATGAGGAGGTTGAGAGATTGATATGTATCATGAAAATTAAGAAAACAATAAGCAATTAGTAAAAGCACAACAATTCAGGAATATTTAGGAAACTTTTGTTCCAAAAATTCGGAGAGCATGTTTATAAATGTATATATTAAAGGTTGCAAGAAGATGCTTGGATGGTGATGAGCCCACAGTTATGGCTTACGGCAACAATGTAAACAACTCTCATCTCAGTTTTATCAAGAAATGTCCTTCAGGCTGCAATTATTAGGGCAGAGCTACATTGTTAGGGCAGAGCTACATTGCTCTCAGAGTGAACAGTTACCATCAGTCAATACATTATGTGATGAAGTTCTGGTTTTTGTTTAGCATCATCAGGATCTTTGAAGAAAACAGACTTCTAAATATAAAAAAATTATAGGAACTGAGTCATAAATTATGAAAATATTTTTTCATAATTTTCATATTTTTTTCAGATAATACATGTAAAATATGTTACTATTCATATATAAAGTACGTACAAAAGACTCGCACAGTAGCATCAAAGACAATTACAGAAATGTTCACAGGCAATTTTTTTCTGATACATTATGAATTTGATTATTATTTGTAAATCAAAAATGTTTTGAAAGACATTCTACGTGTCTTTCACTTATAGATACAGCCAAATCAGATAAGAAATATTTTCCATTGCTTAACCTGTGCCAAGAATGCTAACACTACAGTTCATAAGGGTCTCTACTGAAAATAGCTGTTCTACATGTAAATATGTGGTTAAATTACAACATCTAAACATCAGCAAAAGCACGCAGATAGCTACCTGGAAAGACTGGCTTTCATTTATAAGTGTATTTTCATACAGTATGACAATTATTGGTTAGTTCCCATTGGGTCTACTTCCCTCCAAGGCTGAGGATTAAGCAGTAATTCCCAACATTTTGAGGCATACAGACCAAACCAATTAAACAATAGCATATGTATTAAAATTCTGATGACTGCTTCTTGGTTGGAAGTACTGACCAGACTTATAGATTGTCCTATGTCTCTTAGCAAGGGATTTAGGATTAAATACACTAATAGGGAAAAAATATAAATACATATAAAAATGTCCCTGTGTTTGAATCACCCTGGTTATTCATCTAGTGCATAGATAACCAAAGTTTTCCTGAAGATATTGTTTTCTTTCATGCATTTGTAGGTATGAAACAGGACCTCAGATATCCTTGCCATGGCCACATGCTGCCTCACTGTATGCTGGTGGGTATATCCCCAGGAGGAAACTGCAGCACCAAAATGGGCAGAAGATCATCCCTGTTCTCAAACAAGTCAGAAATGAGCCAGGAATTCTCCACCCTGATCTGATTTCCACCCTCTGGGGTATCAGAAAGCTTACAGCATGGCGATCTACATCAGTGATGGTCTCCACAGCAGGCTGTGAAAACCACATAGTTAGTCACAATTTACAGCTGAAATCACCACCTGCAAGAGACTGATTTTTGTCAAATAGCAAAACAGTGGGATGCTGCAACACACTGCTGAAGCCATTTGGCTGGAAAGCTGCTTGCTAGGGCATAGCTTTTCTCCATCAGGTTGCTCACCAGGGGTGGTCCTGCAACAGTGTGCAGGCAGGGGCATCCGCTGAGATGAAAGGGTGTAGAGCGGTGGGTCCAAAATCAGCTCCAGCATGTGGTAAAACAGATCTGATAGATGACTTGGAGCATGTAAATAATAATCTCTTGATATAAACCTGTTCTGTGCACATTTGTGTTTAAAACTCAACAGTATCAACAATGTTCTGAGGCTGAAGAGGAAATGAAAGCAGTGAGCTGTCAATCCACCGACACATTTTTCTGCTCAGCCACAAAGAGAGTGTTATTTTTATTAAGAGCAGCATCTTACATATTTGCAAATCTTGTCATCTCATCTTTTGCCAGAAAGTCATGTTTGGAGAGCTGAACAGAAGCTCTGTGGAGCGTTCAATACAGAGAGTTACCAACATACCCACCATCACATTTGGTATGAATAGAGGGTTTCAGCACTGACATACAGTGAGATGCGAAAATCAAGGTTAGTGTACAGAGTTTTAAAAAAAATTACCGAGAGGTCAGCACTGGAGTGGGTTGACTTGTTTCACAGGCTTGGACACTGAGACGCCCAGGCATAGGTGGCCTCTTTGGTTACTGGTAACCTTCTGGTTAACTTACTGGTTAACTGGTTACCTTTGGGTACAGCTGCCATCTGAGTTATGGGTAGTTAGAGATTTGCAGAGGTGTCCTTTTTCCTAATTCCCAACACTACAGACACAAATGAGACATTTGTGACAGACTTAGGGAATTATTAATGCTATCTTATGACTTGCTTGCACTGAGCAAGATATTTTTTGACAATGACCAGCTTCTTCGGCAGAGTCCAGCACCTCCCTCAAACTCAGTGCTGTATATATTTGTGTGTGCATGTAGGCCCTATCAGACAGCTCTGTATATGCTATTTCTTCTCATCTTTGTGCATATTTGTGTTTGTGCACCTGTGAAGTCTAGTTTAACCTCTGAAACTCCTTGCACTGAGCCCAATCAAGCTGTGTCAAAGGGAATTATTGGTAGCTTTGGCTGGGTTCATTTCATCTAACTTTAGACTTCTACAAACAAGTATGTAGACTTATATCCAGTTTTGCCACTCTGAACTCCCTTTATAATGGAGAGAAACAGAAAGTTTCAGGATGCTATTTACCTGACCAAGTACATGCACATCCTTTAAAATGAGGACTGTGCTCTCCACTTACTTCCCTCCACTGACTCTGAAGTGACTTTAGGAGGACCAGCTCAAGCGTTGTAAGCATCTTCTTCAGATGTATAGCCATGTAGTAGAATCAGGGTGTTTTCCAGAAGCATTTTTTCTTCTCCTCTTATACTGTCTGTCTGGAAAATGTCGGCTTCCTGGAAACATTTTAAATTATTTTGCCACATAACCTAAAAGATCACTTATCACTTCTTACAGAATTCACAAAGTATCCCATCTGGATTTGTTGCTTCATCTGAATAAAAATATTTCAGCCTCATGTCCTCCTTTCCCCAAAGGTGAAACAAGGTCTTCCAAAATTTTCTGCAGGTTTCTGATGTTGTCTGTTTCTTAAATAACTTTCAGTAACCCTGTTTTTATTTATTTATTTATTTATTTATTAAATACTAAAATTCCATGTAACTCTCCTTGGGGTAAAAATGCATATACATGTATCTACCCTGTTTCTCCCCATAGTAGATATTTATCAGTTTCCTTTCCTGGCTGTAAAATATAATCACCGCAATTCTATGCACTTTATCACTTCCCTCACAGAGATTCCATTGTATTAGTGCCAGAGCTTGCTTGAGTTTCTCTGTTAGGAGCACATTTTTTCCCACCTATGGTGATACCTTCCTTTATGAAATGCTTACAACACCATGAGGCTGGTCTCCTGTTGATATAGTTTCAATATAGCTAACTTAATGCACCCTTGTTTTCCAAGAATTTCCACCCATGTCTGTCTCTTCTGAGATCTATCATGTAGCATTAACCTCTAGCAAAGGATTTCCCTGTAGATCATTTTACTCCCTGTTTGATTTGATCTCTTTCTTTTGGCAAAACATATTGCTTTCATCTTTAGAAGCTTAACCTCCATCGTTATTTCCCCTTGTTTCCCAGTCACAATTTAACCATGCAGGCTATGGTGGGGATTACTTTAAACTGAGAAAACGATTTTGTTCTGTATTGAACTATGCTGCTGTACCGCTGGGAGAAGTGATTACATTTAATAGAAGCTGTGGCTTGCTATTTGAGATGTATAGTAATCTCACTGGAGATATTATACTGGATCTTACACACATATCTGTTATATGCCAAAACTCCACAACTGGTATATGTTTTCTAATGTTAAGGGGTGTTAGAAGGAACTTCTTTTTAATTATTAATCAAATTCTGAAATGTGGTGTGTCCTTTGCACATTGAACTATGCTTTACCCTTTAATGCAGCCAGATTAATATTGCTATCAAAATTCTAACTTTGCACTAAGAGGATTTCTGATGTGTCAGTTTTTCAATAAGTATGAGAGTGAGAAACATTCATATGTCTATAATATGTAAACATTCACTAACTACTAACAAGCTAACAAACACCACCTTTTCTTTTTCAGGGCTACTACTGTATCAGAATTAAATCTGCATTAAATCAGCTGATCGGAATCCCTACATTACACTGACCACATTTCCTGCATTCCCTCCATGTGCTGTGTACAAGGAATCATTTCAATCCCTGGTGAACAGCTCTGACGTTGGGATATGGAGGTAAAGAACACAAGCTCTGAAGTTCTTAAAACACCATCTCTTGTTTAAAATGTCATCTCTTGTATTCTATGCCTCCCAAGTCCCTATTTTTTTATGCTTTTATGTATATATGTACATATATACATACATACATACATATATATATATATATATATATAATGAAGAGTATACCTTGGTAATTTTCTTTTATCTTTTTCTCCATACTTTTAATTCTAGAAATACATAATTTTGGAAAACCCCTATGACCCTTTCAAAATAACTTATTTCCACCCACTATTAGCTCCCAAATCATGGTTTGATTCCTAAGTAACACTAGACTCCAAATCCCTCACCCAATCCTTCCTTTATGAACATCTGTTTACACCAGTTCTAACCTTGCAAATTGATTCTTCTGTTCTTACCTTGCAAATTGATTTTGGATGCCAATGTGCTCCTCAAACCAAATTACAGACTGTTAGTTTTGGCTCAGTACTGTTGGCTGATACAGTTCTCCAGAATGACTGAAAAGTGTTAAGTCAGTTCAGATTTCCAGAGATGGTATTACCACAGAGAACAATGCTGCATCCTCCTGAAGGATTTGTTCTTAGAAAGGCACTTCAGGTTAAGAAAAATTTTCCAACTTCTTTGTCAGATGAACAACCCTGTTGATTATGAAAACTGAAAAGATTACACATATTTGTCTTGCAAGGGACTGGTTAATTGTTTTGCATTTCTCTCACCTTAAGCAATAAAAATAACTCAGCCTTATTTGGTTTTGCTTGTATCTATGTTTTTGTCATTTGCAATTTTACATCATCACCATTCAACTAAACACTATGATATTTTGTCTGTGAAGATGTAGGGAAGTCTTTTCATCATCTATATATATATTTTTATATGGGAGCATTTTCAGCTCTTTTAGGTTTTAAAAATATTTTTAAAAACTCTCAAATGCTGGAACTAGATTTACAGGACATTGTTCACTGAAGTGTGCTCATGGCAAACAGAAAGCTAAATGCTTCTCTTCTTCAATACACCAAATCCACCATCAAAGCAACAAACATGCTGAAAGTACTGCAAGAGTGATAAAACACAAAGGGAAAAATTTAGACAAAATGAAATAAACAAATAAACAAACACTGTGCTGTGAATACAAATACAACAAACAATTAGGATTCAATTTCTTTTTAAGACAGTTGCAAATTTGATAAATTTAACATAATTGCTCACTAGGTTCCTGTTACTTCATGTGCTATGGCCACCTCCAGTCATTCCACTAGCAATTCAAAGCCAAGATCTGGTAAGCTGATTACAGTAATTGAATATGGTCTTGACCACTGAACTACAAGTCTATTCATATACACCTGTATGATGCATATAATGTATAATTTGGGGTGATTCACTTCCCATCTTTATTATTGTTCTAATATGTAATTTGTGATCTGTGCCCATAAAGGCAAAAGAGTCACTGATGGTGTTACACGCTTGTAATGCTTGATATAATCTTGTTCCTCATCTGCTCTTTTTATGTGAAAGCAACTAACAACTGTATCTCATATGGCAAATAAATCAATTTTTTTATGCAAATCAAAACCGCAGTAGTGGATAATAAAGAATTCCCTTTTATACAGCTAGCAGGGAAAAACGTGCTACAAATGTGAAAGAATTATGTGGTGCTGAGATTCTACTAATCCTGAGGGCAATCTTTGACTGACATAACTAGTACATGCTCTGTGGAGACCTGTTCCCAAGAGGGGAGCTATCAGGCACATGTAGGCTGCAGGATGTGGCCCCGGCTTCTTTCCAAGCCATGTGGAATGCACTGCTTCCAAACCCACAGCCTTGCTTCAGCTGCCTTGTACCGTGCAAAAACATCTGTTTTCTGTGACTGTACAGGCACTGACCAGCTGCTTAACTCTTATATGTGCCTGTTTTAAATGAATCACTCATGCAATTAAAGCAACTAGATCCCTGAAAAGTTGTCTCTAATGGGTCTGTGGTGCTCTTTTTTTTTTTTTTTTTTGTTTCCATTCACTCCTGTGTGAATTCTCTGGTGAGAATTGTGCATGAAATTTTCCCTCTGATTTTAAGCCACCTGCAGCACTCTCTCATGGGACAGTAAGAGTGGAGTTCATACAGTCTTCCTCAGTAGAGAGCTCTAATAGAATCCCCATGCCTGTTTGCAGGAAATTTGCATTTCCACTTGTGTAATTGTTTGTGAGCAACCTCAGCGTGGAGATCTGCTCCATATGGGACCCATGGGCTGCAGGGGGACAGCCTGCTCCAACAGGGGCCTCTCCACAGGCCGCAAGGGAACTGCTGCTGCCTGCCTGGAGCACCTCCTGCCCTCCTGCTGCACTCACCTTGGGGGCTGCAGGGCTGCTTCTCTCAACATTTTCTCACTCCTCTCTCCCAGAGTTGTCCAGCCGTTCTTTCCCTTCCTTCAATCTGCTCTCCCAGAGGCCCACCCAACATTGCTCCCTAGCTCAGCTCTGGCCAGCAGCAGGTTCCTTTTGGAGCTGGCTGGAGCTGGCTCTGGTTTGACATGGGGCAGCTGCTGGGCGCTGCTCACAGAGGCCACCCCTGCGCCACCGCTGCTACCAAAACCCTGTCACATAAACCCAATACACAAATCAAGATATTCCGTTCCCATCTACAGGAATCCAGCTCCCATCAAGCACTGTGCTGCACTGTACCTGAAGTAGCATTTGGCACAGCTGCCTTTTTTTATTCATTTCCAAACAATGAGGGTGAAGAACATTGCAAAAATAAGGTGTTTCTCACCCCATAAAGTTGAAATTCTTCACCCTGCTATGACTCACACCCAGGTCAGTACTTTCCTCTTCTTCTCCCACTTTCCTACTCCCCAAAAAAGTACTAAGCTTCTTACCTTTTGGACATCTGCACAACCTTAGCTCTTTTTTTCATCCATCCTGAATCTCAGTTACACATTTTGTGTTTGCATGTGGCTAAAGAAGAGGTAGGGAAGAAAAATGTTGTTTACATACATGGAAGCTATTTTTAACATGGTATACTGATCAGGTAAGACACTAAATTAATTTTAAAAATATACTATTTAATTGAAGAAGAATATATATATATACTAGTTACATTCTACAAATATCATTCCTCAATGACAGTTTGAGTGAATGTTCATATGTAGTGTATTTTAAAGAGCTTTCCAGACATAAATTGTTCCATTACAGAATTAAATGAAAAATATATTAGTGAGAAAGAGAGAGATCAGAAGGTACAAACAGAGTTCTATTTACATCAGACATGAAACATTTGTAGAGGTATAAGTTAGCTACTCCACTGCATACAGTATGCACAAAGGAATGTCTTCTTGCAGAGGGAAGGGTCAGTTAGGAAGAATGTAGAAGAGCTTGAAGGCACAGTCTCTTAACTGTCATGTGCCCACTAAAATACACATACCAATGAATATTACTGTGATACAAACTGGATTCTAAGAGGAGGTGTAGGACCATTGTTCAAAAACATTTTGCTTTCCTTTGTTCCTCATAAGAATGCTCCAATATCCTAGATAAGCAAAATAATAGTTGAAGAAGAATTTCACATTTACAGCTGTGGTAATAGTAACTACAATGGCAGCTGCATAAACATAATGTGGAAATGGGGAAAGAAAGATTCCTAGTAAAACCGGAAGCCAAGACATGAAACAAACAAACAAGCAAACAAATAAAACAGATGGGAAATTTGGCCAACAGAAAAGTTTTAGGTTAATATTTAGAACATTTCCTCACTCTGCATGTTTCAGAGGTGTCTCTTTTCCTTCAGATGGGTACACTGAGCAGAACTATGTAATGTCTCTCACAAAAGGCAAAGGTCATGGACAACAGTTGCATCTCCTTTCTGCTCAACAGCTCCAGCACATCATTTTTCTCTGTATTCTTGACCTAGTTATGTATCTATGAACTCTTTTCAGTAAAGCAACAGGGAATTTGAAACAGGAGAGAAATTGATAGCATGTATAGAGACATGACTTTTTGCTGTCACCATTCACATAGTGAAGTAAATTAAGGGAAACATAGAAGAAAAACAATTTTAAGCACCATTACTTTTCATGGGATATTCCACACTTGACTTCATAGATAACAGGCAAACTAGAGGAGTGATCACCCTTGACCTGATAATCATTGGCAAATGCTGGTGGTAAATGGGTTACCTCACATTGGTTGTTCTTTTAGAAATCAACAGTAACTATGAAACCTCATCCATGCAAGTGATGTGACCAGAACTTGAATAAATAAAACCAATGAAAATATCCACTAGGAATAGCAAAGCAGTAAAATAGTTTTTCCAATGGGTGTTTACTTGGCTTACTCTTATTTGGAAGTATTTCTAGTTAAGAGGCAGTTCCAAATATACATTAGAAAATCCTTTCATTTCCTCCTCCCCAATCCCCCCACCCAGCTAAATAAAAAGAGAGTGTAAGTCCATTTAAGTTAGACACATATGTTTTCCAAAATATACATCAGTCCTCCCAAATAGAAAAGCAATGAAGATTCTTTGGAACTTCCTGAAGTATTGTATAACAGCCCTGAGGTGCTCCTAGATTCATCTCTCTACCACAGAATAAAAGACACCCAGCTTGTTCCTGTGAGGGACTGTCACATTGTTAAGCCATTCAGCTGCAATGAAGAGGGTTAAGAGGTCAACAGAAGACTGCCCAGGTTTAAATGTTGGCAGACATTTTCCACCATGTCAGTGGAATTCTGCTGTTGGATTAGATCACCTTGCAATTTTAGTGGAACTTCTTCTTTTCAAAGTGAACAATTTAGGGATTATTCCTGGAAAAATTGCTGCTGAGCTCATGTCCTTTTTGGCAGGCCAACTGAATTTAACAGACAAAGCAAAAGAAAAAAAAAAAATCCTTGTGACAGGTTTAACTGATTTTAATAGAGTACCACATTTCTTCTTCAGGAATCCTAAAAAGGTCTAAAAGCTATTCAAAATTAATGAAGCATTTCAGATGTGGCTAAGTCATTATGAAGTCATTACTAAGTGTATTTTACTCACTGAACTCCTTAAAGACCACAGGAAGTTTCACAGTATTGCATGATGTTCACATGTAGAACCAACCATAAACTAACACTGAACTGGCTACAAAAATCTGGACAACAGTAAGAAGAAACACTTTCTTCCTCTTCCTCCATGGTAACAGAGCCTATTCAAATACAACACGTGGTCATAGACATGATCTTTCCTGGTCTCTGAGGGCTGATTTCAGCTACTTATTTTATTCTTATTATTTATAAGAATTACTTATTAATATTACTATTACTTAATATTCAGCTACTTTGACAAATTGAGTATCCATAAAAAGACCAAATGCATCTCAATGTGTAATGAACTGCATAGTGGTCACTGGACATTTACAAGAGACTATCAACAAAGACTCTGTGTTCTGAGACAGAATATCATGGGTTCTCTGGCCAAGTGGTGGCAACTTTCAGAAGTAAGATACGCACTTGAAATTACCAAACCAAACCAACAAAACGTGTCTTATGGATAAATTATTGTAGGCCCTTGCAGCTGTACATTTTTTATTCATACTTGTTGAATAAGAATTAAGTAAATTGAGTCCAGTCAGGTTTTGAGTTTCTTCAAGAATGGAGACTCCATCACCTCTCTGGGCAACCTGTTCCAGTTCATACAATGGTCGTTTACATTAAGGCATCAAACATCATCAAAGACAAGATAGGATACAGAACAGTTCCTCACTCTGCGGAGAAAAGCGTTAGAGATTACTCAAAAATATCAGGCTTGAAAAAATGTCAGGAGAAATAGTCTGACATGTTTTGTTTTTTTTTTTTTTTTTTTTTTTTTCTTACACAGAATTTCTAGAGTTTGTGATATTATTAATTTCTGTTCTCCATTACAATCATGAAATCAATATACCTTCATCAGTCATATTTAAAATAGAAATAGCCTATTTTGAGTATTATTTAACACACATGCAGCCTGCCTAGTCAGATCTAAACTGCTTGCTGGTTAACATATTTTAGTATACACCCTAAGATTTAATTCTAACTGTGGATCAAAGAAAGGCACGTGTACCTTTTTAAGAGTGAAAGCTTCTGTAGCATAACCACCAAAAGTCTAAGCTGTAGTTTCATCGGTCTCCTTACATGCAGTGGGTCATGTTTCCTTCTCCTGTGGCTCACATAGACTTCCCAGATCTTTTATTCTGGAAAAGGAATGGTGAACAGGATTTTCACTACTAGTAAACCCTTCGGTCAGCCTTGGTATTGAGTCACCGATCCAAAATGATGAATCTGCCAGGGAACACAGGAGCCCACAGAGCACCCTGGGCCCATGTGGATAATGAATGAACTGTCTAACTCCTAAGTAAACATTAAATGAGATTAAAAATTGAAACTCTTTGATATTCCTTCTTTCTGTTCTTATAATTTTACTCATACAATTGCTATCACCTCCACTAGATGATTCCCTAACTAAGGACCGAACCAGTTCAGGAAGGGGCCCTTAGCAAGCAGTCTCACATAGTAACCAGAAGCACACTCAATACAGAAAATGTACATATTGGAACTGGACTAAACATAAAAATTCCCTTTCTGAAATGAAGAATTACCTATATTGTATGCCCTTCAAAGAGTTTCCTTTCAGAAGTCTTTAATTTTATCACCCCTAACATTCTTTCCTTCCTTTCCTGGGTTTTATTTGTAAAGGTGTTCTTAATTATAAGAAGAAAGACATTGCCACACGTAAGCTCTGCAGCCTATTGAAATCACAGCTGCTCCAACAGGGAACACTGGAGTTCCTAGCACAAGTATGAGCACACTAAATTCCTCTTCTGGATATCAGAACTGATTTACTAACCTTTTTCAATATGTCCATTTTATTGCCAAACTGAATCAAAATAAAATTTAAAAAGTGAAATAAAAAGAGATGATAAAATGTAGTGGGGTTTGCATACCAGAGCAGTCATAAATTTTTCAACATGTGGCTTCAAATGTACCCATAAGTATTTTACCATCATATTTTAAAGACATTTTTTTCTTTAACCTTACTCCATTTTTAACTTATATAGCATATTCTGTTTAATTTCTTGACCTAATTATAAATTGCAACACCATGTCTTATGACATTATAAAAAAAAATGAATGTCTTCCTCTCAATTCTTTTTTTTTTCCTGTATTACTTACTTCCTGACAGACTCAATAAACTTAGTCATTTGCATCCAGACACCATATTAGATTCAGTTATCAATAATTCCACAAATATATAGACTCAGTATTCAAAGAGAAATTCGGGTGGAAATCAGACAAAATTTTCTCTACTCTTGCTTACATAGATGCAGTGTATTGAGCAGATCCATTCTTTTAACAGCTGCTTCTTTAGGCCTGGATCTAGTCACCAAATCTTCTAGAATACTTATTGTTTTAAGTAAACAGTGTGTTGATAATCACCTGTGCTTTTGTTTTGATTCACATATTGGAGTACTAACTCTATTTTACCTGACCTCTCGCTTCACCTACATTTATTTTTCTGTTCTACATCTCCTCCTTCCAGTTTTTCCCCTACGCCCCTTTCCCCTCCCCTCCCCTCAGTGTCAATGAATCACAACATAGATACAGCATTCCATAACAATTCTATCTTTTTAATTCATCTTTGCTTTCTCCCTAGATATTTGAAGCTTCAGACCCAACTTCAGTCAAGCAGCTTTGCAGTAACATAACATCTGGTTCCTCGCATATCAACCACATGCAATTATGCCATGTCCTGTATAAATGCAAATGCAAATTCAAATGAACAACAACAACAGCAAACAAACTAACACATCCTTATGGGTCCTAGAGAGCTTACAGTATGGCTTCATCTTACTTTAGGGCAAAGATCAGCACAGACAAATGGGGGAGTTTTCCTTCCATATCTGTCATAATAAACAGATGAAACTTAAAATGTTGCACTCTTACATATTTAAACATATAGCAGAAAAAGAAAGAAATGTGGGGAGAAGACAAAGATAGCCAGGACAATTCATAGTTCTATCCATATTCAATTTTACTTCTCCTAACACATGAAATAATTTTAATCATTATTTCCCTAACATTCTTCTATTGGTTACTGCTTAGTTCTTTTTCAACAGATATCATTTCTGTCACACTCACAGTCTATTAGTTGTATGTGAAAGACCAAAACTTCTCTTTGTATGTAGAAATCCCTTCAGTTAAACAGAATTTCACAAGTTCAGGATTATTCCTATGTAGATACAAATGCAAAATTGTAACCTTAGATTATAGACTTTCAGGTAGGGATCATACTTGTCTGATTCTTTGAAGTGCAGAAGTGCAGAAAACACTTCAGACAGCTAAGAACTTCATAATCAATAAAAAAAATGCTCATGGGAGACAGTGTTTAAGGATTGCTAGCCAGTGGTATGATGGCGCAGAGACTGAGAAGGAAAAAAATATTTATTTATTTATTTTAAGAGTCCTAATGACCTCCAAGTCAATCATTTCCTGACAGTTAACGACCAGATGGATTAAGACCTCCTCCAGATGGTCATTAACTGCCAGGAAATAGCCGGCTCATTGGCCATAAGTGCTTTAAACACCATTAGGATACTGCTCTTCGTTAGTCCCATTCATATGATGTTGCTATGCACTGAGTATATGAATGCAGCAGAAAATCTTAGTTTCAAAAGACACCAGAACAGACTGCAGGTATGAAAACAGCATAAATAGATGTATTTTGCTTACACAGAGCTGTATTGCTGCTAGAACCATAAGAATGCGACGCTCATGGAAATCATTGAAGAGAGAAAGCCATCATTGCAAGCTTCCACACACTAATCCACTTAAGTGCCTTCTCTTATGTCCTGACAGGACCACCCCAAGGGGTGAAAGGTTAGTCTCCATGCCAAATCAACTCATGCTTTCCCTTCTAAGATGTCCAAAAAACTATGTGACTATTGAGATTAGGTTACGCGATCAGTATTAACAGGACAAAGACAAAAAATCTAAAGCGCAAAAAGCACAACCATTTAGTTTTAGGGTACACACACATATTAACATATTCAAAGAGAGACTAAAATATCTCTTCCAAGCAATCTCTAGAAACAGAGAACGGTATTTTTTTTAATCATGTGTGGTATATACATATAACTACTTTTAGCTATTGACACAAAAAAATGCACAGTAAAACTAACTGGACAATCCCTAATCAATCTGAGCTTGATTTATTGTAAAATATCCAAAGTTAAAGATAGATCATTAATCTATCTTCAAAAATATTTTTTCTGATTCTCTTTATGTATATATACATATATATACACATATATAAGTATACACATCTATACATATATATATAAATAAACACATGAACATTTATGAAGTGAAAATAGAACTATTTGTGAAATTATAGGTAAAACAGTTTTGGAAAAATAACCTGCTAATGTTATTATGCAATGTAAGGTAACTAAAAAGCAGTGGAGCTGAGAAGGACTACCTTCAAAAGTGCAGTGAGCAAACCTAAAGCTATATTACTTCTATTATTTTTAACAAAAGTTACAAATAATCTTGCTCAAAATCATCATCCACTCCTTTGCAGAGATAGAAAGATTCTCTATATATTTGCCACTTTTAGATATCATTTTTGCAACACATTTTACACAAAGGGCATGTTAACCCTCAGCTTAGAAAGATAAAGCTAATGAAGAAATTGTTTGTTTGTTTCTGCAAAATTAATCCGTGATTTTGTATTTCGTGCTGGTGCTATAAGGCCATATCATTACAATTTACACGTCTGAAGATAAACACTAGCTTTTATGAGAAATCTACAAAACACAATATGAGTTAAAATTATTACAACACTTAGGTCTTCTGAAGGTCCTTGGTGCCAGCAAGCTTCATAACAAGCTCCCACATGCTGCATATTTCATTTTCCTGAGATTTGTATCCCAAATATGCCAAAATTAGTTTTCATCATATGCTGCAGATGTGTTAAATTCTTGGAGAGGTCTTGTTTGCACTGGGGCAAAGCTGTTTTCTTGGAAAAGAGAAGACGACTTTCTTATTATTTTCTTCCCCTTTTTTTTCTGCATTATTTTACTACAGTAGAATATATTTTTGTATGTTTGCTGAAGTCTTCATAGCAGGGAGATGCAATTAAAATAAACCAGTGCATTTTATCATTTTTTTTTTAATTTAAGTTTATTAAATGAGTATCTCAAAAACAGCCAGAGGTTCTGTGGTGCTTTCTGAAATACAGAAGAACACAGAGAAAAATCCAAAAACCCCCAAAAGGAATCCTTCTAATTGTGCTTGAAAATAGATGATTTATAAAGGAGAGGAGAAGAAATCTTTAGTAACATCAATGTGTATATATTACTAATTCCAAATATGACTATTGTGAGCTATTAAGCTAATCCATCAGTGAATTGGGGATGTCTATTCAAAGAGTACATGAACAACTGGGTCTCACAAGCAGGCTGGGTAGTCATGAAGCATAATCCTAACACCTTAGTATCACTTCTGCCATGCTGTCTCTCTTTACAGACCTCCTGAAACACCCCTAGAACAGAGACAATGCATTATTGTAGACCTGACACAACACTGCCTCTGACTGGCACTTACCAGTCCATGGTGAATGATGGAGTCTGGGTTGCCTCTTCCACACATAGAGAGATGCTCCTTAACACATGAGGGAAAAACCTGGATGATGTACTAAAGGCAAAATGTCACAGTTGGAAGAGGTAGGGTTCCTTTTAATCCATGTGCTCATGCATTGGTATCAGAACAATTTCAGATAACTGAAGCTCAGAACGGGCTTCCTATATAGCAATGACTTATCTATCCCAGATGTACTATATAATTTTTCATATACTTACTTGTTCTAGTGACTTATAAGCTTTTCTTCTTTACGTTCCCTGCTAGGCCTGTTCTGGTGAGCAATCAGCTGGTTTATTCAGTTCTTGATTACCTCATTCCTTTTTTAGCAAACAAGACTCCCTGCCAATTACAGGGTGCAGAAGTGTTACAGTGTTCAATGCCAAAGAAGTAGAAAATGCTCCTCTGTGTACAGGCAAAGAATTGCCAGAAACTTATTTATAATGAGGATCCATGACTTTATTTCCAAATTTGGACAAGTTAGATATAACACAATCAAGTTATATCTGAATATCACCTGGTTCTGGAAGACAGCATAAACAGAATATTTTCTTACTTCACCTGGTGATGACAAAATAACTACTGACTTTAGTATAAACGTAATTTCACTCGTGATTCTCCGTTAAAGTATTCTATACCCTTAGGAATTCTAATATGGGGAAAACCTGACAACTGTATTTTCCCAGTTAATTTTATTGACAATAACATAAGCCCTGATTCGTGTATACTGTCACTGTGTGACTGAATATATCTTAAGAAGGCTTGTGTGAGGATATTTTATAAAACTGCAATCTGCAATGATAGTGCAATAAAAGAGTGGTTTTGAAGAGAGCATTGTGGACAACAAACTGGAAGACTGGGCTCTATGTCCAGCCCTCCAAGTAAGTATCTGGGTTGGTAGACACTTCCTTATCTATAAACAGACCTAGTAATTGGTGGAACGTCCCTTATTTTCCCCATTTTATGATATTTTCTAAGCATCTTTCCCCATTTACTGGCTGAAGATATGTGACAAACAAATGGTAACAGGGAAAAAAAAAAAAAAAAAGTAATTCTTTTTTGTTAAAGAGAAAAAAAAAATCAAACCTACCACATGGACCTACTACGTTCCTGCCAGAGGGCAGTAAATGTCAACACTGTCATATACTTCCTGCTTCTAAAATGAACTGCTTTTAATTCAGAACCATTAAACTTCACAGCAGTGGTAACCCCTTCCTGTGTGTTGCCTTTGCTTTGGGCCAGTCTCTTAAATCATTCAACTCTGCTGCATGCTAGAGACCGAATCCTCAACAAATGAAACTATCCCTGCAGTCAGATTTCTGCAATAAGGCAGTGCTTTGATCAGAGCCTTCCTTCTTTCCCCAAGGATGAGTTAACCTAATAAAAATGCATATCCTGCCCAAATGTTCATTTACTCTCATTTACTCATTCCTTAATACTAATAGCAAGATCACTGAACAAACTAACAACTGAGGCTGGGTATAAATATCCACCTTTCAATGGCCATTTGTCAAAGATGATCAAGGCCATACCACAATTCATGCTCTACTTGTAGGCTGGGCAGCTGCTGTTTTTCTTGCGTTGGTTCAAAGGCGCCCATTAAGAACAGCATCTGGTCTTAGAGAGGGAGCAAGGGCATGAAATCTGAGCAGTATGAGCAGATACAAGTCTGAGTTTTGTTGTTTTTTTTTTTTTTTTTTTTTTTTTTTTTATCTAGCTACAGATTCTCTTGTGCTCTGTCCCAGCATAGATGGTAAAATCCTCATTGGAAATGTAGCTATGTTTGTAGCTACAACTGCCAACCACTAAAACCTTTGTTCAACAACCACTTGAATTAAGATCCAGTAGTGCAGGTTCGGACTTTCTTTTGTACCCCACTCATCAACATCCACGGGACTGTGGAACAAAATAGTGAAAGGTCATCCATAAATGAGCTTGGTACAAAATAATGGTCTTATTCTCTATTTTATTATATAAAGCAATACATGAAGCTAGATGCTGTCTAGAGAGGTAGGCAGCCACAGTGCTCTTCCTCAAAGTCAAAGCAAACAACCTAGTAGAGGGTACAGAAGACAGCCACTAAGTGTTCAACATACTGTAGCTGCACACAGGTACTTTCACCTGATGAAAGACAAAGAGAAAATGTACCCTACCACTACCTTGGGAAAAAAAAGGAAAAAATAAAAATAAAGGAGGCTGTGGCTGTAACAGCAAAGATATAAGGCAAATATAAGGCAAAAAAAAAAAAAATCATGTTATCTTTGTATCCTAGCTTCTGGATTTACTTTTGCCCTTAAAGTATCTCTAACACAGAGCTTGTATTTTCTTTCATAAATAGTAGTTTAGATTTACACTGGCTCAATCAGTCATGTTAGTGTTTATTTTTGCCTGTTTTGCTTGCATTTGATAACATATTTTTAAAAGATATTAAATCATAAAAACCAGAAGTTTAAAATATTTTAAAAAGAATTATTTAGATAATTATTTAAAGAGCAAGGAACTTTCTTGTTTTTTATATAACTCCTCTCACACATGAACACCGAAATCTGTCTGAGATTTCTATGCAGAAATCCAGCTAAAATAATAGCAAAAGACTACTAATGTTCTATCACTTTGGTCATAAAATGTTTCAAGTAACTTAAAAAATAGAACATTTTGGGTAATCAGAAGTCTCAGCCACAGCAGAAAAGATCCCAATCACAGCTGTGAATGTGCCGCCAGTTTGAAAAAGATGATCAAGAGGCTTGAGCTGTTCCCATACCCTATATGTTTTTCCCATAGATAAGGAAAGCATCACAGCTGCAGAGCAATAAGAAGCTCGTGTTTAAATTTCTTATGTAAGAGAACCCACGGAAAACTGAAAGGCATCTGATTGCAATGTTAGTGGTAGACTTGTCATTTCAGTATGCATTCATCTTCTCTTTCCCCTGTAAAAGTTATTCGTAATAAAGACAATGAAGCCAAAGAGCTGTGTATCTCCGCAAAGCAGATAAACATGGATGAAAATGAAGGAGCTGTCTATGACTGCCTTTTCTCATGCATCAAGGGTGCCAGGAATGAGCTTATGTCAGAGGTAATGCGATGTTCAATTTTGAGTCATTAACTAGTGATGACTAGTTAATAAACATCAATTCAGTCCTTCCATTGAGTTGACATTTTAAATTGCAATGGCCTTACCAAGGATGAAAAAATGCAAAAAGCCACGTGCACTTTTATAAAGAGTCAAAGCAACAATTATCATCTGGCAAAGAAAGTCTCCCATTACACTTGTACTAAAAAAGATGACTACATTATTTTGGAAACAAATAGTTGACTCTTATCTTGATTTATCACATATTTATAACCTTCAGAACATTTCTCTCATTTCTCTGTGACCCAAAAAAAAAAAAAAAAAAAAAAAAAAAAAAAACTGGCACAGCAGTCAGAAAGCAGTGGGATTTTGTTGTGGATGGACAAAACAGCATCAGAAGTTTGGCTTTAAAAAAAAAAAATCAGGTACCCTTCACCAGTTAAATGTACAGGGCATGAAGTGGCAACAGTCTTCAGAAGGGAAGGGGTTGGAGAAGGCAATGGTATTCTCCTTAGTGATGATATCATCTTCAAACTCTTTTTAGTCCTGTTCAACAAATCAATTAGGAATGGTTATGTTTACCCAAGCTTATGTGCCATCCTCATGAGAAATATTTTTTAATTATGTTCATAGTAGGGGCAACTGCAGCTCCAGTTCTGTGTCAGGGCCTGCAAAAGAGTGTAGGAAGATAGGTTTTCAGCCTTATCTGACACTCGGATGTGAAGAAGGATGTGGCAGCAGCAGCGCCTCCAGGCCATGCATCATTCATGAGCACAGGAAGAGGCATTTGACTGTAGTTCATCTCTCATGTGAAATGTGACAGGATGAATGGGTTTGGGTAGCACTTTGAAGCAACTTCTGTAATATCACCAAAAGAAGTACCTAATGTGGAAAGTGACCTGTGGAAAGTTACACATCAGCCCTAAGAGCTGAGAGCCTGCCTGTCCTCTCTGCTGTTCTGGCACAGCACAGGGTAAAAAAAGGCTACTAAAGCTCCTCCTCTCTAATAACATCGGAAAGTAGCTTCATTTGATCAAAAGCAGACATCTGCATCTAAGATACTTCCTGAGGTCAGCAGGCCTGATTCAGCTCGAGATGAAGCGGAAATCTAAATACCAAAAATATAAAAATAAAAATCTTTTCCAGTGGCAGCTGAGACCTTTAAAGTCAGGTGAAATAATTTCACTTTCCATCTTTCCAAAAACCTTTCATACAGCATCAAGTCCAGATTTATCCTAGTCGACACCCATCTGTGATCTTTGAAAATTCAATTACATCATTTTCTTCCCCTTTCTGTAAACATATTCTTGCTCCATCTGGCAATGGGAACCGTAAATCACCCCAGACTCTACTGGCTATTCTGGCATATTTGCAGTAGTTCACACTGACAGAGAGTACATGTATTTATACAAATGGCAAAAGGAAAACACTTCTGGATGCATTAAGTGGAAGCATCAGCTATGAACAGTGTTTCTACTGTATTACTCTGAGTTCCTGATTCTGCACATCTTGAACTCAGCTGCACCTCTGTCCTCCAGTGCTATGTTCGTTGTTTCTTCATGACTGCTTTCTGTCAGAAATGCAAGATTAGTGGATCAAGAGAATGCAGCAAATGCCAGGCTTGTGTTACAGCAAACCCTTCATTCTCCATCTTACAGTCTCAATTGCAAAATTAATGTGAACCAGCTAGCATAAAAACAGTCATGGAGACTGAAAAACTCCATGAGCATAAACAGAGGGTGATGAATAGCCAAGTACAGAGGTTAGGGGAGAAAGCTAATAGAGAACTTAGGGATCGGAGTAAATCTGCTTTTATTTAAAGTATGCATTTAGGATCAGGAAAAGTACCTGGGATACCAAATTCATGCAATTTTTAGATGCTCCTAAACTGGGAAGAACAACCACCAGTCAAAAGGAAGGAATAGTGCAAAAAGCCTTTGATCAAAAGAAAATTAAAATAGCTTGGTGAAACTATGTCACGGAGGATCATACATCCGGAGGAAAGGAAGTACTCTGAAACACTGATGCATACGGTAAGGAAACAGGGTAACCATGGTGCTGAATGGCACAAATGTGTAATAGGAACAGCAAAGTAGAGAGCCCTTGACAGTACAATGTGGTACCCAAGATAACCAATTCAATTAAGAGCTCCATAAGCAGAAAGGTCACCTAACAGGGACACCTGCCTTCACCTTGATGAAGGAGTCCTGCTGAGGGCCCCGAGGGCAGGGAGGGGGAGGCAGGTGAAGGAGACTGGTTCCTGCAGTTTCCTTTCCTTCCACATTCATCAGCACCAGCACTATCATGCACATCCTGTCTCTGGATGGGACAACAACCACAAGGCTTTGTGGCCCAGCCTCATGCATGTGGCTTCCTTTGCTGCAGGCTGTCCTCAGTTCTGGGCCTCAGATTTCTTGAACTACAGGTCAGAGTGCCCAGCAGGAAAAAGAACTGGGGGCAGAAAGTGGACTGCACTGTGAGAAAAAGCATGGTGCTAAAACTATTGAGTCTTTGTGTACATAACAAAGGAAGAAATATTAGTATTTGCTAGTAAGAGATGTATCATTTCAGTGTTGTTATCTCTCATAGCATTTTCAACTTTTTAATGCTCCAGGTGCTGAAATTATAGTTATACAGCAATCTGTCCTTTGATGTTGTTGTTTTGTTTTCATATTAGGTAACTTTCTTTCAACACAATAACACAATTTAGGAGAAACATTTGTATGCAAACTGTAACTTTCTGGGGGGGTGGCCTAAGGGGTTGTTTGTTTTTAAAGAATCTGCCTGAAGGCCAGCTTCCAAATAACTATATTGCCAACAGAAATTTAAGTTCTTAAAACATCTGTAGATGCTGGGACTAAGAGAACAAGATCAGAAAATAAATTGTAATGGTATTTGGAAGGTGAGAGTGTCTGCTTCCTGAAGCTGATCTGATCAAGGATGTTGTCAGTACAAAAGGCGATAATACATATAGGGGAAAGCAATGAATGAGGACACATAGAGACACAAACCTGGTAAACAAGGAATAACAGAGACAATGCCAAAGACCAGAAGTCTCATGTCAGTAATTGATGGGCTATTAAGAAACTGGAGGTACAGATTTGGAAAAGGCCAACCCAGACTTTGCAACCACCAAGAAGATAGAAACAAGAGGAACATACAGATCTGGGATATTCAAACAGTGTATGTGGGACAATGCCAGACATATGGAATATTTAGGGAAGGAGTATGGGGAGGAACAAAGAGGGACTGGACATAAAGGTGTGTAGAAGGGGTCAGTCAGTGAGGAGAACCAGTATGGCCAGATACCAGACCAGCATCTGGGGTCACACACCTTGCTGTTGTGCATGTACTGGAAGTGTTATGTGGGGTTATATGCCTGAATTATCTTATTATTTCTTAACAGATATCCTGTGAAAATATGCAAATTATACATTAAAAATCCCTTGGCATGGAAGACATGCAAAAAAGAAGCAGTATATCCCACACTTCCTGCTCCTGTTAGCCTAATAGACAGGCAATAATCTTGTGTTTTTCATTTTGTATTTTTAATAATCCAAGACTGATGAAGTCTAAGCTTAATTTGAAAAATAGTCTGCAGAGGATGTTATTAACTACCCCACTGACACAGCTGATGTAGAGGTACAAATATCTTATTATTAGAGTCCACAGAAGTGAAGCCTGCTTCAAATACATGAACTTGGGCACTGTTATTCATAGGATTTAAAAGACATGAAAATGTTGAGAACTATTTGAAGAACAAGCTTGCACCTGAGTCTTCAGTCAGAGATCTCCAGTCTTAGAAATCAAATCAATTTTTAAGGCCCTTTATGCTCTTGGTCAAATTGTTCTCATCACTATTTTCATTACTGAGAAACTGCTGCAAATAACAGTTGGGGATCTACAAGATAACTGGATACATACAATCAATTATCTCTAAGGAATATGGTGGAAGTGGATACAGAAAAAAAAAAAAAAAGAAAAAAAAGAGGCTTAAGAAAGACAGACATCTGGGTTTTGCACTGCTGTATGCTTTGTATTTGAGATGAGCTCTGCTTTTTGTTTTCCTGTGTCAGTGGTCTGGCAAAGAAGAGTTTGCTAACAGGAACACCACATGCTAGGCATTACATACTCATGTATAAATTCCCACAAAAGAAGGACTTAGACCTTCTGCCTTGAACTGTTTTGGATATCATTTTAAATAGATGTATGTGGGAATTATACAATGCATAGAGACATAGGGAAAAAGAATTATTAAATCAGTCGGTCCAGTGTCTATCCAATTAGACAACATCATTTTTTTCAAGCAGCAACAAGCTTTATGTACTTCAGAGAAAAAGCAGGAAATCCTACATCAGACAGAAGATGTGTCTTTCTGTTTTATAATAGAGACTGTCTCAAATGCAGGATTCAGTTTAATAGCAATCCCACTTTTGTAATATATTTTTCTAATCCAATGTCATCTACAATTTAGTGTGACATTTGGGAGATGCTAACGGTACTAAACAACAACCAAAAGGTGTACCTAAACAATCCTCTTTAAACAAAAAGAACAACAACAAAAGGCTAAAATTCATCATAAATTAGATTGTAATTTAAACACAGTGGCTTGTCAGTTCCCAGGCTTCTGCCCTCACTCAGGGACACTCCCAGTAGTTAGAACTTCCCTTTTGTCAAAAAAAATAGGTTTTGGCAAGCAATCACTCATCTATCTCCCCAGTGTTCTGAATGTAGCTATAGATCCAAATCCTGTAACTCGCCTTTTTAGCTACCATTTGTCTCTTGCCTCCACTAATGAGGTGATCTTTACGTATTCCCTACATCTTTTCTAGAAGACATTTAACTGCTTAGAATTTTAAGTCTGGCTAGTTGGTTTTGCCCCTTTAAGGAGAGGAGATGTCATTAGGGGGAAAAAAAATATTTGGTTATATCATTGAAAACTGAAATTGATTCCTGGTGCTACTGATACTATGAGCGCTCTGATTCACAGCCTTCTGGCAACACCAGACTGCTGGACTTGTTGATTGGTACCATGATTACACAGGTAAAACAGTCAAGGCTCCAAGGTCTCCCAAAGCATTCTTACATTTTTTTACAAATTTCCTTTCCTTATTCAGCTCTACCTTTCTTTCCTAATGCATATGAAGGTATCAAAATCTTTAGATCCTCTTTTGTGGCAATTACAATTCTCTCTTTAGTTTTTCTTACCTATCTTTAGAACTTAAAAACACTTTCACAGTTTGTGTCAGTTAAAAATGTGGCAAACAATTGTTGTGGTTATAACCATCTCCCTGCAGCAAGTATATTGTCCAGTCTATTCAATACATCTTCTGGTGAAATTGTTGCTTCAGAAAGAGTGTCATCAAATGTGTTTTTGTAAGCACAAAGCCAGCAACAGCAAAACTTGTCTTGCAGAAAAAGTATAGGTATGGACTGGCAGCAGTTCTTAGAGCAGCAGTTCTTAGTCCATTCCTAAAATCCTGGTCCTTCCTAAATGTTTTAGTTTCTCTCTGGTCAAGTCTTATGTAGTTAAAAGTATCCACACTAATTACCTACTCATAGAACAGAAGACATCAAATACTTCCTCTAGCTAGCTTGATTATATCTAAAGGCATCATTTTTGCAAAAAAATAAAAAAATCAAAAAATAAATCAATCACAGCATTTCATGTGACCTGCATATGTGCAGGTCACAGACTTGTTACGTATCCAGCTGAGGTTTTAAAATGAGAATCCTTCTAACTTCAACCAGAGAACTTTAAATCTAGGCAAAAAAGAAATACTTCTCAGTGTGATCAAGGTTGCACTACGCCTTGGAAGTGCCTATTTTTCTTCACTGAAAAAGGCAATGATGAGTACAGCCTGGAATGAATCCAAGCCTATCTTTTATTACGTTTTAAGAGAAACTTTCAAATTCTTTCAATTAGAAGTAATCCAACATCCACTCCAGCATCTCTCAAACATCTGTTCTGGCTTCAGCTGTTTTGATGGCTTGACCTTACTACAAATTCATACTTGTTGCAGCACCAGATACAAATGCCTCCACATTTGCAGCAGAGATAAGTCTATTTTCATTATCCTTAATATTTCTCAATATGCTGCAGTCAAGTAAATAATCTATTTGGGACTGAGGAAAAAAAAATCAGGATATAATTCTCAGACAAAATTTAAGTACTTCTGTATCTAGCAATTCTTCTGCACATGAAGAGACTTCTAGCTGCATTGTTTTATAGTTGTAGATTGATGCTCTTAGGTCTTTTCTTAGGTAAGGCCAGCCTCACTACAGGTGGAGATCATTGGATAGCACAAGCTCTGTGCTCTGAAGCAATGTTCTGTAATTTTAAGTTTGTTTTTAATGATTGCACTGATATGTTGTTGAGTTGGTATGAAACAACTGGACTTCAGAATAAAGTTGTCTTGTTGAGACAGCATCTAGTAGCAGATAGAAAGAGGTCTACAGAAAGAATAAATGGAAAAAAAAAAAAACAACAAAGCAAAACAAAACAACGACAACAAAAACAACAACAACACAGTAATACCTTGTAAAACACAGACTGGGAGACACCTCATTCATAAGATGAATGTTCCCGATGGGATTCCTAGCACTTTCTTTAAAGTTGTTCCAAAAATCTCTTCCATCACCCATAATACTCTTCATGTCCAATGGAAAAAGCCTGTTTTTTGTTGATGATGTTTGTTTTACTGTTTTTTTGTTTGGTTGTTTTTTTTTTTTTTTTTTTTTTTGCGTTGTTCACATTCTTACTATACCTCACAGACTGCTTGGAGAGGAAGAGATTTCCTGTGCCAAACTATAGTTTGTAGCAGAAAAATTGAATCCCTTTTGATCCACAGTCCCCAGCATACTAGTTCATATCTGCCTATCAGAAAAATTAGAACAGCCAAAAAAAGCGAAACATTCCTGAAACTGTTGATGCTTTTTCTTCTCTTCATTTGTCTGTCCTCAGCTCCAGATGGAACCTATTATCCCCTACTTCCGCAGTTAGGAAATGGTTCCTCTGTACATGCTGTACTGTTGCTCCGTAGCTCTGGGTGCATTCATGCAGTCAGCAATGAATGAATGCTGTCCCTACTGCAAGTGAGTCAATTGTAAGCCAGTAAGGGACCAGATGCCTTACAGACAGAGAAAAGGATACTGGTAAATAAGCCCAGTGAAAAATAGCTTACCTGAACCTAAGCATAGCATCGTGCTGCACAGGGAGGCTACCCTGTTCCTGACCTGGTTTAACTCCTGTGGACAAAAACCTACATCCTGCAACCACTGTGTAGACCTGGCCCTCTATATCAATCACTTGTAAGCAGAGACTTGCTAGAAGACATGGTTAGGTTACCCTGTTACTTATATGTCCACAATTTTCTTCCTTCAGCACAGTATTGTTTCCAGTGAGATCCAGTTAGCTTGCCTTGAGTGTCCTAAAAACTACACATCTGGCATACTCTTTGTGTAAAAGTTTTGCTGCCTAACTTTCTGTAAATGCAGTGAAGAAAAATAGAACACCTGGACAGTTAGTTTACCTTCTCTGAAAAACATGCATAAAGGAGAGGGAAATGCTTCCTTTTCCATCAATTGCCCTCAATACCGAGAAGTTCACCTAATTTCTAGAAAACCCTACAGGCTTTACAGGAAAAGTAGGAAAATACACGTACAAAAGTACAAGCTTTCTGACCAAAAATGATGCATCCTGGAGACATGGTTTATCTGTCTAGTGCCTCTTACTCATCCTCACTGAACCAGAAGTACAACAGTAAGATCTAGGCAGTAGTTTAGGGCACCAAAAGTTATCGTAGGAAGTTTCAACTTGCTGCAGTGCAAAAGGAGGAAAGCAAAGAGATTTACTAGAGGGAATATTCATTATGCACAATTGTCTGTTTTGCCCAGATCTTTCTAACCCTGCAGGCTCTCTCCTCTAAAGCCATTCCTTGACTGGGCACAGGGGATGAACTCCCATTGAGCTGGGGACAACCAAATCGGCATGCATTTCTGACAGAGGTGTTTGCATGCTCTTGATTTGCTACAGAGCTGTCTGGCATGTTGAAAGAAGGAGATGGATGCCAAGGCTGAGGTGGGGCTTAAGCTGAGAGCAGGCGGGTGTGCTCCCCAGATACCTACATGGATTCCTCAGATCCCTGTGTGGGCACCAGGAACCTGCTTTGCATGCTGTGCTGCTTGTTTGCCCCTTCTAACCTCCTGTGATGAAAACATCCTGCTGGTTCACAGCACAGACAAAAGCTCAGTCTTATTTGACAAGCCACATTCCTGTAGATGACAAAGGTGCTCTTATCCAAACCTTGTATCTGAGAAACCCTCTCATTTTTCCACTTACTTCTAGATCTGTTTGCAATCAAATCCTAATAAAAATTTACATTGTAATACCAAAATTAAGAGTTAAAATAAGCAGCTTATCTCATACATGTTCAAAACCTCTTATTTGCCACAAAGACAAGAAAGATTGAATTATCTCTATATTGTTCTGAAAGAGAAGGTAAAGAAGGCAAAACATAAAACAAAACAGTTTCATTGAACTTTCATCCTTACAAAGCAAGTCACACTTTGCTACAAAATAAATAAAATAAGTAAATAAATAAAATTAAATGCAATTGCTAGGATAGAAAATTACATGTGGGAGAACTTAAATGACTGTTTTTAAAATATTTTTTACATTTGAATTTTACCATTTCATATTACACTCCATAAAAAATGTTCCAAAACAAGTTCTTATTTGATCAGACTTTTGGAAATAAATGTGTTTTATGCTTTTTTTCCCCACTAATATCTTAACACTGTCTATAGAACAACTTTATGCTTTCTAAAGAAGCATGAGAGGAGTATTTGACACCAGAGGGTGGTGCTGCTGTCCAGAAGGACCTGGACAGGCTGGAAAAATGGGCTGGCAGCAACCTCATGAAGTTCAACAAGGGAAAGTCCTGCACCTGGGGAGAAACAACCCCAGGCACCAGCACATGCTGGGGACTGCCCAGAGGGAAAGCAGCTTTGCATGGAAAGATGTGGGGATCCTGGTGGGCACCAGGCTGAATGTGCCCTTGTGGCAGACATCTCCCAGTATCTTTGGACTTGTACTGGGTCTGGCTGGAATGTTAACTTTCCCTGCAGCAGCCCATACAATGCTGTGCATTTAAAAAAAAATACTGCCCGCAGTCCCCTCTACTCAACACTGGTGAGATATGTCTGAGTGCTGGGTCTACTTCTGGGCTCCCTGGTACAAAAGACAGAGACACATACTGGAGAGAGACCAGAAAAAGGTGACAAAGGTCATTAAGAGATTGGAGCATCTGACATAGAAGAGGCTGAGAGAGCTAGAATCATTTAGCCTGGAGAAGTTAAAGTTCAGAATCACACCAATGTGTACAAATACCTGACAAGAGCATGTAAAGACAAGCCAACATCTTTTCAGTGGTATACAGTGTCAGGACAAGAAGCAATGGGCACAAACTGAAATGCAAGAAACGCTGTTTAAACATAACAAAAAATGTTTTACTGTCAGGGTGATAGAACACTGGAGCAGGTTTTGTTGGGATGTTTTGGAGTCTCCATCATCAGAGCTATTCAACGCTCCCACAGGACACAACCCTAGCAGTTTGCTGTACATGACCATGTTTTGAGCATCAGGTTGGTCTCAACAGTCTCCAGTGGGGCCTTCCAACCTGAACTGTTCTCTGACTCTGTAAGCAGCAGTGTGCTACCCTGCTATTTATGCTAAAATATCAAAAATAAAGTCACACACATCTGGATATTCATTAGTGTAAAAACTGTGGTGATCAATTCTATCTTTACAAGCCTCAGAACAGCTTGCTTACCAAAGGCAAAAAATGCACGTGTCAAGTTGAAGGTGTAAAGTGCAACATGTCTTAAAGTAGATCGATCGCAATGCTTCTCTTCATACAGCTATGCAAGCAGGCCAGAACCTTTGTTGTTACAGCACCAACAAGAGGTCACCTCCCTCTGGGCTTCCTAATGGTTTGTGCCATAAGCTCTCACACATGGAGCAAGACCGAAAGGCTGTCATTCTCTCCCTCTTGCTTGGTTTTAAGTGCCAGAGGAACACAGCCACTCCAGGGCCCAGGATGGGCAAATGCCCAGCTTTGCTGTTCTGGCACTCAGTTCCTACAGCACAAACATTCCAGGATCAGTGCTACAGAGTGGAAAGAATGAGTTTTCTAGGAACAAGGGCAGCACAAAGCCTTTTTCACCCCACCTGTCTTGGTAGTTCCTACTATTCTTTCCACAAACTATGAAGCCCATCCTGAAAAAGCTATATCAAAGGACCCTTTGCCAACAAGATTGGGCACCCGCCCCCAGCAGGACGGGTTGCTGTTTCAAAGAAACACTGATAACCGTTTTAAAATATTACTTTCAAGGATTTGTAATCTGACAGCTAGTCCTCAGATAGACACCTACAGTGGATTTCAAATATTCTTGCAAGTCAGAATTGTACAGACAAGCCCTGTACAATGAAACATTGATGATTTTCTTCCCCTAACAGCACATATACATAATACTTTTTTCCTTCTGAGTGGAGAGCTGTGCCACAAACATGATTTATTGTGTATCCTATGAAGGAATGATTGCAATAAAATGAGGCATTATAAGAAATATATCTTGCTAATTAGAAATGACAAAATGGAACATTTACTGTGTATCTGCAACCCTCAAAATTTATTTCTAAAATCCAGAGAATCTTGACTCTTAAAGTATAAGGAAGATGAGAAAAGAGCTATGTTTGAACTTGTCTACAGATGTATGATAAATAAAGCTCCACAGCACACAATTCACTTCATACACTTACCAACTGTCCTAGTGTTCTGAAGAATTTACCTTTGCCCCCAGCATCTCTCCTGAAATGATGTATGGGATTGCACCATTCTTTCAGGGTTTGCAAAGCATTGCTTTGTTTTTATTTCATGGCGATGAGTCCTCACCATTTTCTCTGAACTTCTCACATTGATTCAGATTTGCAGGCCATGCTCTGGTTTCTCTGAGTAAGACATCTCTTCATGAAGACCTGTCTATCTTGTCCACTAAAGTAAAAGAAAAAGCTGACAGATGACATGAAAAAAATCAGAAGTCAGACACTGAATTTTAGAACCCAGGACCACAGAGGCAGAGCAAAACATTTCCCAGAGTAAGAAAGACCCAAAGCAAAAGACTAGAAGACAAAGTAAAGGATGACACAAATGGAAAACATACAGCATGAAGGGCATCATTAATACTCTGTGCTCCTTCAACGGGAGAGACCATGTTAGAGAAAAATAAATAATAGAATTATATTTTATGGGATGAACTGATATGGCTGAAGCTTTCATCTGATTTGAAGATAAGTTAGGAAAAAAAAATACATTTCATATCTATTTATCTTTTGATTTTCCTGTGTTGAAGTGTTGCATGGAAAAATGCCACTAAAATGTTAATCAGCTTTAGCAGATCAAGAAAGCATGACCATTTGCTGTTGGTGGAGATTCAAGCAGCTCCAATCTGAAGATTCTCAGTAAAGCATGGCATGTTGAGAATTCATCTGGAATGTGAACATGTTACTTTTGTGAAAACAGAGTACAGTATTTTGGCTGACTTCAACAGCTGGTTGCAAAATAACCAAGAGATGCAGTAATAAAGAAGTAGTAATTCTGTGCTGGAGAGTCTTCCTCACTACATATAAGAAGGCAGAAGGAGCTCTTAAAATACCAGTACTCCTTTCTGTGAAGATTGTCTTAGCTGTAAATGGCTTGGCTTCAATTTACTTTTGTATCTACAGGAATCTTCATAAAACATAAAATCTCTATCTACTAGATAAGTTACCTTGAAGAATAAGGGATACAGACTAATTCAATGAGTGATAGCTACATTTAAAATAAACACAAACCCCAAAACTTTACACTAAAAGTAAAAATACACACTTTAATAAAATAGGCAGTTGAATAAGAAAAATACTTCATTCCACTACAGAAAAGAGCTGTGTGGTTTTTATACCTGATGTGAAAACTACATATTTTTGTTGTTTTCTTCATTCCTCTCCTTTCCTCACTTTTATTTTTACTGAACCTTTCCACCATTTCTGCCTTCTCCATTTTTGTTTTCTTTTGTTTCTAGGATAGAAAGAAGAGCAGAAGAAATAAGCTAAGATCTTGAACCTGCACACCACAGGTTTTGCTACGATGGTAGCACAAATAAACACATTTCACTAACATGGCCATCAATGAGGAAACCAGGTGGAAATACAGCAGCACAAGCCACGGTCAATTTTTCCTGCAACAACATATGGAGGAAAGCACTGCCAAGACATCTGCAGATATCTTGTGCAGGTTTGGCCACTTCTACCAGCCCATAATACTTGCTTTGAGTCTTTCAAAGAACTGCAAATTAAGCCTGGGTGAACCAGCTGCTGAACTACCTGGCTAGAGAGAGGGCTAGAAGTCAAATATAAAGCACTGTATGTGGGCATCTAAAATAAAAAATATTTTTTTAAAAAAGTCAATCAAATATGATGTCCCACACAGGGACTCACAGACAGTTATTGCCAAAAAGCCTCTGCCCCCTACTCCAAGCTGAAGCCTCAGTACAGCCTAAGCAGTTATAAATTAGTAGTCAGCATTCCAGAAATCATGCTGCTTTATAAATATATAGCAGTTTTTGAAGATTGCCAACTATATCTGTGTTGTTATATTTTCTGTTCCTGGCCCCCCCTCCCCCCCAAGGAAGCTTCCTAAAATCAGGATGTGACAAAAGTATTCAACTTTAACAGTTATTATGAAAGATTCAACTTCAACAGTTACCATGAAAGGGAGGCAGCAAACAGCAGCCTCCTTCCCTCTGCATGAAGGAGGCTTGATCTGTTGCATCAAAGTCCACTGCACCAGGCAGATAGGTGTTTTAGCCACCCCTTCCTGTCACACCTAGTTTCTTCACAGAATCACAGAATCACAGAATTTCTAGGTTGGAAGAGACCTCAAGATCATCGAGTCCAACCTCTGAACTAACGCTAACAGTCCCCACTAAACCATATCCCTAAGCTCTACGTCTAAACGTCTTTTAAAGACTTCCAGGGATGGTGACTCCACCACTTCCCTGGGCAGCCTGTTCCAATGCCTAACAACCCTTTCGGTAAAGTACAACCCTTTTGGTAAAGTACAACCCTTTCGGTAAAGGGTTGTTCTTCTGTATTACCTATCTCTTGGGCCTCTTCGTTGTCTATGCACCCACATTACCCCTATCTCCCCCCATCCAGGCCCATTATATCTACACATAACAGATTTTATTTATTTATTTATTTAAGAAAACAGGTTGCACTTGTCTTTAAACGAGTAATTAAGATGGAAGTAATTTTGCTCCCTTTTGACTCCACTGAAAGTGATGGGAAACTGCAGCTGTGGAAGTTAGGGGCTCACCTCAGTATCGCAAGAATAAATTCAGAGCTACATGAATTTATGGAGCTATTTCGAAATATTAAAAAAAAAAATCCAGAATGTCTGCACAAAATATCAGCACCTCAACAAAAATATCTATATTGATTTGCAGCCATGGATCTCCTTACATGCTACAGTGAGGCAGAATCTTATAAAGTTATGACTTTATTTCACCGTTTGCATAAAAAGATTGCTGAAAATCAAATTTTAAGGACAGCTAATCCATCTCCAGAATTATACCTGCATTAATATTCTAACTCAACTCATGTATGAAGTTAAAGTAAAACCAGCTCCCCTTTTCATCAAAGAGCTTCAAACTGAGTTATTTCTAACATTTATTCTAGATATATAAGAAGTTACTTCAATGTATAACTCAATTACAGGGGCTTTGCTAATATTTTTAGCTTTTTATAGTTAGATTTTTTTGTGGTTTATGATGTTTGCACTGCACTATGCATCAAGTGAAATGAAATCTCTGTAGGGTATTTGTTATTTTACGTAGAATCTGGTGATTTTCTTTTAATCCTTCCACTGTTTTCGGTACAACCCGGTTATTCACCTTAAACTTCTGGAGTTACATAGTAAGACCTAACAATATTTCAAAACAAAAATCTGTGATTATAATTTTCCAGTTAAAACTTTCAATACTAATGACTTCTGATAGGAATTATAATCCACAGTGTTGCATCTTTATTCCATGCCACCCTAGTAATCCAAATGCAGCATTTCCCCACTGATTTTCCACTTCTTCATTCAGTAAACTTCGGGTGCCTTGTCTGCTCCTCTCTGTAAAAAACTTGTTTCTCTTAAAATTTGTGGCACTATAATTTAATATATTCTTCCTTTGACATTGGATGGCTTAATCATCAGTAGTTAACTAAAATCTACACTTCATTATTTCTTTTAAAGTACAATAAGAACTATTCTTTTAAAAAGGAAGTTTAAACAAATACTGCCATACTTAGTTTTATGCCTCTTAAACTTCAGAAGGAGAAAAAGTCAGCAGTGTTACATTGCTACAAAACTATGTTGTATCAAGACCTGAGATCTACAAAATAAAAGTTGTATGGATAAATACATGCTGAGTGCTTTTGTACAGATTACATTTCACCCTTTAATTCTGTTTTCTTCTGAAAAGGTCCAAAACAGTAAAAACTGCCTTAGACTGTGTTACACCACCTCTATACAGCCTCTATACACCTCTATACATTCCTCTAAAATATCTAGCTTGGATTTTGCTAAACCTAACTATCAATCTACAGATAATGTGTATAAATTCAAGAGAAAGCAACCACCAGATATTTGAGCTATGGGAAGAGGTAATACAGTTACCCTTCTGGTTACCTCATCTGGCTAAGGTGAGTTTCAAAGAGCTGCCATTGACAGAGAGACCTCTCATCTAATTATGAAAACCACCAAAGTACAGAAAAGAGGAAAGTATCGTGCCAACTATATCTAGGTGACTCTGGATCTCTTGCTGAAATGAAATGCTGCTGAGATAAAGCACAGGTGAAGTCAACCAACAGTTAGAAGCAAGCACTATCTCTAACTTATTATCCACAGCAGCATTGCTACTGGCTGTGCTCAGGTAATTTAAAATGCAATGTACAAGTAGAACAATTTACAGATGTATTAATCATCACTTAATCGTGTTAATGAAGTATGTGTGAAGCATCTTCCATCTTTAAGACAAGTGCCATGTAAAGTTCATCACATAGAGTCAATTCTTCATCCAGAAAAAGTACTTGCTCTTAATTTTACCATTAACTGCAGTGAATGAAAGTTTTACCTCAAAAGAGAGCTTACCACTCAAGAAATAGCTGAAGAAAGTTTTACATACAAAATTTGTTTCATAATACCCAAATCTGACACAAATAAGATAACAGTCTCTCCAGCAACTTGGATACTGAGCGGTCTGCCCACATCAATATTTGTAGATTTAACTGGGTCATCATTTTCAGTCTAGGAGATTCTGCCAGACTGAAAAAGGGGGAGAAGAGGGAACAAAAAACACTTTAACAGTAACCGAAGAATGAAGAGCGTTTTTGCCAATGGAACATATTTGTTTGGGGCAATGTTAGGGAAAAAAAAAAAAAAAAAAAAAAAAAAAAAAGCCTTAAGTCTTTTAATATAATTTGAAACCAGATTCTCCTCAGGGGAATGGAAAGAAAAAAAAAAGCTGTTGTCCTGAGGATAAGGATGAAGGCACACTGGGACATTTCTAGCTAAAGGTCACTGCCCCCAGGCCCACCCTCCTACAGACACACATACTGCTACACAGAAACAGCACAGGGCTCAGGCTACTAATGAAATGAGACTACTTTGTTATATTTATTTTTACATAGGGGAATCCAGTAAATGTGTCTAACACTCATGCTCCTTTGAAATTATTTTCCTTGAAAGGTGGAGGCAAAGAGAAGGAACTGACAGGATTAGAGAGACTGCTCTGATGAACTAAAGTCAGCAAGCAAAGTTTGGAAGCAGGATGTCTCTACCGCTTGAAGACAGAAGAGGTGAACGTGCAGCTCAGCTAAAAATGACTTACTAGCATAAATGCTTTCAAACTAATAGTTTAACAAAGTTGATAATTCAAAATAATCAAAACTTTCACTGAAAAGAGTAAGTTAAATCAGCAGTTGAACCCGAGCAATGAAGTTGGCCAGCACCTGGAAGAATTGGCTTTCTATCAGTCCAGTGCCTCAGTTCCCAGTTTGCCCACCCCTTTAATCCCTATGTTTCCTAAAGGAGAAAGAAAGACAGGCAGGCAGCAACTATCTACAAAGGTCTGTTTCAGTTCCCTCCAAAATCTTTCTATCTTTAAATCTTTAGTGGGTGTAGTTGCATTATTTGTTTTCTTTTGTGGCAGTCCTGGCACTTGAAGATCCCATCTCATTTCCATCTCCTCCTTTCTCAGTTCCTTATCCCTGACCATGCGTCCCAATTCCCTGTATGCATAATGAAAATGCTCATTCTTTTTAGCACATATCAATGAGTTTATAGCACATACCACAAACAATTATGCTAGCACAACTGAGAGGGTTGCAGGAATAGGAAAGAGCAGCCAGGAGAACGGAAAGGGCAAGAACTTCTTGTCTCCAAAGAAAACAAGCTGTGGAACAGCCTCCCAAGAGCTCAGCTGGCTTCAGCCAGGCTTCTGGCTATCCAGAACTACTCCCCAGGCCTTGGCCCAGCACATCTGCTCCCTCTCAGTATCTGTTGCTTTTGCCACATTAATGAGAATTTCACAATATTAGCTGTTTTCTGGTAGCCATTCTGCTCTGGAATCAAGATAATATTAATTATATTAAAATGACAACAACAACAAAAAAAAGGCACTTTTTATTTGAAAGATAAATATGCTAATGTGAACCCCGATGACTCAACACATCTAGAAGGAAAATAGTTGCATGAAATTAGTAATTTGCTAATGCCTTGATTTCATGACTTCCTGATCTTCCTCATGAGTGTAAGGCTCAACACCTGCAACAGAGCATTCCCATATGCATTTGACAAAGTAGGACACAGGGTTGGTTTCACAGAATCACAGAATTTCTAGGTTGGAAGAGACCTCAAGATCATCGAGTCCAACCTCTGACCTAACACTAACAGTCCTCCACTAAACCATATCCCTAAGCTCTACATCTAAACGTCTTTTAAAGACCTCCAGGGATGGTGACTCCACCACTTCCCTGGGCAGCCCGTTCCAATGTCTAACAACCCTTTCGGTAAAGAAGTTCTTCCTAACATCCAACCTAAAGCTCCCCTGGCACAACTTTAGCCCATTCCCCCTCATACTGTCACCAGGCACGTGGGAGAACAGACCAACCCCCTCAGTTTGTCCATGTTTCCTACAAAATCAACTTCCCAATGCCTGTATAATATGAATGCAACTAAAATCAGAAGTTTTTTTCTCTATACATTAACACAAATGCCCACAATATAGCCAAAGATTACAAAATTCAGAGAGAAGCCATTGGCTTTATCCATGTCCAGATGGAACAAACAAACTGTGGAAGGAAGGAAGGAAGGAAGGAAGGAAGGAAGGAAGGAAGGAAGGAAGGAAGGAAGGAAGGAAGGAAGGGAGGGAGGGAGGGAGGGAGGGAGGGAGGGAGGGAGGGAGGGAGGGAGGGAGGGAGGGAGGGAGGGAGGGAGGGAGGGAGGGAGGGAGGGAGGGAGGGAGGGAGGGAGGGAGGGAGGGAGGGAGGGAGGTCCTAAATCATATTTTGAAGTTTAAGCTGTTTTGGTAGATAAACCACTAACCAACTGCCTCATCCAAGAAGAAAGCATTGAGTGACCTTGATAATTTACTCCTTTACCTCAGCTTTCTTCCTGTAAAAGAGAGACATGCAGAAAAAGGTATGCAGAAAGGCATGCAGAAGAAGGAAATGGTGTTTATCTCCACAACAATCATGAACTTCATCCAGTTGTTTTGGCCAGACTTGTTTCTGTTTTCTGAGAGTTTGAGTTGTCCTGTAGTTAACCAGGAGCTAGTTATGTGGTAATTGGAGGATAAATAAACACAAAAATGTGTTTATCAGTCTCTTTCTAGCTGTGCATACACTGTTCTTAACTAGTAGTAAGCTACACCAGTATTCAGGGCTCTAGCTAGTATTGCATAGCCATGTGCTCTGGACACATTTCAGCCTCAGCACAGCTGGCTTCAGTTCTTCCAAGACAGAGCTATGCCTCTGCTGTGAAAACACATAAAAGGTTTGGGCACATCATTGTTTCAGGAGGTAGGAAGCTGACAACCAGTTTGGCATCCTTCAGTAGTTCATATTCAAGACCTTGACCTAGATTTTGAATGTAAATAATTTTTGCTTTTAAGCTGCCATGTAAACAGACGTGTTGCCTACAGAACTAAGATCTTTTACAAAGATCTAAACTAGCATTCAGATCTTCGGTGATGGGATAGGTATAGGAGAGGTATCCAGTTTCTGGCCTTGCATTCTGCACCTTCTTGGGGTTCCCTTGCTTGAATTAAAAGCCTGATACATTGAGAAAATCCCCATTTGAAACAACCATTTCCTGAAAAATATAAAACCTTTCAGATTCTGGGAATTATTATCAAAGTCCTTGGTAGCTACAAACAAGGCTATTGCCTCCCTTCAGTGTTCCCACGAGGCATTGGCATCAGAAATTATTTAGATACACCTAGAATGAAGGCTTCTGTCTCCAAAGACTCTTGATTTCAACTCCAAAGTGGAAAAAAAATCCTTTTAAGTGAAATCTCTACGTTTCAGATACAAAGGTATCAAGGAGCTACAATTTTTGTTCTGTAAGAAATGCAATTTGAAAACTTACTAATAAGCTGGTCTTGTGAAGAAACCACAAAAGTCCAATACAGTTTCTGCTAGTTAAAAATAAACCCAAGCAACCCTTTCCAGAATTTTTCTTGCTCTTATCTCTGAATCTTGACATTTAACATTTAACCTCACTGCAGCCCTTCTCATAAAGTAGACCTATTGGATAACAAAAGCTCTCTCATGTACAAAGAATGCAAGGCCTGAAACATTCATGGTTGGCCCCTCGCTCAGTATATCTACTCACAGTTTCACTGTTCTGTGTCCTCCAGGTTCAGATTTACAGCACACAATATGCCATAAAGGTCCTGATTATCTTAAGCACTAACTCTGTGCATTGAAGCATTTTGATTGGAACATCTGCAGCACGGAATATTCCAGGAGTCCTTTCAGAGGATGATTTTACAAATGCAAACAAAATTTTGGTTAGACAAAGCCATTATGTAACACAGTCTCAGTTCACAAACACAATTCAAGTTCAGCTAGAGGGATGTTGCACTTTCTTTTAAACCTCATCAACAACAATGCGCAGCACCCTGTAATTTTAATTTGCATGAGATTCAGCACATTTTTTTGGTCTCAGATTTATATGGGTTTGTAACTAACAAGCCTCATTTGGAGTTTGAGCCTAGTGGCAGAATTGCTTCCTACATCAGCTGCACAGGCCACAAAAATTGAACCCCATATAATATACAAACACATAGTGAGGATCTGGGTGTGAGGCAGACTCATGAAACCATCAACACCAACAAATGTCTACAAATAAACAAGAAGACAGAAGTAAATCTTGTTCTTTTAAAACACTTATAAACCTCTGCTAAATATTTGGCACCATGATAGAGAAAGGACATTGACATAGTCCAGAGAAGTAAACAAGAATGATAAAATTTGATTGCTAACATGCACAGAAAGTCTGGAAAAACATGAATACAGTGAAATGAAATCTAAGCTTTTAAACTCTTGAAATGGTGTTTCATAAAGGAGTAGAGCAGAATCACCCAAGTAACAAGACAGTACATTTTATAGAGCAATAACAGAGTTCCTTAAATTGTATAAAACTGACTGTAGTTTTAGGAGAAAGAGCTGTTAGCCTGCCTCTGTCATTATACAATGTTTAGCATTTAAGGACTTCCAACACAACTCTGAGTTCCTTGGACATTTTTACTTAGAAAAAGTCAATGTTCCATCATTTATTGCAAATTATTATACAGATAATAATTGCGGTTATTATACAGATAATACCAATATCCCAACCTCTCTAAGTTCAAATGCAAAGATCCTGTTCAGTAAACAGGGAGAACATCCAGGCTTGTCAACTAATTTGTTATTTTACACATTTTAAAGATCTAAAAACATAGGTAAGTGAAAGGACAAACGACAATTTTAGTTCTTCTAGAAAGTGTGACTGCTTTGCACATGCATTTACATCTTTACACAAGGGTGAAAGGATAGACACTTATACCACAGGAAAAGTTTGTGTATCTACAGTGAGTGTGTTTTCTGTGTATTGCATCACATTTCTGAGTATGTATGCTATTTCCCCTCCTATTTTTATGTCCTCATGCTGGGAGTTATTTGATGGCACCATTTTTATATGAAAGGGAATTAGTCTGAAAATAACTGTATGTTATTCTGCACAACTGGGTGCTGGTGTCAGAGTGCTCACGTTATCAGACTGAGGACAAACATACATCCTGAAATTCCAACACTCCTGGGGCAAAGAGCTCCATAGCTCAGCATATGCTTGCGAGTGACCTGACAGACCCCAATTGCCTGATGAAGCTCTGCTGAAATGTTCTGTCTGTCTCTTTCTGGCCTTCTTTTCTGGCTGCTGCACCACCTCCACGGCTGTAGATTTCCACCAATACATTTGACAGACCACATTTTGAAACCCTACCTTGTCTGCCTACTTCAGAAAGTGCTCAACACTGAGAGGAAAGGGAGTAGTGTGTTTTGTTGTTTTGTTTTGTTTTTTTTTTTTCAAAGTGAAAGCATGAGTGACACCTAAGGAAGAGATTAAGATGACTGAGGGCAACTTAACACTGTGCAGTGGATTATGGCACAAAGATCCCCAAACTACCCTGCAACAAATGAGATACAGAACAAGCAGCAACTTAATTACACCAGCACTGCTACATGAACTATTTAATCTTGCCGATAAGCACCCTACAAATATTGGTTTCCAAGACTCAAGATCCCTGGTTTTGTGGCTAAATTGAAATAAAAACTCATTTGTTCTAATCCAAAGATGAAAAAAATAACATTCAAAAGAAAACAATCTGTTTAAGCATCCATTGTGGGCATTTTTATAACATTCAAGACTAAACTTGTAAATGCAGAGAAACAGCCCCAAAATCCCTCTTCTGTCTTCCACAGCACAATCTTAGCACACTTGCAGAGAATGCAAGTTTTTTCTTCTTCTTTTTTTTTTTTCCTTTTTTTTTTTTTTTTTTTTTTTCTTTCTTCTTTTCTTTTTTTCTTCTCTGCTTCACTGTAAGCCAAAGTTTGATCTAAAGGTTTTGTGTCCTGCTCTAAGCAAGGGTGGAGACCCACTACATCTGTCCTTTTCTACTCGTTCCAATACCCAAAAATATGTAGATAACTACTGACTGCAGAGAAAGAGATTGACACTGTGATGGTGATTAAGGAGTTCTTTGGGGAAGTTTTGGTTTCATCTCTTAATCCAGTAAATATTTCAGAGTTTCAAAGACTAGAGCAAACCACCCTGAATCCCCTGCAGCCCACAGCAAAACAAATTCCCTTGGAAACAAAGGGCTATGGTTCAAATTCCTCTCCCAAATCTGGCAAAAAATACTGCTTGAGGAAAGGTGTTTTTTTCTCCTTCTCCACTTCATAATGGACACTCACCTCTCTGCTGTAAGGGAAGGCTTCTGGGACTAGATCTAAGTCCTGCGAATATTGCTTCTGAGTCTATTTTAAACAAGTTTTATCAAATTCACCCACTATCACCAAGCAGTTAAATGCCCCATTCTGTCAGTTCAGTTTGTCCCTGCAAACATTTATAAAAATGTATTTCTAATACACCATATTAAGCATCTTCAAACTATTCAGTTTGGATCTACATGTTTGTTGTGTAATTAGGAGAGAAATGGCATTTCAATGCTAAGTCCAATACTAAAAAGATAAGTAAGCTTTTACTTCAAGGACTCAGTTAAAATTTCTAAACTGACAGTAATCACAAAGCTGTCAGGTACAGGTAGCCATCAGCTTATAAAAACTGTTTATATTGCATAGCCTCTCATTTCCTTGTGCTCCTCTCTAAGATTAAGGTAATGCACACGTACGAGGAAAACCTTTCAGCTGCACATTCACTTGTGCCAGATATACCTGAGCATAATACATTACAATTACTCACTTTCTCATCCGTATATGTTTACCAATGCAAATATTACCTAACCAGAAGCCTTTTGCAACAACAGAAATAGTTTATTTTATATCTCTTTTGATATATTCAAGGCTTGTGTCAGAGTACAGTATCACCAACAGCAAAATAAATCAACAGTGGAATGAGACAGAGCCTAATCACAGCTAACAACCACTTCTGTTCACACAAAAGTGGTCACAAGCACAGTGCAGCCTGCTCCTGACACTGTGTTCCCCAAGGACTCAGATGCTCACCAGGAATGGTATACAGGCTAAAATGGTAAACAGCTAAACATGGCCTTGCTGCTGACTGGCGATGCATCTTCTGGGGGCTGAACTCTAATATCTTAGCTGTGTTGGAAGGTCCACGTCTGCCATTCATCCAATAAGTTTGTATATGAACTTGAGGTCATGAGACTGCCTACCTGCAAAGCACCTATAAAATGCTCCTTTGCAGGCCAATGTTTTTTTTCAGACAGAAAGGGACAGCCAGGGGAGACCATCATTAATCTATGAGAATTACTTTACTCCAGGAAAACATATTGGAGCAGGTTAGTGTTACCTGGTTTGGAAACTACACCTTTAATACAAAAGCAAACACAAAATAAACTTTGTTATTATTATTACTTACTATGTTGAAGACCTCTGCCTGAAGTAGCAGTGGTTCTTATTAAACCCTTTTTCCTAAATCGTCGTGAATTTATCCCAGGAAGAAACACATTTTACTGCATTTTTTTCTTTTTTTTTCCACTGTTGAACCATGCCATCTACTGGCTATCCGGACAAAGACAGACTGATGAGAGCTCAAAACACAGGCTTCTTCAGAAGTTGAAAAGGACATCCAGAGATTATTCCATTCACTGTCCTGAGGGAAAGGATGGCCTCAGATTAGGTAACCCAAAGCCCTAAGTATGTCAGATCGAGTATCAATTATTTCCAGCAAAACAGATTCCATTATTTCAATATTTAACTGTTTTCTCAGTGAAGCATTTTTCCCTTCTATTCAGACAGAACTCCCCAGGGTGATTTGTCTGCTGCCTTTTGCCCTCTTATTGTGCGTGCCTGTGAAGTGTGCCTCCATCTGCTCTAGAAATACCTTGTAAGTATTTGAAGAATGTGACTAGTTCCCACCAAGCCTTTTCTTCCCTAGGCTCCACAAACCCAGCGCCTCAGTCTTTGTACATCGAGTTCTTCCACACTCTAACCATCCTGGTGGTCCTCTTCCAGTTCTCAATGTCTCTCACTGCCAGGGTCTGCTGCTGGTTCATGTTCATCACTGCCCACCAGGACCTCCAGGGCCCTGGTCATGGAGCTGCTTCCCAGCCAGTCCACCCCCAGGCTGTTCTGCTGCCTGGGCTTGTTCTATCCCACACATAGCACTTCATGTCTGTCTGTGTTGAACATAATGCAATTCTTGTTGGCCCTGAGGTATGCTGACATCTCACTGTGTGGTGATTCTTCCTTCTTACTTATTTACTTTCCTCTTGTTTGGCTTCATACACCACTTTGCTGAGGGTACATTCAATCTTTTCACCTGGACTGTTACCTTAATATAAAAAATATACTATCAGACTCTGTATTAGCCCTAGTGGAATTCTACATGTGACCAGCTCTATAAGTTCAACTTTGAGCCCTTTGCACTCTATTGAACCCTCTTCCTACCAAATTTGTTGTCCATCTGCCCTGTCCATATCTTACCAGATCATCAGCAAGGCTGTTGGGAAGCACTATGTCAAACACCTTGCTATGCATCAAGTTTTGGCACCCAAAGGTCTCCCTGCCTCCACCCAAAGGGCCCCCCCACCACAAACAGCCCCTTGCTTCCATTAAAACTCTACCACAGGAGGCAGTAAGGTTAGTTATTCACATGTAGGCAAATAGTTTCTGTGAGGACATGTGACATTTTTTTACAGTGTCTGCTGACTGGTCTACAGCTTCCTGGTTCTTTCTTTTTATAGACACAGATAATACTTGTCTTTTTCCTGTTGTCTGGGACCTTCCTCTGATCTCTGTGACCTCTCAAAGCTGATAGAGTAGCTTTGCAATGACAGAGCAGGTTCTCTTAGCACCCTCATCCCAGAAATCCGACAGACTTAAAAAATGTGTCTCTTATTTGTACAAATAGTCCCTACTTGACTTGATATTATTCTTGGTAGTGCACAGTTTCATTCTTTGATTTTGGTGCAGAACCAGTGCTGGTGGCTACACATGTATATGGGCCTATCATAAACACCTTATTTAAGAACTATGTAGAACAAACAATGCCAAGCTATTTGCTTAAGTCTTCAGCTACTGAAATAAAGCATACATGTGAAAATAATCACTTCTGACTGAAGATAAAACTAGCTTTCAAGCTTGTGGTAAAAAAAAAAAAAAGTGAGGAAGAGGTGAACCACCACCATTGCCTAAAAAAGACTTACAAAATACCTTTTTTTAAATCTCACAGTCATTTGGAACCTGACTGACACTTTTTGATTGCTTGGCAAAAATAAACTATAATCTGTATTATTTTATACTTGATACGTATATTACAAATGTATAAAATTTACATTTTTAGTGTTATTTGTCTAGGTAAGTGATCACTGCTAAGCCTCAGCTATCTACAAACATGTTGCTGGGCTAACAAACTATCCTCTTTACATATACTAACTGCATGCGTACTTACAGAGCAAGCTCACCTAAACAATAAAGTAGCATTCATACTAATCTACTAGAGGACTTTCTTTAAGGGACACAATGCTAGTAAAGGTTCTGTAAACCACGTCTTGCCCTCAGCTACAGCTTTATGCCAATCGTGCTCTGAAATCTGCAAAGCACCAGTGCACACACTGGTGTGTGTGACCAGTGCACAAGGTTTATGAGAACTCTGCACCTATTCCTGCGAGATGTACTGTTTGCATAATATTAGCAACAATCAAAACCAGACACAGAATACTCCAGTTTGAAAGGGACCTTCAGGGGGTCCTACTCAAAGTATAGTTCAAGTATGACATCTGCATCATCATATGAACAATTAAAAACACTATTTGTCATCCTATGGAACAATATTAGGTAAAGAAGATGTACCCTTGATGATCAGGAATTACTGAAGCAAACTGGTCACACAAGAGTCCATGGGTCCTGATGGGCTGCACCCATGAGTGCTGAGGGAGCTAGCTGATGTCATTTGAGAGGCTACTCTCAAAAAATTGATCAGTGATGGTGACTGGGAGAAGTGCCCAACAACTGAAGGAAAGCAAATGTCACTCCTATCTTCAAGAGGGACAGGAAGAAGGACCCAGGGAACTACAGGCCAAAAAACATTGCCTTGAGTACTCTGCAGTACTGGATCCAGTGCAAGAGAGACATGGACATACTGGAGAGTCCAGCAAAGGGCTGTGAAAATGATGAAGGCTCTGTAGCAGCTTTCCTATGAAAAGAGGAGGAGAGAGCTGGGACTGTTCAACCTGGAGAAGAGGATTCTCAGGGGGGATCTCATCTATGTCTATAGACACCTGAAGAGAGGGTGCAGGATGAAGGCAGGCTGTCCTGGTTTCAGCTGGGATAGAGTTAATTTTCTTCCTAGTAACTGGTATGGTGCTGTGTTTTGGATTTAGGATGAGAATAATGCTGATAACACACTGACATTTTATTTGTTTCAGAGAAGCACTTATACAGAGCCAAGGACTTTTCAGCTCCTCACACTGCCCTGCCAGTGAGGAGGCTGAGGCTGCCCCAGGAGCTGGGGAGGACACAGCCAGGACAGCTGGCCCAAATATCATGCTGAACAATAAAACTGGGGGGAAGTTGGCCAGGGGGGGCAGCAGCTCCCGAGGGTCTGGCTGTGCATCAGTCAGTGGGTGCTGAGCAGTTGCATTGTGCATCACTTGTTTTGTATATTCCTTTATCATAATTATTACCATTATTTTCCATTCCTTTTATGTCCTACTAAGCTGTCTTTTTCTCAGCCCATGAGTTATACCTTTCTTTTTTTTTTTCCTGATTTTCTCCCTCATCCCACTGGTGGTGAGAGGGATGGAGCAAATGGCTGTGTGGTGCTTAGCTGCCTGCCAGGTGAAACCACAACACAGGCTCCTTTCAGTGCTGCCCAGTGCCAGGACAAGAGACAGTGGGCACAAACAGGCCCACAGAAGGTTCCCTCTAAGCACCAGGCAGCACTTCTGTGCTGTGCAGGTGAGGAGCCCTGGCACAGGCTGCCCAGAGAGCTGTGGGGTCTCCTCATGGGAGATCTCCAAAAGCCACCTGGAGATGGGCCTGGGCAGCCTGCGCTGGGTGTCCCTGCTTGGGCAGGGCTTGGAGCAGGTGAGCCCAGAGGGCCCTGCCAGCCTCAGCCACGCTGTGAATCTGTGAATATATTATATTTAATACAAGTCACCTGTTAGGTTATAAACAGATAACTAATACTAAATAAATGAAATGCGTATGTTTAAATATACATCTGTGATAATATTATAAGGGACTTGAGTCTTGACTAATATCCCTTTTAATAATGGACAATTGTGACATACCTCCCCAAAAGTAGCTTTGTTTGTATATCCTGCATACAAATTGTTCTGATCCTCAGTAATTTTCAACTACGCAGCAAAAGTATTCAGGGAACAAGAGGTCTCCTGGTTAGGGCAGATATGTTTGCTATATGTAGTGAAATTAGACTGCTGCATAACATACAAAAAGTAAATATAATATTGGAAATATTTTACATGTCCTGTAACGTGAGGAAAAATACACAAGACCAAACAGTTCACTTTCACTGAAAAGTGAATGATACATGAAGGATAATAAAACTACCATATTAAATTAAATTTTAAAATTAAAAGACAAGAAAGCTTAAGACTCGGGGCTATTTTCCATATGCACTTCAGTTGTCTCCTTCACCAGTTTTCATTACACCAGGATAAGGAAACAGCTCCATCCCTTACCCTAAATATGACTTACTAAAATGAGTGCCTAGAGGATGCATCTTAAATATCTATATTTAAATAGCATCATGTGTTAATTGAATTCTGTTCTGTTTTTATGTTTACATTCTTATCTTAATAAAACTAAATTGCTTGTCTCACTATAGACAGCTTTTTATTCACTGTTTGTGTTAAACTCACCTTAATCATAAGTTGTCAACACCAAGGTAGTGTTTTTCAACCAGTTTAATTAACTAGAATGTATTTCAAGTGTGGTGGATTAGAAAAAGTTCAGTTTATCGAAATATGCAAATATAAGAACTTGATGTTTCCCTAGCAAAGCTGACACAATTCATAACTAACTAGAGATGATTGTTTTTGTATGTCTTCCCAACTCTTTAAAGTTTTAGAATTAGTAGTTTTAGTCCTTTACGTCTACTTTATTTGGAAGAAGGGAATAAATTTTGTATTATTCCAAGCCCTTGGTTGTTTACTTGCTCACTTTGAATGAACAGCTTACTGAGCTGAAGTAGTTAACTTGAAATGAAGGAAAGGACTCCCTCTGAACCTGCAGGATGGAACACCTGCAAAAGGTCCAGTATTTCTATGAAGTGGAGTCATGCTTTTCCACTTTTTGTGTAGTAAACCTGCAAAGCCTGCTGCCCCGTGGTGGGGATGAGGAGTGGCTGCACAAGAAGAGCTCATCATGTGCAGACACCAGGTTCCTTAGTGACCCAGCACTCCGTGCAGTGGCTGTTCGTGTTCACAGAATCACAGACTCACAGCAAGGCTGAGGCTGGCAAGGCCCTCTGGGATCACCTGCTCCAAGCCCTGCCCAAGCAGGGACACCCAGAGCAGGCTGCATGTCCAGGAGGCTTTTGGAGATCTCCCATGAGGAGACCCCCACAGTGTCTCTGGGCAGCCTGTGCCAGTTTTCTGTCCTATTCTGTCAGAGAAGATTGGAAACCAGAACCTGGGAAAAACACAGAATTACTTGACTATTAAGCTTTCAAGTAAGTCTGCTTACTTCATCCAGGGAAAAGGACACATTTCTACTTGGCTGGGAGTCAGGAACTCCACTTTGCCATCATTTCTGAGCCAGGAACCACACTTCCAACATGCCTGTTTCCCCAGCCAACGTAGCTTAGCCATTTTTTTCTTCAAACTTGTCCTGTCACAATTGCTATTCCTTTGCCTCTTAGTTTTCCAGCTGTTCACTCGTCTCTTCTGAAGTTAAAGAATACCAAGAAAAAGCAGCAGCAATGGATGAGCCTGAGTACTCTGTGGCTTGCATACTGCATTAAAGCCTACCATTAGAAAATGCTTGTCAGTGACCACCACTTCCAAAACACTTCACCAGGAAAGGAAACAGAAAAAAAAAATGCTAGAGAACATCACTCCAGTATATCCTGGCCCCTTTTGCTTGATCGTTGCTGAGTCCAGTTCTTATAACATCTTATAATGTCTCAGGACAGCAGTCTTCTTTCTGAGAGAGTGTTGCTTCTAAGATTAAAAATACGTTGGTGAAACAAACCTGTTATGTTTGTCACCATGTAAAGCACAGAAAAGGCAAGTGCCCTCATGTGCAAATGCAACTATCTTGAACTTAAACCACAAATTTCATCATGAAAAAAAAAAAAAAAAACAACAAAAACACACACACACACACACAAGGATCCCCAAATCCATCTCTTCAAACCACAGAGAACAAAACTTTACATCTAATTCCATACAGCTTTTTTATCTTCTTCCACAGTGAAATCAGATTTCACAGTTGGAGGATATGAGCTCCATCCACCAAAGCAGGAGGATGCCACACCTTGCAGCTCTCCAGGTAAGCAGACGTTTGTACACAGCACTGACCCCTCTGGGCACTTTCTGCACTGAAGCATCCTCCTTCAGCATGACAGGGTGGTTAGTGCAAGCGAGTTCTAACTCAGCACAAAAGAGTCTGTTCACAGAGGAGGGGCAGCCTGGAAAGGGAAAAGGCAGCACAACATAAACAAATTTTATTTCTCCAGCCATACTCTTGTTTAAAAAAAAAAAATATTGAATGTTTAATTTGGCATAATTTTAGCTATTGCAATTTGTCTTTGGTGAACATAAAGAAGAGCATTGTGCAGTGAATCTGGGCAAGAAGTTGTATAGCTGCCAAGACTTTCTGTTTAGAGCTTGAAATTGTTTTCTATTTCAAATTATAATGAGAAATCAGAATCTGGAAATATATATATATATTATTATTGTTGTTATTATTATTATTATTATTTAAAAAGAGCCAATGCACTCCAATAAGGAAATGCCTTCCATATACTGCAATGTAAGGCTGAATACACACTGTTATTGTTTAGACAAACCAAGGGATATAATAACTTTATAGGCTTTTTCAGGTCTTACAAGTGTTTTGTTCAACATATACCTTTAAACTTTAATTGCATTCTTAGAACTATGTCATGGACTTGCTACAGGTCCACAGACAGCAAAGTGGAATTCATGGTATTGGATTACTAGGTGATCCATTGACTACGGGGACATATACAGAGCTACTGAATTCTTACATTTAACAGGTTGTTATTTTCAGGTAATTACTACAGAAATAAGGGTGCTTTTTCCCATATCAAGAAAACAAAAAATATAACTATTGTAAATATTTTTGTTTAATCAATCTCTGTTTACTATTTATTTATTATATTTTATATATTTAATACATTATTTTTAACACTGCTTACAAATAAGTATAGCAAGGTACAGTTTACTGAACATAAACTTATAATATTTAAACCAAATTACATATGAGAAATCCTTTTGCTTCTTTTCATTTCTTGGTGTGCAGATATGGGACAGCTTTTTCAAAAACAGAGGTAGTTTTGTGTTTCATAGTAATATAGGTACTTAGGGTTTTTTTCTAAGCCACAGCAAGTCACTCCATGTGGCTACAGTTACCCTGTATAGTTTCAGGTGATAATCTTGGGGCTTTCAGTGGTCATAGTGTTAGAGCCAACCTGGGTTGGACTTGCCTTACATAAGCAATGTTATCAGTCCTCATCGTTCAGGAAATTGTTCAGATTAATTCAAGCAGCAGTTACCTAAAAAATGTTGTAAAGACCACACAACAGCAATTCCAGAAAAAATAATCTGCAAATAGAGCTTTAAAAGAAAGTAGCTGAAATTGCATTTCACTGTTTTGTGGCCTCCAATATCCTGTGGCTCCCTGTGACTTCCATGAACTTCTGTGGGTCAGACTTGAATATCAGATATTTCCCAGCATAAGGAAACACGACCAACGTTTCCCAGCATAAGGAAAGATGACCAACATAGCGTTACAAAAAGCAGGAGTTATTACTACTCCACAATAGGAATTACAAGATTTTTAAGTCAAACCTAATATTTTCATTGCAAAGAGCTTGTCTAAGCTATGTTGAACTAATTTCTAACTTTGAACTATTTAGTCATTCAGTCAGGATAAGTGCCTACACTTTAACACTGACAAAATCCCTAAACTGGGGTGGATGCTCTCCCTCCCCCCTGCATCAGAGCAGACATTTCTATCAGATCTTTTCAATAGAAAGATTTCAGCCCCAACTCCTCCTTTATCTACCCCAGCTCATATCTCCTTCCGATGTCACACATCATGGCAAGATTGTCATTAAACTGACCTACCAGTAGTGCTAACATGCCCATCCAAAAGGGAGTTGATGAAGGTATTTTTAGTCCTCCTCCCCACAGGGGGGTAGCCAGATATACAGAGCAATGTCTAGTGAAGCTCCCCTTTTCCTCCTCAGAACACTCCTGCTAGATATATGTTGCATTCTGGGCTCAGTTAGGATTCAGTGGAAATATGTGGGTGTGATGAATATCATGCAAATATTCTCTTTCTGCTGATCTCTCTGTGGTGAACAGGAACATAGCAAAGTGCGTAGCTTAGCAGAACACTTTTCTTTTGAGCTCCAGAACACAGAGGGCAAAGGACATTCTCTCTTTACATCTGGGTAAGATAAGCTGAATCCATACTAAACTTGTAGAAATATTGTGGACCTCATTCTTCTTAGCATTTGCTACTGTATGATTATCAGGGCTAAGAGAAAAATACATTGATATATGTATTTATATGTGGTGCAAGAACATTTTTACTTTTTGATCTTCTATACATGCCATTGTTCCATAAATGTGTATTTGTTTCAGTTGAAAGAAAAATGGGAAATTTCCAGTTCAGGGAACACACTTGTTAACACTAGGTCTGTTTTTCTAGTCTGTAAATAGAGTTTTCTATTTTGCTGTTGTTGTTGTTCTCTTTGTTGCTGTAATGATTTCCATATTATGCTGCAGATGTGATACATTTGTGCATAAAGTAGACTGTGCTCTTTGCCAGAAAGTGTGCATGGCTTTAAAAGAAGAGGTACTCCGACAGTAAAGTCACAGAGGTGTCTTGTTTAGAACTACAGTAGATCTGTATCTTAATTTTTCTGTAATGTAATCTTTTTCCCTGAATAAGTTAATCAACCTTATTTGCTCATGCAATATTAAATGCACACTTTGTAACCATGTATTTCATAAAATTAAAAAAAAATATATAAAAAAAAAAGCCATGAAATTTCAAAACATACAGAAGACAATGACTCAATATATTCGTGATTACAGTTTTTATAGTTGGTGTTGTTATGTTTGTTCACAATAATAATAAAAGTTATTGTGGTATTCTTTTAGGGAAACAAAATGGAGAATAAAACAATTCTAGAAGAACTTCTTCTGAAGAAGTCACAACAGAAGAAAAAAATATCACCAGTTAATTATAAGAAAAGATTGTTTGTTCTGACAAAAGCAAGCCTTTCATATTATGAATATGACAAAGAGGTAAAAACTCATTTTCTAAAGTTAACTGTTCTGAGATATTCTGGTACCACCTCATTCTTCTGGTTTTCTTCTGTGAAACTTGATTAGATGCTATGAATTAGAACAACAGGTGTACTTTGTTTTGAGTAGATAAAAAAATTACGGAGTATCAAATTTTATTTTCATTATGGCAAAGCACTTAGCCACAGGCTTAATAGTGTATCTGTTCACAACATCTCTTACAGTTATGCTTGCCATTGAGCATCTGTTTTTGTCCTTCCAAAGACAACAAAACTTAAGCAAGTAATTAACAGTGGCATATGTTTACACATTGTCTTGAATAGGGATGTTTTCCTTGTTCAGGCCTCCCTCTGAACTGACGTAAATAACTGGCTTCAGAAATTACTTGTATGAGGCATAATTAGTTCACAATCTTATTCTTCAACTGCACAAAGCAGATGGTTAAGCCATCATTTTCTAAAGACTGACTGTGCGTCACACAAGGGTAGCTTTTCACTCAGAAGATCTCCTATTGGGAATGCAAATATAGGTCCCAGGCAACTTATTTCAAAGTTTTTGCTCCTTTGGACCCCTCCTGTGAGTTACATTCCATTAGGACCCTGCGTGGAAACTCAGTGTGAACAAGCTCCACCTCAATATGAATGCTGCAGCTGGGCTTCTGTTTTGCACTTAAGGTGTTGTTGTTTTTTCCCCTCTTAATTCCTCCTTCTTCTTTTCCTCCTCTCCCCGCCTACAGCTGCATCAGATGTTTTCTCAGATATAGGGCTGTGTCCTGTAGCTCTTGCAACTGACTTAAAAAGACATTTGATGAATAAATTGGATGTGGATAGGGCACTGGGGAGGGTTGTTGTTTTTTAATACCTTTCTTTTAAACTTTAACAAACACAAAGCAATGGCTTATAAAGCTTGAAACATGAAATTGTGCAGAATAGTCAAACTGGAATAGTCCATACTGTGTTAAAAATAGATTTCAATCTGCTGTGTTTTTTTTTTGTTGTTGTTGTTTGTTTGTTTGTTTGTTTGTTTTATCTCTTAGAAAAGAGGAAGAAAAAAGGGGTCTATTGAGATTGAGAAAATCCGATGTGTTGAGACAGTGAATCTTGAGGAATTAACACCCGTTGCAAGACAATATCCTTTTCAGGTTAGTCACAAAATCAGGTTAATGCACATTTCATCAGTCATTCTAGAGTTACACTGATCATTCCTGTCTCAAGTGCTGATACCTGCTATTGCTAAGTGTTACAGATATTTGCAAAAAGTAGAAAATCAGTCCCTGTAACTGATGCTGTGACTTTGCTAAAATGTTTTTACCTGACTGGGATAAAATTTGGGTCAAGTCTTGATTCCTTTATGTTTAAATTTCTATCAGATATTTGCTTTAATAGGGTCTGAAATATATAGATTAGTATGCTTATGTGATTGTCACTTTTTAAACGCAGAATTAAACACTTAAAAATTCTTGTTTAAATTCTCAGTATTTCTTTCCACTTTTTTTCTTTTTTTTTTTTTCTTTTTTTTTTCTTTTTTTTTTTTTTTTCCTCAATACCAAGTTCAGAATTTGACCCCAGATTGCCCGATTACCATTCAAATGTGCCACAGTCAGGGAAACCAAGGCTATGCATACAGCTGCACAATGCACAACACATGTTCAGGAATTAAATGGGATGAGAGAAACATAACTTCAAATTCTCTGCCTTTCATCTTTTTCAGTTTCCCAGCTCAGGTTCCTCCCTGAGCCTCCATCAATCCCAATTCTATGAGTAGTGGGGCATGCAGGTCATAGATCCCCCTTGGAATGCCACCTCCAAACAGCACGGGCTGCTCAAGGAAGTGACTAACAGCTGCTGAACAGCGTGTTAATCCATGATCCTGTAATAATTGCCATGGCCGAGGGCAACCTTATGTTTAGTATTTCACCACCTGACTAATCCTAGGTGTCATTCCTGTCTTCCTTTCCCTTCTCCCTCCCCAGCTTTGTGGCATTGAATGGCATGTTTATGTTAAATAGTTGTGTTTATCTCAGGAGTTCATAACTCAGTTAAGTGGAAAAAAAGAATGTTTGCTGCAGTGCCATGAAGGGGGACTGTGTTCTGGGAAACAGTACCTCTAAAAAGGGCTTTAGGATAATGATAGCTGATTCCCATCAATTCCAGTGTGATGCTATGGCCAAAGGAGCTAATGGCATCCTTGGACTTGGAAGCAGGCACACATTCAGTAAAATCAGGAAGGCTGTGTTTGTTTTGACACTACTGTGATCAGCAGGAGAATTTTGTCTCTAGTTCTGATGGCTATAACTCAAGAAAGATGTTGTAAACTGAAGAGAGGTCAGAGGAGAGACTTGAGAGTACCTAATAGATTGGATAACATGCCTTAAAGAGAAGAGCTCTCAGAGCTCCATCATTTGACTAAATAAAGAGATGAGAAGCAGATTGATCAGTCACGTATGCATACCAGTGGGAGTACACATTTAATAACAAGGGCTCTTCAGTGTAACAAACAAGGCAATAAAGTGATACTTGAAATTCATTGCAGATGACTGAAAAGCAATGTACACAAGGGAAACGAAACCCTGACTTAACACACACACACAGTCAGCCCAGTATTAAGCATGATCCAAAAAGCAAAGCAGATGTTAGTAATTATTAGGTAGGCATCAAATGAAGCTTGCAGAAGATTGGTTGAAAACAAGAAAAAGAAGCTTGTTCACAATGTTTAATTTAGCTAAGCTGTAGGACTACTGACTGCAGGATGTTGTAGATACTAGTTTCTTGCTTTAAAAGGCAGCTGAACTAATTTGCAGAAAAATATCTATCCAAGGTGATGAGGTAAGAATGCATCACCTTTGGATCAGGATTCCCTGGTCACAGTACAGCTCCCCTGAGCTTACACTCTGCCTCAATATTTGTTACTGAACATTGTTGTAGAAGTGTTGTGGCCTGCATAACAACAGCAAAAAGCTGGAAGATGCATCTAGAAAAAAATGGAATGGAAAGAATGAGTTTACGTGTGGTCTATAAGGTCTTTTGTACCCAGAAGACAATTATATCTAGAAATATTCTATGCTGTCCTTTGTTTCTGCAACTGTTCTTTCAGACACAAACCACTGTGGTTAAGGTACTATATGCAAGGTTTGTTATAGACATCTTATATAACATGGCAGTGCTTACAGGTGACCTTGGCAAAACATTACTAAATTATAGGAGTTTTATGTCAGTAGGTCTGCAAAGCCTACTTTTTTCTAATTCCCAAGCTTTGGTATGAAACTTTTAGGCATTACACTCTCACCATGCTGTCTTTCTCAACCTCTTCCAGATTGTGTACAAAGGTGGCCTACTTTATGTCTATGCAGATAATGAAGAGAGACGGAAGCAGTGGCTTGCAGCTTTGCATAAAGGTAACACTAGACCTTTGCCTTTCAATGTATTCAAATAACTTGAGAGGGGATAGGAAAATGCTCCTGCTCCCTCATTTTGTGCCATTCTTTGTCACTTGCTTTTAGTCTCACTCATACTTCATCTCTGACTGGTTGAAATGAATTTGAAAATGTAAAGGATGAAAAATGTGGTGAAAAATAAACCAGAATAAAACTTATTTTTCATGAGCATTTTCTAATCTTTGTCATATGTTCAGCCTTTACCAATGCAAGTTAATAGAGAACAATAATTTATGGTTCATCTAGTGTAGCACTTACCTTCAAAAAGCTACTTTGGTAACCGATACTGCTAGCTTTTGTACCTATTTCCCCCTCTCTCTCTCTCCCCCCCCCCCAATACCCGCCCCCCCCCCCCTTTTTTTTTTCCAATGAACTTTCTGTTTTTTTTTTCAGTGAAGCAAATTCATAGATATGTAAATATTGAATTTTAGGCAGAAAATTTATTCTTCAGTGGAGGAAAAAAGAAATCGCATTGAATAGGGCAACTCTCACACATGCTGGTCATTGTGGAAACAGTAGACAATCTATAGTTGGCTGTGAATAAATATCCTCTGCAATTTTACTTCTAAACCTGTGTATGAGATACCTCTCTGTTTGTGACTGTTCTCACATACAGAGTAAGAGTATGTCAATTACTTTAGCAGAGTTATGGAGAATGTTGACCAGGAGCAGAATAGGAAAGATTAACTGCATTGGATCTTTTAGAAAGAAAGATATTGTTATGAAATCATTAAGGAAAGATTTGGTATACTGCAAAATGACATTCGTGAATAAAAAGATTGCATTAATGATATAGTTTGTAATGGTAATCAGGTAAACAATAGCGCAAATATTCTAGCTGCCTACAAGCCTCTTAAAAAATGTATAAAAGTACTGGTCGCCAAGGGGTGCACTGATCCTTTTGGCAGTCTCTTGCATGTTCAGGAGTCTTGGGCTTATAATGGGTCATCCCAGAAGGTCTGAAATCCTGTTCTGAAGTAGTCAGCTTTTAAAGTCTCACACTATGCATCCTACATTTCTTTTAGGTACTTTGTGAATCCAAAAGTGCTATTATGGTTTGCAGAACTAATATATCACTAGCACAGTAATAGTACTGGGACCACTCAAAGCAGTGCTTTGAGTACAAAATGTGTCTGTGATAGTGTTCCTCTTTGCTATGCTTAAATAACAAATTTATTTTAGTAGACAAACATTAGTTTGGATTTGCCATATGAGGTATTAGGTATCTGTTCTGGTATTGAGTATGAATTATTACCGTTTTCTTGCAATATATAGTTGTAGGAAAATATTCAGCATATTTTGATATATAAAAATATTTTCTCTCAATTAGTTTCACTATTGCTTGTGAAATCTTTATAACATACATGATTTTAAATCATAACTGTTAGATTCCACTTTGTTTCTTGATTGATAGGTCTGTACCGTGTCATTCTTGACACACAGTTTTCTTTCTCAAAGAAAGAGGTAACTGTTGGGTATGGAATTCAGACTTAGTTTGTATAGAGAAATAAAATATAGACAAAATGTTACCAAGATATTTGTCTAGATCTAGGAGTCAATAAACTATCTGGGGTTCCGCAGTTTATTGCAGCGACTATATTAATCATAAGGAACATTCCAGTTATGCAGTCTTTCATGTTCTTTTCTTTTTTCATATTTTTTTTCCCTAGAAATTAAAGACAATAACGATTTACTAAGCAAGTATCATAGAAGATTCTTCACCAATGGGAGGTTTCTCTGTTGCAACCAGACCTGTAAAGCGGCCCCTGGATGTACAGTTTGGGAGAAATGTAATATCTTCTTTCACTTCTATTTGCTTAATCTCAGTGATGCTTTTCACAATATTACCAAATCCACATGGACGTTTAATCCACATGGACAGTGTAATAAATATGCAACCTGATCTACTAATACCTTTCTATGTATGTGCTAAGCTCCTTCTAACATCATAGCTCCTATACATTGTACCTTATAATATAGTTGAGGAGAATAATACCCCAAAATGATACCTGTTGAGTTTAAGCTAAAAGGACAGTGACATTTTTGAAATATTTTTCTCTTTAGAGAAATATTAAGAATATGAAGAAATACGAATATAGAAAAAATACGCTTAAGAACTCTAGCTAAATTGTGGCATTGTGCTCTAAGACCTTTTTAGTGATGAGGTCCCAATAGTTGGACAGGTAGGAACAAGAGAAGTTCAGCACAAGAGTGTGTATGAATGAGTGTAAAATAATTCAGCTTCATAACTGAACAAAAGTAAAACTATTATATTAATACACAATTATGTACATATATGATGAATATTTTTCTAAACAATGTGATTTAATTTGCAACATATATTTTTTTTTCTTTTAACATGCTTTTCATATGCATTTTTGTTGAACTTAGTTGTATTTCTTATTTTTCAATCTATAAAGACTGAGAGAGGAAAATCTGTAAAATGGTACTCTCAGTTTTCACGTTTTCAGAAGGGAATTCCCTTATGTCTGTGTACACGCTTAAGAAATCCCACATTAAGGAAAGGGAATAGCAGATTAAGAGTATCTGGGTTTCTGCCTTTTAAAGCTTGATTATCAAGAAGTGTAGAGCACTGACAGAGATGTTAATTTCAATCATGATTGAAATTTGCTCTTGAGCATTTACTGTCACAGTCAAAAATCTAAGACCCCAAATTCAAAGACAAAATATGAAAAGTAGGTGTGAGTAGTTGGAAGCCTGATTTATATCTGTGACACTTATAACAATGAAGCATTTGCTTTTGATAACTGAAATTAATGACCTAGGCTTATCTGCTATTAATACAGGTTTCATGATTATAGAACACTGAATAATATAGAGAGTTGTCAACTGTTTTGTAACACTAATTTGAATAGCTTCATATAGCTTCACAACATAAGCCAGTAAGTCTGTGAAACCCCTGGTCATCTGCAAGGGCAAGGAAATACCTCATTGTCAGCCATGGATGACTTAGCCAAAAGAAGAACTGCAAAGAGAAATTTGGTATTTTGAATGCTTCATTTCTGCCTGATATAATAATGCATACATGCAAGATATTGTGCTTTGTCTACTCTACATTTGTTCCTAAACAAGTTCCTGAGGTTGCTAGTGGAGATACGTGGAGCACAGGGACACAGCCTGCATAGGGAAGACTCCAGACAGCCTCAGTCTTGTAGGCACTGGGTAATTGAAAACAGTATTTCTTAACTGATGCTCCATAGAGCATAAGTGTCCATAAAACTATGAAAAAAAAAAAAAAAAGAATAAAAATAAGTTCTCAGTCTCCTTAGTATGCAATCAAATAATCTAAAACAATATGGAAAACTAAAGAGAAAAATACAACCTCAAATTTCCCTGAACTTTTATTTTGGCATAGATGAAGGCAGTGATTGATGGACTTTTAAAATATATTGATATGGTGCTTGAATTAAGAGAAGGTTGGGAAATACAGAGATAAACAGGTCTATACCACAGTGAGGTAAAATGTCAGCTGTCATAAATATTTGTTTGCTATGCTGTCACTGCCACTGTATAGAACTGCAAGTGAGAAAGCCTCAAGAAACACATCCTTACTTAATTCATGGTATGTTTTTAATCCCTCTCTTCCAGATGTGACTCTGTGTTGCACAACCTGGTCCGTGAAACCACTGCCTCCAGTTCCTCAAACACTGGTAGGTCAAAATTTCAAGTATCATCCTACAAAGAAAGACCCAGCATCCAGGTGATGGGAAGTGCTGTAGGGTGGGAGAGAGAATTGCAAACAGCATCTCACTGGAGCTGGTCTCAGCATCTCACATGCAGTCAGACTACAGCATCCTTCTGTCCAGCAGCATGGTGAAGGGAAGGACATAGCTCCATCTTCAGTGTGCTGTAAATGGCAAACTGGGAAAGTCTCAGCCACTTTCAGTTCACTTAACAGGCTGGTGACAGTAGAAGCTACAGTCCTTGCAGTGACATCTTTTACTTTACAGACATTTCCAGCAGGATCAGGGAATGACATCAAAACGAGCTCTAGTGTGTAGGAGGTCCCCATTCCTAGAGATGCCCAAAACTCCCCTCTACCACAGTCACCAGAGAAAATGGTGCTTGCAGTACTTGGAGAAGACATAGCAACTGAAGACACAAACAAATATGCCACTGTTTGGGTGAGAAGTGGTGGATGGACTACACTTTTCTCACTCAAATCTCAAGTTATGCTGGTCTGAGGTTGGGTCAGGAGTACAGATGCCTCACTAGGAATGTCTGTTTAGCCCGCCTCTACAGAGACAACCTCTAAGTTAATGAATTTGGAAGAGCTTCTGAGCACTCCTGCCTTTATCTTGACTTTATATCAGACAGAAACCCAGGAATGTGTTATCCCACCAGCACCTTCAGGGCCTTTCTCTCCATCTGAGAAAGCTAGGCATACAGACCCAAAGGGCAAACAGGAGAACAGAACACCAAAAAAAAAAAAAAAAAAAAAAAAAAAAAAAAAAAAAAAAACCCTGCTTGCAGCAGTTTATCAAGGTGCTTGATGAAAAAGGGCTTTGAATCATGGAATTTTAAAAACTGTTTCCTGCCTTATTTTCATTTGTCTTCTATATCTTTAGGATACACTTTGGGTCCATTTCCTTGCTTTTCTTTGTTAATCAGAAAGTAATTTTAAAAAAGAATGGAATTCTGATGTATGCAATTGACACAGACAACCAGGGCTTTAAGAAACACATAAGAGTATCAAGACACAGAAGATAAAAACACAAGCTGTAAAATTAAGCTCTATAATAATAATAAAAATAACAACAACAACAACAACAACAACAAAGCCTTGAAAATATACTTTATCAAAGAAGCTTTTGACTTTTTTTTTCTAATAATGAGATCTGAAAACAATGGCATTGTGAACATGCAGCCATGTAACTTGTTTTGAATACTGTGGTCTGCTTTGCCTGGCTTCCATCAAAAGATGCTTTGTCTATCTGGAGAGAACATCAGCCATGCAAATCTCTTGCTGAACAGACTGGCTTCAGCTAGGCCTTTACGATTTATTTTCATTGTCTGCTCAATTTCAGAGATGATATTTTGAAAAGAAAATTTAAAAAGCAGGATCGTGACAATATTTAGATTGATTCTTCCAAAACAATTTCAGTAAATGCAGATAAAATAACTACCAGATCTGGTTACAACTTGACTTAATTTTCCCAAAATGTATCATATAGATTAGATTAAGAAGCTGACTTCTCATGGCAAGGAACAGTCTATATTTAGTTCCAGAGCTACTTCTATAAGTTTTTAGCACATTTTTGCTTTGCTGTCTCATCAACACAATTTAGTCATTCAAGGTCCCACTTGAACTTCCAGCCTTCCTTCCATCTACCTCCCAGTTCATGTCCCTCACCTTTCCAACCCCTGCAAGTCTTGCTCCCTTGCTCTCACCTCAGTTGACCAGAGGCACTACTGTGTTTCCTTACATCTTTCACCTTTGATGTGTCTATCCCTTTCATCAGTTCAACATTGTACCACTAGTCTCCCACAGAGGAGCTGGTTCCTGAAGAGTGATGCCATTACAGAGAATAAAGGTCACAAACATGCCTTCATGGAGAGCACTGGGCACTTCCCCTGTGCTTTGATAACAGCAGGAGCTTCCTGTCTTAGAAATACTTTCATCTCTGTTCGCGCCTGGCAGCCACTCTCAGTGTAATGGCAAATGCTTCATGTAGGTCAGATAGAAATTCACTGAGTGCACACATGTATCTTCTCATGCTAATGCATTGGACAAGGTTTATGGAAGCTTAAATGATGCTGCACATGCCTCCAGTTGCACAGTGGCAGCACAGTTTTGCAGACAGCAGCCATACCTCTGTACCTGTCACACTTGAATCTCAGACTGTTACCTACAGCTTTCTCTAGATAGTGGTGGTGGTGAAGTCCTCAATATGGAAATAACAATAATATCACAGACAGCATAAAGGAAATAACAGAGTCCATTCAGTTACTACTAGAATGTTACATGCCCTGGGTCTTTCAGCCAGTTCTGGAAATGGAAAGCTGTATATAAGAACACAAACCAAGACATTAATCTGTACCAGGTTCCAGATGAAGTCCATCCAGAACATTGCAACAGACAAGTACACATCCAGCAGCAAAAAACAAAAGGATGCAAATCTGATGTGCTCATCTTTGGCTGGCTCTGTCCCCTGGCTGGTTGGACAAAACAAAGCTCGTTGCTGTGATCATAACTCTGCCGCTTACTCTAGCCAATGCCTTGCTCTTTCTTGTGCTCACACAGCAAGATGAAATCTCCATCAAAGCATGACACCCTGATCATTCCATAAGCAAAACAGAGGAAGTGAAGAAATAAAAAATTTAATTTCTAAAGGTTACCAAGTCCAAATCTCAGAGTTGCACATGAGTTTATAAGTACTTTTACTTGCTCTAAGCATCAGCTTGCTCTAACATTGCTACATGTTTTTATGGGGAAAACAAACAAACAAACAAGCAAACAAACAGTTAAATCTCTGTATTTTAAACTTATCCATCTTTCTGACAGCTGCAGGCAATTCTAGTTCTGTCATTTTCCACAAAACCTACAAGAAGTCTAAGATTTGAGTCCTGCCTAACACAGGCCCTCAAGCTATAATCTTTGTTCCACTGAAATCAGATATGACAAACAGGAGCCAGCTTTCCTGGGTTCAAGTAGTAGCACTTGATGAGTAACATATCTAAATCTAGGCAAATGAGGAGGGTTCTTCTGTTAGTGATTCCTCTTTTAAAAAAAAAAAAGAAAAAAGAAAAAAAAAAAAAAAAAAGGATCATCTCCACAGGAACTTAGTGAGATCAGACTGAGGCTCGTTGTGTTTACAGGAAGAGATACTGTGTGTCTTCTTGCGTAGTGGACTCAGTCATGCATTCACTTGGCTCTTTGGTTTCTTCTTAAATAAAGAAATGTCAGTAAAGAGGAGACAAGCAAATATACAATGCCATGGTTTTTTTGGACTTAACTTCAAAGAATCACAGCCTGCTTCAAGACATTTGGCATTCTTCCCTAGTATTGTATTACAGAGCTTTTCAATTCTAAAATAATAATATAAAATAAATAGTTGGCATCTGGAGTCCCTTCTAACTCTTTGTTATTTTTCCCTATCCTTTTCTGTCAGTGTTCTGCATGTAGTTTTTCCTGCTCTTAAAGAGTTGTGATATCTGGATTTTCTCATTTATGACATTTCTCCGATCTCTACATGCATTTCCGTACCTAAATTTTAGATGCCCCTTTGCCTATGGCTTTTTGATTGACATAACCTAACTTTAATGACAGACTTCAAATCCAAGTTATTTGTGTAGACCTCCTGATGATAGAGACTTCTGTAGGAAGACACATTTCACCTGAAGACCCAGGTCAAAGATGAATGAGTCCCAAAGTTACATACCTACACTTGTTTAGTTTGCATAGGGAAAGTTAGCCACCAAGAACTGGAGTTCCTTATGTTGAATGTGCTTAGCAGAGAAACATCCAAGCTAGTCAATAATGACAATAAGAAAAGGCAACAATTTATAATTCATATAGCTTTTTGTATTCATTGAGTGGTAGTAACAATTGACTAATGCTTGTTGTGCTTCATGCTAAGATTACTATTGATCAACAGACATTAAAAAAAAAAAAAAAAGTTGTTTTATAATACTATGATGGGATTTTCTGATTCAACAGGACATCATTTCACCTCATTATAGGTAAACACAATTTAGTCACATGGTTCCTAGCACATGAACTGCAACTGTTCAATAAACATTATCAGCTTCAGGTAGGTGGTAAGTTTTTGGTAGAGTCCAGTCTATTATGTCATCATGTTAATTAGAGCTTTGTTAATTACAGCTGTGTCAGCTTCCACTTAATGTAATACTTCTGGTGACATGATGGAACTTGGCTATTTTCTCACCTGTCTCACAAATGTGGACAACAGTTTCTAAAATGTTCTTCTACACGAATGAAGGACAAGGTGCTTGCCTGTGCTGACATTATTAGCTTTGATTAATTTGCTTAATATCATTGTACATGTTGAAGATAGAAGTAATAGTGTACACGCTGTGTGGTATTTCTTACTGTACCCTGTGATGCTTCTGCTTGTCATTGTATTTCCTCTGTCTTCAAAGTTGAGACGCAGAAGCCTGCCTCAGGTACTATCACCAAGTAAGTCAGACCTGAATATGGCTGTGGCCCAATGCAACTACGAACCCTTAGGAGATTCAGCTATCCGGCTTGTGAAATGCAATAAATACCATGTATTGCAAGAGGAAGATTTTGCCTGGTGGAAAGTGAGAGATTTGGAAGGGTAAGTATGCACTGCAGAATACTTCTTTTTCATGATCGTGATATTCCACATACCTTATCTTCATTGGCAACACTTCAGGCAGTCCTGGTACCTTACAGGATCTTTAAAATTAGCCTTAGGTTTTAACTATGTTAGTAGCTATTAAACCTTTTTGGAGAAGCCTCATTTTCTCATGTGCAACTCCACTTTCATTAACATCCATGGCTGCCAGACTGGGTGCAATTCACAGTAATCACTGCCTGTATACCAGCTAAAATAGTAGCCTTACTATACTGGCAGTAATTCTGATATGTGCCTGAAGAAGGGCTTGTGCACTCTGAAGCCGTCCATTTTAGTTTCAGTGAATAAAAGATAAAATCTCTGCTCACAACCTTTGCCTCTTGAGTATGCAGAAATCAACCTTAGACCAACACCGTCACTATTGTAATAGCAGTCAGAACACAGGAGACCAGTGGGAACTGCTGCAGCAGGAATAATTTCTCACTTCAGTATCTCACCAGCTTTAGGAATACTTTCCCAAAGAGATAGAGCACCCCCATCCTGCAGAGGACAGAAGCATTAAATTATTCCCTTTGTGGTTCACAAGTGGAGGAATCCCCTTCAACTACTTAAAATAAGACATTTTTCATTAATATCCAGCTGGTATAGAAAAGAGAACCTCTTCCCAAGTCAATAAATAAGAAACAGCTTTCAGAGTACACTGGAGACAAAGGCAGTACAGAAAACAGAGGCTGCCTGGAAGAGATATGATTCCTTGTCTGTCTCATGATAGATACTAGCTGGGTTTGACTTTATGTACATGATAGAAATGTGGAAGAGAAGAATTTTTGAGCTAGGGGATTTCCAATCTGGTTTGGAAGAAAATGAAATGACTTGATCCACTCATAATTCATTGATTAAGTTTACATCTGCAAGTAAGCAAACAAATAAATCAACATTAAATTAAAATCACAGGACTGGCGTACTGCTCTGGGTGAAGAAAGCAGCACACAACTCTGGCAACTCTAAGGCAATAATAACTGAGTAATCTGAGACATGCTTTTAAAGGCCATCACTGGAATGGTGATGATGATGGCTATGTAAAAGTGTACAATACAGGCAGCTTTGCTTATGAAGGCTGAACAAAGTGTTCTGAGATGAGTGAAAGAGCAGAAAGAAATCAAGAGAAAGGAGGACATTTAAAGTTATAGACGTATATTTATAGACATACATTTTTCTTTGGCTTGAGAAACTGAGACTTTTGCAGTATTGATTCTGCAAGGACAAACCCTGTCCGTTTATATCATAACAAAACCTTAGAGTTCTGCTTGGAAATACTGACCATCTTGGTGTTTCAGATGTAGTAGAAACAAACAGATGGCAGTTACCTGTTTCAGATTCCATACCCTCTCAGATTTCTTCTTGTTCTATTGAGATCCATGGTGGAGAAACCCTTCTCTTCTGTCTCCATCCATATTCAAATGTATGTTAATTCCCCTTATTTATTTTTCTGATGGGTGCAGCATACAGTCCACCTTCTTACCACTCTGTGGATGACTACAGGTCCCCATAACTTAGTTCAACATGTCATGCTGCCTGCTGCTTTAAGTGGTAGCTCAGCTGTCCATATTCCCTTAGCTTAGCTTCTCAATTGCATCTGACATTGTGTGGGGAAGAGTTCTAAGCCTACCTATTGACTGTCTGTGTTTGACCTTGGATACTCTGATGGCACCCATTAGTCACTGGCATCTTTCATCACAGCAACCAAGATGGCATGTAATGATATTGTTGAACAGTTGCTTCAATCTTCCATATGATGAAGCCAATCACTGAGGAAGAAGCCTTTTCAGTGACTAGCAAAGAATAACTCATTGAAATGTAGCCTCCTAAAGCAAAATTACCTCTGCATTTTCCTCCATATCATGTAAAAAGCATAAATGTTTTAACCATGAGCATTTCTGTTAGTGGCATTCTAGAAAGCGACTGTCTGATTAATCCCTTTTCCTATTTTAAGTGACCAATTTTAAGAAGCAATCATGTATGATAGCTGAACTGTGAACTGTTTATTTTGCAGGAATGAAGGTTTTGTACCGAGCACTTACCTGAGAAAGTTATCCCTGAATGATGATGAGCCAAGGTGAATCAATATGCAGCCATCCACTGCTTAAATGTTCTCCTCACCACTCTAGAAAAGATCAGGCAACATTTTTGGAATATTTTTCTTCTTAAGTAACTTTCTGAGTACTAACAATAACATTTACTTCAAGGTGTAGAATCAAGTACAATTTGTCTTCTTGACTCATAATGCAAAAAACATCAGTTGAAAATCCTGGTTTCATTTAAATCAGGAGGGTTTGGCCACTGTCTTCAATGTGCTGGGATTTCAGTCTTTGTAGTCTTATTTCAGCATTAAAATGTCACCCTTGCTAGCACTCTCATGCATCTCATGCAATAAGTGAGCATTCCAGTACAGGGTAAAGTGAGTCTTAGTCTTAGTCTTAGTCTTAGTCAAAGTGATATATCAGATCTGACTTTTTAGTAAGATTATATGACATTGTAAGTACTAAGTATATGCCAAAGTGTTTGAATGAAAATCTTACAGAAGCTTAGAAGATTTTCTCATAGTAAACCATACTGGATAAGATTCAAAGGTTTCCTACTTTTAAAACAAACAAACAACAACAACAACAAAATGCAATCACTATAATAGTAACATGTAAAAATCCAGAATTAATTAGAATCACTATTATTTTTGCACAAAAGATTATTTTAGAGGTATCTTTTTCTGTCACATGAACTCTATCTATTGTCTGTCATAGAATATTTATTTGGGAAGTATATCATTGTACAGGTTTGGAAATCTTCCATGTAAATTTTGAAACGGTAGATGCAATCTCTTCATGAGATCGGTGAAGGCATATATAGTCTCATTGCCTGCTACAACATGCACAGAGCAGATTTGTCTTTCCAATACATTGCATAGTGGAGAGGAAAGGCCATGTAAGTGTTTGCCAAGTCAGGAAAAAAAAAAAAAAAAAAAAAAGAATTAAATATGTCTCAACATTTTAAATGTTCACTATAGGCCATGGTGTAATAGCAGCAATTGCTCAAAAAATATATAGTATGACCTGAGGAAAGCAATTTCCATAACTAGTTTTTCACAATTTCAGTATATTATTTTGTCTTTTTAGGGAAAACTCAAGTGTCAATGAGCACACATCATCAGAAGAGCAGAGTATTGCACAGCACGAGTGAGTATGTAGGATATGTCTTTGTGAGAACTGAAATATTCTTTGGGCCACTCCACTTTATTCCACAGCCATTCCACTTTATGCAACTTCCTAGAACAATGGAATTCTATACATTGATGTTATATTAATGGTAATAACTATATATATTGTCAGCAGCTTAGAGGTCATCATCAGCATCACTACCCACAGGCTTCCAAAAGAAGGAATGTATTTGGTTTTGAAAAAAAAAAAAAAGCTTTTGACATTTAGACAAATCAGTCTCCTACACTAGTAAGGTGTTAGGAGTTATTCTCCAACCCTGTAAAAAGTTACTGTAAAAAGTTGAAGTCACAGAGTAGGCCCTGATATTTCAGAATGAAGAGACACGTCAGAAGCACATGGAAACTAGTGGTTTCCTTCTTATCATGGCCCAAAATCACAAATGCGTAACAAGTCTAATTTCTGGCTTTTCAAAGCAGTTTTGAAAATATTTACAATGTATGGCATTTTTCATGAATCTGTTGTGCCTTGTCTAGAAATCAGCCTATCAATAACAAACCCCATATTTCTCCTTGCAGTTGGTATGCTGATGGTATCTCCCGTGCCCAGTCTGAGCAGCTGCTCCGTCAGAAGGTCCTGCATATCTTTTATTGCTTGTATATGAATAACTGTGTAAATGTTTGTGTGCCAGTTGTCTTTGCTATACTGTGTAGCTAGAGGATGCTGATGCTCTTCAAATAGCTGTCGTATTGCACAGTGCTGGAAACTCTTGTGCTAATTTGGTACCGATAAACAGATCTCTAAAAATGTCCAGATGTGTTGATGGCTGTTACACAGACAAACAAACGATACACTTCAAAAATAGGCCTGGAGCAAAGCCATAACATGTACATTTCCCCCCATGGCTCTGCGTATTGGTTTTAGCTCTAAGCCTCTGTTTGCTCCAGTGTGGCTCTTCCTGCAGGTCAGTCTAGACGAGTTTTTTGTGTTAGTTTTATAACATGTGGATATGAAGCAAAACTTCACCCAGAAAAGCAGGGAAACTTGAGCAAAACAGTGCTATGCCTGCAGATTGAGAGCAAAGACTAGAACTGCGGGGTGGCTCAGGTGTACCAGCCATCACAAAAGACAACTGCAGAAGGATTTATCTGTGCACCTTTCTGCAGGAGATCTAGCCTCAGCTGTGCTTTCGGCTTAGGTGTCCAGTGTAAACGAGTTATTGTCTTTTCCCTTGGCAGCTGGCTGCTTTCTCACAGCTTCAATAATTGGCACTCAGCCACTAACTACTTTGAGAAAACCCAACTCTTTGTGAGCCTTGTCTCAATGTCCTTTCCCTTAGGCCTGTGCCATGGGTTCAGGAATGAAATTCAAGTGTGGCAAATCAGAAAAGGGTCTATGTCTCAGTCTGAACTTCACAACAATGAAGCTTGGCCTCTTTATGAAGTTCTGGATGTCTTCTTTCATCCATGTACTAGCCATATCTAGCACATCAGAGGTGTAGCTGCTAAATCTCCCCTGCAATAAATCTGTATCTATGCACTACACAAAAATGGCACACTACTTGCTTCATGTCTGGACTGAGGCACAACTCACCTAGTTTTAAACATCTACAGTGGGATACCACAGCCAGTTACCTAGATACCCTTTTTAGTGAAGAGAAATGAGTATTTCTAAGACATAATTTATCTTGTCCTAATTTACTACTTAAAGGATGTCGTATGAGTCACGTCTCCTTCTCTCCTTTGATAGAAATCTAAAGTTCACTGGGGTGAATCCCAACTTCAGTGTTTCTTGTATTATTATTATTATTTTAATAATTAGGGAAAAGAAGGTGCTTTTTTGGTGCGGAAATCTTCTAGCCAGGCAGGAACATTTACTGTGTCTGTATTCAGCAAGTTTCAAGAGTGAGTATCCAAAGAATGTATATCATTTCTGTGAGCATGCTATGGACATGCTGCTTGGTGTGACTGGTCATGAACAAAATCTCTGCAGCAATGTAGGGAAGGGAAGGGAAGGGAAGGGAAGGGAAGGGAAGGGAAGGGAAGGGAAGGGAAGGGAAGGGAAGGGAAGGGAAGGGAAGGGAAGGGAAGGGAAGGGAAGGGAAGGGAAGGGAAGGGAAGGGAAGGGAAGGGAAGGGAAGGGAAGGGAAGGGAAGGGAAGGGAAGGGAAGGGAAGGGAAGGGAAGGGAAGGGAAGGGAAGGGAAGGGAAGGGAAGGGAAGGGAAGGGAAGGGAAGGGAAGGGAAGGGAAGGGAAGGGAAGGGAAGGGAAGGGAAGGGAAGGGAAGGGAAGGGTGTTGCAGTTCATTCAGCAACTAACTAATCTATTCGTCCATGGTCTGGAAGGCACTTTGTAACACTCAAACATACACAGCACTTTGTTGTGTTTTCCAGAAGTAAAAAAGGAACAGTCAAACATTACCATGTGCACAAAACCCCTCAGAACAAGTATTACCTTGCTGAAAATTACTGTTTTGAATCAATTCCCAAACTTATACACTATCACCAGCACAACTCAGCAGGTAATCCCGTGTGTTTTTTCTACTTGATTGGTTTTGGCTTAGGCTTCAGGGCTTCTCAGAGTTATCATGAATCACTTTCGATACTGAATCTTCTAAATATCAAAACATCTTTTGGGGGAATTTAGGTGGAACTTGATCTACCATGTTCACAATCAAAATAGTTGCTTTGCTTTTCTGTAGAGTGCTTTTGGGTATTGTACTACCTTTTCTTGCAATACCTCTGCTGGAATAGCACTTAAGCACAGAAAATACTCAGTCTTGTGAAGTGATGCATCTGCTAAACGTTGTCCTCTGTCATTACCTGGATGGTTGTAATATGGTGTGTGCGTGTGTCTGTTAATTCCCCTGTATTTTCTTTGATTCAGAGAAGTCATTTATGTATTGTCAACTTTAAGAGGTTTTCTTTGTAGGTATCGTGACAAGGCTACGGCATGCAGTATCTATGCAAGTAAATAAAGTCCCAGACACAGCTTCACTGGGAAATGGTAGGAAGATAACTTTCATTTTTGAATCTGGTGTCAGTCTTGGCCACCAAGAAATGAATAACCAGAAAATTGTGACCCTTACTGTGTTCAGGCTTGAAAGAGGTTGCAGAATCCTTGAGCTCACTGTTTGGTGGCCCTTTCAGTTTGTCCATGCAGACAATGCAGAGCCTCCTACCCTGTGAGAATTTGGGAAAGATGATCTTTCAGTCATCCAGCCCCTTCCATAGCTTCCTGTTGTCCAGAACAGCATTGAGACTCTATGGTTCTATGAAATAGGGTATCCGTTCCTTCATGTGTGTCTTGTTTATGTCCAGGACAAGGTGAATGCAAAGGTATTTTATGTCAACTTTTATGTTATGCCTTTTTAAGGGACCCTAAGTCAAATTTTGTATCAACCGTGAAAGGCTTTGTATGTTTTCTTCCCCAGCACATCTGAGTCAATGCCATTTCTTCCCTCTGCCACATTGCCTGGCACAGTAATACTTGTTTTCTAATCTCCTACATAAATATATATCGTCATTTGATACTTAAAACTTCCTCAAATCTGTTTATAAGGCAAAAATCCAGGTAGTAGCGAACAACACTTTCAGGAATTGTAGTGTCCTTCTATAACTCAAACACAAAGCTTAGATGAGAAAAAGGTATGTTGCCTCAGTGCAGGTTGTTCTGCAACCCTTCAGAGAAAACAAAGCCATTGCATGTGGTAGATGCCATGCCCTCATTTGCCCATTTTTTTGCTAAAGGGAATTTCTTTTGTCCCACTAGGAATATGGGAGCTGAAGCGAGAAGAAATTGTCCTGTTGAGAGAGCTAGGAAGTGGTCAGTTTGGAGAGGTGCATCTGGGAAAGTGGAAGGGACAATATGATGTGGCTGTAAAGATGGTTAAAGAGGGAGCAATGTCAGAAGATGAATTCACAGAAGAAGCTCAGACCATGATGTAAGCTGTGGCAGTGCTTAATTATTTGGAAGCAATGATCTCTCCATTCATTAATCAGTAATACATAGTAGACACAGGAAAAAATATTTTCCTCTTAAAAATATCATTAAATAGGGTTGGGTACATTAGGCACAGGCTAAATATGTAGCCATGTAATATTACCAAAAGAACAACACAGAGATTGATAGGGTCATCTACAAAAAAGTTTTCAATTAACATCTCTTCTACAAGTTAGAGGTTCCACATACATCACTTAAAACTATGCTTCATTAGCATTTTTACTGAAATGGTTAGAAAGATGTTCCTGCCATCCTGCAGGTAGGAATGAGATGAATAACAGGAAAATGCCATCAATATGAACATGTGACTTGCAGCTTTAGTCTGACTCCAAAGAGGCAATCATGTTAGAATGTCCAATGAAATTCCATGAAATGATAACCGAGGCACATGAATTCAAGAATATTTCTGTTATATTTTAAATGTATGTACTACATTTCAGGCAGTCAACTAGCTGATACAATCAGAATTCCAAGTCTGAAAATTTTGCAGCTTGATTTTAGTAGAAAATTTTAAGGTAAAAGACCCATCATACCTGCTCATTTCTATTTTCTTCCACTAATAAGGCTGCACATTTGCACTGCTTAATCTTATTTCAGATTTCGACTATGAAGTTGTCATTTCATCAATACTGAGTCTTTTTTTGGTTACCATCAATACTGAGTCTCCCAGTAATGAGCAGAAGCCATCTCAGTACTTCTTAAAAAGGAATAATTTACAGCCTGTGATAGGATTGTATCCAGTCTCACGAATGTCTCAGAGTATGCTACATTAATATTTGAAGGACAAAACTTACAGAAATGAACAATCGTAGCTATTTACTCTTTAACTATTTTTTTTTTATTTGTTTCAGGAAACTTAATCATCCCAAACTTGTTAGACTGTATGGTGTATGCTCAAAACTGTATCCCATCTATATAGTGATGGAATATATGTCAAACGGCAGTTTGCTTAGCTACTTGCATAGTCATGGGAAGGAGCTGCAACCCCTTCAGCTTCTGGAAATATGTTATGACGTTTGTGATGCTATGGCGTTTCTGGAGAGCTGTCAGTTCATACACAGAGACTTGGTAAGCTATCGCACAGGAGAACTGGAACAGGATAGGCAGAGGCAGTTCTGCCTTTAGGTTCAGCCACAGCTGCTCTGGCTCTGTAGGCCTTCACCCAAAAAAGCATCATAGTCTGCAGGTTAGAGACACACAGCTGGTGTACAAATCTGGCCTAGGGGCACTAAAGGCCCATGTAAACAAGCTGACTTGCTCTGTTTCAGAGCTGAGCTGGCAAGTCTACAGCACTGCATACCGTGCTGCCCACATTTATGGGTGCTGGCCTCAGGGGTTTATGCACCACTTGGCGGCAGAGATATCCAATTATAACATTAATAAAGCAAAGAGGTCTGTCCAGTGATAATTTAGTCCTCCAGGAGAAAGAGGTGTAGCATTAAAGATGTGGGTCACATGTTAATGAGTTAAGGATTTGTTTAATTGGAAACTTTTTCTCTTATAAAATAAGTGTGACCACTACTAGGATAAATGGGAATTTACTCTGGTGCATTGCAAGCAGGAACAGAACCTGAAAGTCTGCAGTTGCCCTCTCCCTTAAATACATTTCTCTGCCACTGCCTTCAGTCAATTTTTTCAAGTTGTTGCAAAACTTAGCTATAAAGAATGGTAGTATAAGTCTTTGGAGAAATAAGTGGTTATTTTATGGGCCTGTTAAAAGTGAGCCTTCCCAAATTTCTGGTATATTGTGCTTCAGAGTCAATAGCAATGTTTTACATTTTAATCCAGACAAAAATATGTTGGAATATTTGTGACAATATTTGTTATACTCTTGCTTAACTTTCCAGTAGGGATGCCATCTCCTCAGGTAGCATTTTAAATGTTGCATTGCTGATGTTTTCAAAGATTTGTGTCTATTTGTAAACCAAGTTGTTAAATCTATAGCTTACTAATTTTCACACCTGATTCAGAAATCAGGAATGTCAGACAGCTTAGGTAGCAGAACTCAAGTTATAAATACAAAATCAGATTCTGAAAACTGGCTTTACACCATGGGAAAACAGGAATAAATTTTGAGCTTGATTTCAGGTTGAGGACTGTAGATTCAAACTACATCACAAAAATTAATGAGCATGCAGGCAGAGAATACAGCCTCAGATAAGTGTTCTCTAGTGATCATTTGTAGAACTAGGTTCATGCTGAACTTTTCATAAAACAGACTGTTTATATCATCTTTTATTGTTCCACTCTGTTTATAATGCAATGTGAATAATCAAATCAATGTTTTCCTTCCTGCTTTTAATGCCTTGGTACATTCTGAGACTACACAAAAAGACCCTGGAGGATGATGCAATTCTAAAGACAGGGTTTAGTTTCTAGCTCTGTTGCTGTCTTTCCAAGCAAATGTGGGTTTCTCATCCCCCAATATCATTATTACAGCTGAGATAATGATAAGAGCTACTTACCACTATCTTACAGTTCCCAACTTCATTGTTTCAATCAAAGAATATAATTATTTCTTGAAATGCTAGTGGACAGAAATGATGATACATCATAAATGATAGCAAACTACCGAGATGTTATTTGCTCCTCTTTGGTCTTCTTCTACTCATCTATTTTCTCACCTTTCTACTAAAGGCTGCTAGAAACTGTTTGGTTGACAGCAATCTTACGGTGAAAGTATCTGACTTTGGGATGACAAGGTAAGTAAAAGAATTGGGATCTTTGTGAAGCTATGATGTTAGGGTAGCTATAATTTACTGGCATTGTTTAGCTAGCTCCTGGCTATTGGCAAGGTTAAGCCACAACGTGTTACATCTCTTTGTGTCTTCTATCCATTAATGACCATAAACCATCATGAGGTTAGAATAAAGATAGTTTGCTGTCTCAAAAAGTTATTGCTTAAAGCCCAGATGTAGCTGAGTGATTTCACAACTAATGCTTGTTAAGGAAATCTCATAGTTTGCTTTGTGTAGAGGATATGCAACTAATTTGGGGGCTAAACATCTCCATCAGTGGCCTCAGTGGAGAGAAGTGGGAGAGGATGAGCATCCTGGAGTACACGTTCTCTGAGGATAGCTGAGGGAGCATGGGCTGCTTAGTCTGGTGAAGAGGGGGAGGCTAAGAGGAAACCTGAAAGCTGCTTATGGCTACTTACAGTTATAAAACTGATGGTGCCAAATTTGTCTCAGCAGTGCCAGGTGATATAACCATGAACACTGGTCACATAACGCAGCTCAGGAAGTTCAGGTTTGGACAACAAGAAGCTTTTCACAAGGAGGTAGTGCAACAGGCAACTTAGTTTAACTTTGTTAGTTGGGGACACTGTGGAATTGCCATTTCTGGAGGCTTTTAAGACTTGGCTACATAGAGCCATAGCTGACCTGATTTGGTGTTGGGAATAATCACATTTGAGCAGGGGAATGGACAAGATGGCCTGACCACATTCATCTTTGATTCTGCATTATTTATCTAATAAGTTGATAACAAGGACCTGGTCTATCAATTATAGATACCAGGTATCCTTTGGAAATTTGAAATTCTGTCCAGGCTGTTCCTAGGAACTCTCTGATATGCAAGGAAGAAAGAGTAAGCAGTATTTTACTGCAACTGAGAAGCCTGGTCTCGAGGAAGGTGTCTCTGCCTATGGCAGGGGGTTGGAATTAGATGGTCTTTTCCAACCCGAACCATTCTGTGACTCTATGATTCTATAACTCAGTCACAACCAAGTTTGTTTCTTGCACTGTAGGTATGTTCTGGATGATCTGTATGTAAGCTCATTAGGAACCAAGTTTCCAGTGAAGTGGTCAGCACCAGAAGTTTTTAATTACACCAAATTTAGCAGCAAGTCAGATGTATGGGCCTTCGGTAAGTATGGAATTTAACATATAAATATGTATGCATATATGCAATCATGTTTGGCTTTCCTTAGCATACCACATGAAAATACTAGACATTTGCACACTGAAAGAATGTAAAAAGAAGTTACAGCTTGTTTATATGCATCAAAGCCTGTACTCTGGATTTTTAGCCCGACTGTTTTTCTTATAGTCACATAGAAACCTTGTCCACTCCCCAGTTGCTTTGTATGTGTTTAATAGGATGCAACAAAGGGAACTGTTGGCAGTGGAGATCAAACAGTATCTTTGGCTGTAGACCATAAATCTGCGCTGCCCAACTCAAAAGAGTTTTTCTATTAGTCACAGAGGTCAGAACAGACACTTTGCATGAGCCAGCTGTGGCAGAGAAACTGTGCTAATGGAGACTCTGCAAAGAATAAGATGCATTTGCAGACCACCTTCTACCCATGAATTTAAAACATTTGAACTTCTACTTCAGTGGTTCTCAAGCTATTATTTTAAAATCCCTGGAGCCTGTTCAGTGTTTCTAAAAGTCTTCAAAAGGTAGCAAAGAAAGGGCAGCCTCTTCTGAATAGACTTAAATTCCACTTACAGGGGTTTGCTCCTGCAGTAAGAAAATTTTAGCAGCTGTCAAATTGGTGAAAGATTGGCAACCCACTCTTCTTGACATTGAACAGTGGTGAATAAAGCAGATGAAAGTGTTTCCAAATGCAGTGTTTCTTCTTATCTTTAACTTCAGCTAGTCTCCCAATATTGTTAATGACCTTTACAAGCTTTTTTATAACATATACATTTCAATCAGAAGTTGGATTTTCTGGTGATAAATTTTCTTTTTGTTCTGATTGATGAAATCCTGACTCCAGGCATTATTGTCATTAACTTCAATACCAGCATTAACTTCAATGGGAAACACTATTTTTCCTTAGAAGGTGTTTTCTCATTTTACCACTATCCATTGATGCAGTGGAAGCAAAGCCTGAATCCATTGGTTCTTGTTTAGTTGTTTTAAACTCATGTATCTTTGAAGGGCTAAAGAACTGAACATTTGGCATTCATATCCCAAAAGTAGATGTCTGAGAACAAATAATATTGGCTACTTAATGCTTTCATCAGGGAAAGCTGGAATTCAGATACAATTTTATTCTGATCTCACTGTGACACTACAATGCTTAAGTCATCAAGCTGGAGAGAAGTTGAAAATCCAATAAATTTCTCAGTGGAAAAAAAAATCTTTACTGTCAGTCTTAATAATAAATATTGTGAATAAAATAAAAATTTTACTTTTTTTTTTTTACTTTACTGTTTGTATCACATGTTTAGTTACAACAAAATAGTTCTAACAAAGCTGCCTGTTTTTATGAATTAATTTATGAATTAATTAATATGAATAAGTGGAGTAGGTTACACATTCCATGTGCATCTTGTTCTGGGAAAGGATTCCCTTGCCTTTCATTTCTTGTCTTCCATTGCTGTGAATATTTCGCAGGTATCTTAATGTGGGAGGTGTTCACTTTGGGAAAGCAGCCCTACGAGCTGTATGATAACATGCAAGTGATTGAGAAAGTTTCTCAGGGATACAGACTTTATAGACCACAACTGGTTTCAGACATCACCTACCAGATAATGTACAACTGCTGGCATGAGGTATGTATAACTGCATATATTAACTGCAGAAAAAAAGATTAGTAGGAGTTACTGGGATTCACAGATGAATTAATGTTCAAAATGGTAAATTCTCTTATAAAAGCCTTGCTTTGTATGTAGTACATTGCATATAACAGTCTAATTCAGGACTTTGTTAACAATAAGAGGAGAAAGCACAAGAAATAGGACATAAAAGAAGATTCTCCTCAGAACCACAAATTTAAGTAAATAACATTAAAATATGCTTGATTGTCAACATAATATGCAGGGTGAGTTTATTTTCACCTAATTTTACTGTTCTAAAATTTGAGTCCTGATCCAAGGTAATTGTCTAAATCCTTTCCATGATTACAGGACCATTACTGCTATACCTCCCTATGGTCATTCGTCCTTTCTATCTTAGCCATTATAGAATTAACTTATCTCTATTCATATACATGTGCCTTAAATAATTTAGACAGATCTCTACATTTTTAGATCACTAAAGCTGTGCAACCCCACTGGGGTTATTTTTATGGGAAGGTTGTGTTATCCCATCTGTGATTCTTCTATGAGTTGTGAATCAAATGCTGAACATGCTCATATTATTTTTAAAGATTTGTGTCTGCTGTGCCAAGAATTAATCCTGATTTATTTTTCCTCCTCAACTAAATTTTAGTCTGTTCTCTATGAACCATGACTTGTTTATCACCAGCAAAAAAGGACCATTTGGCATATTGTTGGTGATACCACGAAATGACAGTGATGATAGTTTTTTAAATATAACTGACAGAAAAAAAAAAAAAAAGAAAAAAAAACTTACTGTAGGACATGTTAATGCAAAGGAAGAATATTAACTACCACAATATAAGGAAAATATACAAAGTAACTTTAATTTTCTTTACCCTTTAAACATCATTGTCTCTCTGTTTTCTTCATGCTAAAGTCAAGGAAAAAAAAATGCAGACTGCAGTTCCTGAATGATTTCAAAAGTAAATAACTGTATCTATCATCTTTGCTTCATTCAGCTACCAGAAAAACGTCCTGCCTTTTTTCAGCTTCTATCATTTTTTGAGGCACTGAGAGAAGACAGCAGGGCTTGAAAAAGAAGATTCATAGACTGATGACTGTGCATACTGGTTTCATATCACCTGTCTTCTGTGAGAGAATTAAATATGAACTCTTCCTGACATTAACCATCTCTATTATTCTGTATATTAGTCTTTTTCTGACTTAATCAGGGAGCTGACCAAGAAGTGTATGGAGAAAGCTTTTATGATATGCTGCAGGTGATAGAATCTGGGAGGATGCTGTGGAAGAATATAATTCATTCTGTTAGCATTGTCTCAAAGGACTTCGCAGACACTGAGGCATACAGCAACTGTGTATACACCTTCCTTGCTTCCAAGCTGTCATTGTTTGGCCTTACTGGAAATGTAAATAGGGAAATTCATGCTTGTTAGGTTTTCTGATTATCATAACTCATCTGAATGTATTTTTTTCTTTGCAATCCCTTGAAGCTGATGCCTGAGGTCAAATTTAGAACTGCTGCAAGTAACAGTAACATAAGAAGTTATAGCCTCGCTTTCAATTACTTAGAAATTTCTATTATATCAGTTTGTTTACGAGTAGTATTGATTTTAATTTTGGCCTTCTGGGTATGTGTTTGATTTGGAATTTATTCTAAACTATGTATCTAAGATATCGGCAGCTTAGCTACATATGAGGAGTTTTTTTGGAGTGTTATTGCTTTCTGCTGCACTTAGAAAATGGAAAAAAAAAAAAAAAGTTTTTGCAGAATTTTGTAGCCATTACAATAGTAGGTGGTAAATTATGCTGATCTCTATAAAACCTGAGAAGCCAAAATTTTAGAAGAACTGAAAATGTTATTAATATAATTGCTTAGCCAGATATTTTACTAGTGATGAGATGAAATTTGGTTCCTAATGTTAACACTGAGTTCTTAAATAAGAACTCCCAACTTTCAATTGCTCATAGCACTATGCTAATTAACACTAACTTCATTCTGTCTAGAGATACCAAATACGTCTGAAGTTACTTAACCATAACAGAGTAGTCTAAACTTAGACACTGACATTTGTAAAATGCTGATCTAATGTATATGAAAAGAAGGGGTTATAAAATAAAGCAATTTCTGGAAGAAAAAAAAAATAATAATAAAATAAAATATATATACATATATATCATCTCCTCTCTCCTTAGAGTTGAGCTAAGTCTTTGTGAGTCCCCTCTAGGAGCCGAAGTGATTGCTGCCTACCAGCTGCCCTGGTGGAGCTGTCCCAGCCTTAATGGAGACACCTCTGCAGCTCAAGTCTGAGCTGGGGCCAGCACCTGTCCAGAGGTGCTGAGCCTAAACTGAGCCTAAGGAGTAAGAAATGCAGGGTGCAGACATGTGAGGAGAGGGGAGAAAGAAATGAAGACCCGGGGCCAATCTGGGGCTCTGGTGCCTGTGCTTCTTGTTGTTGCCCAGTCCCTCCACTGGAAGCTCCCTTGCAGAGCACATGCCTGTCTACAATGGGAGCAGTGTGTCTTTCTGGGGAAATAGCATCTGGGACCATGAAAATAATTACGTGTGTGACTACACACAGCTTGGGGGGGGGGGGGGGGGGAGGGCATGGGAGGCTTGTATGGTCTGAGAGAGAGGCTGGGCATGGAATGACGTTGCCTGTGCCTCAAGGAAGAGGTGCAGACCCATTTAAAGGACAGCATATGAGTGAAGGGTGGGCCCCAAGGACAGGCAGGGTGAGGAAATGACATTGGGGCTGATGTATGGGGATGGTTTTTTAATATAAACGTCGTCTTTTTATTTCTGTCCTTCCAACATCCTGCTATATTTTTTAGTGGTTTTATATATTAACAATTCTGAATTGTGGTCTTTTGATTTATAGCACAGCTTTTAAGATCAATTGCTTTGAAATGAAAGCTTTGTCTTAATGGAAATGTTAATCTTAACAACAGATCCGAAGATGGCTGGCGTGTCTAATTACATTATTTAATTTTTTTCAGATTTGTCATTCCCCATTTCTGTTGCTGCACTGTAAGTGAGAAAACTACATATAGTTGAATTATTTATCTTAAAGTTCAGCTAAAGTACTAAGGTTTAGGGATATTATGGCAATGAGATATGTGGTATAGACAACTCAAAGAAAAAAAAAATGTTTCCATTCCTTTACATTCCTGTGTAGTTTGCAGCTAACCAGTATCATTTGTCTACCATTTTGAATTGTCTTTAGTTGGTTCTTGTCTCTTAGATCAGTAGAGACCTACAAGGGACAGAATCGTGGAAATCTTGGCTGAAGGGACCTCTAGAGGTCATCCACCGAACTTCACACACAGACCGGGACTTTCCCAAGGACTGTGCCAACATATCTTTATCTACCTGAACCCTGAACGCTTTCCAGGAAGGCGATCCCACAGGCTTTCATAGTGTGGGATAGGCAACCTGTCCCAGCGCTGTACTACCTTCCTCATGAACAGCTTTTCCTTTCCAGGTGCATACTGAACGTCCTAAGACTCAGCCTGCTGCCCCGTTATACATATACACCCTGACTCTACAGAGGACTGAGCAAACAAGTAGCTGTAGGCAGTTACGAGGTTTCTCTGTAGCTTCTTCTTTGCCTTACTCAGCAAGGCCTGACACCTCAGCCTCTCTTCATCGGACATGTACTGTAGGCCCTTTATCCGTGGGAGCTCTCTATAAAAGCTCTCTGGTTTCTCCACATCCCTCTTGAACCAGGAGCCACCAAAAAGTTATTGCAGAGTTGTCTCACTGGTGGAAAACAGAGCGTCCTGGTTTCAGTTAGGACAAAGCTAATTTTCTTCCTAGTAGCTGGTGGAATGCTGTGTTTTGGCTTAGGATGAGAAGAGTGCTGATAACACCCCGATGTTTTAATTGTTGCAGAGCAGTGCTTATACCAAGCCAAGGATGTCTCAGCTTCTCACTCTGTCCTGCCAGCGGGCAGGCTGGGGGTGCAGCAGGAGCTGGGAGGGGACAGACTCAGGACAGGTAACCTGAACTGGCCAAAGGGGTATTCCATCCCATCTGGTGTCATGCTAAACAATATATAGGAGTGGTTAGCTGGGATGGGGGGGCCAAACTGCTCGGGGTTAGGCTGGGCATCAGTCAGCAGGTGGTGAGCAATTGCATTGTGCATCACTTGTTTGTACACATTATTAGTAGTAGTACCATTATCATCATTGTTGTTGTTATTATTATTATTGTTATTATCATTTTTCCTGTCTTAATAAACTGTCTTATCTCAACCCACGGGCTTTACTTTCCCGTTTCTCTCCCCCATCCCAGAGAGGGAGGAGGGAGGGTGAGCGAATGGCTGCGTGGTGTTTAGCTGCCGGCTGGGTTAAACCACTACACGGAGGAAAATAACGACTTCCCTTGACAAGCTGGTCATGCTCCTCCTAATGAGTTCCAGTCTGCGATTTCCTTCATTCACAGCAGCCATGCGCTGTTGGCTCATGTTCAACCTGGTGTCGTTCACAGCTCTCGGATCCTTTTTGGTAGGGCTGCTACTCAGTCACTCAGTTCCCAGCCTGCATCAATACATAGGGTTATTCCACAACAAGTGCAGAACTTTGCACTTCCACTTCTTCATTTTTATGAGCTTTCTGCTGGCCCAGTCACCGAGTGTATTCATATCCCTCTAGACAGAAGCTCTGCCACTTGTCGTATCAACACACCTACTCCTTCTGCTGCCACTGCTCCAAGGGTGGCTGGATACAAGGCAGTTTACCTTAGAGCATCTAAAGTGGTACTAGCCATCTATCCCCAGGTTTCTAAACTCCACCCAGGTTTCCACTGAAAGTGCATAGCAGAGGAGGGAAGAATGGGTAGACTTTTTTTACAGGATCTCACCACATAACAGAAAAAGAGTCTGTATATAGGTTCTCAGAATTTTATGGTGTCATTTAATGTTGTACCTAGCTTTTCCACAATTTGGAGCTTTTATATTTAATGCTAATAACATTTATTTTATGTATGATTGCAGAGAGGTGCTGAGATTGCCTGTTTGCAATCTGCCGGTATTTAAAGTCACCACATTGTTTTGTGAAGTACATGCTACATGTCTAAGATTCTGAATAAAATATATCAGCTGATGAAAGTGAAGTCTAGAGACAGATACAGGACAACAGTACTGGGTACAAAGATATCAAAAGGAGAATCTAGGGCAACTGACAAGGTCATGATACACCACTTGATAAAATATTACAGGGGATTCGTCTTATCAAGCTTTAAGCATACAGAAAACAGGGATTTTCCAAGTTCCCTATATAGTTAATAATGGCAAGGAGATGTCCTATTTTATTGTTTTTTGTTATACATTTTGAGAGCTCTGAGCCTTGTAACAGTGGAAACTGCTGAAATGTAGAAACTCTTCCATGAAATGAAGTTCTTATCTTCTGCACAGCTCCTGGCCTGGTTTCTGTTACTTTCATACATGTTTACATACATGAATGCATGCCTGCAAATGCACACACACACAGGTTTAAGAAAATAAACTCCCAAAACTATGAAATAAAATTATGTCAGAAATGGACCTGCAAACTGCAATTTATACACCCATGCATATGCAGTGTAAATTCTTCTTGTGAGCTTAAGACCATATCTGTGAGATAATTATTTGTAATAACAATTACACAATGGTATGAATAATAGTATATTATAGAATATAATAAATATAGCATGCTTACTATAGTAAGTAATATTATTTAGGTAATAGTGCAATTTGTATTTGTAATATGCAGTATTTGCAACAGTGGAGGCAATGGCTGAAGTATTGATCATTTAGTATTAATGAAATGTATTTCATGTTCAGATGACAACATAACATGGAATTTTTATTTTTATTTTTTGTTTGTTTGTTTTTGAGGGGTCACATGCTAATTGTTCTCTACAATACATCCAACAACCAGTTAGAAAAATAACTTATCTTACAGCTTTCTAAGTTCCAGTGCGTGTTAGTTTTCATTCTGTAACCATTTTATAATGATAAAGATTTCCTGTAGGTGCAAAAATTGCATTTATTTCATATCAAATTGAGTACTTCATCACAAACATTCTTGTGGTGGACAGTTGTTTTTTCTCATTGTCTATCAGATAGACTTTTGAGTTCTCCATCTGGAAAGATCAGGATGTTTCTTATGGGCATCACAAGAATATGAATTATTCTTGTCTGCCTTGTTCTGTATACAGCTCTATACTTCCAAGAGTTTATATCTCTTTAGAGAGGAAACAAAGACAAATTGGATGCAGCACACCTATGAAAAGCAGCAGAGACAGTGTGTAATATGATGCACACAATTTGTAGAAAAGCCACAGGACATACACATCTTGCATTTTTGCATATTTTTTTAGTTACCACATATATGGCAGAATTAGTTACTGTTGTCTAGGAACCAGTACATTCAGGGTGTACCAGAAGTCATGGTGTCTGATGATATCCATAGCATTTTGGTCCTTGCTAGGCATCACTGCTACAAGTGAAGAAAAAAGACACCAACCAAACTAACCAAACGAAAAACAGAAACCCTTATTGTGCCATGTCATCTAAAATGATGTTTGTGTCTCTTCAGATAGTTCAAATCCCTTGTTGCTTTTTCCATCATCATCATAAGGGTTCGCTTCACAGTTTGATTCTGCTTCTCTCTCTCTTCCTTTCGCCTTCCTGTAATAGAAATTATTTTTATATTACAAGCCCCTGCTCTGTTCAAGTCCTTCTGGATCCTCAGAATAAGCAATTGCAAATAATATTGTTCTCAACTGGGAAAATTCGTGCCAGAAGGAATTTTTCACTGGCTTTAAAGGGAACAGCAGCAAGCCCACTACATTCTCAGAAATCCCATTATCGGAGAGACTTACAAGAACAACCCAACCATATTGGTGAAAATGCAATAATATTTAAGAGAAATGGCATTCCTGGACAACCCCCAACAAGACCACTGAAGACTGCAGGTGCTGATGAGTGCAGGCAAATTCTGCTGCTGAAGAAGGCAGCACGCAACACACAGGCTGCTCCACCAGCCCTGCTGCAGGGCTGGCAGAAGCCTGGCCATGCCACAGCTCTTTGCAGCCACAGCACATCCAGCTGCCTTGGCTAAACTGCTGATGAAAATGAACATTCACTACGCTGCCAAAGCTGCCATGCACTGAAAGGCAGGGAGCTGAACCGTTAGCCACTACTGTTGAAGGGAGGGAGGTGATAAGCAGTAATTCCCTGATATGCTTCAGTTAGATTTGGTGGCCAATCTGTAAGCACCCTGATGAGTCAACCATTGGGACTTCTCCCACTAGTCATGATTACTGTGTCAAAAATACTACTTACTTTTTCCGATCTCTCTGTCCACTGATGATCAAGACAATAACTCCAATGACAACCAGGCTAATGACCACTCCAAATATAATTAACCAGATGGTGACTGGTGGTTCATAAGGTGCGGCCAGGGTTGGAACGATGCCCACAAACTCCAGCGTGTTATCATCCAGCCTGAAAGCCTCATTGATTCGTCCTCGAGACATGCTGCCATCAGGAGGAAATTAGAAGTTTCACATGTTTATTGGAAAGAAAGAAACATTTCTCAGTTGCTTTATAACTCTCCAGTAGGCCAAGTTCCCACTGAACTGTTCAGTTGAACAGGCTGCACAGGAGGTACTGCTAAACTTATATTCCTTCTTCCTTCAGTCACAGGGTGGCAGGTAACAAACATGATAACTTAAGCCCTTAACATGTTGCAGCTTAAATAACATGTTCAGACACTGACTAAGCTCTTAAACCCAGTCTTAAAAGCTTATCAAAATGCGGCAAGCAGCCTTATGGTCTCATTCTCTATTTGTGCTTTGCCTCTTATTCTCTTTATCCATAATTTTCTTGGTTATATGACAGAAAACTTCAGCTTTGCCTTATTCTCTTTCCCTCCTACAGCCTTCCACTACCTTGATTTGTGCTCTTTACTGCCCTGAAAATACTTTCCCTGTTGTCTTTTCTGTGTCTTGTTTTCCCTGAACCTCTGCTTCTGTCAGTTTGATCTGGACAACAATTTTCATAGTCATACCTCTCCCTTGGTTCACTGCTTTCTCTAACTGCTTTCTCAGCCCCATCTTGTGTTGCTGCTACTTTTAGATTTGTGCCGTCTTCTTTTCCCAGTGTACATTATCCGTGACCATCTGCAGACTTGCAGTTTTACTTACCATTTTTACAGTAATAACTGACAGTGGTTTCATACTGTGCTATAAAAGAGCTGTTCATTGACCCATAAGTGGGAATTAGCTCCTGCTCTGACTCCTTTTCTCTACAGTCAAATACAACTGGCTTTCTTTCTAATGCATCATTCTGCAGTTGTCACTAACAATAATTCTCACACTGAATTTTCTCTAATGAGAGAAAGAAAACACATGTGCTCTTGTGCATGTACACACCATTACCGTGCCTCATATTTCAGAATATAGAATAGTTCCCGTTAAAGTTGAAGCAATGATATTTCCTGGCAAAGTATGATGCAATTAGGTGTGTTATGACAGTTTTACAAGCCCCCTGAAGCATTTTACATTGGCTGCTGTCCAAGACACCATCAGATAGATGGACTGTTTTCTTTCTATCCTAACCGTTTCTCTCCTAGTATTTCCATTTTAACTGCAGAACTGACTTTCTTATTACCCTTCCTGTTTTAGCACGCTTAACCTCTGCTTTTCCTTTCATCCTTTCATATACTGTTTTGTTTTTTTTTTTGTTAATTTGTTTTTTCCCAGAAAGCAAAATCTCACCTGATGGCACTTTCCACGTCAGCTTTGGGCACAATATTGCTGACATTACCTGGCATGCTGACAGTAATGTAGAAGGAGACCCTTTGCGTCTCTTCCCAAACATGCACGTCTGTAGCCCTGATCAAGAAACAGAAGAGAAAGTTTTTGTGGTTGTTGAGATGACATTAGCTTTAAATTCAAGTAAGAGAACGGTTGCATTGAATAGGTAATGCTAGTTTTTGCCAAGTGAAAGCTTCCTAGTGACCTCAACTTGGAAGTTAAACTTATCCTGTTAGAAATTCTTTTTGCAAGTGCTAAGGAATAACCTCAGATGGAGAAAGTCGATTCTATACCTGGGACAATCCTAATTTTCCAAAGCACATAATCAGCACACAGAACAAAGACTGCTCAGGCCCTCTAAGGTGTGTTTAGGGCAGGTCTCATGAGGGAAGTGATACATGAAATACCAAGTGGGAAAAAAAAAAACCTTCTTATGCTCTGCAGAGAACAGGTCCTAGACATTACATGACTGATGTTCTATGAAGTAATATCAAATAGTTAAAATAGATAGCTTCTCAATTTTTTCCAAGAGACCTTAAAAAACTGTGTTTCTTCTTACCAAAATCAATCTCAAATGATAGATTCTGTTTGTAAGTAAACCCAGAGAAGATTAGTAAGTCTATATGGAATCTAAGTGCATTATTATGAACAAGTTTATCTTTCCTGGGCTCAAAACCTCTTGGATATTCAGTATCGTACATGTATACAATTGGAATTTTTATTTCTAACCAATGTGTCTTCTCTGATATTTTCATGGGGCAAAAAAATTCTCTGATATTTTCACTGGGCAAAAATTCTCAAGGCTCACTTTCATCACCGATGGGCAGTGGGAGACAAAGCCTCTGCAGCCACTGAAGTTACCTATCTTAGCACACAACTCCTGAACTTCATGCTTCTTGGGGAAGAGAAAGAACTGCATGCAATGAAGCTGGCACCTCGCTTTTTACAACCAGCTGATGTTTAACATTGTTATCACCACAGAAATCACAATCAATTCCACCAACCCATACCACTAGTGAGCCAGAATCAATACTGGCATAGCCAGCATAGTTAGGCAAGCCACTCACTCGAAGTCGATGAGTTGCTGCTTTTCTGCGAAGTATTTCCTCATGGCATAGGCGATGGATGACTTGAACAAGAAGAGCTCACTTTTATCCCACTCATACTGCAAAAACAGCACAAGAGAGATTCATCAGAGGTGACAGTTGTATGGCAAGTTAGCTGACACTAAGAAATCATTCTAAAAAGACATAGTAATTGTAATTCTTGGCGTGCATTTCTGCTTTATTTATTTGCACCTTGATAGCACTTTGGGAACCTACTCAAACATTTTATCCCTGTTAATCTGAGCATTCTGCAGAAGAACAACCAAGCAGGCATCCCTACTGCCAAACAACTCTTCGTGCTATCCCTCTGCAATCATGTGGGGGTGCTGAAGATGTTGCGGTCCTGCCTTGCAGGAAGCAAAGGCAGCAGAAGCAACATGTGCTCTGTCCCAGTTACTGTAATTCATAGTCTGTGCTTTAGAGAGAGGATAATAAAGTGACCATAATGATGACAGCACTTCATGATTCAGATCAGCAGGTTAAGCTAGTAGTAGCACCTGCCAGGGCCAAAAGGGCTGAGCTGATGATGCTGATGCTTGTGGTACAGAAATACAGCCGGAGTGGGAGTTTCAAAAGCCCATGCTAGTTCCTGTGCCCACAGAGATGAAAAGCTCTTTGCATCAGCATTTCTACTGTTCTTCTTCCCTTAAGAACAAACAGGCAATATAAAAAATTCCTTGCCTGTGTGAAGGCTCCTCCCAGCCTGCCTTATGAGTCCAAAGTTATCCTAGGGCACAGAAGTCAAAAACAGCTTCTCTGGAGCAGGAACCGGGAGCTTCACAGAGGGCAAAAACCTCCTCAAGAGCTGACAACGCACCCCAGCCTGTTGTGCAATGCCATGTGTGCACAAAGGGAAAATTCCTTTCAGAACTATTCAGTATTGAAGTATCTAACCCCTGAAGGCTTGGATTTGATTGCATTGCAGGAATGCCTATAAATGCTGTCAGTAGTAGTTTTACACCATTCCTGACTTTCTCAAGCATCATTCGGGAAGGTGCGGTAGAAGACAGCTCTGTTGTAACAGGACGTTATAAAATCTAGCTGCATTCTTCCACTCTGTCCTCCTGTCACCACTGGCAAAAAAATAAAGACAAACACACTGGAGAAGGGAACAGCAGGAGCCCACACAGACGCTGGTCCGTGCTGCATCATGCCCCAAGAAAGGCACTGGTGACCCAGGAAGAGCAGCCCCTGTTTCCCCCCCATGCCAGGCTGGTTTCTCCTGCCAGCAAGGGCAGGGGCTGTTGTCTGCCCCTGCCCTGGCAAGGCAATGGTGTTCTGCTCACCAGAAGCTCACCAGGAGCCAGGCAAAGCCCTGCCCTGGAGCGCTTCCCACTCTTTATCTCAGGCAGCTGGCAGCATTCACCATCACAGCTTGCAGGCTGTTGGGGAGGGGAGGGGAAGGAGGGTTCCTCTTATTTTTGTTTAGCCCAATATCTTTAGGCTCCATAGGGATTTTTGATTTATTTATTTTTTTTAACCAGGAGCTAATTGAGCTTGATTCCTCTACTGCTGCTTTCTGTACTTAGCACCTTTGCTTTTTAAACATTTTTTTTTTCTGTAGCATTTTGTCTTTTATGTCTAATGTACTTTAATTGCCAGTGTGCCTCTCAAGTGCCTTTATAAATAACATTACTGGCTGCGTGGAGGGAAGCACCTGGCTGGCTTCTGGTCTGTGTGTGAGCAATGACTGCCTGCACGCTGTCCCTAGGCACCTCAGAGATCTAGCCTGGTGCCTGCTGCTCGCCACAGGGGCTGCTTGGCTTTCAGAGTGAAATGAATGTCCCGTGTTCCCTGCAAGACCCCCACGTGTAGCTTGAAAGTCAGTGCCTCTAATTCAAAAAGGCTTTTCCGTGATAAAATACACGTAAATGCCTGCAGGATGTCTGCTTTCCATTTCCAAACACCACCTTTGTGCCCGCCTTTTACAACTCGACCACAGGAGTGACAGTCACCCAGTGGGGAATTCTGAATTGATGTTTGAAGGAGGGTTTATTTTCAAATGGTGGTCAGGGGATTCCCATTCAAGGGACTTTTAACAGTTTCCCTTGATAGGGCACTTGCTTAATGCCCCAGCTGGAACAAAGCTGTGGGTGTTTCAGCCTCAGCAGCTACACTGGTGATGCTGTGGCTACAGCTTTAATCTCATCACCCTGAGAACAGTTAGCAGGGTAATTTCAGCCGAACACACACTGGCATAGCTGGCACGGGCCCATCTGTGAGCCTGGGTGCTTAATTTGCTATCACTTTGTGCTATTGAAACTTCCCTGCTGGTAGCATCCAGGGTAGGTAGCTGAGAGCTACAATATTGCCTGTACTGCCCCCAGTGCCCCCATCACCCAGTAACACTCTCCCTCCCCCTGCAGAAGAGCAGGGGATTCCTCCTTTTGCATTCTAGCCAATGCTAAGGAGCAGAAATGCAAATAGATTTGCTGGTGTACGCTGGTGTACTGAGAATGCCTTCTGCTGTCCTAATGGAGCAATGCACCTCCAAATCCATCTTAAACACTTGCTCCGCATTCCCGGCTTCTGTGTGCCGTGAGCTGCATAAAGCAGCCGAAACATATTGCTCTGTGCAGTGACAGTCCTTGTGTGTGCCACTGCCTGCTTCTCTGCACACTAGTGCCTAGAGACACATCCCCAGGAGCCCCACAGGAGTGAAAATTGGGGCAAAGTATAAAGCTGCCGAATGGAGAAGGTTTCTTGCAAGTTGGTGACGTGGACTGGTTGTGAGAGGAAAATGCACGACTTGCTCTTCAGAGCATAGGAACCTACTGTCCATACAATAATTCAAATTAAGTAATCTGTATGAGATTGTTTTACAGCTGCTCAATTGCACAACAAAAGGCTGTGATGGCAAAAGGCAAGCATAAAAATGGTATTAAGCTAAACATTAACCATAATGACTAATAAATGTGTTGTAATAGGGAGCCTTTTCATGCTGCTGATATGAGTTTTGAATTGTATCTAACTCGACTCAGCGGTCTAGGAAGCAATAAAATTCCAGTGGGGCCTGCATGTGAGACAGTGATAGAAGGAAGAGCATCAATTCATATGAAAAATGAGCCCAAGGTACTGCGTCCTTGCTAGTCCAATAGGCTCCGGCGTGCATGTCTAAATGGCCTGCCTGATGACATGCTCCTTCTCGGAAAATTACTAACGCTCTGCAAGGTGAAAACAGAGATTAACAGGTGCAAAGTGTCTGCCCTGAAACCTTCTAGGACGCCTCCATGAGACTGGCATGAAGAGACAGAGTGAGAATAAGGAGCAAATTTTTAGCCAGGTGTCTGGGTTAAACAGATGGGCCAAGCCAATGCTCTGCTTAAAATCTTGGAGAGTCCTCTTTTGCTTTGATGAGTTTTGTCAGTTGCTGTAATACATTTTATTGGGCCAGCTGGTGTAATCAGGGAGAGCAGACACTCTTGGGAAGGAAAGCCCTTCTCCTTCCCTGAAACACAGCAGCTGCACTGCCCTTCTCAGTCTTTATAATAAAGCTTGTGACTGCACAGGGGCAGCAGAATACCTCAGGGCTACAGCAAACAGGCAAACAAGGATCTACAAAAGGGCAGTAACAGGAGAGCTGCAGCGTGAAACCATTTGAGAATACAGGGTGGGATTTAACCCCTCTGTTTTAGCTTCATATTTAAACGTGAAGTAGCTACTCTGATAACTTCTGACTGCAGTCATGATGATGGAAATTAGGAAAAAATGTCGGTAGAGGCTTTTGTCTTTTACTTAGCCACAGCAGCATAGCAGGGCAAAATATTGCAGTTTTTAGGTACACAGGTCCTCCTATGCTAGCCCTCCAGGTAAAAAAATGATTGGTAACTCCATGGTATAACTTAGCTCATCTAGCTCAGCTGTCTTTTTTACCATGGGTGAGACCACTCCCAGGAGAGGTCCCACTGCTGACTGTAGAGGCAGTCTTGACCACAAACTCAGATGAGACATCTATGGGATAACCCTCCATCTCAGCTGATGCCACTTGTCAGATACTTCCTGAGTGACCAGCACAGCATTCCTGTTGCCCACGCGACACACAGAGCATCCCAGTGCAAGCACACTTACCGTCTGGCCTGCTGCTTTCAGGCTGATGCGTACTTTGATGGCATTTTCAGAATCTGATTGAAAAAGAAACAAGACCTGGGTCAGAGCTGCAGTGATGTAAAGGTAGTCACTGGGAAATGCTGGGACAGCTACAGTATTCTTGCAGGTTCACCTGCTTTCCCTGGCCAGCTTGGTGGGATTTATCTTGTTTCCCTTCAGCCATCTCTACCGCCAACATCTGCATCTGAGCTGTAAGCCACCCAAGCCTTGTTTTGTTTAGATAGAAAGAAGGAGCACGTCTAGAGGACAGTCCTCTGGCCTTCTTTAGACATCTCCCAAAGGAAACATGTCTTTCCCTCCACGGAGAATAGGCAGCTCAGAAGCAGGAATTGGTGTTTGATGAGGTGAATCTCACTACCAGAGACAGGCACAGCACTGTACATGTAAGAATTAATAGAATCAATGCGCAATCAATACATACATGGAGTCCAGTCTGTATTCCAGCCAATGTATCTGACAGAATTATTTTTTTGCAGCCAGTTAAATAAAGGTTCGAAGTAATGGAGTAGAGGTGTTGCATTCATGTACTTCTCTCCTGTTAAGCTTTCCAGTGCTTGAGTCCAGGGCTTAGATCTGCCTAATTCAAGCAATCCTCTGTGTATGTGGAAGGAGAGACAATGCATGTTATTGACATGTTCTGTCTAGGCATCCAGCAAAACAATCTGCAATCAATATCAAAGTTTTCTGTTTTTTTTTTTTTGGTTTGGTTTGGTTTGGTTTGGTTTGGTTTGTGGTTTTTTTTGTTTGGTTGGTTGGTTGGTTGGTTGTGGTTTTTTTTTTATTTTTTAGGCTTCTGAATCCACTCCTCACTCCCATCATTCTTATTAACAAAAATAAATTATTTTTCATTAACAGGAGATTAAATCTTTGAGGTTTGCTTCCTCAGCTGATATAAATTTAGCCAAATTGTCAAGATGAACTGACAAGATAAATGCTAAATTTTCAAGCTAAGTTCATTCTTGGTGTAACCTCAATGATTCTGGAATGATTCTGCTTTGCTATGCTCTGACTTGCTACTTATGAGAAATTGTCCTTGTTACCTCAGACTCTCACCAGCTGCTGTGGAATTGGTGATGTCGCACTTGTGAAGAGGGCCGGTGTGGTTGGCCGCTTTGCAAAGTGCCTCATGGAACTGGAACTGGTAAATGGTCCGGGTGTAATACCTAAAGAAAAGGCAGGGAGAAGGAAAGCACACATTTTGTTAGTTGTCTGTCAAGAAAATCCCAAGTCCTTGGACTTTGGGAGGCTCCGCAGCATCAGCTCTCTTTCCTGCTTGGAATAAGCAAGGCAGCAATGGGAGGCCAGCCGGTATTTATAGCCTGTGCTAACTCTGACTTAACAAAGTGCCGAAATCAAAGGCAGCAGAAATGCCCCAAATCTGTTTGCTGCCACATAGCTCAAGGTTTTTCCTTTCCCGGGTCTCTGCTCCAGCTGAGCCTCTAGGATGAGGTGGCTGGGACATGGAGGGACCAGAGATAGTTTCTTCAGGGCTGCATGTGCACGGCCCAGGTGACAGTGGCACAAGGCATGCCTCCCCATGAGGCAGGCACATCATATCGACGTGATCCCACCAGTCTGATAGCAGCACAAAGCTGCTCCGCTTGGCAACACACCCAGCCATTCAGAGACTGCTACAGAGAAGCTCCTGATGTCCACTGAAAACCCCCCACTGAAATCAGTTGCCTTCAATCAGGATGTAAAACAAAATAAGATGGTGTCATAAAAATCTCCAGTATGTTTTAGGTAATCAGAGCTTGTTCTGCACCCAAAACGTAAGTCATGAATTAAACATTGAGCAAGGCTGGAGTTACCTTATGAATGAATAATCATTGGCCACGTGGAACAGTGCAGCAGGGTCGCAGTACGTCTCATCATGAGGGACTGGTTCAACAACACCAACTATGTCTCTCCTGCAGATGGAGGAAAAGAAAAACCATGGGATTTTCATTAATAGTTAATAAGAAAGAAAGAAAGAGAAAAAAAAAAAAAAAGATTCTTTTCCTCTGTATTGTCAGATACCTATGGGTAGCTCTCTCCCTTCCAAACACGAGAGGTATATACAGCTCTCCATAACCCCAAAAGAATACTGCTCCACAGCTGGAGACCACAAAGAAGCTGCTTTGAAACTGATGGTACAAAGAAAGGATTTGCAGGTGTGCAGGGAGTAGTTGGTGGTATGAAATATCTTAGAAGATGTGCTTCACATACACCTCATGCCCTGCGACACCCCAAGTTTTGTGCTGGGTAAGTGCATGCAGAGACTGGGTGGCCCAAAAGGTGAATGACCTGCTGTGTCCCACTGGGATGGAGGTGAGTTTTTTTTTCTTTTTTTTTTTTTTTCCTCCCCTGAGAGCATGCTTCCTGATCAGTACTACGGAAACAAGCCCATACCCTAATTTTTGAGAATGCTAATAAACTTACACAGAAATATTTTATCTGCAAACCTGGATGACAAGGTCTTGTTTCAGCACAAAGCTTTGCAGTGTCATTACAACAGATGTGATAAGCTTCCCTGAACAATTTGTCACTCTCCATTCCTCTGACATCTCTGCTACTTTTGAATAAATCGAAGCTGACTGATTTTTTATGGTGGGTCAGGAGGCTTGCTGACATCAAGTTTTGTTAGAGATTTTGTTTGTTGATGAAGGCTCACTGCTTGTGTTCCTGTTAGAGTGTAGACTCAATTTCAGTGTGGGGATTGCCTGGTTTCTTTGCATTTTTCTGCCCCCATGTAACCACCCTGGGAAATGATGGACTCCAGCCTGAATCAAGCCTCTTTTTAATCTTGAACTCCAGGGAGGTGGAAATGGATTGGCTGGTGGGGATAATCTTTGAGGCACCTCTGGCTGCTTCTTACCAAGGGAAGTGTATTTTCTTGATTGAGAAAAGTGGTAGTTAGCAGAAATATCAATACATAGGAGAGGAAAGCAGTCTGGAGATTTTTGAACAGCTTAAATCCAAACCCACTGTTAAGTGGGAAGGAAAAGCTACAGAGAAAAGCATGCAGAGATGTTGGTTTGGACTGATATCTCTATGCCTCTCAGGTTGGCATGTGTGATGAACCTCACCTTCCTCTTGTCCTTGGGGAGGTGGGGAGCAAACAGGAGCATGTGGCCAGTGAGATTCAGGGAAGAGAGATGTACTTAAGCTAAGTGATGTCCTGAGGTATGTATCATGGGGAACAGCAATGCTGAGCCTGGGATCTGGAACATCCCATGTAAAGGCCACAGGCTGTCTTTATCAGAGAAGCTGACATTAGAAACGAGGAGAAAGTCTGCTGAAAGGTAGGGGAGCTACCCGAAGCTGAACACAGTGTTCATGGGGATAGACTGCTTGTGAGACCTTGACCACATTTTCACCACATTGGGTGTTTCTACATGGCACTCTGCTGGGCTTCGTAGAAACATCCTGAGAAACAGATCTTGCACAGGGGGGCACAGGCATCTCAGTTATGTTGAATAACTATGAAGGAATGGTTTTGCAGAGTCAATTGCAGAAAAATACTCATTTCTCAAACTTACTTCATCTCCCACCACTGCTTCATCCATTCCTGCTTTGTAATCTCGCCCCTAAAAACCATCCACCTCCACTTCTCCAGCATGTAAGTAAAAGGCATTGTTCCAACAATCGTTAGTGCTTGTTTGAGCAGAAAGTTGATTTCAGTTTCTGAAGAGAGAAGTAGTTAAGGTAACGGTTATGTTAGCAGTTAGTATCCAATTAAGCAACTAAAGTTGCTTCCTATTACAGCTAATGCTTACAGATGTCTGAGTTAGAGGCTTTACTAAGAAAAAAGTGGAAGGAAGGATACTAATGAAAAAAAAAATTACACGAGGAAAGATCACTTAAATAATGTATACCATTTTGTATCTATTTGTCCACCACCACCACCTCTTAAATAATTTAACACCTTGGTATTTACATGCCATTCTCCGATGGGGAATTTTAAGTTGAAGATTTTAGTACACCTCCATCCTTATAATGCAATGCTCCAAGCAGGCAAACAAACTGCATTGCAATGAGGGCTTACCTCACCTATGTTGTCCATTCAATATACACATAAAAGAGGGATGTAAATCTCAAGGCTTCAGTTTCATTTTAACTGCTAAGTGCATACCTCTGAAAGAAAGGTATGGCTTTATGTAATCAAGAATTTTTTCAAGAAAATAGTCTTCAAGAAATTGAAAAGACTATTGCAGTCTCATCTAGGTGAGCTATGAAGATTTTGCAATGAACTATTCAGTAATGAAGAGCTAGCTATTTGTTTCTAAATTATGTAGCTGCATTATGAAGTCGTGTTCCTCGCTTCGTGATGCAATTTGGGGAGAAAAATAGGATTGCTGATACGTTTCTGGGGCAGAATTTGCAGAAGCCTCTGAGTCGCTCACTCATCTTGCAGACAAAATACTCTGCTACAAGAAAAAAAAAAAAAAAAAGAAGGCCCGTGAGTGTTCTCAGTTAAATATATAGTATTTATGTATTTATTTACCTTCATCCTCTTGGAAAGCTGGCTCTAGGAGGTCGAGAGATTTCAGGTGCTGTGGCGTAGCTGCAGAAAGTGACATAATTTCACCTACTGCTTCATGGAAGCCCTCGTTGGCCCCGTCCCGCAGCAGGAAGGGCTGCACAGAGTATGCCATGTCGTACTCGATGTGGCCCATCTCATGGTGCGCCGTCAGGAAGTCATCCATGGTCACTTTGGTGCACATCTTGATCCTGCATGCCAGGGCAAAGCATTTGTGGTTAGAGATATGGTGGCTGGGCCACTGCTGTGGGCAAAGCAGCCTCCAGAGCCAGCGAGCACCCCACGCCTCGAGCAATTCTAGCATGTCATGAGGTTATCTTGCAAGGGTGAGGACTGGAGGGGAACTCAGCAAAACACTTCCATCCATCCACCTAGTGCACCAGGAGTATGGGAAAATGTCTGCTTTGTAAGAAGCAGGTGCTCCCTAAAACTTGGCAATAAGTTTGCTGTGCATGTTGGAGTGAGCATCCGTCGTCAAATTTAAGCAGATGGCAGTGTTAAAAAAACTGTGTCGGTCACTCCTGCTTTCATCCTCATGTGGGTACCATTTAATAAAGGAAATTATTTCTTCCAAATGCGATTTCCTTTCTCCTTCCCGAGAGTGCTGAGGATGGAGGCTGGCAGCTTTTATTACAGCTCTGTTGGGGACCAGCCTCTTTCACCAGGGAGCTGCAAGAGGGGATGGATTTTGCCCCAGGACACTTCACTGTGTGGGAACTTGCAGCCTCTCTCCTTACCGGAATATGAAATAAACTGATGTTTTTCATGAAACTCTGGAAGTCTGCCTACCAGTTCTGACACATCAACTAAAGGTAGCAGGTGGTGTCTCAGGAGGTTTTCATTTGCTGCCCAGGGACCTGTGCCATTGCTGCGGAATGTGTAGGTGACCAGAAATCCCAATGATACCAACAAGCACCTGCATTTGTGTTTATTCTTTAAGCCCTGGAACAGTCATTATTTTTCTAATTCAAGTAGATAATAGTCACTTCCCTGCTTAAATTTGACAGTAGTCCTTAGATCTTCACAGGAAAAGCTACACAGTAAGTCTTACAATCCTGCAGGCTCCCTGCTCCCTTGTTTTCCTTTCCTCTCTTATCAGACAGAATAAAAATAATGAATAAGGAACAATTAAATCTTAAAACAGCATGGTGCACCTTCAGTGAAAATATGAATGCTCTAGGAGATGGTATGAGAAAGGTTTATAATAGCTGCAGTACCTGTAGTCATTTTTGCCCATATCCCATGCTGTAGGATGGCAGACAACCTTCCTGTTGTCAGTCGGCTCTGTGAGCATGGAGTTTTTCCAGAAGCCCTCAGTCATGTTGTAGAGGCCAATGGAGCTGAAGAAGGCCTCAGCAGCTTTGAATATTTTCACTGCATCCCAGTTCTGAAAAAAACAATGACACCATTGACCATTTCTTCTGCATGGAGCTCGTTCCCAACAGTCAACTTAAAACAGAGCAGCTGAATTCACGCTGGTCTATCAGGGATTTCAGGTCAGCACCTGGCTTACTGAAAGTCAGGAGACAGTGTCCATCATTGGCACTTTCGTAAATGCTGCTGGGAATTGGACTTAAGTGTTTTCCCCACAAACATATAGGCTTCTGCACTCACGAGAGTCAGCAGATAGCACCTGACTCAGACCAGAGAAGCCTTTAGTAAAAGATAAGGTGGTGGAGATAAAAAAGGTCAGAAACACGACAGATCTGGGATCCATTTCTTCAGCCACTTCAGTCGGGAACAATTGTTTGGGGGAGTGGAGCTGCGCTTGTAGCAAATGTGTGTGAGAGGGGGTCTTGGCTGGAACCATAAAACCTGGCAAATGTATCTATGGGAGTTGTCTATCAGATTGTAACTGCACATTAATGTCCAGAATATTTCCAAATGCCACTCGGCAGTTTTATTACTCTAAATAGCAGGTCTGCATTGGCTGGGCTGGGTTTTTGCAGAGATTTACGTGGCAGATGGCTAATTTGGACAACAGTCCTAAATTAGGCATGAACAAGAACGAGTCCAGCCTTCATCCCTGAGTTTCTGTAAGCAATGCTTCTTTTCCTCATGGTGGTGCTTTGGTATAAGTAATTTAAGACTACGGGGGGGGGTCAGTTCTGTAAAATATGAGTGAGATTCATACACACTAATGCAAGCTGCTTATGAATCAAATGTAGTTATTCCTTCTCTTGCCAGTATAACATTTAAATGGAGCACTGCCTCTGTGAGGAGGGTAGAATTCAGGTAAATAATCGCAGTTCAAAAACTTTCATTTAATACCTTATTTTTCTATAAAAGGAGCATGATTTAGGCAAGCATACAGAGAGTTTTCTTCATCCACATTGTCAGTCTGGCAAAGGTGTCATGGTTGCTAACACTGTAGATCTCAAATACAGACCTTATGGTGCTATGCAGTTATCAAAAGATAACAGGCAGAATTGCAGTTTCCTAGCTGTACCCAAATAAACAAGAATGGCAAAAAAAAAAAAAAAAAAAAAAAGAACTGCAACATACAAACTATTTGATTATTGTAATGGCTGGCAAAGGTCATATTTGATAACAGCCAGTTCCATGAGTCCTGAAATATTTATATCAACAAAATATATCTCTTAATGGACAGGTGTCTCCGAGGAATACAGACTCGGAGCCAAGATTAAGCCAGTCAAAGAGGGTGGGGAAGAAAGAGAGGAGAACAACTAAGGGAAAGAAAAAGTACAGTGGAAAATGAATGAACATATTAAGGTGAAGAGCAAAAAAGGATGCAGAAAGCAATTCTTTGCTGGCGGCATGGCTACCTTTGGACAGCTATAGTTTTATAGACACAGGCTGACATGTGCAATTTTTATGCTATCTAAATTCATTACATAATGCATATTGCATAAAGAATTTATCATGTCTTACCTTTTGAACCATTGCATCAGTTACATCAATGTTTGGTTTGGCTGGATAGGGAACAGTCAAGGGATACAGATTTGTCCAAAATCTACCCCACATATCACCTTCAGAAGAGAAAGAAACATAGAAATACTTTAAATGGTTGACTATGTATTGTTTAAATTGTTAAAGACACTTCTATAAATTGTGTGATATCATAAGAAGGGACTCCTATATGCCTACACAGGTCTGATCCAGAAGTGGAGAGACGCAGTTCTGGGAAGCCACGAATAAGTTAAAGTCAGATCCTTTTATTTCCCAAAACTAGCTGTACAGTATAGTTTCAGGACTGATCACCTTCCAAAGGTCTGCTTAAAACTGAATGCCCATATTGTTAGCCCATGAGATTGCTGCCTGTTGTGCTCATGCACATTAAATTACAGCAGCTTGATGCTGCACACTTTGAAGGCAAAGTCATGAAATACCACCACTAACGGCAAGATTTGAAAGGGAAAGAATATAAATCCCTCCAAAATCCAATTTCAGAGGAAGACAAGTGCCACCAAGGGGAGAAAAATGTCGCTGTGCTATGCTGGAGTTTTGAGCTGGGTGCCCATGGCTCCAGCAGGCAGGATGCTTGCCTTCCCCACCTGCCTCTGCTGCTAAGCACCTCTGCCATCTCTGCCAGGGACTTCTTGTTTCTCCTCTCCCCTTCTCTTATTTGTACCCTGTTTGTTAATATTAAACAGGCAGATTACTCTGTTCCCATGTGCCTTGAAGGTGGTCGTCCTGTGTACAAGGCCAGGCTCACGCGACACGGCCGCGTTGTCGTACCCAGCAAATGAGCGGGGAGGCATCCTGTGGAGCTGATGAACTGGGAGCCGTAGGCCTGCTCCAGACGGTGCCTCACGTAGGCATGTAGCTGCTGGTACAGCGGTTTTATCTGGAGGCAGAGAAAGAGAAGGAAGCACATTAATTTCTCTTGTCTCCACCCCACTCGTCCCTCCTGAGCAGAGAGCCTCGAAGGTGTCTCTGACAAAATTCTTCCCTCATGAACCTGAAGCCTTTGGCATGGAGCAGCAAAAGGGACCAAGCTGCACCGTCCCTATGTGGTGTGTTTGTTTGGGGACGGTGGAAATGGGTGCCAGGCCCTAGTAGAGGCTGGCTGCAAAGTTTTTGCAACAAAAGGATCATGGGGAGAAGGACACTCCAGAAATTCATACAAGGCTATGTGCTCTCTGCGCCTTTCTTTTGGGCTTGTCCTGGCATTGCTGCAGAGGTAAAAATTGTCACCTATGACCCCCAACAGCTGCTAACCTCATGTGCACTGAGATTGGGCCATCTACAGCAGGTCTAGTCTTCTTCCTTCACAACATCAAAACATGAGCCTACCCTCACAAAACACAATCCGCTGTACTTGGTAAAGGCATTTTTCTGCCCCTACCTGCTCAAATGTCTTCTCCACATCTTGAACAAGCTGGTCACGGCTGTATTTATACTCTTCTGGGTAATCTGCTTCATAATTTGCCCTCCAGTAATCTCCATAGTCAGCATAACCTGTAAAGCAGGGAGGTGTTACCCCATGACAAAGCACATGGTGTGGCTCAGCCAGCAAGAGCAGCTCCCTGCTGACCCTGTGCAGGGCCACAGACTTTCCCCAAAACCAAAGCCAACACCAGGACTGAAATTCAGCTTCCAGTGGCACTACATCTTCCAGTCCGCTGAGCTCCATCGAGCCTGGAGACAAAATGGTTCATAGCTGAGGTCTTTTCCCTAGTGATTTAGAGGAAGGTGATGCCTGTGCTTGATTAAAATTTTCAATCTTTTTTTTCTTTTTTTTTTTTTTTTCCCTGTCCAACTCTTTGGAGTATAATGTCTCATGGCTGATCTCTAGCTCTAGATTGGTAGTTTTCAAGAAACAAGGTTTATAGGAAAGTAGGTGATCCAGCAGCAGTTTTACCAAGAGGCAGATAATGTAACTGCTTCAGCAGCTATTTTAGAAGTCCTGCAAAGAAAAATAATAGCAGCCTGCCATTGCTCCTTGAAAAGACAATACCCTGTGATTTGTGGAGAGATCTCTGACTGAAAGCATATTTCCCTTAGTGCAAAATCCTTTTAAAGCACCTGGCTGTGTCTGCTGCCCCAGACCTGCACAACCTGATCATTCCAATTGGGGCAGAAGTAACACTGCTTGTGGCTGGTGCAGGAAGGCCGAGAGGAAAGAAGAAACCTCACCAGGGACATACAGCAGCACTCAAAAGCTTTTTAAACTGAGTGTGTTTGCCCTCAAGTCACAAACAGTGCAGTTCTGGGAAAGGCAGTCTGTGTCTAGTGAAGGGCACTGATACATTATGGCATTTGGGAAAGTGCCACTAAAGATACCCCATTTTTGTTCCAGGCTAGTGACATAATTCTGATCTGGTCCTTGGCACCTGTCTGCACTACCTTTTATTTGGCGTCATGCACACTCAGAGCAAAATACATACAAAATGTTGATCATCAACGTGCAAAACAGTCTGGGCTGTGAATTCTGGGAAAAGTGTGCAAGACTGAGGTATACTTCTTAATTTCTGGAAGCCAGAAAAAAAAAAAAAAAAAAAAAAAAACAATAGGCAACTTACCATTAAGCTTTGCAGCCTCATTTTTAAGTTCAACATACTCTTCATATAATGGTCTCATCATCCTGCCAACATCAGCTCTCCAGCCTTCCCATGCCCACAGTCTTTCATGGTAATCTATGCTGTTGGCCATAATAGAATCCAGACCTGTCAGAACAACAAATATATATATAAGTACTAGGCCTTGAAAAAGCAGAATCTCTTTATTTTCTTTTACAGCAGGCAAATGAGCCAAAGCCAAAGAAATTTCATGAGCTAAGAAGATAACACTTTGTGTTTGATATACTAAAAAATCCCATTATTTTATTGCACCCTTTTTTGATTTAAGATTTTCCCCTTCTTATCTTTAAGAGACACAGAGCAGATCATGAGTCACTCAAATTAACCATGCTCTCTCCCTGCATCAGCTTCCCTTGCCTTGACCGTGTTTTTGAGACTGGCCTCAGTGCAATGTCGAACCCAGCAAGACTTGGATGCCAGGGGGGAAAATTATAGACTTTCTACAGTGTGGGCAAGCCCCGGGTGACAGGCAGACTGCCACATAAACTGAGCAGCCCTCTCCTGCTGCGGGCCTGCTGCAGGTCCCTGGACTCCAAGGTACAGTGAAATTAAGACTAAGCTTTAGATAGCAGGATATATCTATGGGAACTACAGCCTGTTTTCTCACAGTCATGGGTTTCCTTCCTCTTTTTGAACCCGTGATATGAAGGGCACCATATGGGCAGCTGTTAATACCATACCTGGCTCCAGCACCATGCAGTCGAATGGTGCGGTGGTTTTGCAGACAGTCCCAGTGCTGTAGATGGTACTCATTGTATTTAGCACGGTGTTCAGCTACAAATTAGATGTGAGATAGCCCATTAGAAACACGCTATGTGCACAATAATAGCCAGTTATGGTAATTCCTTAAAAGCTCGATTTGATGCCTCACCCACCAGCTTAACATTTAAGCTTATGTCTAAGCTCAGCAGAGATTAATGAAAGAATTTGCCTGAATGCATTACTGAACCAGGACCTAGCTGGAAAAGACAGATAATCTCTTGAATATATGATGTAATCTACAGGTCCTTAATATCCAGTCAGCAGATCTCTGCATTCGATGAACATGAACTGTCAATATACAGCAGCAATAAAGCAATAAAGTTTATCAGCACGCTCCCATGAATGTGGACCCACCTAAAGCCTCCCAGTAGCTCGTGTTTTAGAGCAAGAGCAAGAAGGGCCCCATCTGCAGAGGCTGTCAGGCTGACTGCTGCTTGCCAGCATGACATTATATCGCACCAATGCTTAACCTCCACCGCAGAGAAGCTACTGCTCGTGTCTTGGGTCAGCTGAAGGCCAAGTGCATCTGAAATCACCCAGCTCAGAAGCTATGCTACACGGCTGTATCTTTGTATCTTTTTTTTTTATGTTTTCAAGTTTTCATACCTCAAGAAAAGCACGCAGCACTTTTAGCTTTTCCTTTAGGACTAGGCTTTTCCGCATTTAAAGCTTTAAACCAGAACCACTTAAAGCTGTCAGTGGGAGGGGTTGTTGATGACTAGCTCTAACTTTATCTCTGTCAGCTTTAAAATGAGTGGGGACCCTGGGAAATTTTTGTGTCAGTGAAAAATATTTAAATATTTCTGTGGAATCCCATCAGACTGGAAAAAGTCACTTTTCAAGTGAAAATCAATCATTTCAGCCCCAAAGGCCATTTATCTAGGAACCTGCAAGTGTCTAAATGTGGACAATACTGAAGAAAATACCTCCTCAACAGCGATAGCATTACCATCAGTGCACTGCTGTGCTCAAAAATAAAAACATATTTGTATGATCCTCCAGCATTCCCAGCAAGGCAATCTGTCTTTCCAGAGAGACATCTCATTTAGACCAAACAGGATGTCCAGCCAGCCTGCTGCATTTTGTGTGAGGTGGTTAACACTGCTGATCCTAGCTGAAAAATCGCAGGATCCTTCCATAATCAGGACTGAAGGATCCCCTATCTGGGCAGTATGTTTCAATTTGAACTCCAGCAATAAGAAACTAATTCAACGCACAAGCGCTGGGCTATAGATCCCTTTTGAGTCTTCAGAGATGCTCAGCCCAACTCCTCATATGCTCATTATCCATACACATGAGTTTTATGTGAACTTTACAGTGGAAATGTCAAACCTCATTCTGAATCTTGCTTAATGCTGGCCTTCAGCAGCTTGCTGTGGAAAGGGGCCATTGACCTTCACCACTTTCAAGCATCCCAGGGCACCTGCTGCATAGAAGCATCCCCTCTCCTTCACAGTCTGACAATGCAGCGTGTGCAGGGAAAGAAAGGTTGCCTCTGCCTCCGCCTGTCTGGCTCGCTGAACATCCTTTCACCCATCTCCTGCTTATTGCCCTCGCTCTGGACTTGTCCATGCACTTGACACAGGTCCTCCTTTCCCTGTATGACTAACCTGGTCATTTGTGCAAGGGCAACCCTGAGGCGGGTGCGAGTTTGCAATTTATGGCACGGATTACACAGCAAGGTGATGACCTGAGAGGGAAGCAGTTTCCTGAGCCAGACGCCCCTCATATTGCTGAGGTCACCTAGCACAGGTACGTGCTCCTGTAAAAAGCATGATCCTCAGCCAAGCAGGGTGGTGACAGCACCATGCCCTTGCTCACCTGGCACAAATAAGCTGTGCTCAGCAACTTACCCTGCTGTATTTTTCTGGTGACAGCACGGAGGATCCCTTGTCCTGGAGAGACTGGATCTGGAGCCTGAGGAGAGGATCCTGGATGTCGGATAGTGGGAAGTTGCTGGCATTCCTGGAGGCCTCCTCGTAAAATGCAGACCACTTGGCACCCGCCTCATTCTGCAAGAGGGTCACACAAGCCCTGGGTTACTTCCCTGAAAGAGGGCAGCAGCCTGATGTACTCAACAAGCAAAAGTATTTCTTCTGGGGAAGAGCTTCATTTGCGGAGTCCACATGTGGACTGTAGGTTTAGCACTTGCACTGTGCAGCTGGAGAACTTTCTGACTTCACTTTCCAAATAAACATTTTTCTTTGGTGATAGCAAAAAGCAGGACTGTCTCCTCACAACATATTTGTTATAGTTGATCCAGCATCATCTAGCTGTGTTCCCTGATAGTTTAAATCACCATAAATTCTTCTTTTAGTGCTTCCTTTGGCTCACCTGGGCCTAACAAAGCACAGGTACAAGCCAAGGCCCAGGAGGGCTGTGACCCTGATGTCATTCCTCATTTCTGCTTCAGTAGCAGTAATAAGCAGCAGCCAAGATATTGATATCAAGTCTTCTCATGCAAATATCACTTTCTCCTGAAGTTTTAATTAATAAAAGATTATACATGGGCATGGAAGACTCTAAACAGGTGCCTAGATCAGGCATGCAAAACTTGAGAACATGAAAGCTACATGAAATTACTTTTTTCACTGTTGCAATTACATACATGTGAAACTCCCAAATTTCAGTGCATGAAGCAACACCATAAGAACATCGTTTGAACTTGAGACCATCTTTAAAAGGTCCATCTTATTCTTTTCATCTTTCTTTGTATATGTTTGTACATAGATTAGCACATCATCACCTGTCCAAAATGGCAAAAAGAGTAGTGCTAATTCACCTGGGCCCTTGGGATAATGTTATTAATTGTGCACATGACGATTTTTTGGGCTGTGAAGAGGGCACCTGCAATGCCTGTCCCACCCTGCTAAGACATCAGGATGCAACAAATGCACGGTGAGGCCAACCCTTTTTCCAGGGCTGTGCCCACGTTGTCCAGCACTGTGCAGGATGGACCAAGCTTCAGGCTCTGCTGGACAGAGACAGCAACAGGCATAACATGCCCATTCAGACCCCAGAATGCTTTCCAAACACTCATCCTTTTCAGGAGCAAAGCAAACAGATCCACCCATTGCTCAGCAGCTTGCAAAACTCACTGGGCAAGAGCTTAATAAGCACCCAGAGGAAGAGCAGCACTGTGCAAATCTGCATTTGAATTGCTTGTCCTGACCAGGGAAGAAGAGGAGCTCTAGGAGCAGTGGGGCAGGAGAGGGGGCTCTTTAGTTACAAAAGCTGGGGGAAAACAGTTTGCTGTCTGTTTTTTCCCTAATTAGAGAGACTGGTTGATAAGTCAGAGGAATAGTTATGAGGTTTGTGGCCCAATTTACAAGGAAAATGGATGGGAAGGAGCCAAAAGGGACAGTAGTCATTAACTCTGCTCCTCCAGCAGAAAGGGAGGAGGGGAAGCAGTGGGTTTATTACCAGCGCTACAAAAGAGATCAAGCAAGAGAAAACGTCCTCTCTGAGCACTGGACTAATTGGTTCTTATTGCTGGTATCTCCTCACTTATTATATTATCATCTCATTAATGCTGAAAGTGCTGTATGGGGCTTTCATTTTACGTGTTTGGAAACATTATAGTTTAAGTACCTGGTGCATTGGAAAACATTCCAGATTGACAATGATTAGTCATTAGGATTTCTTCCAGCAACCAGTCTCCTTGCTTTAATTAAGAAATACTATAATTAAACCATGTTTTAATTAAGCTATAAGACAAAGTGGAAGACTTGTACTGTTACACAAAAGTAGATGTAGGATGTTCAGCTTCATTTTTATGCTCTGAATTGTTTTTCTCTAAAACTTGACTTAACTTTAAAATGCAAGTAGCTACAAAACTCAAGGTGGTTTTTGTTTTTGTTTTTTTTTTCTTCTTCATTTTAAAGGTTCCAAGGTTATGAGATGCCAGGCTGCAGCACGGCTGTATTAGCAGACAGTCAGATCATGGCTGAGTGCTCTGAACAAACACAGTACTTGCCAAGAGACCCAGTTGACTGGGACAGCAAGATATTGGTGTTGGAAAGCAGGGCAAACTGTGCTACAAGGTGCTTCAAGTAAAAATGTTCTATTCCTTACTTCAGATAGATATTTACTTCCAAAGCAATGTTCTAGACCACCATGGTGCAAACTCCAGTGGTGGCTTTTCTAAATCTGTAATCTCACTTCATTTTTTTCCAGTTTAATACCCGCAGTCAGTCTACTAACAGCCAGGGCTATGAGATGAATGTGGTCAGTAGGTCTTCCCCTCTATAAAGAATGGGATCCCCTATACAAGACAGGGATAAGCTCAGGACATCAGTGAATATAGAGACAGGTGCCCCTCTCCATCCAGCTGATTTTGGGTCCAAATGTTCCTCCTTCACCTTTTCCCCCAACTTACTGGGGTGACTCAGGGTCATAGTTGAGGGCAAGTCCAGCCTCTGGCCATGTCAATGCAGTGTGAGGACAGCCCTGTCACCAGCCCTAGGCTTCAGATGTTGCTAATGGCCCAGGCACCTCCAGTGAGTTAAAGCAAGCTCCCAAAGCAGCACACAAATTTCTGTCAACCATGGTGGAACCAAAACAAACTGGAAAGTAACTATCAGATTCCTAAAACACTATTAAAACCCATAGAATAGAGCACTTACCATCTTTGTGGCAGTCTCCTCAGTAATGTTGGTGTTGTAGTCCCATGAGGCAAGGGAGTTTTCATAGTTGATGTCTTCTGCCCTCACATTGAACTCTTCCAGAAACATTTTGGCTTGATTTGTGACATCCTGTGGGATCACAACAGCGCTCAGACCACAGAGAAGCAAGACGTGAGCCAACATGTTCGTGTCCAGGCTGAGAACCTCCCAATGAAGTAGTTTTCCTCAGATGAGCTTCTCTACCTCCTTCTCATCAGCATTTATGCATGGCTAATGTGAACTAAAGAGGCTGAATCCAATTTTCCAGGCCTTTTATAGGTTTTATCCATTGAGGAGAGAAAGGAAAAAGTTTTTTATAAAAAGTCAAATAAACAGAAGTCAATGATTAACTTTGGAAAAACATAATTACTCCTACCATTTTATGGCCTTCTTATAAAAGGCTTTTACTTTTGGTTAATGTTTCCCAAATGCGCTGTCAATGATACAGCTGGTCACTTTATCTATAGCCTGCCAGTGTCTTTGGTAGCTCAGAATCTGTGAATCCTTTAACAGGTTGGTGATAAGCTGTAAAAATATTTAGAAACTTCACTGAAACACCAAGCCATGACCTTATTTCCCAGGCAGAAAGAAAATCCACTTAGCCCAACATAGGGTGGTTAGATGTTCAGGACCATGTTTTAAAAGTCTTTGCAAAGCCTGAGTAATTTGAAGACTCTTCCTCATTTTCAAAATGACTGGGGCATATAAAACTAGATTTTAAAGGTGTTTATGAACTATCAAAAAGGAGCAAGAGAAACAGTGGAATCACAGCAGCTTGTGCAGTGACCTAACTTTAACTATAAATCAATTTGATTTAAGTACTAAGATAACTAAGACTACTAAGATGATTTCAGTTAAATATCTAAATACGTTTGCTAATCCAGTTAGGGACTGAGTTCTTACTGCAAATCAATGAGAAAATCAATGCGTGAATTAGCTCTGGAAATGCAGCTTGGGTTGAGTGTTATTGATCAGACAATACCTTAGTACTTTTTAAATTAGCCTATTTCTGCTTCAGGATCACTTGGACTGGGAGATGTGACTGTGCAGAAACATCCATGGGGTTGATTTCCAGTTCCTAGAGGAGCTGCTCAGAAATCTTTACGAGCCTGCCTACACAGGGGCAGCAGCAATCAGCCCCTCCATTGCCAAATCATGAGAGAGAAGCTGCAGCCCTCTTGTTTGTGAAGGGCAGAGCACGGCATGGCCTCAGCAGGGCCACCACCAACAAGCAGCAGCTTGAAGGCCTCGAGAAGGCCTTGAGAAGACACCTCACCCAGGTGTTTGCTGGGAAGCAGCACTCATTACTCCTGTACTCTCCTTCCAGGATGCTAGCTTAACCTGCTCTCACAGGCCTACGCAAAGAGGAACTCATAGCCTCTCTTGGGACGTGATCCTACATTCATGCAACCCTTCCTCAGAGGTCACATTCTCTAAATGGCATGTTATTCTCGCTGATGCCGTCCAGACTCTCCACAATTTGTGCTTCTTCAAAGATGATGTCTAAAACTGATCATAACTGACACTTTATCAATTATCAGTAACACAGTCACTGTATCTGACACACTGTGGTCCCTTCTGGTAGCACTGCTGCTTGTCCAGCCCTTCCCTTTTTGCCTCTGTATATCTGGCTCTAGGGTGGCACTAATTAGAGCATTTTGAATTTCTCTGGGCTGAAGTCCATCACACTGATTTCAGGCAATTTTTCCATTTTTTTTATGATGATTTGGAATTGTAATCCTTCAAAGGACTCACAGCTTGGCAATGACCATAAACCTATTACCAGGTTTTCTATTCCTATATCCAGATCATTCAGGATACAGCAGGGCCCAGGAGAACTATCACTTTAAACAGCCCCTTTTCTTGATTGAGAATTATGGAGCCTGGTTTTTAAATAATTATGTGCATTTTGCAATTCTCCTCTGGTTCATCTTTCTTTCATTTGCCTATGAGATTGGTCATGTGGTGAAATGTTGATATTTTTTTGTTGTTGTTGCCATTTTGGCTGCAGCTTCTCCCTTATCCACGAACCCTGTTGTCTGTCAAAGCAGAGAATTATATCTATTACCTTGATATGATTTCTTCTTTTCCAGCAGAGAACAGGGACTATGATGATTATTTGCTTTAACCCTTTAATTTTCTCTTCTGTTCTGGTAAGGTAACCTTGCAATCGCTGAGCCTGGTACCTTTTGGCATACTAAAAGCAGGCTGACTGATTGAAAATTCCTGTTTTACATGCAGGTACTATATATATATATATTATTTTTCCCTGTTACAGTGCTCTAGCATCATCCTTGGGGCATCCTTGCTAGGCCTTATTTCCCTGTCATGGTGCCCGAGTAACCCATGCTCCTCACTCTGTCCTATGCCTGCTACCTGCCCATGTACTGCCCCAAAATCCTAACAGGTTCCTGCATGACCAAGGGATTTCCTGGTAGTGGGATACTTGGTAGGTACCTCAGGGGGGTTGAAGGGCATAATCTCATTTTGTATAGGGAGTGCACCTGCGCCTGTATTTAAGTGTCTGCACATGTTGCAGTGAGCCACCGCTGAAATATGGAGAGTCACATTAAAATGCAGTGTGAAATTTCTGTCTTACTTCTAGATATGTTTTAATGTATGCTGGGTCCTGAGCTGGGATTGATTTGTGTATCCTGCCCATCTTGGGATGAGCTGGGAGCATGCCTTGGGGTGGGCCTTCAGGCTGCTCTGGAAAGCTGGCAAGAGCACCCAGACCATTTGTACCACAGTGAAAAGGAAACAGCAAAATGAGAAAATGAAGTACCTGGAACCTTTTCAGGACATCCAAACCTCTATCAGAGGCTGTGAGGCAGCAGCCATTGGGCTTCAGTGATACAAGGAAACCAACTGGGAGTTAAGTTCTGGTCTCAACCAAAGATGCTGTTATATGTGATTGTGGCTAGTCTGCTGGGCTCACTCTGAGACTATGACAGTTTGCTACCATTATGGTGCAAAGGGTGAGGATAACCTGACATGATAGCATAGGCTCATTCGCCAGTTTGCCAGTTCTCCCCTCTGCCACTGGGGTCTGCAGCATGAGCCATGTCTCCCAGCTCCTCCAAGTCCCCTTGGTCTTTGTTGTCTGACATCTGTTTGAATAGCTGCCTGCTGCTACATGTATACTCAGCTGCACCATGACTGTTAGAGCTGTTTCTGCCTCACCACTCATGTCACTGGCTGAGCTGTACTGTGAAACTAGGGCTGGAAGAACAGAAATGCATTTAGGGCATGCCTCAATAAGAAAGCACTGAGTTGCATATTGGGCACCACACCCTTAAAATAACATCAAATACCATTATCAGGCCATTTTTTCCAGGCAGGAGTGCAGCTTAAGCTCTCTCGTATACTTCGTCTTCTGCCTTTCTGCCCAGTGCATAAGAGATGGACACAAGCAGTACTCAGAGACTGATTTTCAGAGAGGAGCTCAGAGGGGCTGTGGCTGCATGGCACTGGGTGCCTGGCCTTGAGCATCCCCTGGGAAGATGAGCAGCCATGGGAAAAGCTGTCCCACTGCCCATGCAGGGCTGCAGCTGCCCTGCTTCTCTGCTGTTTGCCGAAGAGCAGTTCACATCAGTTAAATACCTGGCAAATCCTTGCTCTGAGGAGTAAGGTAGCTTTGTAGAGGCAGAGATGGTCCGGATGCAGCAGCGTTGCTCAAAGAGGGGCTACACTGCCTCAGCGTCTCCTGCACATTGCTCAGGGGCAATCCCACAGCCTATCCCTCATCTTCATGTTCCAACTTGGGGGCTGGGCTAATAGCCCTTTTAATCCCCAGAGCAGCCTGTTTCCCACATGAGTAACCCTTCTGTATGCATGGCATCAGACAGCTCTCAGACAAAAGACCCTGTGGCCCAGCCAGGGGCAGGGCACTGCATAGCTGCATCCTGGTGACTGCCTGAGGCTACGCCTTGATAACTGACTGTAGCCCTGCAGCCTCCTGTCCCAGGACAGGCTGTTTCACTACCTGGAGTGCAGACCTAAAGAAAAATTGTTGCTTCTGGCCCGCTCCTTCCTGCTCCATGGGAGGCATGGGCTGACAGCTGTTCGAAGCGTGCTCAGCATCGCCAAGGAGGCAAGCACCTGGTGGGCAGGTGCACAGCCTGCATCTGAAAACATCAGGAGCTGTGGAAAGATGCTGGCAGCTGCCTGAAGCATCAAGAAACTGAAGTGTTTTTGCAATATTTAGGACAAAGCATTGAAGCTGAGTGGCTTTCAAGAAGGCAGAGAAGATCTTATAACTATGCAGGTTGAATCAGGATGTTATGAAGTGTCCTGCTTTGTGCTGGGGAAGGCCAGTCAGATTGAGACCACAGGTTAAGGAGACAGAGGGGAAGAAACCATGAAGGATCCCAGTATGCTGTAATCTTTACACCTTGCCCATTACAGAAAGCCACCTTGCTGTAACAGTGAAGGGGAAGTGTTGATCCTGTGATATGCAGCTTTCCCTCTAGGCAACCAGTGTTTCTCATTCCCTGCTCACTAAGGAGGAGGTGAGTGGTCCCACTTCATTTTAAAATGCCCATGTGTCCACACATCAGCATCTGCATTGTTGTTTAAATACATTGGTCCAAAGTCTAAAAATCCCATTGGTCCACAGCTGATAAAGGCTACATATGGTAATCAGTAGTAATTAAAATCTAAGTGATAGGAGAGCAGCAGAAGCTGATGGAGGGATAATACTAGAACAGAAAGGAGCTCGTGCCATTTCTCCGAAATTAAATGTTTTCTTTTTAACCATTGCTGAAGCTATTAAGATGCACTTACAGCTTCACATTATCATCTCTACAGGAAAGGGAAACAGCAGAAAGAAAGAAGACTGGCTAACAAATTCAAACTTTTCTGTATTATCTCAAGGCAAATCTGTTTACTACTAAAGCTGCTGACTTTGCTAAGAACAAGGTTGAACCCATATTGTAAATATGTAAGTCCTCCACACCATTTTATCTTGGTCAGAACAAACATCAATCCAGCCACAGAATATCAAGCTATAAATGCAAATGCATTATGGTAAGTGCATCCACGGTGCTTAATGTAATCACAAAACTGAACATACCGACAAATTTCTGCTGGCAAGTGCGTGCCACTGATCACTGTCAATGTACTTTAGCTTTATATAATTTGAAATCTGCCAAGTTTAGTCATTCAAACTGGACATATCTAACAGTGCAAGTTTTCATTAGCAACTGTCTGATAGCTTAGGAGGCTGCAGTGTCATTCTATTGCATACATCTCTTCTTGCATGCCACATTAAAAGGAAACAAAAACCATGAGAGGCCAAAAGAAACTGCTCATAGAAAACCAAGCTCAGATTGATCATTGCTAATGGATTGCAGAAAGTTGGTCAATTTTCTATAAAAACCTGGCACATTTAAAACAGCTAATTTCATAAGTCACAGGTTACTGCATTGGTGAAATGACCAAATGTCTGAGGGCATCTGATATGTGTTTTTAATAGTATCTAGAAAAATAGGCACCCACTTTTTACTGGGAGCTATTTTAGATCTTTGTTTCATTTCTGCCCCATTTCCTTTTCACTTTTTCCTTTCCTTTCCTTTCCTTTCCTTTCCTTTCCTTTCCTTTCCTTTCCTTTCCTTTCCTTTCCTTTCCTTTCCTTTCCTTTCCTTTCCTTTCCTTTCCTTTCCTTTCCTTTCCTTTCCTTTCCTTTCCTTTCCTTTCCTTTCCTTTCCTCTCCTCTCCTCTCCTCTCCTCTCCTCTCCTCTCCTCTCCTCTCCTCTCCTCTCCTCTCCTCTCCTCTCCTCTCCTCTCCTCTCCTCTCCTCTCCTCTCCTCTCCTCTCCTCTCCTCTCCTCTCCTCTCCTCTCCTCTCCTCTCCTCTCCTCTCCTCTCCTCTCCTCTCCTCTCCTCTCCTCTCCTCTCCTCTCCTCTCCTCTCCTCTCCTCTTCTCTCGTTTCTTTTAGCCTTGCCTTGCCTTGCTTTGCCTCGCCTTGCCTTTCTTCACTTTTCCTTGTCTTCACTTTCCTTTTCCCAAATGTCGGGGGTTAAACATGAAAAACTCTTCCTGTCAAGATGTGATAATCTTGCTTGGTCAAAACGGACACACGGGTTGTCAAACCAGAAGCTCTTGTGCTAAATGCAGTGATTTGCATTCATTTTGGAAATATTTTATTCCAACAGCGATCCGAGTCTTGTCTTGAGGCTCACTGTGCCCACATCACCCTTCTCTTTCATGAACAGTGTCAGAAACAGTGAACTAGCTTCAGTTGTCTCCCCTCAAAATACAGAACAAATGAGGCCCTTTGTGAAGGCATAGTCAAGAAGGTGTTCTTCATGGAGGCCAGCGTGACAGAAGCAAATATCTGTACCTGGAAGAGTAACTAGGAGCATACAGTCTGCAAGAGGAACATGAGGGAACCCCTCCAGGATCTTCAACACAGCAGAGCCTCGGGGGGAATCCATGTTTGAGTACCAGATTGCAAGGTGGGATAATAGGGAAACATTTAGAGGAGAGTGCAGCAGACAAGCCACACCTCCAAGGACTTTGTGGAGGATGAGAAGCAAATGCTGAGGTGGCAGGACAGGCTTCAACCTGTTTATGTCCAATGCAGAGTGAGTGTCAGCTTGTGGACAGAGTTGGATTTCCTTAAAGCAAGTGGCAGAATGGGTCTGGTAAGGTATTTAGCATCTGCCCATGGTTTGTCATCTTCCCTGAATAACTGAGTAGATGAAAAAGGACTACTAATTTCATTCACACAACCAGTCTGTGGTCGATGCAATGCTCAAGGTTCTGCACAGGAAACAGATGTGTCTAAATCAACCCAGTCCTTAGTCTATGAGCAGCATTTTAGAGTTCCTGATGTCTCCAGTGCTCCAAGCATGTAGCTAATGAATGGCAGTGCAAACAAGTTACACGTGCATGGGTTGTGTTTATTCTAACCCACACATCAATACTGTCTCATAAGTAAACTGAACAGAGCTGCAACGTCCTTCCTAAAATGTCGACTCACTGGGGATATGGAGCTAATGATAAACACTGCAGATCTTCAAACAGAACTTCTCTGCCCTTACTGCTTTATTTAACTGAATTTTCTTTTTCCTCTCCCTCTCTTCTCAAATGCAGCTCTTGAAAATAAAACAATCCTGTCTGGGGCACACCATGTCCCTTTGAGGAAATTCATTGGCTGAGCACAAATGTAACTGAAAGCAGACTGACTCACTGCTTTTAGGAAGTATTTTACCATGTATTCTATGTTGCTTGTTTCTCACTTTTCTGTTTATTATCAGGTCTTTCGATGGCAGGTGGTTTAGGGAAAAAAGCAAAACTTAAAAACAGTGAAAGTTACATAAAACCTCTGGGCCAGATCCTCAATGGATATAAATTGTCTTTGTACCATTTGCAGGCTCAGGAGAACAGGCTTTACCAAATCAAAGTGCTCTTTGTTTTCTAATAGGTTTCTGCTGCACAGGGAGACCAGAAAGGAGATTTGTTTCTTCTGTAGCACTGTGCCCTTGGTTAGCCTCATTTGCAGGAGCTATTTCAGTTAAAAAGTTAATACCAACACTGACTTCTAAGTATTGCTGTGTGATACCTGTCTGTTCATGTATCATTTACTTCTCTCAAGCCATTTTCTGTCAGCACAGAGGCAAGCAAGATGTATGCTGTAGCTGAATTTCATATCATCATTAGCAGAAAATTACACCAAACTGCTATAAAGTAATTACAGTGCTAGGAGGTGAGCCAGCAGGAAGTCAGTGATTAAATGTGTACCACCAGAGTCAGCCTACACCACTTGGTGTTTTGTTCAGAGGCTTTCAATCTGTTTTCCAATTGCTGGCTAGTGCCACAGGCTGAATCAAACCTTCAGTCGGGCCCTTCTTCATACCAAGTGAATTTTGTTCCAGTCCCATATAGCACAGCACAGGATAACAGTAATTTTTAAACGGTAGCTTGGGGTTCCTCTTGCACCACTAAGCTCTTCTTACTGAAATCTTTCAGAGGCTCTTCCAGAGGTGCTGCAGTTACAGCCATCCATTGTGGTCAGGCTGCAGCATAGCTATTTGTCATACAAAGAATGTGAAAAGCGCGAAGGTTTAGAAATGATGTGATCTGAATTACCTACATAAAACTCTGCCTGAGTGAAAGACCTTGGAGCAATGACTGAGGAAGCAATAATAATACCGTACTCTGTATCTTCCCTCCAAATGATCTCAAACACCGGTAAGCTTAACCTTTGGCATTCCTGTGAGAAATGCATCCCCATGTTGTTGACGGTAATTTGAAGCACCAAGATGTTACCATTAATAACTGAGGAGTGAGTGGCACACCCTCTGGGGCACAGAGAAGTCACGGTCCTCATCCAGAGGGGCCCTCCATCAGGACACAAAAGACAGCAATCAGAAAGGAGACCAGGTGAGACACTTGATCTGTGGGCTCCATAGTTTTATTTCACATTTTGCCCTCCTCTCCCCCTCCCTCTCTCAGCTTTGAGTTCCACCCTCTCAGCCTCCTCCCTTCTGCTCACAGTTTCCCTGATCTCCCCATTCCTCCTGTTCTGCTCACCCCATTCCCAAGAGCCAGAGCAAGGTCAAATGGAAAAACAAAGATGATACAGCCAAAATGCCGAAGAATTTGAACTGTGGGAGATGAAAAACCTTCTCACCCTTCAGGACACTGGAGGGTCCTTTACGAGGAGCTTTTACCCAGTTTTACCCTGTTCCTATGGGTGAAGGATCTCCAGATGCACAGAATAACCTGAATAAATAAGTGGGCTTTCTAATATTGCCTTCAAACTTTACACTGAAAATTAGATGGTCAGATCCTACCTATAGTAGCGTGAGTAGCTGTTTGGTGACTGCAGATACTGTATTTTACTTAACACACTTCCATTCTGTGTGCAGTTATCCACACAGACAACTCTCCTTCACTCAGGCCTAATACTTCTGAAATCAGTAAGAATTTTATTACCGGTTTCAATGGGAACAGGCTTAGGGCACAGATAGCCTATTCTGAGTGCATGACTGATGTCAAAGTAATCCATCAATGTAATTTAATGGCTGGTATTTGGTGCCCTCAGCTTCCAGACCCATAGGAAACCCAGGTCCGAATGCTCTCTGCTGACACAGCCTACATGTCCTTATCTGGGTAGGATGCAAGAAGACCTGTAGCCAGTGCTACAAGTGCTGGACCTTTTCAAAAGGTAACCAGATACCACATTACGTGTTCAGCTGACCCTGGGTTCACTATGTCCCTGGGAAATTTGCTCTTCTTTTATTATTAAAAAGCATAAAGAATTTTCAAAGAACTGCAACATGCCCTCATATATTTAATGAGAGACGGGCCACTAACCACAGGCTACAACTTTGGAAAATCTCCCCTTTCTTCCAACTTTTAAGTTCAACAAATTTTAAACTCTTGCAACTTTTAATTTCCAGGTCATGTAATCTGTTACTTTGTAAAGTGAAAAACCTGTTTAGTACCACCAGATCTTTGCTAGTCCTAATGCTATAGTTGACCCCATCACTTCCTAACCTGCTCTTATGGAGGCTGTGAAAGCTTACTTTTTTCTCCCCAGTAAACTAAAACCTTCATGCACTGATCACTATCCAATCCAAAAGCATACTGTGGATGAGCAAACAGAAGTCAGCTTACAGAGAAACTTTTGCATATGGCTTAAAAGAAAGCCCAGCAAGGATTGACAATGATAGATGATCTCCCCTGTGACATCCAAGAATAATGTAGTTTCACATTTACATTAGGGAAAAACAACCAACAGACACACTTAAATAATCATTAAAAATTAAACACTTGACATAATGCAGATTTCAACCCTGTTCTGCCACACATCTTTTAGAAATCATTAATGGATATCATTTGAGGTCTTCTCATTTGCTTCGCTCATGAACAAAAGCTTTGTAATGGAGGTTCCTGTGTATCTGTTATCAGCAAAAGGTTCTCTCGAGGGAAATTAAGTGAAAGGACATTTTTCTTGTCTTCATATTTGACATTCAGGAGTAGTGACGAGATAAGGTAGGCATGGGAGTCTTTCAAAAGAGCGCCAGATAGCGATGGCAGCATTTCATAAGGACGTGAACCGTTCATCATCTGCTGAAAAGACTCCATTAATGTGGCCTGCTTTTAAATCCAATGTTTCACAAGGAATCCCATTTTCTATTGTTATTGTTACTTCGCCTTTCTCTTCTAAGTTTTCTCTCTCTGTTGACTCTTTATTCTTTCTAAAAACAAGGAAGAGAAAATTGTCTTATTCTATTGACCTGCAGCACTCCACCAAACTCACACAGACGGAAAACAGCACATTTAGTTAGAAGGTTGTTGTAGGTTACATACTGAAAGGCATCGTCTGGCACAGAGGCTCCCCAGCATCATTTGCTCTTACATCAACTTTAGCTGTATTAGCTCACAACCACCTTTACGTGCAAAAGCAGGCAGCTACCTGCACAGCCTCTTTGCTGCTGTAAATACAACACTGAAGGGGGGAGGCCTTCCCTTCCTGGGACTGGAAACTTTGGTTTAGTGGTTCAAGGTCAGGACTGGGAATCAGAAAACCTAGGGTAAACGTGTTGTAAATATGTTATATGTATTACTTGGGCTACTGGTTCTGTGAAATGACTGGAGGTTGCAGAAGTAAAACCTGGTGTAAGAGAAAAATGGAAATAAAAACCAACTCTGAATCTGTTTTTTTGCCTGAAGTCAGGAAGGACCACACTACACACCTAGTCTGGCCCTGTTGTATGTCATAGATTTCAACCAATGATGTGGATAAATTAAAATATACTGTAAGAAACAAATTGACTTCTGACTAAAGCCTCCACTGGTGGAGACTTGAGTGTCTTCAGACTCCTTGACAACCTTCTCCAGAAGTTAGGCACTCTTCCAACCTAGTATCTTTTTATACTTTTGTTTTCTAGACTAAGCAATTTCATGGGTTTCACTTTCCTGGCTACAGTTCTCATGACAACCATATTAAAATAGTTAAATAAAATTATCTTATAAAAAAAAAAAAGATGTAATAGAGAAGTATCAGTCAACATGTCATAGTGTTCCTTCAATTCCAGATTTATTCTGACCTTGAGATCCACTAGTTCATAGTTGAAAAACCTGCTGTACTTTACAGCCTGCAGCATCAGCGGTTTCAGAGGATAAGAAACTCAAAGGTCAGCTCCACCGCTTCTTCCTATCCCACAATACATACTGTAACAATCTGACTCAGGAAAAATCATAGCAGCCTGACTCAGTATAATATCAAATAATAGTGATATTAAGAATAATAAAATGTTATTGGCCTTTGGGAGATTGTTGGCATTACAGGCTTGCTAAAAATAACTGTGGGGATAGTACTGGAAGCCTCTGACCTCTGACTGACTTATCAGCTCTTACAGGGATGAGAGTTCTTTGATTCAAAAAGTGTGGGCACAAACATAAAGAAAGATGGTTACTAAGGTGTGCATTCAAAAGAAAAGGGAGGAATAGAATAGGAGTGTAACTTGTTGCCATAGGAATTCAGAGAAGCTAAGAATTTCTTAGTCCAAGGAGGGACTCAGCAAGTCAAGAGAAGATAAAACATCGTGGGTTACTCAGAACATGAAGACCAAATCCATCTCAGGAAGGCCACCAGCTGCAAAATAGGTGCTGGGTGAGTAACAGAGGGAAGCATTTGTGTGCTCACTCTGTCCTTACTCTTCCCAAGACAAATGTTTTTGGTCTTTGCTGAAGATGGGATTTTGGAAGCAGGGCTGTCCATCAGACTAACACATCATACACAGTAAAGAACAGAACAGAACAGAAAAAAGGGAAGGGAAGGGAAGGGAAGGGAAGGGAAGGGAAGGGAAGGGAAGGGAAGGGAAGGGAAGGGAAGGGAAGGGAAGGGAAGGGAAGGGAAGGGAAGGGAAGGGAAGGGAAGGGAAGGGAAGGGAAGGGAAGGGAAGGGAAGGGAAGGGAAGGGAAGGGAAGGGAAGGGAAGGGAAGGGAAGGGAAGGGAAGGGAAGGGAAGGGAAGGGAAGGGAAGGGAAGGGAAGGGAAGGGAAGGGAAGGGAAGGGAAGGGAAGGGAAGGGGGAAGGAAAAAGAGCAGAATAGTTCAGCTCGAAGAGACCTACAAAGACCATCAAGTCCAACTGCCTGACCACTTTTGGGCTGACCCAAAGTAGGGTCCTTCCCTGGGTAGGCACCAAATCTGTTAGTAGAGAGGGAGGTGTCATACTGCTGTGATGACAGGAGAACAAACATAAAGTTGGGAGATAATGTGTCTGATCCAGTTCACTGTAAAGTCAGTGGCTACAGACACATGGTGCTCTGCTAATGACTGCAAACTACAGGCAGCTGTGGCCTGGATTTTTACATGTTGGCAGTGATGCACAGTGAAAACCTAATTAAGAAAATCTTCCAGTTCAAGAAATGACACGTGAGTCTAACTCATTAAGGAAGCTCCATTAGAGGCCAATCATGTGCTTCCTTGATACCCTGTGTGTGAGCAGGCTGAAGCACTCCCTTTTGTGCTTATTTGAATTAAGGTACTTTAAAGGCCAGTAAAGACAAAATGCCAGGTTTATGAGAAGTCAACACTGTCCTTGGGGCCAGATTTCCAACACAGCTTACTAGGCAACATAGCTGTGTTGCCTAGTAAGCTGTGTCACTGTGTCAGCTCTGGTCAGGTTTCCAGGAAAACTCATTACTGGCTGTTCTGAAGTCTTTTCACGACTTATCACATACTTCAGTGCCTGAAGAAGAGATGAGCACTTTTGAAATTCACTTCTCTAATGTCTGGCTCTTCTATCAAGAAGCCAAATAGCTCAGACCATCCATTTTACCTCTCTAGTCTTTCCAACAGTAGACAGAAAAAATATACATTTGTTTTACCCTCTCATTCCTTCAGCTCTGCCTGCAGATGCCATTGAGTTGAAAGGAGGATTATAATTCAACCATGGATAACTCTGCTCTCAGGAAAGTCTATGCGTAAAGACAAGGTAGGGGAACAGAGGAGAGAGTGAATAGGTGCCTAATAGAACTGTTCATGCTCAGCTGAGTTTTTCTGTAAACAGGATGGGAAAATGTTGTCTTTCAGTCTGATATAAAGTAAAAAGGATTATTTTAGCTAGAAAAATCATGGCTATTTAGCATAATTTATTTATGTTACACTCATCTGAAATGTTTAGTGACCCCCTTTGAGCTAGGTGTTATATAGACTCACAGAGCCATGATACTACAAAGATACACTGAGGGTAAATATGGGCTTCAGGAACCAACAGTGCTCCAGTTTTACAGATGAGGTTGCCTAGGTTCAGGGGATAAAATAACCCGAAGGTTATGGAAGGTTGTGACAAGGTTTAAACTATACATGATCTCAAGTGCCTGCCCTAACTCTTTCCCCAGCAGCATATCTCATCTACTATTTGTTGAATTTTGCTTTTGGTAACAGAAAGGGGGGTCACAAATTCATGCAAATTTTCTGAATGCAAAATATAACTGAAGGGATTCAGGCTACCCATCTCTCTATTAAAACCACTTATCCCTCACAAAAAGTCCTGTTCTTCTGAGGTCTTTTAACATTGCTTTTTGAGGTGATGAGGAGGCAGAAAGGAAAAATCTCTGCAACATACTGCTTTTCACATGTGAATCCGTTGTCCTGATATATCTAGGGATATATGATTTTCTTGCTGATGTCAGAACTTTGCATTACCCTAACCTTCAAGGCAGCCTAAGTCATGGTAGAAGTTCAACTATTTCTTACTTCCATGGCAGGATCTCAGCTCAGATGAGAAATTTCCATTCCTCATGCCCATCTCTGAACCAACAGTGACGGTGGGATCAAAACCTCCACAAATCTCTGACCCACTTCTACCTGCTCACACTAGGACAGCATGAATAACCTTCTCTGTTTCACCACTGCTGCCACAGGGCAGAAAATGAGTGACAAAGGGAGCACCTCTCTCTCTTACCCTGCCAACAAACAGCAGACACCTAGGCTGGTGAGATCTGGTCATGAACCTGTGAAGGGCTAGGTTGCTCAGACTCATCAGGATGTGAACAGAAGGTGAGATGAGGCACCATCTCATTGGGCAGGCCTTCTTCAGCCATACCTTAACCATTACTGTGTCCTCTACTTAGGCTTCTCAAATTGCAGCAGCACTTTTTCTAGCCTTGTCAGTTTGTGACACTGTGGCCTTGGAGGGGGCACAGTCACTGGCAGGCTTCTGTCCCTTGGTAGCTATTTGGCTACTCTGTGAGAAGAGATTCACCTACAGCACGCTAAATCTTGAGAAAAATGACAACAAAAGTCTGTGTAAAGCTATTGTCTTTACTTAGATGACCTCCAGGATCAGGCTGTTATCCTCCCTGTTTCCAGTACCCCAGCATTACTAAGGCATTTAGTTCACAGTTAAAAAAATTTAAACCCTACCCTCAGAAAAGGATACAAAGGCTACCTTTACCTATGGATGGAGCAAGGACACAGCTACAATTTCTCTGAGGCAGACTTGAAAAGCACAACCAACCCAGCTAACTTAATTTGCCAGTCTGTAGTTAGAAGAAAAGCTAAGCTGCTTACTTCTTGCGCTGCTGAATCCCTGCAACAACGAGGAAAACAATTCCGGCCACAATGAGACAAAGAACAACACCAAATACAATAAGCCAGACAGGTGTGGAGGGCTCAACAGGAGGTGCCAAAGTAGAGGGTATCTTCAGGAACTGCAGCGTTTTGTCACTCAGTAGGAAGGCATTGTTGATTCTGTTCCGGTTCATCCTTCACAAAAACAAAAAGCATCACAGCTCTTTAAAAAGGTATTTTATAAATAATAAAAAAAAAAAAGATAGAAGAAAAAAATATTTTCACGTGTGTGCTGCAAGTCTGTCGGGGTTGAATTTGATCCAGCATGATGTTGGTAGGATTACACAGACCTTCACTTTAGCATAGATCCTGTCAGTAATCCATAGATACCCACACGCTTATGGGATTTTGAATACCAGACTTCCTTATTCATTTATCTGAAATATTGGAAAATACAGATGAGACTTGAAGTACAGTATTATTAGTTGTTTGTGGTTTGGACCACATGCTGAAGACAGCAATCTAAAATGGTGGCTCTGTTGTCTTGTTTATGAGACATTCAAGGATAGTGTGGGACTGGTGGAGCCACTCTGCAATGCTCAGAGGATTTCCTTATCAGTGCCCCTTGGTTCCACAAACTGAACTGTCCTGCCTGTTATAGGCATGTACATCTACTCTTGCTGCTGTAGATTTTCTTAGATCCATGAGGCACTGGTTATTATTTGATCCAGAAGAATCCATCCCCATTGCCAATATACCTTTCTTCCCTGTAGGATGTAGTATATGGATTTGCACTTTGCAGATGTTTTCTTTTATGAGAAACAGTAAGTCTGAGAAATACACTTTTTCAAATGAGTAGTACAACTGCTACCCTTGAATGGATATCTTCACTCATATTCATTACTTTTGAGCATTTGCAGTAATTTCTGGATCTGAATCTAAGTGGTCTCAAAAGGATTTAGCAGTATTTTTCATTAGCTTTTGCAAGACATTTGAAAATTTTGACAAAATTTATTACACATATTGGTGTTCGGAGATTTTTGATTGCAGTTGTATGATTCACATCATCTCTTTCTTGTATACAATTAAATTAATTTACCATAAAACAAGTATTTCTTAAGAAATATTTCCCATAAGATATATGGTAAACAAAGGTAAAATTTTTAAAATTACTCTTCTTGGAAATCATCACGTTGACTATCTCTTAAGCAGGAAATTCTTACCCTTAACGGAAAGCTAGCATTCCCGGAGAGGACTGAAAGCCATGGCATATTGTAAGACTCATTATATGGTAAGCCGCATGTGATTTAAAGAGATTTTCACCCTTATTGATATAAATGGTTCTTTGTGAGCAGCTGAAGTAAGCGTTGTTCACCCTTCTCTAATGGCTGGAGTTACAGACTTCTGTGATGAAAGATGTGCAGGTAACTACAGGTGCTTATTGTGTTTGTATAGGCAGAAATATATCCATGTATATTTATGCAAGATCTTGGGAACCATACAGAGCTTTGAGAAGGTTTGCCTTCCTCTTTGTTCTTAGTTTCTGGAGAACCTCCTACAATAAAATCCTGGTCCTCGTTAGCATTCGTACATGATGCTGTACTATACAAAGAATTAGAATAATAGTTTAGTATGGAAGCCTGCAGTCAGAAGCAATTGAATTTTCAAATATGTAGCTTTATAGAACACTTTAATTCTTGTTTCTGTGTTAGGTAGGAATTACAACTTTTTAAAAATAGCATATTCTTTTTTTGGGTGAGACACAACAGTTAAAAAAACAAACATGCTATAGTAGTATCCAATTTCTCCTTCCAAGGGGGCATATAAAAGACTTAAGTAAATCAGCTTATGCTACTGAATGATTCAAAGAATAACAGAAATGGAAAAGGAAAAAAAATAAATCTGCATTCCAGCACTCTTAGAGAGCTCCAGTGAATAAATAATCTGCTTCCTCTACTAATGCTATGAAACTATTGTTTGGTGCCTCTGCAGGAAACAGTTTAATCTACTCATAAGCTTAAAAGTTAATCTTTCCAAAAGAACGCATGCTCATTCATCAGGAATTAGGCATTACACCTCCACAGAGATAACGTGAATTTTCAAGACAAAGTACAGAATGTCTAAAAACAAAGAGGTCTGTTTTCCACTCAGTGCTTGAGAAAGATATGTGAGTTATGCTGCCTGTGGGAGTCATCCCCATAAACCCCTTTTGTAGCTTTGATAGACCATTGAAGTCAGGTTTTTCGCTCTTCAACTCCACACTCTTGCTTTTACTGGCTACGGAATGTGATATTGAGTAGAAAGTGAACTGATTTGTACCACACGGTACTTTGTACAAGTAATGCTCAACTACTGTAGCAACTAGCATTCCAAAAAGAGCTGGAATGAGAATAATAGGAGTACAAGGTTATTTAAACCAAGCTGGGACACAGCCAACTGTTCTCATGAATAGCTCACATGAGCTCTTCTCATGTGAACATTGACTTCTACAGGAAGCCTGAAAAATTGTACTTGATGAGAACCTAAAGGGAGCCCGTGGTTACTAGTCCTGGTGCATGCAGATGGTCATATAACATGCAATGAGCATGAAATGATATAACCTCCCCCCCAAAAAAAAGGCTGCAATCCTGTCACCTGAGGAAGAAGGCTCTCTCACTGGGAAATGTAGCAGCCGGATGCCAGCAGTGCTTCTGCCATGCACAGGATACCAAATTACAGCTTGGGCTCTGGGAAGGGGTCTAGCTTTCATCCAAAGCCCCAGCATTAAGAGAGGCTCCTTCCACAGTTATAATCCCAAGGTTCACATGCTTTGAATTCTGTGTGCCTGTTAAAAATCCTGCTAATCTTACATGCCTGAAAGAGTACTGACCCTTTGGTGTTTTAACTACTTCAATTAGTTCGTCCTTAAAGAGGCAGAGTGCTTATTGATGGCCCCAGGAGAGAAAGCATCCTCAGTCAGCAAGAAAGGAGAGGCTGCGGAAGCAGTGACTGTACCTGATGGCTGCCTCTACCTCGCTTCCTGGAACAGTTGTTGTATTTTTGGTAGAATCCGTGACCACAAACCAAAATGACACCCGATCTGTCACATTGCAGAGCAGCACATTGGAAATTCTACAGATGGTTAAAAAAAAATATAATAATAATAAATTAAAGAAGCACGGGAGTAATTATTGAAATATTTCAGATTTTCCTAAAATACTGCTTTCACCTAAGGAGGAATAATCTTCTAAAAAATGTAATGGTTAATGCCCAAGGAAGAAACACCACCCATGGCATTTCCCATTTCCCAATCTGATTGAAAATATGTAAGCTTATTGAGACCAAAGTTGAGCCTACAAGTGAATTTCTGAATCTACTACAAACTTGTCTGAACTTGAACATACATTTAGTGTAACAACCCAGAAAAATAAATTTCTGTATCTTAATCATCTGGGCTTTGAAAAACAAAAAAAGCAAAGCCATATAATGAGATAAACACATTGATGAAATAAGAATTTTATTTTTGACAACCAATGCTACAGGAGCCAGATGTGGTGATTCCCCATACAATCTTCAAGTGTGTGCAGTCCTTCTACAGGGTATACTTTCAGGAGGGAGAAGAGGAGGTCAACACAGAAGGAAGAGCAAAAAAAATGGTGTCTTTAACATCTTTCTGCACTGTCAAGCACAGAGTGGAGGCAAAAGACTGAAAATAAACATCATACTGGCACTGATCTATGCCCTCTAGGATGTGCTATGGCATATTTACTTCATCTGTTTCAAAGGAAGATTGCTTGGTTTTATGTGAAGTTAACAGTGGAAGGCCATAGGCATGCAGCTTCTCATTGCATACGATGTAAAAAGTGGGTGACATGTCTTTAAAATGCTTTTTTTCAAAATCTTATAAACTTGTAATCTACCACTGATACTAGTAAGTGTATTAAATGAACTATAATTAGAAATACCTTGCAGAATGATATCACCACGAGTGTTAAAAATAAAGAATTAAAGGCTAATACATGTATAACAAAGTGACTGAGAATAGATGGTGCCTTCATGTTCTTTGGTCTGTTCCTATTTTTTATTCATATAGCTGAGAAACCAGCCAAACACACATGTGATATACAGAAATTGCTGTAAATGTAGCATTTATTACAGCATGGCAAGGAATATGATATGTATCATAAAAGGACATCCAAAAACTTGAAAGACAGAGAGCTAGAGAAAGAAAAATAGAAAACAACAACAAAACATTCTGTACCATTAATAAATAACCCTTTGGCTCAGGATTCAGATTTCCTGGTCATGCCCAAGCAGTGAGCAGATATTCCAAAAGCCCACGAGCAAGAGTTAGGACTATTTCTATTGCCAGGGAGCAGCCCAGCCTTGGTTCACCTTTGCATAAGGTCTGCCTGGCCACAAGCATAACAAAGCTGCCCTGTCCCTGTTTTGTTGGACCCCACTTGGGACAACTGGACTTCAACTACTATCTGCTGTTACAGAGGAGACCCTGCTGTGAGCCAGCAAAGAAGAATGCAGCTCCTCTCTTAATTAACTACGTTGATGCCCATTATTATCACTGGATTCAAGGTCTGGACTGTCCATCATCAAAATGCAAATTTTAACATTTCCTTTCCAGTTTCTGCAATTTCCCAGGGTGACAAATCTCCCACTGGAAGCAATGACCTGCCACAGAGCTCTGTTTTGTAGTGCCATCTTCTGGCTAATTACAAACTTAATTAAATGACTGCTAAGAAGACTTCAGCAATGGTCTGAGGAGCAGAAAGCACAAAGTAGGAAAGAACGTAAGGTAACAAATGCTGCCCTTAGGTGCATAGTCTCCAGACAGGAGAAGGAAAAAAAAGGGGGAAAAAATAGAAAAAAAAAGAAAAAAAATGAGATAGCTGTTAAGGCAGGACAGGCATTGGCTTGTTCACAACAGTTCACTTTGGATATTTTGTAGAAATACTTCTTACTAAAAGCTTTTTTGGGTGGTAGGTGCTTTTTTTTTGTTCAGGTGCCCGAGTGTTTGGGTAGGGCAGCCTTTAATTTTACAGAGAAGGTATATATTCCACAGAGACATGCAATAAAATGGAAAGCAATGATTTTGCAGAACTGAAATACCCACTTTTACCTCTCAGGAACAATGTCAATTTTGCAAATACAGAGAATTTTCTTGGATAAAAGAGGAAAGCCATCCTCTGGGATTTTAAAAGATGTTCACATCAGTTTGCTGGCAACAGTCAGAAGATGAAAGTAGATTTATTCCACTCAAAATAAAAGCAAAGCACAAAATTTACAGGAGGGGAAGAAAAAGTGTCTACTTTTGGCTGGTGGATGACAAACTCTTGCTGACTTCACAGAATATCTAAAAATGTTTCTGTGGAGGAAGTTTTCCATCAGGAGAATTTATAACAGTAGGACCTAAATCTTCACGCTGCTGCAGTTCGTAAAGAAGGAATTTCTGTGGTGCACTCAGAAACTGGTCTGGGTAGAAAATCTGAGTTCATAGTGCTCTACAAATATTCTCAAAATGTGGTGAGTGAGCAAAGCTCATTCCTCCAACAGAAAGACACATTTGGTGGGTAAAGACTGGCAGAACACCCTGGCGTTCTCTACAGCCTCAGAGACTCAAAGGGACTCTTCATCCCGGGGGCTTCCCTACATTGCCAAGGCTCTCAGCACAAGTTAGGGCAGTCAGACATTGTTGGGGGCAGTTTCTCCATCTCTGGATGGAACAGCAGTGAATCAGTTGGGCAGCAAGACTCATGCTAAGTTACGGAAATTTTGCCTCCTTATTGCCCCCTGTTGTGTCTAAAATCCTCTCCTGATTATCAGCATCTAAAATCCAGCTTCACTGCTGCTTTTCATCAGCAGAATCTGCATGATGCAAATCCTTTTGGGCTCCAAAAAGAATAACACTGTTCACGAGAAGGTCAAAGAGGATTGCATAAACACCAAAATGGACTAGTTCAACAAGCACCAGTGTGACCAATGTGACTTGCAGCAGGTATGCCCCCTTTCTTTTTTTTTCTTCCGGTGCTGTTTGCACATAGGTTTGATTTGCAGCATGCTGAAGTGTTCGAATCTCCTTATGGAGATTTAGAGGATTATTTAGGGATAAGAAGATCCATCAGGGACTCTGTGGGTGCTGGGTGCCCATGGTGGCTGTAAACTAGTGGGAGAAGCATGGGCCCTGAGTCCCAAGTGTCTATCTCTGGCTATCTCTACAAGTTTATTTTGTTGTTCTAAGTGGTCAGTATATTTATTTATTTATTTATTTTAGTATCAAAAATGCCTGTCCTAGGAGGATAGATAATGTTGATGAACTTTTTCTGGTTATTCCAATAGGAAAACTGCACCTTCCTTACATAGAAACTGGGGGAAGATGTACCAAAAGTAGATCCTTTCATTTGAACATAGGTAAATGTAATCACATTCTTTCTACTCTAAAGATTAATCAGCGTCAGGCCCAAAAGAAATGCATATTATTTCAAATGAGTGACAGATTAGGGAAACCAGGATTGCTAACACAGGCTGCGGACAATCATCTTCTAAAACTGGCATATCAAAGGTTTGCTTATGTAATTCATGAATGTATATATTGAGAATTAATCAAAAAGCTATACAGAGAGCAAGACATAAACTACATGTATTTCTCCACTGAACATTAAACCTCTGTTTTATCTGTATTAATAATTACCGAGTAATTTGATGGATTGTGTTTTTTTCCTGTTTCACACAACCTTGACAATTTTTCAAGCCTTTCAAACATTAAACACAGCTCCATGACTTATTAAATTTTAGTTTAGAAATTAACTTTAGAGAAACTGAGATACAATGTGCCATCCTGTCCACTCTGAGTGGGATCACTTGGTGGTTACACAAGGGCAGCACCAGCACCAGCTGCTCTTTCCAGCAGCACATTCAAATGCTTGCCATCACAGGCTGGCTTTAATCCAGCTTCAGAGCCTAACAAAAGATTACTTTGAATCTCAGAAATGATGGGCAGGCTGCAACAATGGTTATGCTGATCCACCAGAAAATCATATGGGGCCTGATCCAGCTTGCTGAAGTTAATGACGTTCAGTCTCATGTGGGAGTCAGTTGTGGCTGCTGCTGCAGTGTCGTGGCTTAGAAATTAATGGGATGTTAAAGGGGAAGTTTGTCACATTCTGGTTATGTCCCCATGCATAAATTATACTCTGTCAGAAACAGTGTTTGGTTGTAAAACAGCAGTGGATTTTTCATAAATTTTTCTTTTGTCAAAAATGTTTAACTGACTAGATGCAAAATCTGGGTAAATTTAGATGCTACCAGAATGCAGTCATTTGCAACTTGTTTCTTCTTTTATCACAGAATAATTTATCATCTTTTACATCTCATGATGAAAATCTGCTGGCATTTACCTGTAAATGTGCCCACAGTGTAATGCAATTTATTTGCCACAAGTTTTCTCAGAAGATTAAAAATTCTACCTCACCTGCAAAGTAGCAAAAAAAACTGCTTTGTGACAAAAGGTATAAGATTTCACTCAGTCTGAAACTCAGTGAGACTCTTTGGGATCGAGGTTGGGTACAGCCTGGCACTTACCTAACTTGTAACTATGTGGGGTCCTTGCCTCTGCCCCAGCAAGTTATACTCACGAGGAAGTCCTATACTGTCTTAGAAACAGGAAAAGATGTCCACACCTAGCTGTTTGCAAATATTGTACTGACTTCTCCTCTGACAAACTTAGTAGCAGGAAATTGTTGACATGTGCAAGCCCACCTCCAAACTGGAGTAACTGCCATTATCATATTTGCCCATAGGAGAAACTGTCTTGGTAGGAAATTGAGCTAAGTGAGCACAAATGCTGTGGTTTTCCAGAGTACATAAATACAGCTTCCATTAAATTTTTATCTCCTTTCATACTGGCTTGAATTTTTCCCATTCCTATACCAAACTTTCTAATATTAGTTGAGTCTGCAGACAGCCATGGTACTTGAAGAGAATAAAGCTCACTGGTGTCTGACACAGGCTTTTTGCCATGTGAAAGCACCATGGATTTGAAGGAAGAGAATAATAATTTAAAAAGGGGACCTGGGACTAAAATAAATATACGGAAGCAAATCCTTATGGGTCAGAGACTGAATTAAAATTCTCCTTATTTGAAAACCTGAGAAAAAGCCCTGCATAATCACCTTTAATTAGCTTGAATCTTAAATTCATTTTTATAAGTGTCATTTTCATTGTGTGCAGTGGGAACATACTTGACTGTTTCTGTTAAGCTCGGTGTAATGGCTCCTTTGATGAAATAAGGCACCTTCTGAGGAACATGAATAAAACAATAAGGAACCAAGCAATCCTGTGACGTAGAGGGGGAGCGCATCTTCTATTTACGAGAAAGTGCATCAGCCACAATAGTCATCATATGACTAAAGATAACTAATGTCTTTGCAAATGTGCACTATGCTTCCTCTGATGCAACGATGGCATAAAGCAGGTTTTTTTTTGGAAAGTAAATTGAAAACCTTATCCTCATTAGCGTACCAGAGCAATAAATCTTTCCTTTAAGATTGAAAAACAATGGAAAAAAAAAAAAGGCCTATAGAAATACACTCACAAGGTTTCTTGTTTAAGGAAGGGAAGAACATACTGAAGTTACAGCCTGCTAAATGGTCTGTCTGATCTGGCATCTAATTTCATAAGTAGCAATGATCAGAAGCCTGAGAAGAATATTCAATGCCTTAGGGTAGATTTAATCCCAAAACCAATTAATGGCTGATTTATGTCTGAACAGCAACATCTGAAACTTCTTGATGCTAGGTAATTCAGCAGCTGTAATATTAGGGAGAGAGCACCAGCACAGCAATCCACCTTCCAGTTCTCTGGCTCAGCTCATCTTCAGCTGAAGCTACACGCTGAGTAAATGTGCACAAAAGCTGCTTATTCAAGGATCCACACTGCATTTCTTGACCTTGCCGACGGGCCCCTTCACCTCTTCCCAGTACGGCCTCCAGAAGGCATCATGTCTTACTGCCAGATTCTGCTAGAGAAAATTGGCACAGCCCCACTGAGAGCGACGGCTGTGCCACTTCACATCAGTGGGGACACTGCTCCAAAGGCTGCATGCTGCTTAAGACAGAGAGAGTGACATTTAACATGTATCTGGGTGTCAAAAGAATACACTGGAACAGTCTGCTTTTGGAGGCTGTATATAATGATTTCTACACCTCAGTACAGCAGAGAATGGCTCACTAGGTGCAGCACGGTTAATAGGTATAAGGCAAATCAGAGTAGATGCTTACTGAGTTGTAGTCTTGCTGGAATATCTTCTCATAGTAAAAGACACCATTGCTTTGAAGAGGTACTCTTCATTTGTATCCCAGGCATACTGTAAAGGAAGATGGAAAATCATCAGGTTCAGCTTCAGTGCTTGAGGTACAGTGGGGAAAAAGAGTCACTGAACTTGGAATGCTATACTGATCAAGAAAATGAATAAATTCACTGGTTGTGCTATGAAAATAAATTCCTGTCTCTTATTTACTGTGCAAAGATGACTTCTAATGGCTACTGTGAAATGCAATACAGAGTGAAATGAACTTTTCCAAAAACTGACTGAATGGAATGTTTCTGGAAACTGGCCAAACTGGAAATGTAAAGCAGCTCATATAAAAGACCAGGCATATTACCCGAATTCTCCCAACACAGCTGCACCAATTGCCTTGACTCTTTTGTTGTTGGATCAGCCACGTTAAGGAGGTTTACATTCACTCTTAAAGACCAGGTGGTTCTGCCAGAAAATAAAAAAGCTAATGTTGAAGGTAGTCTGTGGGAGCTGGATGCCAGGACACCAGGAAAAAAAAAAAAAAAAAAAAAAAAGAGAGATTGTGGCCTTATTGCTGCACGCTGTTCTTACAACATGAAGATAGGCTCACCTACAACCCTTAGATAGACTCAGCTACAAGGAAAAATACTACCTCACATTTGAGATAAAAGAAAGAAAACAGTATCTTTACTATTTCAATAAAAAGTAAAAATGGGCTCCAAAAACTTTTCTCTGTTGTCTTGATGAAAAATCATACTTCCATAATTTCAGGTTTCTGAGAAAGCTTCCCTAGGTTCCCCTGGGCTTTCATTCCCACATTCAATTCTAATGACCAGCAAGAACTGCACCTATTACATTTTTATAACAAAAGACGTGACTGAGGCATACTGATTGAATTTCCCCTTTCAGCAGATTATAAAGATTAATAGTTTCTTGGAATGATATTAGTGGAGGTTAGAGGCAGCTTTCATCAGTCAGTCAGAACACAAATCTAATCTTTAACTTTCAGCATTAAAAAAAAAAAATCCTCCCTGTAATCATCCAAAACAGAAAATCAGTGGAGTGGATACTTAACCCTGCTGACAACCTGGACCTACTTTTTCATGGGCCCTTATAACACACTCAAAACCCATCAATACACATCAAAAATCAGTAGACAAAATACCACTGAAAATGCCAAATCTTAATCCTGTTTTTTAAATTCTGATTTTGGATGCATGAAGCTGCAACCTCTCTGTAAAAAGGAGGAATCCACCTTCCAGACACCATCCCTCATTTTGCTCTGACATACTGTGGACTGGGAGCCTGCATAGGGAAGGAGGCAGACAGATAAAGGGCAAAAAGTCATACTGATCATATTTATCACCCCTAAATGAATGACGAGTGGTGAAATGGGCTGAGATACGGTTGGCCAGGGACAACAAAGCTGAGCAACAGACAGCTTGAGCAGCATTAAAAGCCAGATGCAGCGCTGAGAATCAGGTTTCTGACTCACCGCTCCTGCTTTGTGAATGAAGGGAGGTGTAAACACACTGTGATAATGCATGCCAATCGGGGAACTTAAAGCGAAAACAAAACAGGAACTGTTTGCATAAAAGTATTTAAAAGCCCGTATTTTGAGCCCACTGCACTGATGGAAATGTAACAGTAATGTCAGCAATAGTATTAAAGGAAGAAGAGACAATGTAGTACAGGAAGGAATATAGATGAGAGCCGTAAAACTATTTACCATAATTTTAAAGACATCTGTATTTAAACCACACAGCACAATTTGCAGCAGTAAAAAGGCAAATCATCCTCTTTTTCGTGTGTGGCACTATTGACTGAATCCCTGCGTGCCATCTGTAGTCCTTGAGAGCAGGTCCAAAAGGACGGAATAAGATCATTTGTTATCCAGTGGATTAAACCAGCTGTAGAGATAATTCCCTCAGATGGATAATGGATAATGATGAAACTCAATTTCATGCTTACATGGACACAAATGCAATACCTGTAGTACATACTATATGTACTTGACATGTTTATGTTTAGTGCACTACATGTATATATGCAAAATGCATTGTTATGAATGAAGCACTTTGTTTTCATGATGAAAAAATAATACTAAGGATGAAGCATAGAGCTTCTTTAAGACAAAGTAACAAAAAGGGTACCAGCTCAAAGAGTAAGCACTATAAAACAGACAGAATAAACTGCGAGAAATGGGAGAGGAGACCGGCAGAGAAAACCAAGTGGCACTCAGGGGTCTGCTCTAGTGAGGAGAGGGAGCTGCAGGATGCCTTCTGGGCAGAAAGCTGAGAATCCCTAGGAAAACAGGGATGAGACAGGAGGAAGAGGAGATGGAGATGGCTGTGGGCTCCATGTTAACAAGACCCTCTGAACATGACTGCTTGCAGGAATATGTGTGGTGAGAAGGCAACATAATTAGGACGATGAGGGTGGCAAGAATGCCTTTAAGGTAATAAACAGTACAGACACAGCTGACTCTCAAAGCCAGTCTGCCAGTCTATTGCTTGCTGTGAAAGAAGAGGTTGTTGAGCCAATGGGAAAAGAAAAAGAAAAAAAAAAAAAAAAAAGATGATGAGTGGTGTAGATTGTAAAATGCTATAGTAGTTCTCTCAGAAAAATAAAATGTATGTTAGTAGAACAAAATTATAATCTTATAAACTTGCCCCTGGGCAACCTGATCCATATGCAGTGGTGATTTGGCCTTGAGCAGCAGAGGACTAGGGACAGCTGAAGGTCTCTTCCTGTGGACATCATACCTGCTCACTCTGGTTGACTCTGGCCCTTTTGAGCTAACTCTCTATAGCTTTTCTAACTCCGTGACTAGGAAGCAACCAGTGACCCCAGAAGGCACTCATAAAGTTAACACTGTAATCAGAGAGACTCCGTCCGTAAATCACCTTCCTTCTGTTTAGGTTTCCTCCCACTAGCTAGCTAACAGTGTCTCTGCCTCTGACATTATTTTCAAGTAACATGAAAACAGCTAGATACTTGCTATATCTTAGCTGCTATTTCTATGCCACCATGATAACAACATCAGTACACTAAAACAGTATTCTCTGCCTAAAAGTGCAGCCTACCTTGTGAACAGATGAAAAAATGCTGTCTGTCCTTATTAGTATCACTCAAAGTATGCACTAAATCACGTGGAAAACTATACTAACCTATTTCCTATACTCCTGAATGTATGTAGGAGTTATCCTTCCAGTCCTACAGCAACATGCCCATGGATGGTATCACAGTCTTCTGCAACCATCTAGCTTGAAGTGACTTGAAAGTGAATGAAACAGAATTAAATAGCAAAGCAGCATACCAAGATATTCCAAACTGATTGTGTACTATAGTGATACTATGACAGTATTAACCTTTTCTTTGCTAAAATTAAAAACAAAAATCAATAAAAAAGCAAAGTTTAACAAATTATTAAGCCAAAATGAATTTCAGTTTGACAGTAGTTTCAGTTTTCAGTTTCAGTCATTTGCAGAGAAGACTACCATGGCTATGAAAAGGAAATATTAGTTGTGCAGTTAACAGATTGTTCATTATCTGTGGATTATTTTGTATGGCATATTGTTCTAAAATGCTGGTTTAGATTGTACCATTCTTTGGTCTTAAATACACTTTATTGTATGAAATAAATTACTATCTATTTACCAAAAAAAAAAAAAAAAAAAAGGCTCCTCACTTTTTTTTTTTTTCTTTCTTGTAATATAAAAATATAAAATGTAATATAAAAATTTTAAGATGGCTTGTATTATACCTTTTTGGGGATGAAAAATAGAAAAATTACAAATGATCAGACAAATAACCCTTATTTTACTATAATTTCAGAACTAAAAAACACTGAAAAAGAGCACTGCTGGGAGCTGCAGTTTTTACTCTTTGTTTTGAGCCTAATGTTTTGAACCAAGATTAAATCAAAATATTTGTAGTTATTATCACGAGGTATTTCAATAAGGATTTTGCCATATTTTCAGCAATAAGATTGCAGTATTTCACTAATTTTTAAAACAATCTAGGTTTGCACAACTGTTTAATTAGTCTCTCACCCAAGAGGATTGACTTCAATACCAATTTCCACAGACAAATACTTTAGCATTTATCTTGAACATTTCTTCTAAATGTATCTGGCTTATGAAGTTCCCAGTGGAACTGGTCCCTGCTACTGTTAAAGTTACCTAATAGTCCAGGGTAGTTTCAGAATGGCTTCTAAGGTCACAGGGAGATTCTCATACCTCCAGTCTCTTCTAGCACGTAATTTATGGTGCTTTGTTTCCCAGGGCTTCTAACGATCAGACATCTTCCAGTGGAGATGACTGTCCAAGACATTTGATATCTAATTTTATTGAGAGCCCTGTAGCACTGCAGATTTTCTGTAAGCATTCAAAACTGAAAATGAATATTGCCTTCGGCCATATCTCATAGTTTTTTAGATCAGGAAGGACCATTTGGTCATCTAATTTCCCAAACTCTTGCATATTACAGACCATTATTGCTCACACCAGCACTCGTACATTAAGTCCAAGGACTTGAATTAAGCCAAAGCATTTCAGTCCTCATGAGACTAACATGTGCACCACAGACAGGGAAGAAAGGGCACTATCCAAAGCCTACATTAGTAGAGAACTGATGAGATATGCATGAATGATCTCTACAGATCATGCTTGTCTGAGAGTCTGACATAAAATCCCATTTCATAAAGATCTAACAATCGTTTCCTGCTTATCATCCCTGACATGCTTGACTTTACAATTAGCACTCTCAAGAAGATATGTTTTTCCCAAAATACAGACTTAGATTTATGCAGCATCTCTCATGCATGAAGTGCAACATCTCTACTGTTTGGCTTTTTTTTTCAAGAAAAGGAGAAAGAAAAAAAAAAGAAAATAGAAAACAAAACAACAACAACAACAAAAGAATAGAAACACAGAAAAAGAAAAAAAGGAATAGAAAAAGGAAAAAATACATTGACAGAAAATCATCTTTATGAAAAGTGAAGCTTTACACTTCACTTACAGGATGTCATTTTAAGGAGTGGGCTAGCCAAATGCCATGATGTGAACAAGTTATTACAATTAACACTTCAGAACAAATTGCTTGAGCTGCCTTCAGAAATTTTACAGTGTGTATTAGTTTTTTTTTGGCAGATGTTTAGTTAGGAAGAATATGTGAAGATACTTTACTTACTGCATTATCTCCCAAAGCTGTTTTGATACTAAGGCGTACTTTGAAAGCATTCTGTGCATCTGACACAAAGAGAAGAAAGGCAAACATATATTGATAGTCACCAAGATAGGATTTTAAATCATCTACTTCTCTAATTATTTTACAGATCACAGTTTCTAAATTTGCCCTAACGGATTACCTGGTTAGGAGAACCAGAAGCTACTAGCATGAATAAATGCATCAGCCCTATAGATTTTCAGTCAGGTTTACCATGACCTCCTTAAAATATGTAAGATCAACTTCCGTACTTAATTTGAAAACTCAGCAAGGAAGTGAATGCTCAGTTACCATATTCAAACTGGATGCAACCAGCTAAAATAAAAAACATAAGAAGCTGAGAGCTCTGTAGGCATAAGCTCATAGCTAAATTTCCCCGAGGAAGAGTGGGAAGCAGCAGCTCCAAAACTTACCTGGCTTGCAGAGCTCAGCATAAGCAATGGTAACTACAGAGAAAGTAAGCAGCAAAACCCGTAACATCCTTTCAGTGTGGAAAAGTTGAGGCAAAAAGAAGTAAGTCTCTGGTGTAAAGCACTCTTAAACTTTCTGTGACCCAGGATTAAAGCATCAGCAGCACAAGTGAGCAACCAAGTAAAAGGTTTAATAATTAACCCCCATTATTTTAGCTAAAACGGGCACTAGAAACAACTGTCTTCTGTTAGTTATTTACTACCTTTATCTGTAGTAAAAGGGAAAAAAAATAAAGCTGATATAAGGTTTTCATTTTCCTTCTCCCTTTTTAGAATAATGCAAAGCATTGCACAATGTGTTTTTTCGTTTTTTTTGTGTGTGTGTGTGTGTTTTTTTTTTTAATTTATTTTTTTCCCCGCATGTGATTTTAGACACATATACACAGGATGTCTGGGATAATTAATGCCAGGCTGGACTGCAACTCCGGTGGCCGGATGCTGTGCTGTTACCCACAGGGTGTTCACCTGCACCGATGCTGTGCCAACAAAATCAGCTTCTGAGACATTACTCTGAGCTAAGAAAAGTTATAAAGGTAGAGAAGTACTTTCTTGCTGTTGGAGTGTCACTACAGTAGAAACTGGAATGAGAGAACCTGCAATAGAAGGACTTGATGGGGAAGCATGTACACATATTGAATAAAGATGTATTCTAGTTTTGTTTGCATAAGGCGCTGTGTATACACACATGCACACATAAATGGAAATATGTTAATGATGTACTCTATGCCCTTAGCCAAACATTTTCAAAGACAAAGAAATAAATGTAGAGGAGAAAGATTTCAGCAACTGAAATGTCTCACCGAGAGGTGAACAGTCTTTGCAATTGAGGCAGCAAGACAGGATTATTTTATTGCAGTCCGCTGCTGTATTCCCCCTGCAGCCATTCTGATTAATGGTTAGTTCCTAAATTGAAGATTTCTTCAAAATTACTTTCAGTCGGCCCTTTAGCACTAGAAGTGTGTCTTGAGACTGCAGACCCAAAGACCTTCACAAGAATGGCTACCACTGAGAATATTTTATGTAACAGTGGGATTGAATTTATGGAGGACAGTAATCAGTATTTACTACATAAGGATGCTTGGAGTTTCAGGTAATTGAGAATTTACTGATTCACTAATTTAATCTTGTTTTTAGAAGCCACTGTTAAAGGAATTGATACCCCATCTTTAAAAGTCATTAAATCAAGCTGATTCCTGGCTGTCTGTTTACTCTCTCTAGACAACCGGTTCCGAGTACAAACCTATTGGATTTGTTATCTGCTTAGATGTTCAATCTATCCCTACCAAAACGAAAAAATGACCTATTCGTTCCTAATGATGGCTCAAATTAACACACTGTGGCTATATGCATCAAAAGGAGACCACTAAAAATATACAGATGCATGAAAAACTACCATTTTTCTGTAGAATGTGTAATTTTAAAAAGTCTAAAAAGACTCTAAGCCTTGTTAGCCTCATGGTAAATTCATGTGCGTTGCTTCAAATAACGAGCGCTTGAACTCTGCTCCCTCTGTGGAGGACATACTGCAGTACCGGGGAAGATGGTGGAAAAACAAAGCACTGTTTTCACACACGCAAATGGAGCCAATTGCCACTGTGATGTGTTGTCATCTCTCCCTGCTGTTGGCCACTGGAAATCAGTTCTTGCCTTAGAAACACACGGAGCCAGTGTCAAAGTACATTGCAGGCACACAGTGCCCAGCGGGAATGGCCTCGGAGGGTAAGGCTGGATTCCCTGATCACAGCTGCTGACTTCCAGCCAGGATGGCTGATTTTACTGATTTGTCACACTGGCAAGCAGCAATACGGGTGATTTTCCTGGTGGTGAGGGGAGGAGGCCAGGAGAAGGAGTGGTGTGATAAATGCTCCAGCTCATAGCTCATGGAGAATGACCTGGATGCGTGCCAGATGCACCCAGCTGATGCCCCACACGCTTATTCAGCTGTGCATACACTTATTCAGCTGTGTATACACTGCACATAAACAACTGATTGCTGCACATCTATAAATCTTTTTCCAAAGCTGGCATGATTTTCATTTATTTTTTAATGTATCTACTTGTTTTATTTTTATTAAACCAGGCAGGTGGACACGCCTAGACTGGGTATTAGCAGAAAACTAACTCCTCTTCAAACCCACCACATTTTTTAACACTGTCATAAAAAAGCACTGTAACTTCTCAGGTTACAAATGCCAGTATAATGTAGGAAGACACATATTTTGCCACTTTGCATCCCTCTAATAAAACTACTTGTATGGGTTACTTTCTGCCCAGCCTCTTTTCTCCCATTTTGGCCAGATAATTTAGCACTGTAAAAGCACATCTGCATTTGTTTGCTACTGATTAATCAGCCAGACATCAGTTTGCTTGAACAAACAACAATCTGCATGCAAACAGAGCATGCTTTTAATTCAGTATTTTGATGTACTTGATCATTTAATAGTTCCTCTTTTGTATTAAGTTTGTTTTTCCTAACTATGGCTGAACTACAAGTGAGAGCCATGCAGAATCCCAGGTGTAATCTGCAGCTTGAAAATAAAATTGAACTAGTGCAAAGAACTAGTTCCCTTCTTGCACTAAGTGAATTTGTCTGTCTGGATGAAAATCAGTATCATTTTTGTCCGCCCTTGTGACCTCCAGAAGTTCATGCATTATCTGTATGTGTGTACTTAACAGTATACCATAATTCGGACTTCTAAACAAATGAACAAAGGACTGAAATTTCTATGAGGCACATGACTTGGTAAAACAAAACCCTTCCATCCTCTCAATGTGATTAGCAAGGTACTTTTCTGCTTCTTTCAATGCCTTTGAAATGGAAAAATCCCAGGAAAGTAAAATATTGATAGCCATCATATAAGTTAATTAACAGCTATGGCCAAACTTAACCTCAGTTTTCAAATTTGACAAATTAACAGTTTTAAACTCTGTGGAAGTTAATCTTTACTCTTAAATAGTTGTGTTCAACTCTTATGAGGAAAGAGTCAATGTGCTACTGTCAGCATTAGTCACTCATGGAAATGTACCTAGAGCACTGCAGGCTGGCTGTGCACGGTGCTGTGCAGTTCCCCGAGCACAATGCTGCACTTCCCCTGCAGTCTTTGGTAGCTGGTGAGATGAGGATCTACCTGAATGTCAGCAGCATCAAATATACCAGTGCCAGCTTTTATAGGTTCACCCTAAGTCTCATTAAATGGGAGTTTTTCTATTAAGTTTTTGGGAAGTGGGTGTGGAATGGGGACCATGATCACAGTCATCATTATAATATTGGAGAAATAGCTTACATTGTCACGGAGTTTTTATCAGGGCTCACAGAAGTAGACAGTGTCTGAGAAATCATTTACCCCTTGAGACAGCAGTGCAGCCATTAGGCAGCAGGTGTGGGAAAGATGTGCTCTCTAGATTTTGCATGTATCACCTTGAAGCATGCACTTTGCAGTGAAAAGCACAGATGGTCACCCACAGTGGGGCTAGCATTGGGAATGAGCAACAGCAACTTTCAGCGTGATGGGGAAGGACGGTGCAGCTGCTGTCACTTCACCAACCACCGTACAGTACAAGCCATGGCCTTAAAGCTTCCTGAGTGTCTCTTTATAAAAATGCATTTTCTCAATCAATCAAATTCACGCTGGTGATTTACCGCCATTTCCTACCTACATATTCTCCTAGTTCCATTTTCTTCAGACAGGAAAATAAAAACTGTACACTTATTCATTTTTTTTTTCTTATTTCCCCATGGGGCTTGGGCATACAACAACAACAACAACAACAACAACAACAACAACAACAAAAACCAATGAAAACTTTGTATCTGCCTGCACTGGTGGGAAATACGAGGAAAATGGAAGCCAGAGGGATCATGTGGCCACTACATGAAAATATGTGCTAAACGGGGTACCTGTACTGTGGTTCAGAGCTGGCCTAATGTATGTATTTAACTCTGTGCATGTATCTTACAAGGCATGTAGATTTATAATGGAATAGTATGTAGTCTCAGGTTGTATAATCAATGTTTTGTATTCTGTAATGTACAATCAGAGCAGCTCATATATACCTTCCCATGATGGGACATGTATATAACTATACACAGTGTAGGTATATTTTTCTTTGGGAAAGATGCAAGAGTGAGTTATGCAGATATCTTTAAGGTTTCCACAAAAATAAACCATGTCTGAAGAGGCCTCTGTTCTCCAAACCCAGTGTCAGGGCTAAGAATTACCTACTAGAAAGCTACATTATCTTGGATACGTGAATTGATCTTGCCAAGCAGGAATGGTCATATTTGTTTCTTTCTGACATGAATACTTTCATAGCACTGTGACAATTAAATTACATGGAACTCTGCACCTGTGCTTGAATAGCAGGAGGTTGCTACATGCACAAATCCGTAAGAATAAACAAAATGGAGAAAAATGCAATTATTTTATTCCTGTTGCAGAAGAATTTCCAGAATTATGAATGTCTGTTATAGCTGATGGTTTTTTTTGTGTGTGTGTGTGTTGTCTTATAAAGAGATCCTCCTTTTCACTATTCAAATGTATAATCTTAAGACAGTTATTTCCACAAATATATTTGGAAAATGCAATAATGAAATGTATGATACTAATGAAAGAAATGAGTGAATTTCTCAATATTGACTTACAGACAATTTAAAGAAGAGTTGTTATGGTACTTACTCTGTTAAAAGGAGGATAAAAAGTTGTAACTCCTTAACAAAATCAGATTTATGAAATATTTGTGCTTTTTCACAAATTTCATGAATGTGTATGGTTCATCAGTCCTAAAATGCACAATACTGCCATCTTCTGTATCTAATGCAGCAATTTGTGTGTTATTTTACATGTTTGTTCTGCACAAGCAAACAGTAAAAATAATAGTGATGTCAACTCCATTTTAAAAGACAATCTATAATCTGAAACATGGTGAAGTACTAGTAGAAAGGTCATCATCTGAATATTCATTGATCAACTGGCAAACATAGCTGCTGACTACAGTAGTCACAATTGCTTTAAATAACTTCACTGAGGTTCCGAATAAATACGACACTCATTATGCTATCGATGAACAGCACAGTCAATTAGTCTGATTTTCACAAAGCCTGCTCTGGTATGCTTCACTGCCAGCGGCTTGGACAATTTATGCAGTTTACCACCTCTAGGATATACAAAGTAAGCTCCTGTGTTGGGATTTATGCCAATAATTTAGGTATTAATCAACAATGTACATTATTAATGACTATGCAAAACGTGACCAGACGAAGCCTACATATCCTTTACCTCCAAATGCTGCCATGTATAATGCTTGTCACCAAACAACTGATTACTGACAATTTGCAAATTTTGGCCCATCTAATCTGTGCCAGTCTGCACATTATAACTTTTACCTTGCTGTGAAACGTGTGCATAATCAAGAGAGATGGGATGCCTCAGACAGGATGAGGACGTATAGGTGTTGTCAGCTAAATTCACAAACATACCTGCCTGGTGTGCCCCAGCTACACAGCTCTGACTTCCCTTGGCTCTTTGGGAGGCCATTAGGCCACAGCAGCCAAGAAATTAAAAAAAAAAAAAAAAAAAAATCTCTGTAAAAGAGCACACCTAGTGATAGGCACCTTTACTCAGTTGGGTTGGGAAATTGGTGTGTGTACCACAGTGCAGGACTGGATTGGGACATGTTATCAGTGAGGGACTCAGTGAAGTGCATCTTTTTACTTTTTCAACGTTTGATTAACCTGGGAATTTCCAACGCTTCCTCAGGCGTTCCTTGTAATAACAAACGGTGCTGAGAGGGAGGAGCAACGGCTGCGCTCCCCATCCCGCTCTTTTAGGGCGAGCAGGAATAGTCTGAGCCTTGTTTTACAAACTTTATAGATTTTATAGTTTTAACACTGCGCCAGTATCGCTGGAAGGAGCCGCACGAGGGACACCAACCCCCTCAGCCTGCCTTCCCCCCCCCCACCCCCCGGCCGCCGCCATGCCCGGCGGCGCCGGAAGGGATTTGTCGCCCTTCCGCCGCGGGGTCACGTGACGTCCCGTCGGCCCCGCAAGATGGCGGCGCCCATGTTGCTGCCCGAGTCCCCCCTGGGGAAGCTGAGGTGAGGCCGGGCCGCGGCCCCCCCCCCGCCCCCGCCGCCGAGGGAGGGAGCCCCGGGGGGGCCCCGGGGGGGGTCCGCGGCCCGCTCCTCGTCCCGGCCGAGGGCCCGGCGGTGCCTCCGTGCGGCGGGCCCGGCGCTGAGGCCGCCTCGCGGCCGGGCCCGGGAGTGGCGCAGCTCCCTGCCGCCATGGCCGCCCCGCCGCCGGGGCCCTGCGGGGGCCCTGAGGGCCGGGGGGGGCTCGGGGAGGTGCGGGGGAGGCCGTGAGGGGGCTGCGGGGCCGCTGCGCCGCGCAGGGGTTGGGAGCCGGGCTGAGGGGAGCGGGGCGCGGGGCGGGGGGGGGCTGCGGACACCGCCCGGCGCACGCTGAGGGGGTGAGGGGGGTCCCAAGGCGTTGGTGGTGCGGGGGGGGAGGCCAAAAAATGACCCTGCGGCCAGGTTTGGGTCTGTGAGGGAAGGAGCTCGGCTTGCTGCGGGCCGCCGCGGTGCTATGAGTGGCACGCAGCACTCACACATAGCCAGGAGCTTAGCTGGAGATGCAGGTGAGTTTGGGGCTCTCTGAGGTAACGCCTCTGGAATGCTGTGAAATGGCAGGCGCTGAGATGGCAGGGTTTGGATCTGCTGTCGCTACTCGGAGTGGCAGGATGGGGAGCGCTGGAGATCATCCCTCCGGTTCTTCTGTTATGAGTTGGCCAGAAACAGTGGAGCCAGAAGGAAAAATGAAAACAAGGCTTTGGTGTGGAAGGATCGTTAGATACTTGGAGGATTTCAACCCTAATGAAAACAAGATGCTGTTTCCAAACACACTTGCAGAGTTACCAGATGAGATTTCAGGCAAAACACGAGTGTGGCCAAGATTCAGTGGTGGAAAAATGGACCTGAGAATTATTTGTGGCAACTGATACATGTCTTTTTCATATTAAAACCACTGTCTGTGGAGAGTATCTCGGTAGAAGGGTAGAGACTTTAAACTTCGTGCCACATGAAAAGAGAGAAACACTAAAATATTCTGAAAGGGGTATCACAACTTCAGTGCAGGATATGCCCAATTTCTTCTCCCAGATCTTACCTAACGACCGAAGTTCAGGCTCATGGGGAGATTTCATGAAGCTGGTGATAACGCTAAGCCCTGCAGAGCTCAAGAAGGATGAGACTCTCTGTGTTGGTCCCCAGCGAGGTCGTTACTGCTGGCAACGTGCAGTTGTAACGGCATAGTTGCGGATTTTATTACTGTGCCAGATATTCCTGTGGAGTTGCTGTTTCATATGAATATTCGTTAATTTTGCAGTTGTGAGATTTTATGCTGCTGATGTAATTGAGTGTATATATGACAGTAAAACTTAATCGTTTGGGTATAGTAATGTAAAAAATTTCTCATCTTCAGCCATCAAAAATACAGAGCTATTCTGAAAAAAGAAAAGCGGAAAAAAAAGCGGCAGGCACTGGCCAAACTGAGAGACTCTGGTAAGTGTGAAGAGTTTCATATTTTGTGTATTTTCACTGACTGTGACATCTGATCATTTAGATGCGTTGTTTTTTGTCTTTTCTCAGAAGCTACAGAAAAAGATGAATCGGTGTCTGAGGAGGAAGAGGAGGAACTGGAAGAGGAGGAAGAAGAAGAAGAGGAGAAAAAGCTCGAGGCAGAAAGGTGAAACAGCTAGAAACTAACATATGCTTAGTAGATAGGTTTTTAGCCAATTACATTTTGAAAACTTGAAAAGTCTCAATATATTTTATGAAATAGAATCCTTAATCTGTGTTTAATGCTACACGGGATTTTTCTAATGCATGAATGACTTTCATGGCATTTTCTATTTCAAAGAGTATTAGATAAACTGTAGTTAATGCTGAACTAATAAATTTGAATTACATGCATGACAATTGCAGGAAGGCAGTAAAATTTGTCTAAGTGGCATCTGGTTTCCTTGGTAGACAAAAACTACATGAGCAGTGGTTGCTGAGAGAAGAAAAGGCCCAAGAAGAGTTCAAGCTTAAGAAAGAAAAAGAAGAGGCTGCAAGAAAACGTCAAGAAGAAGAAGAGGTGATGCATAAACTGAGTGTTATAGTTGTGCCTGGTAATAAGGAAAACTTCTAAAAGTCTTTAATATCTTCTACTGTTCCGTAGTGTACGCAGTTTTGTTGATGTTGCTAAGTCTGAAAGCGTAAGCTCTTATAGTTTCTTTCATTCTAGATAGAAAAATTAAAAAGACACAAAAATACTCTTTAAATGGATTTTTGTTCAGAGATCTAGTGGTTTATGACTGAGTGAGAACTTTATGGGCAAGGAGCTACAATACAACACGATAGTTTCAAATTTGACTGTAGCGATTATAAAATATTTATTTGTTTCCTTAAATAACTTTTTAAAATCTCTTTTATCGTAAAGAGGAAGATCAAAGAAGAATGGGAAGAGCAGCAAAGAAAAGAGAGAGAAGTCGCACAGCAGAAGCAGCAGGAGAAGAGAGAAAGAGAGGTGATTCCTGGCAGCGGGAGGATAAACGTGTTACATATCCTCTCGCATTATCTGATGCACGAGTCTATGCATGTTGAAGGCGGATTCTATTCTAACTGCAAGTGTATAAATGTGTTAGTTACTTCTCTCAGTCCTACGTTGCTGAAATTATTCTTCATTGTTAAAGAGGAGCTAGCAACTCTGTTTACCTGGGGGGAATAACTAATTCTAAATCATGGGGTTGTTTGTAATATGTACTTCTGTGCATCAGTTAAACGTGAAGGCACACTGTATGTGCACTTCTTTACGTCTTTACGTTAAAGGTGATCCTTATTTACTGTCCCAGTTGAACACAATCAGTATGGAAGAAAATTCCCAATGAGGACATGGAATTACATTGCTGCTGTTCCTTAACAGAGTTCTTACTCAAAAGATACATTACAGCTCTTCTTTACCTGACTCATCCAACAGGACGTATCTTTTTTTCCAGAGTTCCCTGAGTGGAGGAAAAAAGTTATACTGGAAATAGTCATTTATAACACTTCATTTATAACACTAAGTGTACATTCTTCTTAAGTTTTAGGAGTCGAATAAACTGGATGTAAGATGCCTGTATGGAAATCCAAAGGGAGGACTGGCCTATCACCAGTAAAGGGTGATTGCAGCTTCCCAGGACCCGTGACAAATCAGCTTCTCCACATTAGCAAAAGGTTCTAGTTTAGTACAACTCCTGGGAGGTGCCTTGATACCGTGTCTGGTAGCCGTACTAGGAGAGGAGACATGAGCACGTGGTATTGTCTCCTGCACTTAATTGTTGCACTTAATGTCATGAGTTACATAACACTTCCATGACGAATGAAAAAGAACAGCAGTTGTGTTTCCTGCCAGTCTTCCTCTTGTGCTATGTATCCATGCCTTGCCAGAGTAGGGAGAGAAAATGTTGGTCTCACCCCTGTTGAAGGTTGAGGTAGAGTTCCCAGAACTATACCATGGTAACAGCAGAATTTTGTTCCTTCCCTTTCTTGGGAAGGGGTTTATGTGGTGCCTGGGTTTGCCCAAGCTTCCAGCGGACTAATTTTGTCCCCTGCACTAAATGGAAGCTGCTTTCTGGTTTTTGTTCTGTTGTTTGTTTTTCTGGATTACTAATTTACTGGTCTAGTGAGCTAAATTGGCTCATAGAGGGCATTGACATGCGCTCAGAGGGATGCTGTGAGTGCTCAGCTGGGAGTGGAGCCACCCATTTCAGCAACAGAAAGTTAGTAAATTGATTTGGCCTGTCTCTTCAAACTGCATTTTATTCAAATTCTGACTCACTGACTGAAAGAAAAGGTTTATTTTTTTCCCCCTTAAGATGGGGAAATAGTTATTCTGGGTTTTTGTCTTTTTTTCCTCACATTGATTTTTTTTTTTTTTAACTTGCTCCTCCTCTTTTTAGATCTAATTAATTCTCTTCCAAATCAGAACAACGATAATGTGTTTTCTTGCATTGACTGTCTTTAAGTGTCTTTATTCTTGAAATTTCTTAGAATAATTTGAGAGAACTAATTTCCAGCTAGTCTTGGAGTGTGTCTATTGCTTTGCTCATCCCACTTAGAGGAGGGAAGGGAAAGAATATCCTCATTGTTTTTGCTTTGTTTGAAAGAGTAGATGCAGCAAAGCTTACCAGGTTTGATATTAAGATTTCTTAGCAGTTATAAACTTGGGTTTAACAGAGGCTTAGTAAGCTATGTGCTTTTCTGTGGTACACAGGATGTTCCAAGTCAAAAAGTTTAGCACAACTAAATGATTACAAGTATAACTGTGACAAGATTGAGTACTAGACCAAGAGATGCATTTAACTATTGAGTAGTTCAATGATAGTTTCAAAAAAGAAATGAAGCTTTTGAAGTTGTCTAGCATTTAGGTTAGAAAATTGTCCACATGAAAGTCTAGTCTGATGTATCCTTTAACAGCTTTGTACCATGTGAAATGCTACAAAGCAAAGTAAAACATCTGCTTTTAAAGCAAACCCCACGAAACTTTTATCATGTCTAATCATTGAGTATTGTAAATTAGGTTCTTAACTAAAGAAACCAGATGTTTTGTGTGTCCTTGGGATTTTCACTAGTCCTGTGTTTGCACCATTTATAGGCAGCTGTGCAGAAGATGCTGGATCAAGCCGAAAGCCAGGTACGCTCAGAGTCTTTTTTTTTTTGAAAAAAGAACTGAAAAATAATTTAATTGCCGTCCGGTGTTTGCCTCGTAGCGTGCTGTCCATCTGCTCTCAAGAACCTAATGGCCTGAATAAATTGAATATCTAGTGGTTTGCGTGAGCAGTAAACAATTATTTACTGGGTGGAACATAATTAAGTGTATTTCTGGCCGGTTGATGGCAGTGCATTTGTGCATGCTCATTGCTGTTTAGGAGGTCTGAGTCAAAAATGAATCTGAAAATACTGCTGTGTGCTGTGTTTAAAACAAAACAACAAAACGCCCAACCCACAAACCTAGGAACAGTGGATTTTTGGAGCTTAGAGAAGGTGAATTCGTTTTTTCCAGTTTCCTTAGAGAACAACCTGATACGGTTAAATTTGTGAATACTCATACTCTGCATAAGTCCGAAAATTAAATTTTAACCCAGTTACCTGTTGAGGGTTGATTGCTATTAGCTACATTCAATTCTGAATTGCATTTAAAGAGTTTTCTTAGGCAAGGAATCTAAACCTTTATTTTGCAATATGGGTAGAAAAATGCTCGGAGCTATTGGTGCTGAAGATGTATTAGCAGCCACTTCTGCGAGGGCAGAGGCAGAAATATTGCGTGTTGGTCTTTATGTGGTATCAGTGCAGGGTTCAGTTACTTCAACAGCATGAACAGTGATAGTGCTGTTTTCTTGAGGGGAAATTATGGCTGAGAGTCATGAGCAGAGCTGGTGGCAGAGTCAAATGCTGCTCATAAATAAACAGTTTTCAATTAATTTAAATGGAGAACTTAAGCTAGTTAGCTTTACAGATCTTTTGGCTAAGGAAAATTACCTTCTTAAAACCTGTTTTGTTTATGGTCAGGCTTGCAATTTGATAATCCCAATTTGAATTTTAGAAATCTTAATGTGATGGCCTGAGCTGAGCAGTATGAATGTTTTTCATTCCAGTGCTAACTGTGAATTTAATTGCTTTTTAATTATGGCCTTTGGCAGGTTACTTTTATTTAGCCTTTCCTAACAGCATAAAAAGTGATAATATGACTGAGCCTTAAGCTTTTGCAAGGACAGATAAGTTAATAGTCCCAGACTTCTGTCTGCCAGGTGTAAAAAGTGCTGCTCAGTGTGTGCTGGTGTGAAGTACCTAACAGGTTTAGCTGAATGAAAATAAACTGTCCCAATATTTGTAATTCTTGTGGATGACAAATGAAATTGGTGTTTCAGGAGCAAATATCGCAGCTCATTTATTTATTTATTTTTACTTCAGCAAAAGAAAACACACATTTTGGTTATATTTTATTGTTAATATGTAATTACGAATATGGACTTGTTCGTAAAACTGCACAATTATCAAGAAAAGGGGCTTCCATCACCAAAGACCCAAGGCACTGGGTAGCTTTCGGTTTGTTTTTTGTTTAAAAAAATAAAAGCATAAATAGGTTCAAGCTTGCATTTGTACTAATGCAGTGCTCATAATTGCCTGTGAATTTAATTGGTAGCTTCATTTTGATACTAAATCTTTCTTCTTTTTTATTTTTTTTAACTTACATGTATTTTAATATTTGTTTTCTTTTTCCACAGCTGGAGAATGGTGTGTCCTGGCATAACCCAGAGCCCCCAGAGAACATAGGAACAGAGAAGGACAGAGCAAATTGCCCATTCTATATCAAAACAGGTTCCTGCCGATTCGGAGACAGGTAATCAATTGAATATTTACCAGCAGGAATGTTTTGGAGGGGTGAGAGGCAAGCAACTTCATTAGTTTATGTGCAAACTGAAGAAATCTTGCTTCATGAATTACTTTTATTTATTTGGATGGGATACTGTTATTCATGGTGGAATTAGACATTGAGAGCAAAACTGTTGACTGCCTGGAACTGAAGCATTTATTGTTAAGGCGTATTATTGATGGTACATTCTGGTTCCACTGGCCAGACTGCCTTTACCTTAGAGCTGGCAGATGCACAGATTCGTTCAGACAGAGTACATTTGATTTCTGCTATTAGCACAGGCCTCACATGTCAGCTGTTGATTTTTATCTTGATTAGTTTGCATACGCTGCATCTTTTTAAAAATAAATATATAACTAGGAAGATGTCAACTAAAGCAAAACTGTGGTACGTCTGCACAGTTGGGAAAGATGTTGTAGTAGCTTCTGGAATTCTCCTATTTGTTTACTGTTAAACGTGTGGTACACTCATTCTTGGTTCTTGTATACTTGTATACTGCTGTGGGTGCCCTGTCTGGGAAAGGAAATACAGTAAAAGGTGAGAACAGAGGAAGGACAACAAGATAACGAGAGATGAGGAGCAGCTTCTGTAGGAGGACTGGCTAACTGGTCTAGGCTCTTCACTTTCAATGAGTTGATGGAAGGGGGCTTTGGTAGATGAAGTCATGAGCAGGATGGGAAGGATTATTTGCTTTTAGCATGAAACAGCTTAATTCGGTGTCCCCAAGCATTTACTACCTTAAAACAACAAAAAAAACACCTTCCTCATAGGAAACAAATTGTCCTCTGGCAACAAATTTCACATTGAGGAAGTCAAGAGCATAAATGGGTCCAGGATTACAGGTTCATTTGTGACCATTGAAATTGGTGTCCCAAATTAAGAGTCTGGGTGGAAAATCCCTTAATTTCTGTGCATGTTAAGAAGGAAATATAGATCAGCAGGGAAAAACTGATAATTTTTATTTTTTTTTTCTATTACACGAATCTTCAGCATAAGCGAGTAAGGCTGTTTAACTAACTGTTGTGGTTTCCCCCAGCTGGCAGCTAGACACCACGCAGCTGTTTGCTCAACCTCCCCCCTCCCTCTCTGGGATGGGGGAGAGAAATGGGAAAGTGAAGCCTGTGAGTTGAGATAAAGACAGTTTATTAAGACAGGAAAATAATAATAACAATAATAATAATAACAACAATGATGATAGTAGTAGTACTACTACTAATGTGTACAAACAAGTGATGCACAATGCAATTGCTCACCACCCGCTGACCGATGCCCAGCCTATCCCAGAGCAGACAGCTCCTCCATCCCAGCTAGCCACCCCTATATATTGTTTAGCATGACGTCAGATGGTATGGAATACCCCTTTGGCTAGTTTGGGTCACCTGTCCTGGGTCTGTCCCCTCCCAGCTCCTGCTGCACCTCCAGCCTGCCTGTTGGCAGGACAGAGCAAAAGGCTGAGATGTCCTTGGCTTGGTATAAGCACTGCTCTGCAACAACTAAAACATCGGGGTGTTATCAGCACTCTTCTCATCCTAAGCCAAAACATAGCACCCTACCAGCTCCTAGGAAGAAAATTAACTCTGTCCTGACTGAAACCAGGACACTAAATTGTATCACTGAAATGAGTGTGATCCATGTACTGTAGTTTCCTTCCTCCTAAAAGTAATTTGTTTCGGAGTGATGCATAGTGCAGACAATTATGTGATTACTGAACTCTATGTAAGTTTCAAGCCCGTAAGCCGTTATATCTTTTTCTATTCTGAAATATGGGATGAATGCCTAAATAAAACCTTGGGCATTTATTTCACCGCAAACAGCATTATTGCTACTGAAATTTTCATGCTTAGTTCTTTGTAATCTTTGTAGTATTTTTGTTTTGGAGGTACTAAATGGAGGTAACCTCCTTGGGTTAATCATGAATTGGCCATAAATCAGCTTTGCTGCAAACTATGCATAAACTTTGTAACTACGTACCGGGAAACATGGTATGCTGCCCTTCTCTCACCTGTAGTTGTTGATTTCAGCTTCTTCTCCTTCATCTTCCTTCTTTGTCTTCACATAACATACTTCTGTCGTATTCTGGTCATTTCATCCCCTGCTGCTAGCCATAAGTAGAAGGACTGAGGTACAGGCAGGATAAGGAATGAACGAATAGGGTAGAAGCTGAAATGAGCCACAGTGGTGAAAAATTGGGAGCTCATATTATCAATACAATAATGACTGACTTGTCAAAGCTCACTGTGCCTTGAAGAAAGCAAAACTTTTTCAGTCGATCTTTATTGATCATAGAATCATCAAGGTTGGAAAAGATATCCAAAATCATCTGGTCCAACCATTACCCTACTACTAAATAATCACAATAATTTAAATACTAATTATTTTCTAGCAATACTAAATTCTGGGTCATTTGTTTTTTTTGGGGTGGCTTTTGTTCTGTCATGTGCTACCTGTGTACAGGCAATGCTGGTTGGGTATAATATTTTGTGTTCCATAATACAAACAGCTGTGAAATGAGGTCGCTTTTCAAATCAAAAAAGATAAATTCATTGTCTCACTTGTTTGTGTGTTTTTGTTTTTTTTTTTTTTTCCTTTTCTTTGTTTGGTTGGTTTCTAAGTTGTAAATCAGAACGTGTGAGTCAATTTCTAGCTGGCAAGATGCAGGAGGAAACTTTCTGTCTTAAGTCTAGGCTGTAATTGCTGGTTTTAGACCTGACCTCCCCCAGTTTGTCTGTGCTTTGCCATTGCTAGATAAGAGAGCAGACTAGTCTGACTGTTGCTCTGATCATGTCATGAAAAGCAGAAATGTGTTGGAGAGCGTATGACCCAGTTACTCTGTGAAGTGTTTGAAACAGATCATAAAGCACAGTGAAATAAACACGGGGGCTAGCATCCGTGCTCTTATCAAATCTAAAGGTTTGTGGGGGAGAGCTGTGTTTCGTGAGCGAGGTAGCCCGAAGATGATAGACAGCGTGGGAGATCTTAATACTTTTATGGCTGCCCAGAAGATGCAGATTAAGCTATGACTTGTTTATAATAAGCATTTTTTTTAATGGAAAAAAATAATAGGGTATTCATCCAACTACAGGGCTAGACATGTTTTCTTTTTCTCAGCCCTGTCCCACCTCACAAACCTCCTCTTCCCTGTGTGCAGAGAACGCTACCAGTAAAAGTTCTTTCAGTTCTTTCAGCAAAAAGAAGAGCAGGGACTTTTTTTTTTTTTTTTTTTTTTAATATTGTAAAAGACTGTTAGTATTTCTGTAAAGCCATTGAGAAATGGGGAATGCATTTAAGCCTTGCAACTTCGGCTTTTAATACGTTAAGGGTATCAATGTCTTCTGCAGACAATTTTTTTAATGTAAGAATATATTTATGATTGACAAAAAGCATTATTTGCAAACTCACTTCCAAACTTTACTATCTTAATTATTAAGTAACTTGATTTTCCACTAGTGGGTTGTTTTTTTGTAGTAACTCTCTCAACATGGCAGCTGTTCAAAGCTTCAGCAGGTCCGTCTTCACCAAAAGTGCAAACCTTCTTCGTTCTTCCTCTTTGTAACTATCCAGGTGTTCTCGTAAGCATAACTATCCAACGTCTAGTAAGACACTACTTGTCCGAGGGATGTTCATTACGTTTGGCATGGAGCAGTGCCGGCGGGATGACTACGACACCGATGCGAGTCTCGAGTACAGTGACGAGGAAACCTACCAGCAGTTCCTCGAGTTCTATGAGGACGTGCTCCCGGAGTTTCAGAACGTGGGGAAGGTTGTTCAATTCAAGGTATGCGTAGGAGTCTAATAGCTTGTCTCTTTTTTTTTCAATTCTTAACTTATAACGCATCACCTGTGTTTTACTAGCCTTTAGAGAATTCTGTGCAGTATGCTCTAGCTAAATCCCATATCCTTGAGAGAGCTGTCTGGTGTCTGCTGCAAACTATGCATCTCTCTTGGCACCTGTAAACTTCCAACTGCTTCTACAGAGCATTCTGGGTGAATCTTCTCTGCTAGTCTCCTGAACTGTCATAAAAGCGGGTGCTTTTACGTTGCCAGGTGTTGATACAGAACAACAGTCCACTTAACCTCACAGTCCCTTCTCTGCTTAGCCTGTGATAAGCCCCAGAGGGCCCATGGATTAAAACTGCTAGGCAATATTAAAGGTATCTGGGCTAGTGCATTTGTGCCACTTAAAGCTGCACCAAAGGAATGATACTGTGGAGATGCAAAAAGTATTTGGACTATACACCCAAATACTGTCATTTTAGAACTGGTTAGATAAAATAAACTCAAGTGGCAATGAACCAAAAAGGTAGGAGATATTTCAGTAGCAGGAATTAATTTGAAATGGCTGTATTACAAAGAAGTACGTTATGTGAATGGTGTTGAGATTTGTCATCCAGCCTTAGTTTCTGCATCTGGCTTCCTGAATTTTTTTCCTATTTATATTACGATTTCTCAGGGGGAAAAATGAGGGTCCTGTAAATGGAGACCTTGGAGATGAATGATGCATTTTGACAGTCCCTTGTTGTCATAAAACGTGCAGCTTGGATGGTGAAATCTCCTTGTAACAAAACTTATTGCAGCATCCCTTTCTGCTTGCCATTCCTAAGTGTTTTTCTGTAGTCACCAGGAGGCATGCTGTGCCTTTTCTCTTTTTGTTTCTCTGTAGTGACAGCTGCCTTAGAACAGAGATTGTATTAGCATTTCAAGCAGGAGGAAAGTTTAAAAAAAAAATAAATATGAATTTTCAATAGCTGTATAATGAGGTTGTAAGAAAGAAACCTTTACTTGTTTGGATGAGTATCCCACCTTATTTTGACTCAAGGGATATTAGCCAGCAATGTTCCATTGTAGAAGATGGGATGTATATTCCCACTGGAACATGTGTTGAAATGCTGTCTTACCTTCAAACTCGGATCCTTAAGGTAGTATCTTTGTTGTGTTTTGTGCAACTATCTTCTAAAGTTGCACGTACTTGGATCCCTGTGGCTAATAATGGGGTAAGAGCTTCTAGTGTGGGGTTTCATAGCTTCTGAAGTAATTGTGCAACTGTATTTTGATTTTCAAAGGCGTTTTCATTTTATTAGAGATGTTTTGAAATTATGTGTTGGCAGCTGGAATCTCAACCATGGTTGAGTCTCTCCTACCATTTATAATCATATTACACTCATGCCTGTTTCAGCTGACTTCCATTTCCAATGTGGTACGGGGTTTTATTCTTACTGTTCTTTCTGGGAAGCTACTCCTGAATCTGGCAGGTTCTGACAAAATGCCCTTCTTTTCTTTTCCCACCCAAACATGTTGAAGATGAGGTTGTTCTTACACTAACGTTGCTATTTATCTCAAATACTGTGACTATTTACTCTGTAATATTTAATTACATAACTGTTCCTTGTTGCCTCTGAAGCCCTTGCCTAATCCAGAGGTGTATTCTCTGAGGGTCCAGTGATGAAAGAAGCTGCTTGCCTCATTTGGTGCGGGTATTGGAAGAGGCCTGGGGGCAGGAGGGGCTGGGCTCACAGTTCTGCTCTGGAGAACCAGGTCCTAACTGGCCTGGGCCTGCACATCTCAGCATCCCTAGCAACTAGTAACAAGGTTTTTGGAAGTTAAATTGTGTATTTTTGTGAGTTCTGGATAGACTTTGAATGCTAGATTATAGTGAAAAATAGCTATCAGAACTGTTCAGTGAAAGCTAGTGGCTTCAGCTTTCCTAACTCATCTCACAGGGATGCTGTGAAGGTAAATTGTTCTAAACATTCTTCTTCCATAACGAATCCCACGTTTCCTCATGGGGATACTACTGAATGTTTTCAGAGCAGGACTTGGCAGTCGCGTAGTAGGGTTGGCCCAGACTTAAGTGCAAGACAATGGAGTACAAGCTGCCTTGTGGACTAACTGAAGCAGAGGACCTAGTTGTAATCAAAGCAAAATGCTGGAAACATACAGACATAAACCAGATGGCCTTTGTTGTCTGAACATCGTATCTGATTAAGAGTATGTTTTGAAGAAAATAATACACAAGTTCATATTGATGTGCTGTCATAAATCAGAATGGCTGCCACCTTCATGTGTGTAACTTGCTGTACATCAGCCTTCAGTTGTCCTAACTTAATGTTTTGATCTTGTTAGGTCAGTTGCAACTATGAGCCTCACCTGCGAGGAAATGTGTATGTCCAGTACCAGTCGTAAGTATTCACAATCTTACCAAGTTTAGTTCTAAAACTCCAAAGCCCAGTAATGAAAACTGTATAATCCAAATGATTTGTTCTCATACTGCAATGGGAGCCTGAAATTGGTAAGTGACATCCTAAATGCTTGTACAGTGATAATGTTACACGTTTGTTTGTTCCTTTCTTTCTTTTTAAAGGGAGAAGGACTGCCAGGCAGCTCTTGCTCTATTCAGTGGCCGATGGTACGCAGGCCGGCAGCTCCATTGTGAATTCTGTCCTGTGACAAGATGGAAGACCGCCATTTGTGGTGAGTTACATAAATGCTCGTAAAAGAGAATGTGCGTTAATGAAAGAGTTAATGTAGAAGTGAAAAAGAGGGAGTTAATCTGTCACTTTGATTCAGCCAGTGCTTCAGATCGAGTTCATTTCTATTTGGAAGACAAATATGCTTGCTTGCTTGTGTAGCTCTAGGAAGGAAAGGGAATATTTGTCCTCTGTCACTTAAGCATTTGAATCATCCTAGTGGATTTGCTTGGACTGGAAGAGAAAGCGTAGATTCCAGCTTTAGAAATAATAACAATACTAAGGCAGAAGTGCAGAAAATACAAATTTATCTCTTTCAAAAGCAACAATAGTTTCTCAACCATCAACAGTTCTTAGCAGTAACTTACATTTGACTTCTCTGTATTTACATTCTTAGAAAATTTAGAGTGCTAAAATTATTTATGAAAATAGTTTTAAACTGAAGCTGTAATAACCATCTTAAATACATGTTAGAAGGTTAATTCCAAGAAAAGTACCTGTTGTAAAAATAATCTTGGGTGAATTAAATTGGTAGGTGTTCAGATAGATGTTTCTCTGTTGGAGGAGGCAAAATTAAGTTCAGAAAGCTTCATTTCCAGTAGGTGCGTAATGAAGGTTTAACAGGTCTGGTTCATTAAAAAAAAAAAAAAAAAAAAAAAAAGCAAACCCTCATCTGTTGCAGGCTTATTTGAAAGGCAGAAGTGTCCAAGAGGGAAACACTGCAACTTTCTTCATGTATTCAAAAATCCAAACAATGAGTTCTGGGAGGCCAATAGAGACATACGTATTTCTCCTGAACGGACTAATCAGTTGTCTAAAAACTCTGAGAGGAGAAACAGATCAAGCCATCGTGATGACTATTACAGCCGGTCAAGGAGAAGGGGCAGCCCAAGCCCAGATCATTCTTACCGCAGAAACGGAGAATCTGAGAGAAAAAAGAATCGCCGCAAAAACAAGAGGAGGCGCCGGTCTGGCAGGTCAAGGAGTCGAGAAAGGAGGAGGTCTCGCAGCAGAGGGAGGAAGAGGAGAGGACGCAGCCGCAGCAGAAGTTACAGTCGAACACGTAGTCGGAGCAGAAGTCGGAGCTCTTCTCGATCCAGGAGTAGGGGTAAAAAGAGATCAAGCAGCAGAGGAAAAAGTAGTGAAACTCCCAAAACAAAGTGAGAATTAATCTTAGAAGTTGCTAATTGATCAAATGTTGATCAAATGTAGAGCTGACAAATATCTTTCCAATAGGGCACCAGATACGTTTGAGTTTCAAATAAAGTGTTCTTGCACATTAAAATGTTTCTTCCTAATAAAGGAACCTAGTTTACTGTGTGCTAAGCTTCAGAAAATTAAAAGTTTAAGTCCTATATGAGGTGTAAATGTCAAGTACTCTAGCTACTCTGTCCCTCTGAACTACTGCAACATCTGGATGCATCCTGAATACAAAATAGAAAGAGAAGTAAAGCTTTTTTGGTATATGCTTATTTCTGTGTAACGTGTGTGTTAAGTGTTTCCTGTCCCTGTAAGGAGTTAGTACAGAACAGCTAATGTGCTGTGAACTCACACAGCAGCACGCTGCCAGTTGAAGTCTGTGTAAAAGACAGCCATTTATGTTTACCGTATGTTTATGGGCTATCCTGTTCTAGACAAAGTAATATAATCATGTTATGCATTGGAGAAAAGGGATCTAAAAGGCTTCACTGTTTGCTTGTACAATACTTGCCCAGTAGGAGCTTTGTGGTCATAAGTGTTGGATTTTTCTCTCTCCTGTGACTGAGCTGCTGAGCTAATTGCCTGTAGGGATTGCAGTAGACAAAAACCAAGTAGGAATTACACAGGAAAACAATCAATTTATTCAGTACCTTAATCCCCAAGTAAGTGTGGAGACCAATCACTTGTAATCCCTGGAGTGAAGACAGAAAATACTTTGCATACTTCTTGGTTGCATACCATTTGTAGTTGAAAACAACCTGCCTAACCTCTTACGGAGTGGGAAGAAAAGTGTAAATCTGGTAACTAAAGATGGGAATGTCATTGTAAAGGCTCAAGATGTTGCAGAGTGGCTAAAGAAACTCAGTATTATTTTATACCTGAAGTAATATTTTAGGTTTTTTTTGTGAGAGGATTTGATATCAAGCCTTTTTTTGGGGCTTATATTACAGTTTAAGGCACTCTACTGCCTAGCTCCCTTACAGTCAAGGTGGAGAGGGGTGCTTAAAAATGAGGTTATCGGGACGAAGCTTTTTATAACTGACAGCTGTGTTAGCGGAGTACCTGCAATTAGCGAAGTTCTTATAGCTATTTCTTCAGTTTTAAATGAAAGATTAGTGCTGTTAAATTGACTGTACTTCACCCTGTTTACCTTTAGGTTTTTAACTTGGGCACTTCGATGTCTGTTTATGCTTGGAGAGAGCAGTTTGTGACCCCGAAGGTGTGGGTGCCCCAGGTGTCTGCAGAGATAGCTCTCTCTCTTCAGCCTCTCCAAAGAACTTGGGACTCCTGCCTCTAGAGCACAGTTCAGACCACTTGTTAAGTTAGAAGCCTCTGAAGTAGGCATGAAATGCTCCCAAATAGGTGTTTGTTATGACTCAACAACATAGCATCAAGTTCTTTAGCAAATCTGGACATCCAAACTCCAGTGTAGCTTTCCTCATAGCAAGAGCATTTTTTTTTCCCCAGGATAGAGTGAATGACCATTGTTCTGGATATAATATATATATATTTTTGCTTTTCTAAATGCATACTGCACCTAGCATGCTGATTATACATTTTCCTTCTTTCATGTGTAACTGTTGTCCAATTTGGAGTAATACAACAGAAGTGCTATATATTGTTGTTCAGTTCAAACCCGACTTTCAATATGTATTGTCATAACTGTAGGCAGAACTGTAGCTTAGTTAATTTGATTAAATGTTTTAGTTATTAACAGATGTAGGGACTGTAATAGCATAACTTTTGAAATAATAACTTCATTTGAAAGGCAGATTTTGATGGATAGACAGCACCATTTTAAATTGTATTTGAGAAATTTGTGACAACCGCTTTCTCATAATGTATCTTTCCTGACTAGATCTCACAGGCAGATTTTCCCCAGGGTTTCTATTTTTTCATAGATGGGCACTTGTGCAGAACGCAGTAAACCGGTACAGTTGAACTGGCCTTCCCCACTTGCTGGGCAGCATCACCAGCAGGCCAGGAAGATCATTTCACTGGTGCTGCCTCGCGTCTCACAGCCCGCATTCTGGTGAGCTGGACTGCTGGTGAAGGCTCTTGGATGGAAAAGTTGATTTGTGCCACCTGCAGTGTGTTGTACATTCCCCTGCCATGCAGCGTGCCGCTTGTGCTGTTGCTGAGCGTTATCTGAGGGAAGTAAATCATTGAGCTCGACCAGAAGTGAAATGGGCAGTAGGATGCTGGTTTTGTGATGATCTGTGATGAGCAGGGTGAAATAAATGAAACGGACCTCTCTGGGACTGAGAATTCCACAGGTAATTAGGCTCCTTGTCCCCATGGTTTTGTAAAGGGAGCAGGGAAGCTGAGCTGCTGTATTTTATCTTTTTTCTAAAAAAAAAAAAAAAGTTCTTAATAATAATTAAAAAAAAAAACATTGCTCAGAGATGCATGTAAAACTTAAATATACTTTATTTCTGCTATCCTAATGGCTGAGGCTTCAGCTTTTTTTCGTGAGGTCTGGATCCAATGTGCTGGCTGCACCCGTGCGCTGTAGAACTGGTAGCTGTAATTATCATTGTTTCACATGCAGTCTGCTTATTACACAGAAATTGAGTGCTGTAGATCTGACATTTAGTTTGCATTTGTTAGCATGAAACCTGGCATTCAACCAGTTTTCGAAATTAAGAGTTCATGTATTTCAGTAGTTTCCCTACTTCATAATCTTAAGTAGTGTCATATGCATGGTTTTGTGTTTCCTTATTAGCTGAGTGAGCTATTTATTCTGAAGAGACAAAGAGCCTAGAAGTTCTTAAATGTTAAGCTCCTTTTTTTTTTCCAAAGGGGAAAAGCCCCAGAAAACACAGAAGGGATTTAAATTTGCAAGGAATAGTTTGTTCTCACCATGTACTATTCTGCATAATCCACATAAAAGGACCTTATAAAGTGAATTCCTAGTGGCTAGTGAATTACTACTTTTTATTAATGACTGCTTAAGGCAGTTGCTTTTATGCTTTTTTTTTTCTAATTTAATTGTGCAAGGATCACCAAGAGGCTTTGGATTGATTATGAAAGCAGGTACTGACACAGAGCTGCAAGAAGGTGGTTAGGGCAGCAGCAGGGGCTTGCCAGCCAGCTGAAGGAGTCAGGGCAGGGAGCAAATGCTGCTCCGACCCTTCTCTTGTGGAAGGAATAAATGTAGGGGAGCAGAAAGCTGAACCTGGAAGTCCCAACTACTTCATGGAAACCATGCTGTTCCAGGTGATTACCTGATGTGCTTTGTGACAGTAAGTTAGTGTACTGCCTGTGGCAGAAGGGGAATACTGTCAGAGGGGTAGGAGCTACTCCTGTCAGCAGCAGTAGGATCCCTGCCTGGTGGCGGTTAGGCACCTGGGAAATAGGCTTGCCTTCTACCAGCAGCACAGCCTCACGTTCTCAGTGGTGCCTGCCTTGAGGTGATTTCCCTTTCCTTGATGCTTGCTGTGCTCATTGCGTAGCTGGCTCCCATCACGCAGCTCACATGTTCACGTGCTGAATGCAAGACTTGCATTTTCACAATGAGGGAACAAGTGTAGAGGAAGGCCTTTCCTCTCTGGCGCTTTCCATTAGTGATGGAATGAGTGGTCAGAAGACATTCTGAGTAACTTTTCAGCTTTAAACACTTCAGGAGGACAATCCTTGATTCAGTTGCATATTACCACATGCAGTGCATCAGTAATTACCCTGATGTTTACTGGTTATATACCTGTACCAGTAGCAGCATCTTTGGGATGTGCAAAGTGACAGTTTTCAGAAGAAATGCAGGAGTCCGCTCTGAGATGCTGTTGCTTCCTGTCCTGTAACAGCACTTTAAAAATGTGAAAGTTAAAATCTTAAAAGCTCAGTTTAGTTTCTTACATCACTTGAAGAATGCAGCTGATTTTGCTTTCGCTATAAGCTTGCTGTAATTAAAAAACACACACAAAACACTTATTCCACCCATTCCTTGTATTCAGCTCTGATGTATCAGCTGAATACAGCATCTATCACATTTTTTTAAAAAACAAGAGCTATCTGACATACAGTTCAGAAAGCCACTAGACTGAGTAGAAAGCAAGCTGTGCAAGCATAACCCATAAACACCCATAAACATGGTAATTCAGCAAAGAGGCAGCCACAGCATGACCATCATCTCAGTGTTAACCCAAAAGGAACAGCAGATGTTTAAGGCCTCTTCAGCTTGAAGATTCAGTGATCACAGTGAGGGCACTCAGGCCAATAATCCCTTGCCTAAACAATTCAGAAAGTCTACAGAACTCCTTAGCTTTTTTTTTTTTTTTTTCCCCTTCTCTAACTAAGATAGAAAATTTAAGAAACAAAATGTTTCTTCCATATTAAAGAATGCCCTAAAGATGGTAAGTTTTCCCCGTGCTTTTGCTGGTGACATCAGGCAGTTCAGTTGCTTCAGAAAGCTGGAAAGCAGATGAGTCAAGAGAAAATTGGTTGAGACGAGGACTTAGGACTGTGAATGCTGCATTGACATGTTTGTAATCCCAAGTGAGGAACTGAACAGCAAGCTTGTATTACCTAGAACCCTCTCTCAAGCAACATGTGATTTGTTTTAATTTCAAAGTGAAGTGGCACTACCGCAACAATTTACCATCCCCTTTAATAAATTCCATGTTTAATGTGATAAGGCTTCCAAAAACTTGCTAATTTATTGCTTTCTGTAGAATTTAAATGGATGTAAATAACTAATCTTGGACACAGTATTCTCACACATTTTTTTAATAAAGTGCTCAAGAGCAGGTTAAGCACTGTAATAAAATTTCCCTTTTTTTTTTAAGCTGGCACCGAGTAGCCTTTTTTTTCCTCTGAAAAAGAAAAAAAAAAAAAAAAACAGTACTAATTACATATAAACACAAAGCAATGGTGTAAAAATGGACATTTATTACAACTAAACCAATGTGACAGTACGACGGAGGTCAAACAATTTATTCATCACAATCACAACAAAGCTTAACCCAGCCAAGCACATACAAGTGACAGTGTAAACTTTAAAAACGCTGAATACGTAGGAAATTGCTTCAGGTTTGACTAAAGGTAATTTCACCGCTTTGATCTCACACTGAGGGATATTCTAATACCATATTAACCTCATCTATCCCCGCACATTGTGCACAGAGAAAACGCAAACCACTGCTTTTGTGTGCCTGAAGTTAACCGCAGTCTCTAGCAATGCGGTAATCCCAGGAATGGCTTAAGCAGACAACATTGAACACCGCGAGTTCACAGGCTCTGCTCCAGCACTGCCACTGAGGCATGCAGACCCACCCCTGCCTTCTGCTGCCACCAGCACTGGGACCTGGGTCAGGGAACTCACGCCTGTCACCACTGCCCCTCTTCTGGTGGGTTACATTTAGCGTCCATGAGGCCAGGCCCACAGCCTGGCTCTCCCGCAGCTGGGTAACTGCTCGTGCAAGCGCTGCACAACTGCCTCCACCAGCCCTGCCAAAGCTCTGTTTGGGGAGAACATCCATGGCACTACGTACTTAACTGACCCAGCCAAAACATGGACTTCTACAGTGAAATCGCTGGGAAGGGAAGAGAGGGAAAGAAAGCCTGGCATTCTCAGGGACCATGCACACACACAGAACTTTGCTACTCCCAGGTGTGCCGATACCTTCTCAGAACTCGCAAAGCATACATGAACCACATCTCCTCAAGTGAAACAGTTTGGATGTACAATTAAAGAGCCTGCGAGAAGTGTCAAACTATCACCTGGTAGCACTTTGCCCCATTTGCAGTGAGTCTCATATACAAATCTGGCTTTAAAAGTTCTCACTGCAAATTAGCTGGTTATACCACTGGACACCAGGTAGGAGTTTTATAAGGGATGTGTCCCACGTGAAACATGTAAGTCGAAAGTATTCAAACATGAAGCTGACACTGTTTTTCCTAAAGGTGCTTATACACCCATTAAAGCATAACTATAAAACACCAATAAATACAAATTAAGTTGTAGAGTTCAAAAGAAAATCATAAAAACTCCCTTTTGTAAAGCTCCCTCTTTCCATGTTCAAAAGTATCCCATTTTCATTACATACCTCTATAGTGTCAAAAAGGCTACTTTTTTGTGTGTTTATATTCAGAGCAAGCTAATACTGATTTAAAAATAGTTTCCCTGTTTGGATTTTTAAATACATGCATTCCCTTTTTAATACAGTAACTTGCACAGATTTGCTCAGATAACTACATGTAAATGCATTTTCACTGCTAGTAAATGATCAGTTTGCAGCTTTCTTGCAAAAAGCATTACCACCTTAACAGTTTTTAACCAGTTTGATATGCAGATCCTAAGAGGATTCTTTGGTATAATGGCAAATTCAGTAGTAAACAGTTATTTCCAATCTTAATGCATCAACTGAAAGAAAGCAGGATTATCACAGCTGTTGACTAAAAACGTAGATGAACGAAAGTCTTTGGTTGCATAAACACAATTTCTACAATATAACATTTCATACTTGAAGTTGTCCATGTAGTTTCCGTTCATTTAGATATGCTATGGCAATGATACATTTATTTCCTGAAGTCAAGTTTGCTTATAAAAACAGTACACTTACTGAAATCAAATGCAAATTTTCTGTAAATGCAGAGGAGACATCAAGTCAATTTAAATCTAATTCCCTTTCCTTTATCGTGTTTGGACTTCGGTTTCTTGTTCCCTTTTCAAAAGGAGAATTTATCTTGTAGGCCTGAATGAAGCAGCTTAGCAAAACAGTAATACTGACAAACAGCATCTTACACCATTAGCTAAACATTACAATGAAGGCAGTGAACATTTACAGTATGAAACACTGAGATGTCATCAGCGGAACAGAAGATTTATGTCAATCCAATTTCTTCAAGTACACTACGTGGGGTCTCTGCTTCCTATGGAGGGAAAATTTGAGACAGTGGTAAATGGATCCTGTGCTTCTACTGAACAGTACCATACATGAGAGTTAGTATGAACGATGCTTAATTAAAGAAAAGCTGGAAGACATGAAAATATAAAAGCACTGCAGTTTGCAAACATGGCATTAGCTGCACTTTTCAAAGAGCTGTTAATTAGATTGTCATGGTTCACAGGAAGAGCTGGTAGATTTTATTGCCCTTAAGCATAATAAAAAAAGCAATTCAAGTGTACCAGCAGGGAACAAATCACAACCCAGTAATAGAGATATGAACTGGGGAGGGACAGGGAAGCATCTTGCAATGGAATCTGCCAGTTATTTTTGTGGTGAGTTGTTTCATGGGTCTCTGCTAGGCTAGAAAGAATACACAGATGAAAATACTGAAGGTACTTAGATACGGTATCCCTCATGCTCTTCATGAAGAGCCTAGACTTTTTACACAGGTAACATGCTTAGCTTAAAAAAAATAAATCCATGTTCCTTGGTACACCTGGTGTCAATGAATTTACTGTTTTGACAGGGGAGGAGTTGCCAGGATTGGAACTGAATTATTCTACAGCAGGTAGAATGCAAAGTTTTACGTTAATTCTATTCTTGCAGAACGTTGTTTTATGTCAGAACAAGTTGTTTTATACAAAACTCCGAATGGAACTCGATGGAATGATAACATCAGTTCCATATTCATTATTGCTATAGCATCTGAAAAAAATATTAATTTGATTAGAAACATTAAGCAGTACTTCACCATAATGATTAAAAATATGATAGTAAATAAAAAGGGATACCGTATCTTTATGGAAACATAAGCATTTTTAATATCCAGAGTATGAATAAACTTACTTTAGCATCCTAAAGCAAGACATGTCATGAAGCAGGAAAAAGGCAAATAACAGTTAAAGCAGCAAACAAATGTTTTCTAAAACTGTTTTCTAAACATTTTTTTTCTCAAAAAACATTTTTTTTTTTTTTTGTAAAGTACAGAATTAAAAGCCTTAAATCTTGCAAGCAACACCAGAACTTTGTTTCTATCTGCTTTGACTATGGAGCACAAAATGATCACATTTAGAATCAATTCAATTCACATGTAAGACTATTTAACACAAAAATTTATAATAAATATAAAAATATATATGAAGTTATAATATTTTATAGGCAAATTCACTTGAAAGTCAGCATTTGGAGAAGTCCACTGCTGAGCACTTTCAGATGGCTTCCAAAATCCAGAAAAAAAGCAAGTTAAAACTGGAAGCGAGATACTCAGTGAATTAAGGATGAAGTGTTTTCTCACTGATGTGATATTTAAATATTCTTAGAACTGCAGTGACCTTGATAAAGCAAGGCAGTACAGCTTAAAGACTTGTGTTTTAACATGCCCACCCCAAAAAGAAACACTGCTTGAAAAGGAAGCTATATCCTCTCTCTCTATATATATCCTTATATATATATATCCTATATATAAGTTTTTAATATAACCTGTAGCATTAAATTCCCAGATGACTTTGTTGCATTCATTTTAAAGGATATGCCTCTCCCCTATCCAATAACTTGAAGCATTTTATTCCAAAAAAAAAAAAAAAATCCTACACTTTTAACCAACTACAGCAACAGAACTCAAGTGGAAAAAAAAATATTGAGGAAAACATGAAATCGTGAAACTTCTCACAGATTTCTGGGTCTTGAAAATATTTGTAGTAGAACAATCATTCAAAGTTTTAAATTGACTCAACAGCAGTAGATGCTTACAGTTACAGTGGTGAAGCAGTATATTTAGTAAACAACCTAAAAAAAGGTTGCTCTAACTCTGAAGACAGTACACTGCTGCTGTATTTAGAGAGCACTTTACTATTACCATCTCGACTGCCTATTCAAAGTTGCAGATAATTTAAGTATATGCCTGCTGAAAATTACGATTAAATTTCTTCAAATAAATCAAGGTCATTGGCTGATAATGAATTTAAAGCAAATTATTTCAAGGACATTGGCTACTTGCCCACAGGTAAACCTCACCAGTTAAACTCAGTAAGATGTTAACATTTTAGTACTACAGTAGCAGCCTTGAGGCAAACATGCCTTCTTACATGCATATCAACAATATAATCTCAACAGGAACACCTAAAAGCTAATGTGTTTTGCTAGAATAATTTCATCAATTATGACTTTTAAGAAACAAATGGAATGGATTATGTTTTGTTCGTGTTATTTGTTTTAGGAAGTGTCAAACATTTTATGCAATTATGGACTACATTCCGCTTTATTATACGCTACCTGCAGCTCAGAATCACCCAAGGCAAACAATGCAAATTTGAAATATATCAGAACACAGATGAGGAAAAAAGCCATTCACATGAGACAAAAGTGCATGCAATACTTTTATTTCAAACATGCCAGGGAAGCTAATTCATTACCTAGTCATTTAGAAGCAAGCAGCTGTATACAGATAACAAGAAAAACAGCATCTCATTACAGCTCAATGCACAGCATTTTAAGCCAACAGGCATGAAATAATGCAGGCTAAAGCAGCATTAACCAGACATTCAGAAATACATTGTTAATGTCTTACAGAAAAAGGCAAACTTGGAAATGGAAAACCACTCCTATGATCTTGTCTTCTATGATTTCAGAATGATGCAAGTCTAACCCAAATCTTTTGTCCCATCTCCTAAATCTCTCTTCTTTATGTCAGTTTAACACTTGAAATGTAGTGCATTACCACATATAGAATGTGGAATTAGCTACCTGTAAGTAGCTAGTTAACCTCTGTAACCGCCTCTTTGCTAATTATATTTCAACAATTTTCAAAGACAGCATTGGTTTGAGGTTACAAAATACACTCTTCTGCTAGGCTAACAGAGGATGCAATGAGTGCCCTCTCATTCTGCTCGCTCTTTCTAACTGAAAGTTATTCATCATATTTAGATATGTGGCAGTTTGCTGATGCACACTGCAGTCTGCACTTAAAACTGGAAACATCAATTGAAGGAGACACATTTCAAGTATGCTATTAATGAACTTAAAGTCTTTCCCATCCTAATCATGTGGGAAACAATGAACTTGTTCTCTCCTTCAGTAGCAGCAATTGTTTAACTCACAAGTGTTTTTAACATTGAAATACAAACGTTGCAACTTCCAGATTTACATGAGTCATTCTCATTGCCCTAATCAATCCTGTCTTCCTTCTCTTTGTAAGGTAAGGCACACTATTGTACCAGATTCAGCAAAGGATACTGGTATGAGCATCTTTAATTAAGATGCAAGATCTACATAGAATTATGTGCAGTATTTAATACTTCTGTATACATATGTAGTAGTTCCACACACTACTACTACTACACTAATTTCTCAGTAAATATTAATATAATCTACTGATTTTAACTCTATGTTTAAATACCACCAAAACTCAGTTAAAAGATAACACAGGTCAAGTAATATTACAGTACAGGTGCTGCAGCAAATAGATGATTAGCTCAGAAAATTCTGCAGAACTTTTAAGCACAAGGCTTCAAGCTTACACACGATAAAAAAGTTAAACCATAGGCAAGTTAAACCAAGAAGCACAAGTTTTGTTGAAATGAGACACGTGAAGAGACAACACTGTAAAACATAAGGGGAAGAGGAAAGTACAACAGCAGAGAATGGTTGTGGCATTCTATTAGATTCAAGATGACTGGATTCACCCAGCTGATGATAATGTTGTCATGAGTAAGTCACAGGTCTATCTCCTCTGAAATTCTGCATGCATGATGAATGAAGCCATTTAGTACACTGGGACATTAAAGTATTCATGACGTGGCTACAAAAGAAATGTACATATTCTTACACATAATAAAAAGGTGGACATATATGCAAGGAAAAAAAAAAGATTCTCACTTTTGTATCCCTGACATGGAAGAATGTTTTGTACATCAAATAAATACTGCATTTTTGACTGCTCTAGGTGTCCTAGGGAAAAAGTTATGTTTTTCCCTCCCCTGTACTTGCATGCTGGCAGCACCAACATATAGGAGAGTTTCACATCATAATTACTCTAGTAATTACTCTAGAAAGTTCAGAGTTTCTTCTCAGCCAAAAATTGTTTGAAGGTAGCTGTTCCAGAGATGGCTCACCCTGTGTATCTGCTACGTGCTAGCCTCTTTGGCAGGAATCAACTTTTGGCTGCTGTGAGAGACACGGCAGTGTGCTAGGTGAACTCCTGACATCTCCTGCCATATCTGCTCTCACGAACACACACCGATAAAAGCCCCCAGAATACAACTGCAAGGAGCACAACGTGCCAGGGTAATGCAGCAGGGGGATCGCCTGATAGAGAAATTACCATTCTTTTAAAGAGCGCCTGTCTAAAAACTGGGAGCAATCTGAAACACCTCTCACAGCAGGCCAAGTTCTTTGTTTTTGAATTATACCACTGAATTTAATAACCCAGCTCTTTATTTTTTATCAGCATGAAAGTTAGTACACGATTTGTTGCAAGATGAGTTAGAAATCAAGCAGCATTCAACATTTTTTTTTTTTAACCCCCCAAAAAAAAACAAAACAACAACAAAAAAAAAAACACTATGTCTTGAAGACAGATAAAGTTTTTAAGCAGAGCAGTAGTGGTTTAGGAGCATACGCCCCAGATATGCCAATTAAGCACTGTCTGGGAGAAAAACCTCCCTGCATGCTAGCTAGCATCTTTCATTTTATACCCATTAAAATCTTTAAAGTATTTTAGCACCCTATCCCCCGAATCACTGAAGTCTTGGAACAGAACCGAGAAAGTTCTCATGCCTTTAAACCTAACATTTCCTCCATCCTGTATTATTTCACAACAGTATTGCCATCTCATTCACAAAATGTTCAAGGTTGAATTTTTTTAAATTCTTACCTCCACTTAGTAAGAGTCCCTACAAAAATATCCTAGAAGCTTTACAGGATTTACATTGCTTTTTAAGAATTAGTAACCTGACCATTAGTTCATCCCAGTTACTTAAATTATCAGGAACAAATCCAGTAGCTCTCAAACAACAGCTCAGTGGCAGTTGCAAAGTGAAGTCTGCTGTGATTTTTGGCAGAAGTAGGAAGAATTGGTGGATAGCAGTGAATTACAAGTGGAATTTTAACTCTTAAAATTCTCACTGAAGTCAAGTGTCAGCGTATGTTTAAAAATGAGAATGTAGGAGAGTTGAGGTATATTTTTAACTGGAAAAGGAAACATCAAACTGACAGTATACAGTACTAGCCCCAAGGAGTAGAAGCCTCAACTAAAAAGAAGAGTAATTCTAGAAGCCTCCACAGATAAAACATTTCCAGAGGTAATTATGGAGAACTTCTGCTTTACTTACACTGCTGGCATGACATTCATTCATGAAGACAACTAAAAACAGGTACATTGCAATAATCTAAAACACCGAATTTTTACATTTTTGTATTTTCAGTTTTTACCTGTTATCGTTTAGTTCTTTTATTACCTGATATCAACAAGTAAGGACATGGAAGTGTTATTTTTATTTACTTGTTACTTTTCTGTAATTTCTAAATTATCTAAATTTATAACTGAATATTCTATTCCCCCCCCCCAACTCACCCTTCAGGTATACCCCACCTCATTCTTTGAGCTACAAACCATTGAAAATAGGAATTAAATATCTCTGGTGTGAAAATACTGGTACACAAAATTAGGTGACTGACTCAAATTAATCTCATGGGATTAGGGGCTCATCTTGACAGAAATGTATTACCTCCTGATAAGGCAAGATGGAGTGTCAGATAACAGTAGGAAGAACATGGTAATTTCACTCCTGGCAACATTTTAGCCTATGGAACATGTAACCACCACCTGCAACTAGCCTAGCAATAAACTGACATTGTAGAGGTGAATCTAAAAGATGAAAGGGAAGATAACAGTAACTGAGAGATGAAGCAATAGCAGCAGAATTGTGAGATGGAAACTGCTGCAGCTTCAGTGAGCCCTCTGTACCGAGGACATCCTAGAATATCACACACTGAGGGTCCGGCACCGTGGTAGCCTCACAACCAACAGAAAGGAAAAAAAAACTGACAAACTGTATCTGGTCAGAGAACTACAGTACCTCACATGCTTCAACCATGAACTGCTCAATTTCTTGCTGCGTTCTCTACCACACTGCCTCCAGATAAGTGAGCCTGCAGGTCTGAATACCAGAAAACAGACTTGGGACAGGAAAGGACAGATGTCAACTTTTACAACCAGTGTCTACCCTACCTTGCCTTCCTTCTATGGGACTCTGCAGACCTCAGACATCTGAGCCTGCGAAGCATGTGCTTAAGATAGCTAGCTAGCTGTGAGTTTATAAATAAATTCATCTAGCAGCTAGGGAAGAGGTAATGGTGTTCTCACAGAACAATGCAATGTCAAACCATCGTGAAACACTGCCCCTGAAAAATCACCACTTATTTTAAAGATGTGTATGTCAACTGTTTATCTGACTTTAACATGTAGATCCTAGTTAGTAGAATCTTTTTTTTTTTCAAGCTGACATTTGTTTGCAGCTCATTTTTAGAAACCGATTAACACTGGGATTTTCAGTCCAAGTCATTAAAGTTAAAAAAATAGTAGAATTTGGGTCACAGAACTATTCAGCCAGTCCAAGCAACATTTTTCTCCATCAGCTTTGTAATGACTCAGCCCAATTAAATATCATAGTCATACAAAAATTAGAAGGGATTTCATTTAATCCAGCCCTCCAAACAGTGTACCTGTAACATCACTGGTATATATTTAATCTGTTAAAGGCATCCAGTGATGGAAACTTTTTAACATCCCCCAGGCAATCCGCCCAAATGCTTCATTATTATTGCTACTAAATTTTTTCCAAACATCTACTTGGAATTTATTTTCTTGCTGCAATTTTTGCCTGCAGTGGACAAGAAAACAGTCTACTTCTTTCAGGCATTAAAGAGACAAATAATTTATGCCTAAACCAAGCTGACTCAAGCTCAGTGCTTTGCCCTGCTGACAATTCAACAGTGAAAAACAGACTTCAAGAACACCTGGCATGTCTCCTTTGTCAGGTACAATTTGCTTAGGTTTGTTTCAATTTTCTGTCAAAACCAGCACAAACCCCCATGAATATAAGCCATGCTAAACTGCAGACAAAAATACAGTGGCTACCTTATGATAAAGGCTTGGTGTTTTGTTGCTTACTTGTTCTTTCCCAGCATCTAAACAAACCCCAAGTGAGAACAGACAAAATACAGGACCATGAAGTGCACAGCAGTTTAGGAATGATCCTACAGAAAAAAACTTACGTGGAAAAGAGAGGGGAAGGATGAGGGTTTCTGTTTGAAAACACAAAGCTCTTACAGTAGAGATTAACATTTAACAAGCACTTCTTCGGTAATTCTTCAGAAGCAGTTGCTTTTACACTCTACTTCTGAATCTTTATTAGGAAATATTTCTAATGAGAGCCTGCTTTAGAAAACTGCTACTGTTCACTTGAAGTTTCAAGGACCTTAAAATAGTAGGGTAACTGTTTCCCAATCTTTGCTTAGCTAAGTACTCAGAAACTGCAATTACAGGGTTATTGGGAAAAGTCTACTTTACTTACAAGGCAGAGCAATGTGTTTTGTTTCCTCAGAGAGCCTAGAAACACCCATGAGGTCTTTACTGTGTTCAAATACAACTATTAACTATGATATTGTTTAAAAAACGAGTATATATATATATAGCGATGCCAACTCTAAGTCAAGATCTTGTCTGCAGTTTCCTATGTACAGAGCACAAAAAAAGCCTTCAAGATTGGTGCAAATCAGTCAACACAATACTCTGAAACAGCAAAAGTTGTCATGGATGTTTCTCAGCAAAATGTTCTAGCATGTGTGTACAATTAAGGTCTAAAACACTACCATTACCTCAACAGAGCAGAGCAGAAGGACGTGACACACAATCAGCAGTGACCTGCCTACCTGCCTCTCAAAAGCAGGAGTGAAAATACCAGTGGAAACTTTACGTACTGTAACCGGATAACAGTGGGTGGTCCTGCTTCTTGCTATTTCTGACCTGCTGGATCAGCGGTGATAATCACCCCGGGAGGCAGTGCTTTCTACCTGCCTGTCAGTTGCTACAAAGTGAGCTAGGAAGAATTAACGTGGTCCGAGCTTTCATGGTGAGGGTTGTTCTGAACATCCACTGGAGGCTTTGCTTTCCTCCCACCACAAGAACACCAAAGCTTTAGGAAAACACTACTGCAGAATGCTCTGCATTACGAAGCCAGAGCCGAAGTTATAAAACAAGTCACTGAGTTCTCCTCTCCCAGACAGTACCACGGTGTCTGTATGGTTGGCACACTGCCAAACAATGCACAAAAGGATTCATTTATGTTTTCTTCCATTCTCTTCCAGTCCCGCACTGCGGCTAGAGGTTTACCTTACTTATTCCCCTTTGCTTAAGGAGCCATTACTTAAACTGCTGGGCTGTGTCTCTGAAGAGATGACCAGCATATACTGTTGTAACAGCCATGTCACGTCCAGTATCATTCAGCTTCCATGGCAATGGCATTTAAGCAGTCCCACTCCTTCCTGTTCTGCAGCACTTTGCCTTCCTATAGTTGTTTGGATAAATGTTTACAGGGCCAGTTTGTTAACCAGAAAGTGAAAAGTTGCTGACTATGGGTTTTTATAAATGAACATTTAAATACAAACATTTATCATTTTAAACATGATACATGAGGAACATTGGCTTTTAAAAAACACACATACACTGGCAATTGTTGAAAATAAAATGTAATTTAAGTTATATTATTAGCCTTAGAATATGAATCCAACTCCCCCTTTGCCCACAGCCAACTTTCTTTACCACTGATAACCTTAATTTCTACATACAAGCAGCAGTTACTTCCAGCAGGCAAACTATCCCTCTCACTTTGTGCAGCCATCTGTCTGTCCCTCTCCACTCACCCCAGCAGACATCATGCCCAGTTCTGCTAATTCTGTGGAGTCACAACGAGCAGAAGTTATGCTCCGTACACAGCGACTATTCTTTCACTCCTTTCAGGGAAAAGCACAGCCCAGGAAGAAGCATCCCATAGGCAACTGATAACACCACAGTTTAAATCAGTGGGGACAAAGCACATTTGTTCAGCTAAAACCATACCCCCAAAGAATTAATGAAGGACATACTGTAGATAAAGTCAAGTCACACAGAATTCTCTGTGCTTGAGCTTGCATGTTCCTGAATTGGTCTTTGTAACAGTCTAAGACAATATAAGATTAACACTCCTAAATAAAAACTCTATGCTTAACATAGGTCTGAACGGTCACAAATATCCTTTTTAAAGTTCTAATCACAAGAAAATGTATACAGTCACAGCATTAACACTAACCTCACCATGAAAACCACACTTCGTAAATAAGCTTACTATTATGAAGAGAAAATCAATAAATGTGAAGAAAAAAGTGTGGAAAAAATCAAGTTGGAACATTTAGGTTTTCTTTTAGTTGTTTTAGTGTATGTCTAAATTCACATAAGTAATTCAATTTTGAACAAACGACTCTTGTTGGCTGCTCGAATTCTACAGATCTAATATGCAAGCGTATTAGTTACTCCCCACTCTTCGACACCAATCAACTGCCATATCATGTACGAGGTAACTTCTAAGTGGTAAAACTGTCCATATAACTGCATATTGGATTTTGAACATGTTACAAAACATTTTTTTTCTATTATAACAACTTTCTTGGGTCTGGAAACTAAATCCTGATCTTTATAAAGCTGCATATGAAATTATATTTACTACTGCAGTTCCACATTACAAAAGCCAATTTGTCTACTGAAATACGTGTATATCCTGATATCAAATAAGCAGCAGGCTAATTAAGTTTTCTCTAGCAAATCATTTTCATGTTCGTTTTTAACTTGCCTTATTTAAGATAAAATCTTACCTTTATTAGTAGGACTGCCACAATGTACTCCTTACGCTTTGGACAAAAATATGTTGCAATGCACTATATATGCAAATAAGCTTTGTTCTGTCATGCAGCATCCGGCACTTGATATACAGTCAATTGCAGCAGCACCCAGTCTTTTTAGGGCCCATTTTCCTTGCACAGCAGATGTAAACAGCCCATTTTCCAGTAAATACACATTTACATGGGTTGATTGTAAGTAAACAAAGCCAAACATCTGTTTAGTTATTAGTTTTGGTATCCATTTCTCTAACTTGCATTATCCCACTTAATTATCGACACCAAAAGAAAGCTAGTAGAAGTCAGACACTTTGAGTTGATGCGGTTAGTACAACAAAGGAAAATAAAAGGGAACACTCAAAGCACTCTTCAAAGACCATCATGCAAGTGTTGCAGAAGGTTAAGCCCATCACCCATTTTTGTTTACCCTTGCAAGGATTTAATTACACGTGCAACAGTCTTTGCATAGCACCCATTTAATCCATGCCACCAAAATGGTAAACTTGGTAGTTACCAATCACTTAGATGGGGGTCAAAAGGGCTAATGTCTTAGATTGCTCTTAATCATAAGATATCCTCAGACAAACCTCCCCAGTCTTCATTCTGGCTCTATAAACACAAAATCAAGCAGCAGTGAACATGTAATATCAACTATGTAAAAAACAAATTAAAACACTATTTACAGCTTATTTCTATTTAAGATAAGTTAGAAAATATTCTCAGTTTTATATAAAAAGTAAATTCAGTTATTTCACTTAAAAATATTTCAGCTATTGTTATTCATTAACACAATTTTATGAGGTCCTACTAAAAGTCCACCATTAAGAAAGCAAACAAATGCATCAGTAAAGAACATCTGTTCAAAGACTCCATACAGATGCATTAAAGAATACATTAATTTTTCACTTCTTAACAAGCTAAGGATATTAATTCCTTAAAAGAATAAGCTCTAGAGTTAATCAGAAAGCTTCACCTATGCTTGAAGAGAACTTAAAATCAGTTGTTTGTTATTGTAACCTTAACAGACTAAGAGCATAGTAGCACAGGATGGTACCAAGTTTACATATATTTAATCCAGTGACCATTTCACATAGTGCTTTTACTAACATTGATATTTAAGTAAGTTTTGTTCCATGAAGGGAGATGAGTAACATTCAACTTATCCCTTAAGTGATCTAAACAATTTAATTCAAGAACTATGTAATGATATTTACTCCTCTAATAAGTTATCATTGTTACGTGCTGAGCTGTATGTGATAAACCAGTTGTTTTCATGTAGTAATGCCTGGTACAAGAAGTTGAACAGCTTTGCTTTAATCCATACATTAATCATCCATACTTAGATTACTCAAAAAAAAAAAAAGTAGATAGGCCTTCTCACACATTTCTTGCTTTTTCAAATCAAACTTTCAGCATAAGATTAAAATACCCGCACTTCCAATGTACAGCCAGCATGAGAACTATTACTCCTGTTAGACAGACCGGTAATAAAAAAAAATAGAGCTTCTTCCTTTAAAATAGTATCTAAAAGATCCCAAACATACCAGCAACATGCCTGACATTTGTACAGATATGAGCACAAAAGAGATGAGAATTCAAAACCTGAACACAATGGGGTCCCTCCTGGGGGCATTCATTTTTTTTTCATCTGCTGTTCTGTGGAGCTCTAAACACATCTTCACCAGTAATGAGAGTTTTAAGGAAGGACAGTACTACTGCAACATGACACATCATCTCACACAATTCTCAGACACCAGAGGGAAATGGAATTTTCTCCTCACTATCTCAAGGTTCAAACATCTAACACTACTCTTTTCAGCATTCTGCCAGATTTAGGGAACACATTCTATTAAAATGTAGATTTATGTGCTCATTCAGAAAGAGCATCTAATTCTGAAGATAAGATACTCCTTACTGTCAAGCAGTCTTCTGCAATTGTTCATTGAATTTTCTATGTTTATTGACCAAAAGCATGCAACTAAGCTCCTGGAAACAACCATGGATTATGCAGAGCTAAAATTTTTGTCATATCACCCCAATGCAGTACTTCTACAGACAGCAACAGAAAAGCATCTCTGGAGAAAATCCATCAGGAGTTCAGTATTGTTAATATACCCTTCACAGTTCTATAAGGATCACTTGTATAAAAGAATAATCAATTCCATAGTTAGTTTTGTGATGTAAACATTGATTGTTAGTATTGCAATTTGTATCAGAGAGGGTACTGAATAATTGCCAGGAACACCAAGGACTTGTACTAATATGCCTTACTTATAATTGCTTATAGTGTTTCAATTTGCAAACCAAATTGAACATTTAATGCAAGACTTATATTGTAGATGCCTTCCTCATAACCTGAGGATTCTTAGGACATTCTAATCAGTTTCTGATTTAAGAGAATAAAATTACTTGCATCTTACATGTGCACCCTGAACAAAACTATCAAGAAAAAACATTATGGAGACAAACTTATTAAAATGAGATTCTAAAGGTCTGCACAAAAGTTGCACATGTGAAGAATAGACTGATTTTTATCATTTTTCAATTCAAAGTGAAGGATAGGTTAATATCTGACCATGTGTTTCTGGAAAGACAACTGGATTTCTAAAATATTTGGAAACTAGTGTGCAAACCTATGGTAATGAGGTCCTAAGAATCATGAAATCTAGAGAAGCAAGAAATTTCAAAGAGTATTAGCGTAACTACTAACTACATCTCTCCAAATAAAGAATAAAGAATATAAGACTCACATATAGACCAATCATTAAGTTATCAGGGGAAAAGTCTTAAAATGGGAAGTGGGTGAAGTATGATATGACAACATCTTGGATACCCAATGCCACTTTTTTTTTTTTTTTAGGATAACTATTAGGTCTGAAAAGGTTAACTTCCCCTCCTCTCTCATTGCTACCTAGGAGAAAAAAAATGAGATGACGGTTCTACTATTCGTTTTCTGCACACACTCTGATTGCTTGAAACAAGAGTACGATCTGGTGTTTGCAGGAAAGCCTATTCCATAGCACACAGAGGACAGTTGAAAAATATGTATTAAAAATACAGAAGTACTTTTGCATTTGAGGATTACAGACCTGTCTGCTACTACTAAAGTGACAGTTAGTTGTAGTTAGAGGTTTGTTCCAAAGAAGTGATATTCCTATCATTTCTGGTGATGTATATTCTTAGAGTTCATTCCATCTGAAGTTCAGCTGAATTTGTATTAGGTATGTCAGAAACTATGAACACATCTTCAAAAACAGCTGGCAGGTTTTATCAGTACTTTTAAATTTAGAGAGCTGATGACAAGCAAGATAGCCATAAACAGATCCAGATACGAAGTCAGTAATGCAGTTCTGCAGAGATTTTAAGTCACTTTACTTGAGCAGAATGCTACAGAGAGTGAAATAGTTAACAAAACATACACACAAAAAAAGATAGTGTAAAAGAGCCAGAAGTTAACTGACATATTTGGAAACACCAGACTTGAGCAGTTCTACACAATTAAGAACTTTGTAACTCTTTTCTCCTTGCTTTGTATCCCTTGAAGGCTGAATGTAAGAAGCAGGCTAGTTTTCACCACCAGAAGAATACTTTGTATCGTATTAGAACAACACTTTGACAAGCGTACTTCCCTAAGACAAGGTGCAAATGAGTTCCTCCAAAGTGAAGGGTATTATATACACAGTAATATCACTCTAGTCAAGTTATGTATACAAGGTTTACTTCATTCAAAAAATAACCATCTGTTCAGCTCATGTGGGAAAACGAACAAAAAAGCAACTGACCACTAACATATGCTTTATCTTGGTTTTACATAATGTTTTCTGATCAACTATGCTAGTCTTTAAGAACAAGCAATGCAACTTTTTATTCCCAAGACTGGAAAGAAAAATCTACCCATAAAATCCAAAGTATCTGAAAAAAACAACTGTTCCCACATGCATGCATTTCTTCACCTAATACTGTATTAGCACCTACATTTTAAGCAGCACAATTAAGAAAGCACACAATACTTCAAAAAGGAAGTCAATATGTTGACTGCACATTCCAAATATATATATTCTATATATATATATAAATATATATATTTATATATATATAAATATATATAACATATTTTTATATATATTTATTTATATATATAATATAGAATATATACATATAAATATATTCTATTTACATATAGGCTCTTCTACGACATTTGCCAAACTACTTTGCATGTCTCATGAATAAGTATGGTTATACTTTCTCACATCTATCACATGAAGACAGAAGTAGTCTCATTCCAGGTTCTTAAGATCTCCAGTCAGCACCACAGGAGAACCCATTTTTTCTTTCTTGATCTATTTATCAGTCAACAGCTTTCATAGAACCGGACAAGACATATACTTCATATGTAAACCAAACGATCGAAATCTAACTGCAATACAATCTCTGCCATATATCCAACACCCTTCTGGCACTGATGCCTGAACAGCATTAAAAAAATGTCAGCCACCAAAACAATACCACAACTTACTGAATCTTTTAAGAGTTGAGAGAGATTCCCAAGCAACATAGGCCTTAGGTATTTCCTAATCCTTGCATCATTAACTAAGAGCATATGTTACCTCCATCACGGTAACTCTCACAAAGGTCCCCACAAATATCTTTTAAAATATAATTAGAGACCATTGTCTGTTTATATAATCAAGCATATACATGTCTTAAGAACTGCAGCCTTAAGCTGACCAAGCTATCTACTTGAAAGTGAGTCAGAAGTTACACATCACAGTCAAGGCAGACAGATCTCCTTTAAAGAGAGATTACAACGAAGATTTCATTGTTGATTCCTGTTGCACCTTGAGAGGCATACAGCCAGGTACAGCTGAAGCACAGAACGATACAGCCAACTTCAGAAGGCAGTCTACTGCAGTAGTCCGTATTTAAGAGCTAATGTAAAGCAAAGCTAAGTGAAGACTGAATTCATGGCATTATGGTAAGTTTCTCAGAAGACTAGTAAGAAACAGGTGCTTACAGAGGCTCTTTCCTAATCCAGACACAGAAGCCTTAGGCTCTCACCCACTGTGGTTTTTCAAAGATGTTCTTTTGTCACCACTAATGCTAACATTGTTCTAATTTCTCATATTCCAAGAACAACCTAATGCCATCTCCCTGCTATTACACATACCTTCAAATGTACTGTTTACAAAGCGCACATCTCCAAGAGAAGTTTCACAGCCAAATTTTCATTTGCAAAGATACTCATTCTAAAACTAGATCTACACAGCAACCTTAACCATCTTGCACAGGTCAGCTGATATTAATGACTTAACCACACTTCTGTATATAGGATGAGGTAAGGACTTGAAATAGCAAAGTAAATGAGGGTGATTCATAGCATAACTATTATTTTTCATGTGGATGAACTAGCAGATAGTGCCAGAGGCCAAACTGCAAGAGCCTATGAAAAACATTACACAGCTTCTACATATTTGATCACTAGTGGAACAGTGATAGAAAAAGTGATTTGTGAATAGATCCACTTTGAGATCTTCCAAAAAATGTAATTTAAAGTATCTTAGACGTTCTGTGATCAACTACTGAAAGCATACATAACCTGTAAGAATAATGGTGAACAAAATGGGGACAATTTCCGAAAAAATTTATAAAAGTGACAGACAAAAATACCAAGAAGAATTTTAACTTGAAACTAGTGTTTAGGAATTTGCTCCAACCTCAAATGAAGAGCAGCAATTCTGTATAAATTTGGTTTCAAATATTTAGGTAACCGCCTGTTTTAGATATTAGAATTAACTCCTTAAATTTACATTTTCATCACAGTGAATAACCATGAACTTCCAAGGAGCATACTAGCTTTCTTGGATCATCAAATAAAAACACAGCAAATTTAAATGGAAAAATGGATCCTCTCCTTTCCATAAAACACATTGTGTTGTGAGTTTCATGCATTAAAAAAAAAACAATATCATGCATGTTTTAGATCTTTCACAGACCACACATATGCAGCCATGCACAAACACAGTCTGCAAATTTGCCTCCTTGAGTGGATCTCATAAAACAGAAACACGTGCCTCCATAGTCACTACTCAAGTATCTAAAATTTCTACAGCAAACGAGCTACAGAACTATCAAACAAGACACACAACAGCATTTTCAACAGACACTTCTAGCAATAGACTCACAGTGAAACACGGAAGCATTAGAATAGTTTTTACTATCTGAATAATAGATAATACTGCCAGTTTTGATAACTGACTATTAATAAGTTCTCAGATGCTAATAAATGGGAGGTAGGGAACAAATATTTGAACTGAGTGCAATTGTAAGAGCTAAAAGAAATAGATGAAAAAGGCATTAAAACTTTTCATATTTCAGTCCCATGAACTCTACCAGTAAGTGAACTGCACAGCAAAGACCTTAAGGACACAACAAGTGGGTGCTCAGAAACAGAAGCACATCCTGGAAAACTGCCACAAGAATATAAGTAGGCAAGACTATTAAGAACCCATTTGCTATTCAGCAATTTATGCCTCTGCATTTTCTTTTAACATTACCCAAACAACCACTTAATGTATTTGTGATTATTTTCCATTGTGCAAGCATTCTGTACAGCTTTTAAGGTGCTTCATACATTTATGTATGTATTATTAATAATGTATATTCAAGACTGATTAATAATTTTTAAGTTAGGCAATGCAAGTTTTCAGGTCAAAATAAAAGTCCCTTTGTTGCACTTTTTTTTTTTTTTTTTTTTGACTGTGTCACACTGTAATAAACCATAACCCTGCAAGAAATGGTTTGCATTTGGAATCAAAACATTTCACTCCAGTAGCTTTCAGGTATTCTGGAAAGCAAAAATAAACTAGAGGTACAAAAAGTTTCCATTTGCGACAAACGATTATTTTAACAATATTTTAATGAGCTGCTTCTTTAAGCTCAGAATGCACATGGTAGTAGTTAATACAGAATACCATCCAGAGAAAAAGTCAAACTTTTTGGAAGCTCAATTTAAATATAAAAATCAGACCTTTACAGGTCTTTGTATTTAATGAAAATTAAAAAGCATATATATGGAGTAGTTTTATACTTGACTGACAGTCTATATAATTCTACTAAGAGTGAAACAGTGAAAAAAATAGCTTATAAAAACAAACACATAACTACAGAGGAGCCATGAGCCAAGGGTTAAATTCGAATTTAGTCAGAAAAGCATTACTAGATCTTGACAGAACAAAGAAGATCTCAGGTGGCAAAGGGAAGGGTATAGAGTAAAATGCATCAGGGTAAAGCTATCACAGCAAGGGGAGAGTCTCCAACTGAAAGTCATACTTTATACATTCACATTTTTAACTAGAATTTACATGATGTAAGTGTAAAAAGAGTATGCTAACTGTTTAGAAAGACTGTCATTAATCTCTAGTTTTTGCTTTAGCAGGAGAGCCTTAAGAAATGGTGAAAATTAAACTTAAAACAAATGATCAGAATACAGTAACTTCATCTAATATATAAATTAACTCTGCATTTTCAGGAGACGGACTGGAATAGGTAACTGTTATATTTGTTTTTATATAAAGAACAGCATAAGGTTTTAAGAGAAACTGGATGGATTTTTCCCCTTTGTACCTGGAAGTCCTCTTGCAGTTTAAGATAATTATTTCCAAGTGTAAAGGAGGGACTGACAAATTTCTTCAGAATACAAGCAGAAAATACATGCAAGTATTTCCTTCCTAAAAAATAGCATCAAATCCGTGTGTAACGCTGACCCTAATCATAACACTAACTAGCTGCTGACAGACAAGAACTTCAATGTGTTGTGGATTTGTCTGTGCTCTGAAAGAGCTACAAACACAATCGCAAGGAAAAGAATAGAAAGTGATGTGCATCTGCATCTTATTAATACCACAATCAACAAAGAAATACCACATGGAACAAAGCACACTCATATCAGAACTAAGCAGTTAACTGACTGGACAAATTAACAAACTGAAGGTTCCCACAAGTATAAAAACAGAGCAGCGAACACGTATACAATGAGTGAAACTTAAAAAAAAAAAAGTTCATAATCCCTGCTCAACCATGCATTTCACTGACTCACACACAAGACTGATGATATCCTCAGCCCACCAGAATTTTGTGAATTTCACTCAAACATTTGAGAACCTTAATGCTGACCTCAAGACTACAGCAATTAATTACAAAGAAAGGCACAGAACTGAGTAACAAGAGGGAAATGTTATAAAGTTTTTTCTATGCCACTGAACCCCCCTCAAACACTTTCCAAAGAAAAAGGCTAAGATGCAATCTGGATTTTTCGTTAGAATTAGTAATGAACAAATGCATTCAAAGTGAAAAAACAGATGTTTGTACATTTCATTCTGTGTGGTTTTGTGGCAGTACTATTACTGCTTTTCCAACTTAAAAAGACAGAAACCAGAGTAAGCAACCTATAGCAGAAAAGTATGTCTTTAGAATCTAAAGAACTATACCTGAAGGAGTCTCAAAGGAGAGAGTCTAGCTTCTGGATTTCAGCAATGAAACAGTAAAGAAGTGAACATGCATCAGGTATGACAAAAAACTAAGTGCTGATTAATAAAAAGAATGAAAGACACATGAACAAAACTAAAGCTGCACGATCTATAATTACCTAGGTATACACAGAACAAACACATAAAATCACAGTAGGTTACAATATACTCATGCCAAACAAGATGAGAAGAGCAGATAATGTTGTAGTATTGCACAATTAGAACAACTAAGCAGAAACTACATGCTAGGCATGCTAGAAAGCACCTTCTACAAGCTCAAAGAAACAGGAACTTTTTCTAATCACAGTCTAGCATGCCCACACTTTGACCAGAGAAGTTTAATTTGCTTACCTCCTGTAAAAGATCTGCCTGCTCAATGGCTTTGAGAACATTTTTCTTGGAAGTCTCCTGAACTTCCCCTCCCAAAAGGAACTCATCCAGAATAAAATAGGCTTTTTCAAAATTGAAGATGATATCAAGTTCACATACCTACAAAGAACATCAAGCATTACTGCGAAGTGGAAGTACACCCTGTTGAGGTGTCCTCTCACAAAACTTAACTTGCTCACAGCTCCACCAAATGAGGATGTTAGCTTCACGCTGTAACTTTTTAAATTGGGCAACAACAACAAAGAACAGTTTGAGACCAAAAGGAATGAAAATTTTTTTGCTCAAGTTAAAAAAAAAATAGAGCAGTCTCTTTTAAAAGCCTTTTCATTGTTAAAAAGTTCAATTCACAACTGTCAGTCAGTCTGACATGTCTTTCACGAGGCAGAAGATCACCACTATAGTTATCTTCTTCCCTGCTCTATCCAGAGGCAGATCATGCAATTGTATAGAAAAATTTTTGAACAGTCACAATTTCTTATTCATCCTGTGCATGCCCTAGTCAGAAGGGCTAGAAAGACAGAAGGATGAGCAGCAGTGTTCCTAAGCGCAAACGCACACTACCTCTGTTCTGTTTGTTTTTGGTATCTGGGAAAGCAGATGCCTTGTCTTTTCTTCTCTTCCCCTCCTGCTAGCTCACAACCAACTGCATTATTTGAAAGCAGATGTAAGAAGTGTTGGAGCGTGGGGGAAAGTATATACGCAAGAGCAGCACCAGGAGAAGAGAAGCTGGAAGCCTGGACAGATAGCTAAGGATTCGTAAGATTTTATCTGACCACAAATGAAACTATGAAATAAAATAAATATAGGCAATTAACACCAGACTATCAACTGTCCTTCTCCAAAATCATATTTTTATATTTTAACAGGTATGTAGGCACTGATCAGTTTAGTTTGGCCAAGCAACAGAAAATCTGTTAGATAAACCATTTTAACAGCCAGTTGATTGCATTTTAAAAAAAAAAACACTGTGGAAATAAAACAAAGTGATGTAATATAAAGAGACTGTGAATCCATAAAAAATAACTGAAAAGAAGTTAACTCACACTTCCAAAATACTTGTCGAGAAGTTCTACGTAACGATGAATTATTTCCAGAGTTATTAGTTCATTGTCCTGATCTTCAATAGCACAGCAGAAATAGAGGCTTGCATATCTGTAAAAACAAAATAATCCTCGTTAGCAAAAGACGAGTAAAATGAATACACTTGAGAGTTATTAAATTCTCAGTAGTCCTTAAACTTAACTTTACACTGTTGTTAGTTTGTACAAATAGCCACGCAAGCTCTACCAAAAAATGGCTTGGAGACCAACAGACACGCACATGGACCCAAAGGGATCTGCCTTCCACAGTTAAAGAGGACTTCATTTTTTATCATCTTTTAGCTGATGGAATTAAATTAGCCTCATTAGCATTTGGAAAAGGAAATATATTTGATTCTCTAGCCTCCTGGCAGAGTTTTGAGGCAAGATGTTTTCTCCACTAACTGTAACATCCAAACACTGGTATACTAATCAACAGATTAAACGTTAAAGTTATAGCACACAAGCTACACATATAACAGCTAATTAAAATGCCCTGGGATAAATAAATGGAACTAGCAATTTAGGATTTGGTCTTTAGAGAATTTAACTAATGCCAAAAAATTCCAGGACTAACACTAATGTCATATACCCCAAGCACTATTAAGTCAACAACTCCATCACTACCAACTGTTCTGGTGTCAGGAGAGGCCATCAACTCACTTCCAGCAATCCACTTCCACCCTGGAATACAGACAATTATTTCCTTGAATGTAATCTTAAGTTCCACTTTAACAAAAAGACTACCCAATTCTACCGTATGACACCACACAGTTATTGAATTCATGTTTAAAAAAGCAGCTGGGGCAAAACAAAAACAGGAGTAAAAGCTGAAAAACCCGTTTGCTCTTTTGTAAAGTGCCAAAACCATATGGCACACAGATACACATGGCAGAAATGAGATTTCAAGTAACACATGTTGTAGCCACTGATTTATGTGAACCAGGAGCTGCTTTTGTTTGCCCATTTAGAGAGAACTGGCAGTGTTAAGCACTGAGTAGCCAACCCTGTTAAAAAGAGTCATTAGGATGGAAACACCAAGTTTAAGATGCATATTCTTTTCCCACACACTGAAATGAATATGCCTTTTTAACATTACAGAAGTTTTTATCACTTTATCATATTACCTGGAACTCTGTCAGGCCTAAGAGAAACTGACTTTCTTTTTTGCTAGAAATCAAAAAAAGATTATTTTGTAGTGTGTTGAAATATCTCCCAAGCACTTAGCTAGTATCATTCATGATGATGCTGAAAGTCTCACCCCCACTCTGCTCTAGCCGATTCAAGTCACAACTGATCAGAAACACTTTTATTCAGAAGTTCTAAGCTGTTATACAAAAAAAAAAAAATTCTATCCACCACTTCTTTCCAACCTATCACAAAACCAGACTTGGGGGATAGGGAAGGGCTGGTGAAGAGAGAGGGCAGGTACCTCCAGTGAAGCGCGCAACACTAATTCCCTTGCTCTTTCATCTCTTTACCATGGTGACTTGTCAGCTCATCAGAAGCCCTATCTGAGAACAGTTCTTTTGATTTTACACTGCTGTGCTTGTCCCTCACTTTAATACTTCAAGGACATTTACAGCCATTGTAGTAGCTTGCAAAATGCTATCTGTATATGGCATCTTTAAACAAAGATGCTTAAAAAAGGAAAGAAGAAAGTATGAAGAAAAACTTCTCAAACCTCCTGATTTTTTATTTTTTATTTATTTTTTATTTTTTTTTTTTTTTAAGTCTAGCTCCAAGTTAGCATATTTGCTTGTAGAAAAGAGAACTTTGTACATTAGTTGACATTTATGGTGGTTACCAGCACCTAAGTCAAATACACCTAAACAAAGTGTCCTTCATATACAGATAAGCAGAATTGATTATGAAGTATAGGTAAACCATTCCCATAGTGCTTAAACAAGTTGAATCGCACACCAGTAATACTTATCAAATCACATTTGACTTAAATATTTGAAACATACCCATGCGGGACAGTCCTTTTGTATTTCTCTATTACTTAAGAGTCTCTTTTGACACTCGGAATTATTTTATGGAAGTACAAAAAGAGAAGGGAGGGAGAGGGATTTTACCTAACATAGAACACTTTCCAGGAAAGCTGTCTGCTCTCAGTGTTCTAATTTAAAAGAAGATGTAGCATACTTCTGAAAGACTTTATTTGGCAGCTATTAAGCAAAGTATACTTTCAAGCTCTGCCAACTGCAGTCTTGGAAAAGGAATACCAAAAAATGAAAACTACTCGTCATAAGATGAAATGGAGGCCTAGGTATCTATCCCTAGAGAACATCACTTTTTTTTCTTTCCCTTTTTTTTTCCCCCCTCCAAGTAGTAACCAAATACAGATTCAATATGCCTACTTTGTAAACAGTGTAATATTGTACATGTCAGCCATCATTGCAAAGGGCATGTCGATACTGGAAACAAAGGTATGCATTTCTTAAGACCCAAATTCTCAACAGCAATAGTTTGCTGTCATTTCTTCCCTCTACAGCTCATGGCTTCAGAAAAGCGTCCACAAATACTCTTGAACAGATGGAGATTGTCTATACAAAGATGAGTAAATTTCTGTAGTCAGGCTGAAAAAATTATTTAACCTACAGAAATGTTGTTTCTTCCTAATGAACCTGAGAGAGAACTCTTAAAACGCTCAATGAAGAGGAAAATCTTGAAATAAAATAAGCCACACCACACTGAAAAGCAAACACCGCCCAGCCTGTAAGAAACATTCTGCCATTTTCATTCCTACTGCAGTTTGAGTTCTCCAGACCACCCCCCACCCTGTAGGATCGTTAGCCCTAAATCAGCTGTTTACACTCAGTTAGGGAAATATTTTATGATAAAACACCGTCTCCTTGTCAGAAAGGGGGACCAGTTCCAGAGACCAAAAACAGTTTGGAAAAAATCACCTAAGAATGCAATAAGAAATGGAAGAGCAAAAAGGAACTACAGGCAATACAAACACTAAAATTTGTGCCTTCAGGTAGGTGACCTTACAAAGGTTTTTTTTTTTTTTTTTGTGGAGGGAAACAAAATTTATGAACCTTCCTCCAGCAGCTGCACTAGTCCAATAGCGAGAAGCCTCATAACTGGCAAGGTAATCCTTCAGCCACGTTCTCCCCTAACTGCTCACTGCCAGGCTCACCAGTTCTGCTGAGGGATCAGGTCATTGTGGGCAGAGCACAGCTTGCAAGCCCTATCCATTCAGTGGTCTTCTACACGATGAGAGAACACCTGCTTGAAGTCATCACTGACAGTTTGTCACCAGGTAAAGCTGAAGCCTGAAGACCTTCAGCATCTAAGCTCCTTTGTATGTATATTCTGTGTGCAGAAACCTGAAGCCTATAGAGCTCAGAAGGAGCAGAGCTCAACTCAAAGCCACCACCACCATGCTACGCTGCCTTTCAAAGGCACAGGTACTTCAGGCAGCCCGAGTTTGGGACTTGGTGATAGGTTATCACAGCTGACCCAGTGAAAACTGCAGCCATTAAAGTTGCCCTTGGAACAAGATTTCTTCCTCCTTCAAAGGAGCTGCATGTTTCATTAATAAGTTTTAAGACTCTAGGACAGGCAGAGCAGTCACTATTTAATTAGGATACAGAAGTAAGCAACAGTAATAAAGCTATCTAAAATAGGCAATTGTTCCACAGTTCCTTATTTCAGCAAGGCTATAACCCCTACATTTAGAAATGAACAAAATCTTGGTACTGGTAATCCTCTGTAAGATAAAGCTGATGTTTCTGCCTGGATATATGCAGAGGTCCTCCTAGTACCACAAGAACCAGGATAGTGTACAGAGAACCTAAGCTAGTTAAAACAACCAAACTTAAGTACCTAATTAACTATTATCATTACATTCAGTCAGTTTTACAGAGATACCTACGCAACACTGGGGTTACATTTTTAACAGATACAATTCAGTTAGATACACATAAGGAACAATACTGATCGGGTCAACTACTGGCCCCTAGCACTTGCCACATGACTACCAATGGGGATCAAAATATTGAGTGGAGGAGCACACTGCTTGCAGAATGGGCTCTTTTCTTTGGAGGTGGAAGGTAGGAGAGTTTTAACCCCCCCCTCCCCCCCAAGTCTTTAAAGTAACCTATGATTAAGGTTATTTTACATTAAATGGAAGGCTGTCACAACACTAAAGGCAGCACAAGCTGTGACAATTTAAAACGATGTACGGCAATACAGTTCCAAATTGATGTATAAAAGCAAAATCACAATCCTTAATCAAGTTACCAGTCAACAATAACCAAGTCCAACAACCTCAGTATACCAAATGATAACAAGTAAAATTTACATCAAAATCAGTAATTCTGCAATTTCTGATTTCAAGTGCCATATACTACACAATGAAAATAACTAATACTGCCAGAAGCTAAAGCAGCAAATAGCTGAGATCTTAAAAGAAAAAAAAAACAAAAAAAAACACACAACCTATCTTAAGTTCTCTTTCCAGTAAAATATTAGAATTTTTAACATTTAACAATGATTTCTCTGTCAAAAAGGGAAAGCTGCACAAACTACTATCCAATATTGTATGCTCCGATACTACTAGTTAAAGAACAACAAAAGGAAGAGCAACATGAATTGTATTTGCTAAGTTTCTAATCAGCTGTCTGCAGACAGCTCCCTCTCAATTGTTAATGGATTCCCATTCTTTATTTTATTCTTTTTTTCCCCTGGGAAGTCACTTCAAAACTGTGTCTTTTGGAGTCAGAAGTTCATATCCTTTTTCAGTCTTTGGGTGCCTACCAGCCTGAAAAAACTCTCTTCCAAATGAGCCACAGAACACATCCAGCCCAGTTCATGAGCTATGTCAAAAACAGGGCACCTTACTATCTGCATTTTGTGATCTCTAAAGAATTTGTATCTCTAATGAAAAAATAAGGCAACAATGACTGACCCAGTTTTGCAAGCATACGAACGCTACATATATGAAACTAAGGAGAACAGAAGTAATCGCATATTCAGATGGATTTTAAGGACATACAGCTCTGTCTCCTTGAAGTTTCATCCAGAAAGCATTTTATATGAATGATAAGGATGAAATCCCAAAGAACTAAGGAGGCTAATCAAAGTAGTCCAGCTTTCTTGCCAAATGTGAAATATCAGAAGGCAGCAAAAGCTACAAGCCTGTCAATTTTGCATTTGAGTTGGTTTTATTTTTGCAAAAACCTACAATGAGAGCCTAGAGTATACTTCTAATAATGCCAACCATTCTTTGAGTTGATATATCTAGGTCAATTCTCTCACACCTGAAATGTTGACAGTTAATATGCTCTAAAAACATTTATAGCACAAATCAGTCATTTCAGACTCATAATAGCAGTATGTACATAAAGCATGCACAACAGCAATACATACAAATATCTGTAGCTTTTATTTAAAAACATATTTTAAAAAACATTTGCACCAAGAAGTTGAGATCCTTCCCAATAAGAGACCAGACAAGAACAGACAGTAGTGATGTGCAGGAGTCTTGTCTGCAAGCAAATGTGAGCGCCTTCTGCAATTTCATAAACCACACAGCTTCTGTTAGGTGTCTTGCTCTTTTAGCTACCCACTGTTCAGGAAGTACTGGACCTTGACTATTTTAGTTGTCTTCTCGGTATAATCTGCTTCTGAGCTAACAGATCTGCCTTTTCAAAGAGATCATGGTAGTTGACACACTAATTATGGTACATTGATTGGGAAAAAAGTCTTTCCCCTGAAAACCTAAAAGTAGTTTAAAATCCTGTACAGCAACTATCACCTCTTACACTCAGTCCTTTTGGTGATGTTTTAGCCTAATGCAACTGCCAAAAAAACAAAGTAGAACAGAAATTGAGATGTTAATTAGCTTGATACAAGCTAATCTTAAGCAATTTCATAGGCTAACTGTGCCAGATTGGTTTGCAGGCAGTGAAAAAAGCTACTGCAGTCAGCTGTGCACACCAGCAGTCTAGCAGATGGACTGCAGTCTACATACACACCGCAGCCAACTTCTGTATTCTCCTTGACCACAGATCCCATTGCATGTTACTGAGATGCACGAACACCACAACTCAAAAAGCCATACACAGATTTCCACTTGCTATCTGAACAGAAAAGGACATGACAAGCAGTTGACAACCGTTGTAAAGAGACCGGGAGAGAGAATAGTACTAAATGAACTCACTACCAGAACAGCTACCACCGTTCGAGACTGGGCAAGGAGTAGAACAGGCTGGCCTACTCATGCCCCATTCTTCTGATCTAGCCCCATAAAAGCCCAGCTGAAAGCACACTGGCATGCATCATCGCTTACAGGAGCACAGAAAGCATTTGAACAAGCTTGTCTACGTGTATGTTGAAGAAGTTTTGTAAGAAATCAACAGGAAGAAAAAAAACATTGTTTTCTTTAAGCACAGCCTTATTGTTTTTCCTCCTGATTTTGGAGAGCTACACAGATCAGATACACTGGTAGCTTTCATGTGCATGATGCTACATGCACTGATGTACGTATGAAAGCAGGACTTAGAACATCTATTCCTTTTTTATTCTACTCAGTACATTGGAGGAGAGTCAGAAACTCAGTTTCAGCGCCAGTTCTCTGTCATTCCTACTGACAGAACACAACAATATTGTAAGGCACTGAAATTATTTACCACCTCAAAGAAAATAAGAATGCATAAACCTTTTGAAGTTTATAAATAAGTAGAGCAGGGAGTTAACTCCAGGTTTCATAGCACCAGCTTTAGCTGAAAGAGAAGCAGCCTCCCAAATCACAATGATAATTACTGTAATTCGTGGGGAAAATTATTTCTACACCTCTACATTGTAATACTTTCTAAAGATCAGAATAAAACTAAAAAATTTCTTGCCATACACTCTAGCAAGTTAGTGAACAATTGGGACAGGAAACTATTGCTAAAGAAAATTATACAGTAGTTGCCCCCAAAAAAAGCTAGTCATGATTTCATAAGTTTGGAGAAATGCCTTTGCGTGTTCATAGCAAAACAAAAAACAAAACCCTACATACTCTGAAACAAGAGAATGCTTTCCATATTTCTATGAGCTTTTAGAAGCAAGTTACATTTACAACTGCTTTATGAAGCCACTGCCTGAGGTAAATGTTTATGAAATTTAGTATTTATTACCTATTACATCTTACATGCTTCCTATTTCCATGCATTTATTTATCATAGGCATCTAAGCAGAGAACTAAAACCCACCACTCCTTATGAAAGTAGAAGGGAACCTCATCTCTTCAGCACATTTTGAAACGCATGAATGACTTTCTACACATGAATGATTCCTACTTGGCTATCAAATTAGATCCAAAGAAAAAGTCTGTCTCCTCCATAGCCAGTAGAGGGAAGAAAAAGAGAAATTAAAAAAAGTCAACCATCATTATTTTCTTGCTTATTACACTGTTTGTGACATATGGTAATTACAAGGTTAGTGAGAAAGAATAACCTTTTGTAGACAATCTTCAGGTCTCTCCATTCCAGGAAGCTGCACATTTTCGGTTTGCGGGCTAATACTGTTTGAACAAGTTCCCTTGTGATTTTCTTCTTCTCTTTGTCAGATAACGGGACATACCACTTCTGGAGTCTCAGCTTCCCCTGGCGACTAAAAAGCAACATAAACTGCATCTGTTGAATTAGAAGGGGAAAAAAAAAAAAAAAAAAGGATTAATCTCAGTCTCTTAGTTGAAGATTAGATAGCTACGAGGAAAACCAAGCAGGAAGCAAGATAGGCTTTTGGATGGCTATCTACATTATGCATTTCTACAGCGGTGGCAGATGTTACACAAGATTTGAGAGTACCAATAACACAAAGGATTCAGCTGAGCAAGGTCAGGCAAAGCAGAGATAGTAGAAAGCACGCACAAGTTTCAGAAACGCAAGTCAGGCAGCGAATACACCCCAAATCCTGACAAACCGCGTCCAGCCAGCCCCGGTACGGCTGCATATGCATTTACGACAGGAAAATAACAAAAAAACCGGCACAGCCACCTCGTCCGACACCCAACCTCCTTTTCAATTCAGCGGCTTAGAGCCTTGCAGCAGGAGCAATTGGCACTTAAGATCTCTCCGAAAAGCCTCAGAATACTTTAAGAGGCATTAAACCTCCCAGCGGAGCGTCCTGTGGCACGGCAGAGCCCTGCCTCGCCTCGCCTCACACAAAAGGAGCCGAGATTAAGTGTTTTCCCTGCGGTCCTATGTTCCAGGGCTCGCTTCCTCTCGAGGAGTGATGTTGCAATTATATTTTTAAGAGCAACTTGCCGGCTGGGCTCCCCAGCAGCCGCAACACTGAAGGAAACGGATGGGTTTGTTTTTTTGTTTTTTTTTTTTTCTTTTTTCCCCCCTTTCCTCTTTTCTGCTCCAAGTTGCGAACCGGGCTGAGGAAGTTTCCCAGGCAGCCGCGAAACCCGACGGGGAAAAAAATAATAATAATAAAGCGGAATAAATAAAAATAATAAAAGAGGCTAGTCCCAAGTGCCGAGCCCTCGCAGCCCCCCTCCCGGCCGCGGCTCCCCCCTCCCCTCACAGCCGCCGCGTCCCAGCGGAGGGGGGGCAGCCGTTAACGGTCGCTGCCCGGGGGAGATATGAGGCGAGGAGAGGGGAGGGCGGGGGGTCCCGGGGCTCAGCGAGCCGTGCCTGGGGGACGCGGCGGTGCTCACCGTGCCCCGGGGACGGGAGGAGGAGGAGGAGGAGGAGGAGGAGGAGGAGGACGCGGCGCTGCTGCTGCCGCCGCGGCTGCCGAGCGGCTCTGAGGGGAGGGGGCCCCAGCGCGCGCGCACCCCAACGGCCGCCCCGCCCCGCCCCGCCCCTCCCTGCCCGGGCGGGGGCGGGGCCATGGGGAGGGAGCGGAGTGGGGGCAGAGGGAAACTTTACCGGCTCGGCGCATGCGCGCTGAGGGTGGAGGGGGGGGTAAAGGGGAGCCCGCCGCTATCCAATCGGAGGGGTTCGTCGCGGCCAATCAGAGGGGGAGGGCGGGGCTAGAGGAGGAGGTGTGAGGGGGCGGGGCTCAGGGTCCGCGATCCGTGCGGCCCGCGTTGGGATAGGGCAGCGGCCGGCGCGGCAGCAGCCAATCAGAGGGCGCGGTGCGGATAGCGGCTCGCCAGCCGCCAATAGGGCGGCGAGGCGCGGCGCCGGGGCAGTGACAGCGGTCAATCGGCCGCCCGGAGACACGGGCTCCGCCCCGCCCCCGGGGAGGGGGGGGGGGAGGGAGATGGATGGGAAGCGCATGCGCAGTGCCGTGTTTCTCCTAGCACGTGCGTGCCCCGCGTGGGAGGGGGGAGCTGAGGCGCGCGGGGCGGGGCGGGGCGGGGCGCGCGCCAGGGCGACCGTTACGCGGCGGCACCGCGACCGTTAGCCGAGGGGGCTCAGCCGCCGCCCTGCTCCTTGTGTTTTTTTTTTCCTTAATAACGCTTTTTTTCCCCCAAAGTGACCTTGATTAAATTCGCTAATTAGATATCCTGGATTAGTCATAGTCTTTTTTTTTTTTTTTTTTTTTTTTTGGGGTGGGGAGTTTGGCAGGGGATAATTTTTACAAATCATGTGCCAAAACAGCCAGACCTGCATTTTTTTTATTTGTAGGGATTTTTTTTTTATTTTTTTATTTTTTTATTTTTTGTCAGTTCTGATGCAGGTTGGCTAAAATTCCGTGGTGTAAACACAATCTGAAAGAAATGCAGAGCAGCATCTCTTTAAGCCAAAGTTGGAACGCCTCAAAAAAAAGAATCTTCTAGGTTCGGGTTGGCAATGAGGAGCCATTTCTCCTCAGAAAGAGCAGTCAGGCACTGGGACGGGTTGCCCAGGGAGGTGGTGGAGTCACCGTCCCTGGGGGTGTTCGAGGAGAGGTTGGACGTGCTGCTTGGGGACATGGCTCAGTGGGTGACACTGGTGGTGGTGGATGGTTGAACCAGATGGTCTTGGACGGCTTTTCCAACACTAATGATTCTGTGAGTTCACCATTCCTTCTCTTCTGCCCCACCACCAACATTAAAGATGGAAATAACCAGAAAAGGTTATTTCTGCCAGGTGGCTGTTTAGTGGCATAACACGCTGACTGACAGCACGGGGAAAACCGAGCTCCCCTCTGCACCTTCCTGGTAGGAGCTGCTCCAATTGCTCTGGGATGTGTTGTGCTTTTATTACTTTTTATTATTGACGCTTAAAAAAAAATCTATTCTTCTGGCTACAAAACAGCTGTGGCAGCAGAAAACAGTGCTGGAAGTGCTTTTGTGTAGAAACGTGGGCAGTCAGGAAAGCCAGTTTTCTGGCATTTCAGGGAATGCTATAATCAATTGTACTTGAGGAAAACTGCAGATACATTACTTTACCTTTTTACAGTATAAGTTAGAGCTGTGAGAGAAAAGTGATACCAGGGAGAAGGAGGCATGCATGAAACCAAACAGGGTGGACAAGGCAGTTGCGACATCTCTTAGGAAGTGGCAACTGCAACTGGAGGTGCTTCTTCTCATCCTGTTTAACGTTGACTTAGCAAGCGTCCTGTTCTCATTTGAACTGGTCTTCCATCAGCTGCAAGGACAGATGCATGCGGATTTGGTAGCTCACAGAACCTACTCTTTCACTGCTGTGGTATTATTCTGCTCTGTGTATTATTTTGTCCTCAGTAATTTTGCAGCTCTGCTTGTTCCTTTTGAGGCAATTCCGTGGTCTCGAGCACCCTTTTGTTCAGTAAGCATTCTTAAGTGTCTCTTTCCTAACCTGTACTTTGCTGTCTGTCCTTGAATTGAGCATCCTATATCCCATGAACCCTCCATTAGGAGTACATACACGCTGCAAGTGTTTCTAGATCACCAAAATCATTATTTAAGCCAGCAACCACCTTGTGTTTCTGTTCATCTTGGCTACTTCCAGTGTATTAAGGTCATCATCGTAATGAGAGCTCAGAAATGAATTTCTGAAGTAGTCACTCCAGAGCTGTATTTTGATTTGTTATTTCCTAGCTCAGTGAAATATTTCTGCCTACAGATGAAAGCACACATTCTGCAAATGCTTTGTTAGTGAAATTTAGCCGGACTACATAGATGGTTCAAGAAACAGACGTATTTTGGTGCTTTAAAGGCAAAGTCTTAAAAACTCTGATTCTTTCTGGATCCTGTATCGCCTTTTTCAGTTTTTGTTAGATTTCTCGTTTCATCCAATGATACAAGTGCATTTTTCTCCTGTATTCCTCCCTCCTATCTATTATGTGACTGGATTTCTACAGACTTTAACCTGGATTTTCTTAGTTAAATCCCCTCCTGGTCAGAATCTCTCTGCTACATGCAGCTTCAGGTGATGTGCATGCGTGACCAACCAGTGATACGTCAAGCATGGTGGGAGCAGCATCCAGTTCAGTCAATCTCAGATGAAGTTTGTCCTCCTCAGCCTCCTCATCACTGTTTCAGCCAGAGGATGCAATGTTCTCAAGCCTGCATGGTATTGCCACTGGTGTGATCATCCTTCAACTCATTTCTCTCAAAATGAGCCTGCTTATTTTAAGCAATTTAAGGTGTGATTCCATGGCAGTTTCAGATGATCTAAATCCCAGCTTCCCCCATCCCCTCCTCCCATTCCCACCTCCATGCTCCCATCTCTTTTTCTGTGCTGCCGTAAATGCTTGTGCTACCTCTCTCTGTTGTAGCAGGGAATTGCCAACGAGGCTTATTTTGGCTGTACAGGTGAGGAGAAAACAACTGAGTGAGCCAGTCTTGGGATCCAGTACCTCTGTCAGGAGGGCAGTGACAAGAAGAGGTAATGCTCTCCTTTCTGTTTGTGCTGTTTCTTTCGGGAACTTCAGATGATGTTCTCTTTGCATTTTTTTTTCCGCAGTGTTGTGGTTTGTACTAATTACCCCTCTTTATACCTACTCCATTGTTTGTTCCTGTAAGAAATTATCCTGTCACTTACCTATTGAACTAGCAATATACTAAAGTAGCTGTAATTAGCAAATTGATAAAGATGCATATGATGCTTAAAACAATAATACAATAGCCTCTGCGTATTCCGCAAACCCATGACAATGCAAATGTCATGCAGTCTAATTTTAGACATGACACTGAGTCTTCTGTTCATTAGCCTTTGTTTATTGCCTTACAGCCAGCTTTAACAAGACAGATTTTAAAGAATGAACTCAGAATTTTGATCTCTAAGCCACGAATGATAACTTCCTGTTTTATTAATGGATGTTTGTTGTTTGTTTTTTTTTTTTTAATTGCTATAGTTATAAAATCCTTTGTACTCCATTTCAGATGTAAGGCAAGTCTTCCGGGGATATATCCATTGACCATAAGACATTTGGGGTCCCCAGGCAAGAGCTTCTCCCTAGATTATTTCCAGCATGACTACAGACACAGAAGAGAACTGCCTGGAGCTGGGAAGAGAAGCAGGGAGGGAGGAAGGAAGGAAGCTTACACAAAATAAGATTAAATTTGCTTGGCTTTCCCTGGTATGGTTTATGTCAGATCTTGGGTTTTGATTTTTTTTATTAATTAGAATGTAGTAGTTTTGTCTGGAATATGGGTCTTGTACAAATGTTATTGAGGCTGACATCTTGGCATTTGGCACTTCATGCACTGTTTTAGTGCCAAGACTAAAGCCCCTAATAACATTTTGTTGTGTTTTCTTTGTTACACAAAATGCTGCATAAACCAGGAGGCTTTTGAAAAACAAATTGTTTATTAATTCCAATGGAAAACTTGTTTTTTAAATTTTAATGTGTTTTTTCTTTTCTTTTTTTTTTTTTTCCCCAGAAATGCCACCTAATATTTGGTAAAGAAGGACTTTACTTCAGCCTACCCTTCCACTGTCTTCACCTTCCTAAAGAGGAGGCAGCGTACTTTAGAAGCGCATCCTGTATCTTTGCAGGTCTTCACTAAAGTAGTCAGTGGATGTATCAGTGAGACTCATTTTATTGTTAATTTATCTTCTTGATGCACAATATCAGACTCCATTTTCATTGACTGAATAACCGTGGAGTCATTATGAAGGCAATAAGAACTGAGTTACTAGCCTTGGAAGTGATTACTGCTAGATTTTTGCCTCTTAAGCCTCCAAACAGGATGTTGCATTATTATATGCAATTCTCTTCCCTGATGTACTGTCTGAGCATTGGCTAGAGTATCATGTTCCACTCTGATTCATGCAGAACACTTAATCTCAGTGGAGCCAAAGTAAGTATACATGAGATCGTAAATGACAGTTTTCATTGTCACGCTCCTTTTTTTTTATTTTTTTCAATGTGGACCTCTCTGTCTTGATGAAATACTATTTATTGCAAACCAGGGGCCTGATTGCTAGATGCTACTAAGTCATCAGATCCTACCTAGAACCCCTACCTACCTGTTTTTTTCAGGATAGGTGTTACAGGTCACTGAAATCCTGTTAAATATGACTGGTTTCTAACAGTTGTGTATGCCTCTCCCTCAGGCCACGTGTGATAGGCACAGCCACAAACTGAGCATCAGGGGTGTTCATCCCCGAAGTTGACTTTTCACAGCTGGTTTGAAGCTGAGGTGTTGGTCTTTTGGCCCAGTTCTGTGAATTACAGAATTATGGCTTACACGTGTAATTTCCCTTGGAAAATAAATACTTGATTTTGAAAATACCTAATTTCTGCACATTCAGGTAAGAGCGTGTGGTAGCTGCCAGTCAGCCAGGGTTTCCCCTTGCTTACCACGTTTGTCAGTCTGAGCCTTGCATGAGGCACAGCACATATCTGAATGCAGCAGCACAAGCCAGCTGGCAGCATTTTGTGCATTGGGCTAGTGAGCAGCAGGATTCTCTTTACTTGTGTGATGCTCTTATCTTTCTTGTTTCAATGTTTATATTGGAGCAGCGTGCAGAGGAATGAAGAAGAAATGAGCTGCTCCACAGAGATTTATGAAGAAATTGTCACAACTCTTAATGCCCTTTCCTGCTCCACTGGTACAAACTGTGCCACGGTGCAGCAGAGAACTGAATGTTTTCAAAAGCACAAGGAAACCTGGCTTTTCAGCCTCACAGAGTGCTTGCTTGGGAGGGAGGGAGAGAGAGAAAAGGAAAGCAAGGAGGATTTCTAAGGCTGTGTCAGTACTGTACTTTAAGGAATCATTGAATAAAGCACCTCACATACATCTTGCTCATCCTCTGGCACTCCTGAGAAAGCAGCAGCTGTGACTGCAGTTTGTGAAGTGGCTGATGCTGCAGGTTAAGCAGTAAGTACTTACTGGATCCATCCCCTCAGATGAAGAAGTACTTGGGCAGCCTTGTGTGGAGCTGCTCAGTTTTGCCCGTGATGAGGAATTTCTTTTATATATCAGAGCAGTGCTCTGGTGTATTAAATGCAGCATGTGGGTTTTCTGAGCACGCTTTGATCACCCTAAATCCTCTCAAGCCCTCATTTAGGCATGTATGTCCTCCTCTGTCCTCCCTGTGAGGCACACCCAGCTGGCGATCCCACAAGGCCTCTTGATCCTATTCTGCAGGGAACCTGGTCTGATATAGCTCAAAAGATGCTGTGTTTTGCACGGAAGAGATGGTCCAGTTGCCAGCTTCTGATGTTCCCAGATTGGCATGTTGCTTTGTATAACCAGGATGGAAGATAAACGCTTGCACAGCCTGTGCCCTAATTATGCAGCAGATAGAAACTTTTCAGGGGAACTTGGAAACTGGTATGAATCTGAAATGGTAACCCAAACCTAAAATGTTCCATTTTATAATCAGACTCCTAAGTCTTCCCAGCTACCACACTGATCCTACGGTATTACACTAAGCTTTCATTTCAAATCCTTTTGGGTAACTCAGTCCAACTTCCTCCATCTTTCTGAAGAAAATACATTGCGTGATCTGCCTAGTTCTTGCCAGTAACACAAGGGGACAGCATACACCATAAGGCCTTCGTTTATTGCCATTTTCTTTTTGGCTGAACTGTGTAAAGAGTATGGAACCAGGGCAGCTGAAGGCCTGTAAACCATTTACTTCCATATTTTGAAGGCTCAAGAAGGATTTAAATGATGCATAGATGTTGTGCTGGCTGTGTCCACATGTGAGGAAATTTTATCCACGTGGATTATGGTTCATCAAGCTGTCTAGACTCCCTCTGTTACTAAAGCCTATCCTTGCAATGCCACATTTGTCCTACCTTAGAGCTGCTGAACAGCCATTGCAGTAAACATCTTTGCCAGGGGGTGTGCACCCAGGGTCCAGGTTTCGAAGGATTTTGAAGAACGAAAGGGCATAGGGAACAAGTGTAATAAAGCTCACTGTGAGATCATATAGAAGGGGGATGTGGCTTTATAAAAAAGTCTCTGTAAACAGTTGACTGTGCCTATTTACATTCTTGAACCCCCATACCCAGAAGCACCAAAACAAATCTGTCCAAATGGTCTAACCAGGGTCCCATGTGTGATCGCACACAGGACGATCACACACAGGACAAGGAAGCTGTCTGTTAGGTCCTCATTGCTCCTCTCAGTTTCTTCTTGACTGGAAACTTGAATTGATTTTGGACTTGTTTTTGTTTTTTAACAAAAGATGATGCTTGGGGTCTTTTGACTTCACAAATGTGGTATGTCTTGTATTTATCTGTGTATTTTATATCTCTGTACTTGATTTTCTCGCCTGATGCTTTATGTCTGTTTGTTCCTTCTCTTCATTTGCATACCTGTGTTTTTACTGCATGTACTGCTTCTGGTGCTTCCACACACATATATGCACATTTCCACCCACACTCCATCAATACCAATCTTACTATTTGTTACAAATTACTGCAAGGTAATTGAGTAGCTCCTCATTTTTCCTTGAACACTTTGTTCCTCAAGTGCAAGCTTCCCTTTTTATTTCCATCTATGCAGTACCATATCAAATACAGCTGGAAGCATGTCCCGCTAAGAAGACCCCACTTACTCTCTGACTTTAGGATTCTGCCCTGTCCCAGTGGGTCATTAGTGGAACAAAGCCAGAAGGAGATTCAGTTGTTTGCTCAAGTCTGAAAGGCCAGTGTTTCAGAACTGCAGAGTGTGCTATTAACAAGGATGAATCCTTTGGCAATGCATCCTTTCTGCTGCAAAATAGTTGCTGTGTGGAACCTAAGACCCTTATTACAAATTCATGAATGATTTTAATCCATTCTGGCAGCTTTCATAAGCATCGCAGTCATCTGGAAGCAAAAAAGATCATTAGTTTGTGCAAAATAATACAGCTATGCTCATATTTGATCTAGCTCTCTAGTGGGAAAGGAATACTTAAAGTTGTTTTTTTTTTTTTTTTTTTTTAAAATAATCAAGATAGGTTTCTACTATATTAGATCTAACAAATCTATTTAGAAGTCATGTTCAATAAGACATAATATCACAATGCAGGGCATTAAAAAAAAAAAAAAAAAGACATCTAAAATGTGCACAGCCGCCCTCAATGTGCTAGAGATATGCTAGAGGAGTTGTAAAATCATGTTGTAAAACTTAAATAACAGTTGTCAGAAAGTGACAATCTAATAGGAAAATCTAGCTATCACAAATTCCTTCCTTTCATCATCATTTTTAAACATCTGCCCCAAAAACGTGAGTTTCTCTCTGAGCACTCTTAACTTTTGGGGCACTGCTTGTTGCAGACACAAAATCAGGAAGGAAATCAGATCTGAGAGTCAGCAGCTTTTGCTTCCCTGGGGCACTATGGTGCAAAATGATAGCAACAGTCAAGAAGTAACATTTATTGTGGTAGATGCCTGAAGAAGTACCCAACAGCTGATTTCTAGTACAATTTTCATAATATTATTTTTGCCAGTAGGCAACTGTCAAGATACTTTATGATTGCAAGTCAGAGGAAGCGTGTGTGGGAGAGGATGCATTGAATGGAGTATTCCAGAGCTGCTGTGAAGTTTTCTGTAATACAATCAACCCCGATGTAAGACCAAAAGTAAAGATCTGACTTTCAAAATTTCAGCTCTTATTTCTATAGAGCACCAAGCACAGCTGAGCTTTAGTTGAAACTCCTAAATGCTAAGAAATCTCTAACTTCTGTCAGTAGAACAGGTTCGTCCCACTTGCTCAGATTTGCAAAAGGAATTCATGTAAAAAAATGTTTATAATTCATCTCTCTTCCCAGTCTGCCATGAAGAATTTGTGGTTTTACAGCTTGCTTTGCCACTGAATAATCAGAATCAGGCACCCTTCCTCTCTGCTCTGTTATGAATAATTTGCATGAAGGGGTACCAAAGAAGAGTGTAATGAAATCACCCCCAGGCAGCTGAAGAGTCTGAAGAAATTAAGCCTGTGCATAAACTACATGTAGACTTAAAAAAGAACAAGAGACCCATGCCTGAAACAGAGCAACGAGATGGTGAATATTTAGGTTGGTTTATATTTATTTACAAATGTTGGTAGCAGATGGTTACCAACATTTCATCAGTATGTCTGCATAAGCAAACTTAAAAGCTGTAACAAACAGCACAATTTATGTAGCAGCTCGCCTTCTTTAGCCCACTCTCAACTCGCATTACCCAGAACAACTCCCATTACAATTCATCACACAGCTAAGTAGCTAAAAAAGGGAAGAGATGCAAGGGGAAAACCAGGAAAGCAGGATGGTTGTCCAGCGCTAAGGATTGGTGGTTTCTCCACCACGGATTGCTATGACTGATAGCTCTGTACACAAAGAATCCTTTTCAGAAGATTTCTTCCTCTCCCACATACACTCCGTTGTACCCTGGTTGTTAAAGCTTATAGAGGCTACAAAAGCAGACACTACCTGAGCAACCAGATAGGCATAATCTATCTCACTGCTCTCTTTGTAAGGGAGCATATTTAGCAGACGAACTGAGCCAGTCTGCTTTTTTTTTTTTTTTTTTTTTTTTCCTCCACATTACCCTTTTATTTTCATGCAACACACAAGCTGTCGGAGATGAGGTGATGACTGACAGATGAGGGTGGCTGGTCCAATGGATGCCTCTGGTAGACATTTGTTAAAAAATTGCTATGTAAATGAAATAAATTAATAGAAAGGGGGGCTCTCAACAGAATTTCCCCAACAGAATGCTTCACACCTAAGGGTACCTCCCACTGAAACAGTTTAATTCAGCTGGGCTCCCCTCTCTCTTGAATACCCAATTCACTCACGAGTTCAAGAAGAAAGATTATGTTTTTGCAGGCAACTGGAAGGAAATACTTGTGATGCCACAGTGGAGATGGAAGAAAACATCAATTATATCACTACAAAGGGGATGGGCAATATAATGAACAAACAGTGATTTAAAAATGGAAACGTGAATGCTTGCTCTGTAAATATTTGGACTGGCGCTGACTTTCCTGTTCCTGTTTTAGCTAGTGGCAAGGAACAGGGTCATGCCCTGTCAAAGGATGTCACTGTAGACAGTGCAGAGATGAGGGTAACACCATCATTTCCCTGTCTGACTTGGCCTCACAGCCTGCCTGGGGTCAGAAACCTCCATTCAGCAGGAGCCCAAAGTGTGCGTGTCCGTGTGTGTGTGGGCTTGTGTCTGAGAAATAATTACTGACTGTACACTTATAAATCAAGACAATTACCAACTATAGTCTTTTGTTCCTTTCTGGGAAAATCCTGTATACAGGAGCTTTGTAGCCCCATAAAAAGCGGGTGGAGTCTTAACTGGTTTAGAATATGCTGATTTAATTGATTACATTAAAAATATTAAGAGACTGAGAAAAAATATTCCTTTTCTGTCTCATTTATATGTAGCAAATGCTCAAAACAACTTTTTTATGAGAGTGAGCATCGACTTAATTAGAAGTGGCGTGCTTTCAAAAGATTCCTTCTGCGTGATTCGACACATCACAGAGCAAGTTTCACTTAAGACGAGGACATGCATATTTAGATCCAAGGCTAGCAGGGCGTGCCTGCTCTGTACGGTTCACCGAGGTCCACCCTCAGAGTTAAGCAGGTCTGAGCTTACACATTAGCCCAACTAGTGAGCATTTCCATGGCAAGATTTGAGCGATGCTCTTGTTCCCTCATTGTTTCGATACCTCATTGTTTTGGTACGTTCCTGGGCAGTGGAGCACAGAGCTGGCTCTGTGTGCTGGGACCCATCCTTGTGCCACCCGAGGCAGCCCTGGCACAGCCAGGAGTGGCAGGGATGGGACAGGGATGTAGGGCCACCAGTGCTCTGCTTTGCTTCTGCCCTTGCTGCCCAGTCCTAGAAGCAGACTAAGTCCTTTGGGGGCTTTAAAGCAGCGCCAGCCTGAAAGCACCAGCCTGAAGAGTGGATGATGGATGGGGGCAGGCTAGGAACTGGCTGGGAGCCCTGAATCACTCTGCAGTTCAGGCATTACCACGCTGGAGGAGACTTTGGCAGCGTCCACGCTTACCTTCCAGCTGAATCATCCCGCACCTGGCCAGGGTCGGGACGCCAGGGAGGGAGGCTGCCCTGCCAAGGGACTGTGCCTGGCTGGGGCTGGGGTGAGCTCTGGGGCTGGGGCTGCCCCCCAGGCACAGGCACAGCCACCCTCCTGCCATCCCTTGGGAAGCAGAAGCTCGGGGCCTGGCCATCAGTGGGTGCAACTGCTGCCACTGGGCTCGTCTTAGAAGTCGCGGGTAAAGACATATGTAGGCTACAGCAGATCACATTTTCATTAGTGGTGCTGTTTCTGGAGAGGAGCACTGAGTAGTAATCATTATTATTGCTTTAGCAGATTGTATCTGTGCGCTGCTGCCACCTGCCACTCTCCATACCACGCTGCAGAGACAGCCCTGGCTTTAGAGCCTAGTGGGTGACCTTATTATCAGCTGCATGTTTTCGAAGCCCACAGAAGGCTGGCTGCAAATTATACAATTTAGAAATAAATACACTGGAGACCTCCTTTTCCTTGCTGCATGGCTTCTGGGTCTTTAGCATCCATGCAGGTCATTTTTCATTTTTCTCTCTGCGGCAGGCTAAGATATTTGGTGAGGGAAGGAAGGGGGAGAGAAGGAAGGGAAGTGCAGAAGGACGGAGGGAAAGGAGAGAGGAGAGGGGAGAGGAAGAGGAAAAATGATAAGAACAGCCAGCAAGAAAAAGAGAAAAATAATTTCTACAAAATCACATATAAGCAGAGATAATGGCATTGCCAAGACCTGGTTCGCTGAACAAAAGCAAAAAGCAAAGTAAGTAAATATGTTTGATCTAGCAACAGCCTACCAGCTGAAAATTGTCCATGCCAGCACAGAAGTTATCAGGGTCAGCAAGCCACCCCATTCCCTTCTCTTCCCATAATTTGTCTAGCTGGTGTTAGTGAACTTAAGATTTCTTGTCCCCTCAGTGCTCAACATTCCTGGGCTCTAACCCACAGCAGTCCAGGTGATGGACTGCCTGGGTGCTGAATTTGATTTTATTTTTTGCTTGTTTATTTCTGAAGTGAGAGAGCTGGGATTTCAGACTTTTCACTCAAGTGCTATCTTTACTTTCTGGGCTATTGAATATGCAGGTGCAGAAGGCCAGAGTAATTCAGGACCTCTGGCTTCCCCACCTGGCTGAGTGTCACAGAGATGATACATCAGAAGGGGAAGTAAGACAGTGGGGGATCCAGCAATAATTGCTTGGGTGGTACTACAAAAGCATAAAATGATGTTGGTGGAAACTATGCTCCCAGCTCTGTCCGGATGGCCAGCCTCTCTATGACCCGTCCAGGCACTCACCTGGGTCAACACGAAATATGGCACAGATTGTTTGGAAGGCAATACTTCTTTGGATCCTTATGCTGTATAAATCCCTGTGTTCACTGATTCAACAGAGGTGCACAAGTTTACACCACTGGGAAGTCTGGCCATATCTTTAATTTATAACTCAAACTCTTTGTCCCAAATCTGGAGAAAATGATTCCAAAATGTGATTCTCTATGCTGGGAACAGTGTCATTTAAATGCAAACTGTGGCTTGGCCATGGTCAAAGGTTTGTGGAATGCATTGTTTCCATTTTAAATGTGTAGAAAGAACGAAATTTGTAGCTGAAAGCCTGATAATGTGGTTATCCTTGTTCAATTTTTTAGCACCATCTGTTCTTCCCAAGTAAGAATTCCTGACAAATCATATAAGCGAAAACTTACTTTATTTCTCCATGCAGCAGACAAACCATTAGAGTTAAGGAAATCTGGTTGGGCAAAGAAATATGTTTATAAAATGATTGGTTTAAGTCTTTGTTGTCTGAGAAAATGACTTTTTAATGTACTGACAGCTGTCTCCCTCTGGCATGTTTTCAGTTTAACAGTTTATGTTGGAGCCAGATCATTTGTTTCATAACTGGCTGCAGCATAACAAACAGCACTTTTAAATCCCCAATCAGCCCACGTATCACATAAATGTTATTTGTCCCAATTGGAATACCTTCCCAATAACTACTTTTTCTTAATCGTGCCTGAAAAATGCATAAGTAATATGGCCACACAAAAATCCTCTTTTAAGTCCTGTCGATAAAAACATTACATACCTGAAAAGTTTGGGTATTTTAATAGGTTGCCTTAATTTAGAGTTGAGGCAGCTACCCAGCACATCAATGCATACTTATTTATTTGCTGAAATACTTCTATAGTGCTTATTTAAATCATATCTAGAAAACAAATGTTATTATTTTCTGCTCCCTAAAGCCTGTTTCCAAAACCCAGCGTGCTGGACATGGTGCAGACACAGTCTGCATGCTTACAGGCTGAGCCAGGGGGCTGTTTAAGCATCTTCACTGGACTTCATCTCTCCATCTGTATCCATTGGTGTCCGGCTGGATCCAGGCTGATTTTGCATGGCTGAGTACAGAAGTCTGGCCAGAGTTTGGTGTCCACCCTCCCATCCTTCGTGCACCACACCGGAAATTTCACCTCCGCTTTGGAGCAGCACTGGTCCCTTTGGTTGGAAACTGCAGTATGAACACAGAAATCAATTCATATTAGGGGCAGCTGGAAGTGGTGCAGAGGGAACTTTTCTTCATTTCCATCTAAAGTGGTCTTCTGACGTCACTGTAGCTCCTTAAAGGGTCCTATGAACTTAGTATTTGATGAACATGGCACAGAAAGGACAACATCAGAGTACTATGTCTGGTTTTGGCAGTGTGATGCTACTTTTCCCTGTTCCATGGGGAGAAGAGAAGCTTTTAGGTCAACCTGATCTTTTTTGGCATAGCACATTCTGTACACAGCAGTACCACCCATACTCATTTGGTAAGGCTTCCTTAACATCGTTTTGAGGAGATGTTACTGATTTTATTAATGATTAGATCAACTCATCATGCAACAAGAGCAGTGTTCAGGCATCTCCTCAAGGGTGGAATATGTTCTTTGACCCTGAACCATAGCATTTGTGCCCTCTTCTAAATCTTGTCTTTCAAGTAAATCTTGCAACCAAGGTGGGAAGGATCTACTGCGGGTAGAAAATTGTCTTGCTAACCGAACAGCGAATGACACCATTCCTGGATGTATTTCTGTGTTGCGTTCCGTGTCTGTGATCTATCCCTAGGCTATGTGCACTCTGAACTGAAACATTTATTTCATGTCAAAATAGTGTGCTTATAGACCATATGAAAACAGAGCAAATGTTAAAACCTTTGTGAGCTTTACGCCACCAATGAATAGCATAGGGAAGGAAAAATGTAAGCTCTCCGTAGAAATAAGCACCTAGATAAAACAACTGCAAAGGAAAATGTGTCTGGAGAATGGCTTTTTAGGGGAAAGAAAGAAGCCCCTTTAAATAAGCAAGCATTTGTCAGCTGGTTGCCAGAGATTGCAGCTGTAGGTAGGAAAGCAACTTCTGACCCTTGGATTTTAGATTCTCTCCCTAACCTGCAACAGTAGCGGTGTGACACAAAGGTGAAACCTGGAGCTGCACAGGCAGCAGTACTGTGGTTGTATTGACTGTCCCCTTTCCCTACAGTGACTGGGGAACCTGCATTAACTCTGCTTCAAGCTAAGGCTTGCTTTTAAGTAGAGGACTCGCAATGTCAGGTAGGCTGACCGTCAATGGCAAACGAAGCTTAATGGTCAGAAGGGGAGCGATGGGGTTTATGTGGCTATCTTGGATGACATGACATGGATTCCTAATGTTGAAACTCTGGGAGAACCTACATTAATGCTATTTAAGCTGAAGCTGCCCCTGTATTGACCTGTAGCTCTCATCTGATCATTCTGCCTGTGAGAACTTGACTGGAGAAGAGGAAAAGAGGGCAGTTCATATTTGATTCTAGCTCTAGTTCAGGTCCCAGAACTCCAGAGTGCTCCCAGACTTATGAAGAGTTTTATTCTGAAAGTTTTATCTCTCACATGCAAGCAGAGGACCTGGTCCCAAAACTGTGTGGAAAGATTTCAAATCTGGGTTAGTCTTGCTCCCTCTCTGACTCAGGAAGCTCTCAGTCACGGTAGGTAGGCAAAATAGTCACATCTCCCTGAGTAGTATTCCATTTTGGGGAGCCAAAGATTCCCTGAGTTTTGGGGCTGCTAGCACATGGCATTCAAGGTGGGCTTTACTCCAGGCACAGCAGAGGATGGAGCACAAAACAGTGTGGAGTAGAAAAGATGAAATTGCTGCAATAGCACAAAGAAAATATTAGTAATTCTGAATATAGATTTATTAGCAGAGTTTATAAAAAAATCTCAATTCTATGTTTAAAATTATGAATGCTCTTGCAAGATACTCTCAGCTCTGAAGTGTGCCCTACAGTATATTTTTTGCAGCTATTCAGATGACAATGGAGTGTCAGGAATGTCACATTGGGTGTGTGTGGATATGTAATAGCATTCATGAGCTTCTGTGATGACACAAGCTTTGTAGAAGCTCTCCGACTATAGCAGATCTCAAATAAGCGATTGTTCTGAATAAATTGTCTACGCCATTGTTTTCCCACTGCAAACAGAACAGAGCCATTTTTAAACAGGCTGGATAAAAAATGACATAGAATTCACCGTGTGAAAGGAAAGGACAATTTCAATTATATTTTCCTCGATATTTTCTGAACACTTCTCATAACGTTTTTTTTTTTTTATTATTATTATTGCACAATTCTTTTGGTTCAAACCCAGACAAGGCTTTGGAAAGTGTTGCCTCCCACTAACAAACATGAGATTTGCACACAGTTATTCACTTAATGTTTTGGAACAAGGAGTCGCTTATGCTGCTAGACAAGGGGCAGAGCTTGGGAAAACTTTGCTATGGCACTTCTCCAAGCCACAGCTGAAGAGGGCTGTGCTTTTGTTTCTTAGATTTCAGATGCTAATTGCAGCAGGATACTTGTACAGCACATTAGTGAAAGCCTTCAGTAAGACAAAGGTACCATAGCAGTCAATATTCATGGTTCAGCAAACAAGCTGAAGCCCCAGTATCTTGCTGGGGAATGTGGGGCTGTTTTCCTGATGAGTCCTTGCAGTGGGTTCATGACCCCTCATGGTCATTACAGACCCCATGCCAGATTTTGTGAGAGGGTTGCTGTCGAGCCAATACAGATGATAGCAGCCCATCTTCTGAAACTCTCGCTGCAGTTTCAGCTGGATGCAGCATTTATGTTGTCTCAAGTTGTGATTTACAGAACATTTACAAGATACTTCACTTTGGAGTGAGCAGAGCAGCAGTGAACCAGCAGAGAGCCAGGCAGTGTGCCCAAGCACAGGCTGATGTGCACATGTGCCCTGAGAGGGACAGCCTTCAGGAAGACCGTGATTTACAGCCACTCACCCATCCCAACGCATTAATGTTTTGGGCAGATGTCACAGGCCACTCCACCCTCCTTGCAGCACATTTTTCAGCCTCCTTACCACACTGCCCTGTGCTCGGGGCTGCCTGTAACCCCAGCTGGAGTGGGGAGGCACAACTGAAGCCAAGAGGGAGATTTTGAGCATCTTCCAGCAGGCAAAATGTTCTTCCCTACCACATTCCTCATGCGGAGTTTAAACCCTTGCTGAGAAGCCAGAGCACTGCCAGAGACCCCAGGGCACTCAGGGAATGGGCACCTCTGAGGCTAGAGAAGGTCCTTGCTCCTGTGAGGAATGTTTTAACAATTCGTGTCCATAAAGAACAATTCTGTTTGAATCCTGTCTGCCTCTGGGCCCTGCACTGGCAATTTAATTCTTGAACCACAGATGCAGTGTGTCCCAGTCTCCCCCTCATTCTAGTCAAGTTATCACTTCTTAAATTTATGAACCTGTTTGCTTTTGTTATTCCGGACTTCTATTTCTAACACTGCTATAGATGTGTCTGTGAATGGCTGGGGAAGAATGTTTTAATTACTTGTGTGTCTGGGAGTTTCAGAACAACTGATAACAACTAGTGACTGTTATGGGATACTATGTGGATCTTTGGTATCTGGTTAGGGGGGGCCAAGAGATAAAGAGGAAGGAGAAAGAAGCTGAAGGGCGGCTGGGAGACAAGACTTGAAGAAGATGTTCCGTAAACTTGGTATGGTGCCCAGTAAGTACAAAGGTGGAGAGGAAGACTATGAGCCTTCAGCATGAAAGACCCCTAGAGACCCCCAGAAGAGACCCCAGAGGAGACTGCGCATGCTCCAGTAGGAGGGACTGCACCCCGGAAGCTAATTTTAATAATCTATTTTTTTTAGAAGTAGTAATGAATATGTATTAGTCTAGGAGCATAAAAATCAGCTGCTTGATGTAACTGGTGTGCGTCCTGGTGGAGCAGAGACTCCCGGTGCACCCAGCGCTGTTTGCTTACCTCTATTCCTTTATATTCTTTCAATAAATCCTATTTTTTTATTTAATCCTAATTTGAATCCTGAGCCATTTATAACAATTTGGGGGCTCGTCCGGGATGGCTATAGTTCCTGAATTCTGATTTAATCTAGGAGAGGCGCCCCACCATTTGGTGGCTCCTGTTTGAGTCAGATCAGGACTAATGCCATCCTGAACCTGAATAAAGGTAAGCAAAGAATTTGATTTTTTTTGAGCTCCCTTGCCGGCTGTTTTTTGCCCGTAATTCTGCGCGCGAAGATCCGGACGAAGACGACAGGGTCGTTTGGATACCGTTCGGTTGGGTTCCGGTGTCCGGAATCGAACCGGATGAAGACGACAGTCGTTTGGATACCGTCTGGTTCGATCCCAGACGAAGACGCTTGTGGATACCGTCCGGTTGGACTCTGGACGAAGACGACTGATTCGTAAGATACCGTCCGGTTGGGTAAAGGTACGGTTGCCCGTGTTTGTGTGTGAGAGTGTAACTGAGACTTCTAAAGTCAGCGTGGAGGTCTTTTTGTTTTCTCACCGGTTCTAATCTCCTGTCGGGGGGGGCTGGGCTGGTGAATGGAGTGATACGTGGGTGGGTGATAGGTCCTAAACCCCCTGCAAGACACTCTCACTGGGGGCAACCAAGGGCTGTGGGAATTGCCACTAGTAAAATTCCCGGATGGGTCAGATAAAATCGAAGACCAAGGACCAGAAAGGGAGCAAATTACCAGATATATGACCAAAAAGTCCATTATGAATAATGATTAGAAATTGGAACAATAGGGGCCCCAGAAAATTAAAGAGTAAATTGAAAATGATCCAGTATTATATGATAGAATGACCAAAAGAACCCTTAAGACCCCATGTATTTTGATCCACGGAGGACGGGGTCTGTCAGGCTTTAAACATTAATAGTAGAATACCTGTGGATCCGGAAAAGAGCAAGCTGAAACAATGGAATTAGAAATTAGAGAGCAATTGATTAAGAATGAATATGTGCTGCATTTGTGCCTGTGCTGCACTTATACCACCAGATAACAGGAGCCTCTCGGACACCGAGAACCAGATCAAAAACAACCTCATGGTTCAGATTTTAATCAAGGGGTCTGAGATAAGGAGGACTGTTCACAAAGGGACAGGTTAGGAATATGTATATGTATAGGAATGTTCATGTATATGTAACTCTTTACTAGAGCAATTTGCCACGTTAGGCGTGCACGACTCTGGTGGGACTACCCGCCCCATGCTGCATGGAACTGAGTAAACATACCTACTTTACAATCTTACTGATGGTGGAGTCAGCTTTCTGTGAGTCATTTTGGAGAGCCAGGCAGGAGACACTCTGCTCGGCTGCGGGATCAGCTGCAGCGCGGACGCCCCTAGGTGCACCCTGAGCGTTTTGCTCGGAGGGGACTCCACACTCGGCTGCTCACCGCAGGAGCAAAGATCTCCTGAAACTGCAGACAAACGGTATGTTTTCGGCTGCTGGAGGGATACTAACTGGAGTGTTAATAATTGTATGTGTTTTTATGTATGTATTTTGTGTTGTATTTTGTGTTGAAATTTTGTATATTGTAATATTTGCATATTGTACGTATTTTGTGTTGAAAGTATTTGTGTAAGTGTAAGGGTTTGAAACAAAGTGTTACAAGTCACTTCACGAAGAACACAGTCAGAGACAATACTTATTTGGTTGGTTATCATTCTAAGTTATATTCCTGTGGTATGAATGAGATGTGCTGGAGGCCTCCGTGTGCGATTGTGCTGTGTGAGTGAGACGCAGTGTTGCTGCAAAGCGAGTGCAGAGTTCCGATCCGTGGTTCTGTACTCTCTGCAAGGGGAGTGGGCAGAGATGAACGAAGTGCTTGACAGACTGAAAAGAAGTGCTGTTTTATCCAAGTTTGAGTGGTGGTGCCTAATATATGGGCCCGGTGTATCTTGTGTATCTCGTGTATCCTATTTTTGCTCTTAAATGTTTTGACTGTGACAAGAAAAAGGCAGGAGCATGATCTGACTCTACTGGTGCTTTCGGCTGTGCTTCCTGCAACATATGAGGCCCGCACAGGCCGAGACCTGGACTCACTGAGACCTGAACAGGCCGAGAGACCGGAGCGGCGCCGAGAGACTGGAGCGGCGCTGGGAGACCTGAGACACTACGGAGGGACTACCGCTGGACGGAGAGAGCCCTGGGACGCTGCAGAGCCACGGCCGGCTCTGAGAGACAAAGAATAGACCTGACAGAAGCTGCAAAACGCGGGGAAATTGAAGTAATTGCGGAACATCCGAGATCGAGTTGCTACGGGAGATCAGAGGCGTCAGTGGACACCGGCAGTCGACTCTCACCGTGAGGCGAGTCGGCGCAGAGCAGAGGGACGGACATCAGGACCCTGCAGCCTGTCTGACGGAACCATGGAGGCAGCGGCAGCAGCGGCTGTGCTGCTTCACTCAAGCATTCTTTTTATAAAAGGTTTATCTTGCAATGCAAAAAAGACTATTAGTCCCCAGATTGGTGTTATAACCATTACTAATGACGACTTAGCTCTATTGCAGGGCAGGAGTGCAGAGACGCAGATTACACTGCCAAATGACCACCGGCAGGCTCTTTCACAAACCTAAGGTTGCAGCTGGCACTGCCTGCAGCCGTATAACAGACGTTACACTCTCTTTCCTAACTAGTAATCATGTGTCTCATCCATTTGTGGTAAATGGTCAGTGGCAAAAAGAAAAGGAGGATGCCACTGACACTAACAGCATGGGTAATAGGAGTAGTATAAGTGACACAGGTGACGGTGCGGGGCGCTCTGCCTGCTGCTCGCCTTCGCCTGACTGTGCACTGCTGCCGACGGTGCTAGATTAAAATGTGAAGACTGCTCAGATGGCAGTGATGAGAGTGCTTGTGTGAAAAAGATGTGTGCTAAATCTTTGTGTGCAACAGTGGTCAGTGTGTGCCAAACAGATGGCAATGTGATGGGGACCCGGATTGTGAAGATGGGTCTGACGAAAGTGCTGAGCTGTGTCATATGAGAACAGTGTCATGGAAATGTGATGGTGAAAAAGCCTGTGACAGTGGAGAAGATTAAGAGAATTGTGGCAATGTGACTTGTAGTGCAGCAGAGTTCACATGCAGTAGTGGACAATGTATTTCCAAAAGCTTTGTCTGCAATGGTCAAGGTGACTGCTCCGACCACTCGGATGAATCTTTGGAGCAGTGTGGCTGCCAGCCTGCACCTCCGGTGAAGTGTTCTGTGAGTGAGGTGCAGTGCGGCTCAGGTGAATATATCTACAAGAAGTGGCGATTTGACAGAGATCCTTATTGCAAGGATGGAAGTGATGAAATTAACTGCCCTTCTTGGACCTGTGGACCAGACCAGTTCAGATGTGAAGATGGGAACTGTGTCCATAGGAGTAGGCAGTGCAGTGGTGTGAGAGACTGTTTGGATGGCACTGATGAAGCAAACTGTATTCAGTGCTCTGGACCTGGCAAATTCAAGTGCAGAAGTGGAGAATGCATTGATATCAATAAAGTGTGTAACCAGCAGAGAGACTGCAAGGACTGGGGTGATGAGCCCCTGAAGGAATGCAACATAAATGAATGTGACTGTCCAGCTGGGTTTGAGTTTGTAAACAAGAGAAACTGTGGAGGTATTGATGAATGCCAAAACCCTGGTATCTGTAGTCAAATCTGTATCAACCTGAAATGTGGCTACAAATGTGAATGTAGCCGTGGCTATCAGATGAATCCTGCTACAGGAACCTGGAAAGGGCCATACGGCAAAGCAAATTAGATAACTGTTATTTAACTTGTCAGAAGATAAAAAAGAAAGTGTTTCAACAAGCAGCCATGGGAGGGAAGAATCACTGAACCCCCGATGTGAGGGACTGTACCTTGTTTTACTGACTACTGAAACAGCTGTGAGAACTGCAGAAAGGGACCCACGCATCCAGAATAAAAGGACCAGTTACTACTGAAACTTGGAGGGTTGAGTCCGCTCCTGGGAAACTGAAACTCAAGCTAAGGGAGAACTAATATTCTGGCAACGAGGCTCTGCATGAATGAAGGATGCTAAATAAAGGAGACAAGCCTAAAGGGAGAAAAGGGAGGAGGCAAGACCGGGGCAGGACCCTCCACTGCGGTGTGTATGGTCTACCGAGGGAGGCAACCCCTATGGGTATTGACTGCCGAGTGAGAGGGCCTCGACCGGACTTCTCCCACACTAAGATCAGGTTGTCCCGAGAAAATAACATAAAAAAAACTTTTTTTTTTAAACCTATATAAAATTGTGATTCGTTTTACAGGAGCTGGATCACCCTGACAGGCCGAACGGTAACACAAGCCTGAAGTGACCCTGAAAGCAGGCCTAACTCCTTGACTGAAGGCGTTTGCCTATTATGATCCAGCTACGTGGGCAGAAGACAGATCCTGGGACTATAGGACCCCAGTATATATACTTAATAGAATAATTAGGTTATTAGCTGTAATAGAAATAGTTATAAATGATGAGAACTGATTTAAATGAGTTATAAAGATGAGAACTGCTTTGTATCAAAATTGCCTAGCTTTGGATTATTTACTAGCACAAGAAGGAGAAGTCTGTGGAAAATTTAGCTTTAGTAATTGCTGTTTAAAGATTGATAAAAAGGGTGTTTCTTCCTAGTAACTGATAGAATGTTATGTTCTGGTTTAGGATGAGAAGAATGTTAATAATATGCTGGTGTTTTAATTGTTTTTAATTGTTACAGAGCAGTGCTTACACCAAGCCAAGGACCAAGCCAAATTCAGCTTCTCACTGTCCTGCCAGCAGGCAGGCTGGGAGGAGGGCCGGACTGCTCGGGGTTAGGTTGGGCATCGGACAGCAGGTGGTGAGCAATTGCATTGTGCATCACTTGTTTGTACACATTATTACTAGTAGTACTATTATCATCATTATTGTTATTATTATTATTGTTATTATTTTCTTGTTTTTATCTCAACTCACAGGCTTCACTTTCCCATTTCTCTCTCCCATCCCAGAGAAGGAAGGGGGGGAGGTGAGCGAGCAAACACAAACCTGGAAGGATATGGAATGGGATTTATTTTCATGGCTGCCTGGTGGACCATGGGTTAAAAGAGTGTTATTTTTATTGTCATGTGGTGTAATTATGTTATTGTATATACCTTGTATGATACCTTGCCTTACGTTATTAATACACCGGGTGATAAATAGTACATTTGTAATAACTTCATTAAAAAGGGAAGGGGATATGTCAATTATGATGTTTAAGAATTGGACCCTCCAAGAACGGACTGATGAAATCCAGTTATTAACAACAGAAGTGACACGAATTGGGGATGTTAAAAAGAAGATAAGGGATTGTGAGGAATGTTTTAACAATTCGTGTCCATAAAGAACAATTCTGTTTGAATCCTGTCTGCCTCTGGGCCCTGCACTGGCAATTTAATTCTTGAACCACAGATGCAGTGTGTCCCAGTCTCCCCCTCATTCTAGTCAAGTTATCACTTCTTAAATTTATGAACCTGTTTGCTTTTGTTATTCCGGACTTCTATTTCTAACACTGCTATAGATGTGTCTGTGAATGGCTGGGGAAGAATGTTTTAATTACTTGTGTGTCTGGGAGTTTCAGAACAACTGATAACAACTAGTGACTGTTATGGGATACTATGTGGATCTTTGGTATCTGGTTAGGGGGGGCCAAGAGATAAAGAGGAAGGAGAAAGAAGCTGAAGGGCGGCTGGGAGACAAGACTTGAAGAAGATGTTCCGTAAACTTGGTATGGTGCCCAGTAAGTACAAAGGTGGAGAGGAAGACTATGAGCCTTCAGCATGAAAGACCCCTAGAGACCCCCAGAAGAGACCCCAGAGGAGACTGCGCATGCTCCAGTAGGAGGGACTGCACCCCGGAAGCTAATTTTAATAATCTATTTTTTTTAGAAGTAGTAATGAATATGTATTAGTCTAGGAGCATAAAAATCAGCTGCTTGATGTAACTGGTGTGCGTCCTGGTGGAGCAGAGACTCCCGGTGCACCCAGCGCTGTTTGCTTACCTCTATTCCTTTATATTCTTTCAATAAATCCTATTTTTTTATTTAATCCTAATTTGAATCCTGAGCCATTTATAACACTCCTGTGTAAGGTCCTTCATTAATACAGAAGTACGGTAGCAATAGAAGATAACTGAGACTGGAAAGGTGCTACCTAATAGGGCACACAAGAAATAAGGGAACTTTCATGTCTAAAGCCTGCTGTTTTAAACAGCAGTGTCAGCTAAAATGGGAGTATTTTTTAATTTACCTTTCATACTATATCAGTTCCAGAGATGGTCACATTTTCTCTGCAGTGATATTACTGAAGTAATTCTCAGCTGAGTCCGTAGCCTTATTTTGTGTCACATCACTCTTAGATATCTGAAAACATACCATAAGTATTGGGCATCTCCTGGAAATGAAGAATTATAAAAAACACTTGCCTCATCCTTGAAAATGACAAAATATTTTACTGTCAAGAAAATCAGCCACAAACTGTCTTTTAGTGTAAATTGCAACCAGGAGGTTCTCAAATAGGTTGCAATGATCAGCCTCCCCATTAAAAGCCTCAAAGTGTCTGCATTATACTCTCGGTGGATCATGATTTTGCTGTTGTTGCTGTTGTTTAATTAGGGCAATTAAAAACATTAGCACAAGATTTTCAGCAGGAGGAACTGCAGCTTGGGTGGGGTGAGAGGAAGACGAGCTCCTTGCTCTGCAGTTTGCTGTGGCTGTCGTGCACCCCTCTGGGCAGTGCTATGAGCATCGCTCTGCCTGAAATGATTTGGATTTATTGAAATGCCCACCACTGCTTCGTTTTCAGAAATATTTCTGCCCATTGCTAAAGGTTACTGTGAGAACAAGATGCCATCTCGTGGTCGGATTTTCATCTCACAGGTCTGAGTTTGCTTTCCTGAGAAGCTAGTTAAATGGTCCCTCCAGCTTAAAACTAACAAAATAACTAATACAAGCATTTTCAGATTTCATTATAAACCCAGGTCCCCCACTAATACCTGAAGGCTTTTAAAGCAGAATGTTCTGCTATTAATCATAACCCAGAAGTACATTTAGAGATAACAATCATTTACAAAGTTATGAAAGCAAAATGCTGATACGTGCATTTTATTTTTCGAAAGTCAAGCAAACATTAATTTCCCAAAGTGTAATGATTTTGTGCAACTGCTTGGAAAAAGGTAGTGCAAGCATTATTCAAGGGAAAGCCTATGATTCCCATAATATAGGTTGATGTAAATAGCTGGTAGGACTACCTCATCTGTTTTCTACATTTTCTTATTTCTGAACCTCATGTACAAAGCTGAGTGATAAGAACACCAACAGGCAAAACATGCCTGAAATACAAAGCTTATAGACTTAGGGAGCACTTCCTAAATTTGGATTTTTGTCCAATCAGTTATTCAGGAGTAACTTGTGAAATTAAGAATCAAAGACTTGCATTTTATAAACCATTCCCAATGTTCAGGGCTGGGGATCAGGTGTGGTGGTTTGACCATGCTAAGCAGCTAAACACTATAACTGCTCTCTCACTTGCACTCCTTAGATGAGGAAGGGAAAAAGTACAGGAAAGAAAAACTCATGGGTTGAGATAAGGATAATTTAAATAAGGGAAAAAAAAAAAAACACTTATTAAGGAAAGATTATTATAAGCTAAACAATTGAACAAAATGGGAAAAAAGGGGGAAAAGGCAGGGGGAAGGGGAAAAAAAAACAACAAAACAAAGGCTATGTGGAAGTGCAGAGATGTAATCAGCTGTTTGAGTACAATTCTTACATATACATTAACATTTTCCTTTCCAGTTTCCAACTTGGAGTGCAACATTTTTCATCATACTTTTAGATCAGGATTCTGATTCTAACAATGGTTCCTAGTGCATAGAACTTTTCCAGAGAACAGAGAAGCAAACCAGTCCTGAGCAGTATCTACCCAAATCTGTTTCTTCTTACCAAAAAGCAAGGTCTGAATGCACAGTAAGGCACCTTTTTCATACAGCCTGTTGCTCAGTCTTCACAAATACTTAAAAACATTCTTCAAAGTCAGCCTTACCTGCATGCACTTGAGCTTCTGAGGTTGGTTTTATTTATTTATTTTTGTAATTATTATGTTTTAGGGCTGGGAAGGAAGCTTAGAATCCATGTAAGTTACTTTACTGAGAACAGTGAAGGTGAAGGAAGTACTCAAACTCACCAACATGAAACAACTGTAGAACCCAGGAACACTTACCTGCCTGCCTCTGAACTTGAGTCACTGCCAAACTACTTCCCAGTGAAGTAGTACCAAGTAGTACCACCTGGGTTTTACTGTACCGAGAAGGCACCACCAACATAATTAGCTCATAGAGTCTCTAGAATTATTTCACAGAGACCATAGAAAACATGAAGAAAAAGCAGCCTACTGGGAAACACTGAGTTCATTTCACCAGGACAGTAGAAAAGCACTCCAGGTAACTCAAGCCTCAACCTCCCCTGGGGAGGCAATTCCTCCCATATATCCTCATGCTTCCTATATAGCAGAGGTCAAATGATCCCCACCTGGCAGATTTCACTTCACAAGGGTGGAGCCAAGAGACCTTGTGGAATAGGCTCATCTACCTGGCTTCAATGTTTTAAGGTCAATTGCTCCTTATTGCTAAGAGAAATAACCTGACAAGGGGCTTAGTGGTTAGAGTTGACCTAATGAATTAACTACAAAAGGTGCGTAAGGGTCATATTTCTGTTATTCATTCTGTGAGGAAAATTAGTACAGAGCCTGTTAAAATAAGATAAATAAACATATATAAAATAAATAAATAACAGAAAAAAGAAAATGACCTTAAAGGCAAAATTGCTGTCATAGATTTCCATCTGCCTAGTCACAGATAAAGAATATAGCAATCAGAATGACTTTTCTTGACATTAATGTTATTTAATTTTGCTTTTCTGAGATCTCTTCTTTATGCAGGACTTTTCAAAATCTAGCTCCATGACCTCTGACTACAGTATTTACTTTGGCTGCATATAAACTCTCAGGTATAAATGCCAGGATCCGGATCCTCACTCCCTATTCAGGTCAAGGACTGGGCTGAAAGTTTTGGCTTTAATTTGGTTGCATGACTACGTTGCTGCTGTTGTGGTTTCCCCCGGCCAGCAGCTAAGCACCACACAGCCGTTTGCTCACCCTCCCCACTCCCTTTCTAGGATGGGGGAGAGAAATACGAAAATGAAGCCTGGGTGTCAAGACAGAGACAGTTTATTAAGAAAGGAAAAAAAAAAAATAACGATAATAGTATAGCTACTACTAATGTGTACAAACAAGTGATGCACAATGCAATTGCTCATCACCCGCTGACCGATGCCCAGCCTATCCCCGAGCAGACGGCCCACCCATCCCAGCTAACCACCCCTAACTATTGTTTAGCATGACGTCAGAGAGTATGGAATACCCCTTCGGCCAGTTTGGGTCAGCTGTCCTGGGTCTGTCCCCTCCCAGCTTCTGCTGCACCCCCAGCCTGCCTGCTGGTAGGACAGAGCAAGAAGCTGAAAAGTCCTTGGCTTGGTGTAAGCACTGCTCTGCAACAATTAAAACATCAGGGTGGTATCAACACTCTTTTCATGCTAATCCACAACATAGCATCCTACCAGCTCCTAGGAGGAAAATTAACTCTATCCTAGCTGAAACCAGGACAGCTGTTTTCTGGCAGGTTGCAGGAAGAAGATTGGCTGGCTTGGGGGAACTTCTGTACACATGGCTTTTAGGCTGCAGCCAAAGCGTTCCTCTAGATCTGGAAGTTTGAAGATGGCTGAGTAGTTAGAAAGCTGCCTGGCAAAGAAGGACCTGAGAGTATCGGTTGATAGTCAGCTGAATATGAGCCAGCAGTGTGCTCAGGTGGCCAAGAAGGCCAAGAGCATCCTGGCTTGTATCAGAAGTGGTGTGGCCAGCAGGACTAGGGAAGTGATCGTTCCCCTGTACTCGGCTCTGGTGAGGCCGCACCTCGAGTTCTGTGTTCAGTTTTGGGCCCCTCGCTACAAGAAGGACATCGAGGTGCTCGAGTGAGTCCAGAGAAGGACGACAAAGATGGTGAGGGGTCTGGAGAACAAGTCCTACGAGGAGTGGCTGAGGGAGCTGGGATTGTTCAACCTGGAGAAGAGGAGGCTCAGGGGCGACGTTCTTACACTCTACAGGTACCTTAAAGGAGGCTGTAGCGAGGTGGGGGTTGGTCTGTTCTCCCACGTGCCTGGTGACAGGACGAGGGGGAATGGGCTTAAGTTGAGCCAGGGGAGAGGTTTACATATTTGGAAGAATTTCTTTACTGAAAGGGATGTTAGGCATTGGAACAGGCTGCCCAGGGAAGTGGTGGAGTCACCATCCCTGGATGTCTTTAAAAGATGTTTAGATGTAGAGCTTAGTGATGTGGTTTAGTGGAGGACTTGTTAATGTTAGGTCAGAGGTTGGACTAGGTGATCTTGGAGGTCTCTTCCAACATAGATGATTTGGTGAATGAGATGGAGATAGCAAACAAATGTAAATGAGAAAATAAAGCTTTTGGACAATGACAATTATTTGAAGACATTCCCACACATTTAAATTGGTTGAATACTCGAAAGTTAAGTAATGTAAATTCAGGTTGCATCACTGAACTTGAAGTAGTAAGATAGACTTGCACCATTGTAGAATCTCAGTTACAGTTTAAATTGTCTCTGCCTCAAACTTCACAAGAATGAAAGAGAAAAGCACATCTTTCTACTTTGTCAGCTAGTGGCAGATCTAGAGGAAAAAAATGTTAAATTGTTAATAAGGTGTTAAATTTTAAAAATAACGTTGTTTTTAGGACATTTCACCAACTATATAGTATTTAGTAGTAGTCAGACTACAAATGAAAGAAAAGATGAAAGAGTAGAAGGTACTTGAATGGCCTTAATTTACATGGCAATTGACAACAACAACAATCTACAATGATTTATAAGTGCCTTACACCATTCACCCTTAAGACAAAAAAATGGGATTCCCATCTAATTTAAGAGGAGTGCAATCCCTCTCAAAAAATGAGAGTCTGGAGTACATGACTGAGTACTGAAAATCTTAAGACTAGGCAGCACCGAAGTCAACTGAGAAGGGAGTATGAGTCTCTTTGGATCTAGATGTAACTGAAAGGAAACTCAGATTTTAGCCCTGAGCAACTATTTTCAGGGACAGGCTGCGAACTGGTACTTTTTAACCCAGGGTCCATTTCAGCATCTTCAAAGCTAAAGAAATGGTTGACTGCTCTGTTGAATTGTGTTCCTAGCAGAAAAATGACTGTGCATTGCCTGCATGCAGGCCATGGCTCTGGTCTTTGCTATGTGGCCCCACAGGCATGCTGGCAGTGGCTGTATGTCTATGCTCATAAACTGTGCGTGCCCAGAAACACTCCTGGGCATTAGGACTGATGCTGTGGGGTGGCTGATGTCCATGCCAGGTCACCATCTGGCCTTCAGATGGAAACAGCTGTGTGCACATGGCCACATGCTGCTGTTGGTGCCTGGAAATAGCTCTGGGGGAGCACCCAGTGTGGCTCAAGGAGCAGTTTAAGGTAGGTGCTTGTGGTCCTGTGCCCAGGAACCTGCTTGGCTTGACCAGCACTGTTGGACACAGAGCAGCGCAGGGGCTGTGCATGCAGCCAAGGATGAGGGAGGGGAGGAAAGTGCAGGTGCAGTGATGGGAAATGCTTGGCTTGAGTCAGCCCTGACAGCACTGTGGGCTCTGTCCTGATGCCCCAGCAGGAGACAGGGAGGTGCAGCCAGCCCCGAGCCCGTCTCCATGCCTGCACTGCAAGGAAGGTGACCACAGCCAGGTGCGAGACAAGAGGAGCAGGGAGCTCTGCTGGGCCAGCCCTGTGGCAGCTCCATTTGGCAGGTGCTGCTGCGTCTAAACTGGTGTCAATTTGTGGGAAAGCATAACAGAGCAAAGGTGTGAGTGAAAGCAAAGGATACAGGGAAAAGAGAGCTACTGTACTGCTGCCAATTGATTTTTTTTTTTTCTTTTTTGGCAGCAAAGTGGCTTTTATTCTCACTGCATCACGATGAGAGCTTCAAAGCCCATTTAAGTGCCTGTTTGCCTTTCCTTTTATTCTGCATTGCAGCTGGCATGCCCAAGTAAGCCAGCTTGCTCTGAACGCACACTAGAGATTGTCCAACATCATCAAAGCAGAAGTGGTACCTTCATGTGCTCCTTCAAGGCAAGCAGACATCAGGGTTAGAGAAGAAAGCCGAGGGTGTGCTTGTCTTCCCATTCCTCCCAGATGTGTCCTCAACTGTGGCAGCTGAGGCACAGCAACCAGCACCGTGGGCTTCGCTCACACCTGCCAAAATGGAGAGGAGCTGAGTGAAATACAAACTGACAGAGCCGGTCACTGAGCTCCAGGGGGCCTCTTTCCTTACAGGTGCTTCTGCCTGCAGAGGCAGATTTTCTCTGCAGCTACACACTAATCTGAAAATTTAAGCAAGTTATCATGTAATTTTGTACTAGATGTTTGCTCTTTTTTTTTTTTTTTTTTTTTTTTTTTTTTTAAATCTTCTGCAACACTGATAGACATTAAAAGACAAAAGGCAAAGAAAAATTCAATGAAAGTGATTCGTTCCCTTCCACCCTCTATCTGCCAGCTATGACAGGTAGCAAATAGAGCAGCACTGCATCCTGCCTTGGGTCAGGTCAGGACCACCCGCTGCTGCAAAGTCAGCATGATCGGGAACCAAAATATCCATAAATGTCAAGTGTATCTCCAAAGACAGCAAAGGTGAAAGGAGCACCTGTGTTCACACACACTGCTCTTCTGCACAAACAGGGCATAGAGCTGTTCTCTGCTGCTGGATGACAGCCAGTTTAGAAAGATACAATTTCATTTTAAGTGCCTGTGCAATTCCCCTGGTAAATCATTCCAGCTGTTAATCTTACTTCAAGGAAACTGTGTCCTATGTCGAGGCTGAGTTTATCTATACAGAGTTTTGCTTCCAGCTACTAAACGTTGGTCAGCTGCTGGCTGCAGGATGAACAGCCAGGACTGGAGGCAGCTCTGCAGGTTTGGGGGAAAGAAAGGAGAATGTATTGTTCCTCTTTTATTCCCTAACAAAGCTAATTCACAGCACTGGCCAGTGACAGCAGTAGTTTGTAACTACTGATGTCCTCCTCCTCCCCCTTCCCTGTGAATTCATTCATGGCTGTAAAAGCAACTCTCACGCCAGCATTTTTTAACATGTCTATCTAAAATGATTGTAAGACCCATTCTTGAGCAAGCTGAATGCCTCAATCCCTCTGTACAAGCTGAGTAACTTGATCCCTCTGCATCACAGGAATTTCCTCCCTGTTCTGGATCATTTTATGTGTTCCTCCTGCGAGTTCCCTCCTTCCTGCATGCTCCCTGGGGGCATGTTATTCTTGCAGCACTCTCACAATTTCCGCATACAGAGGCAAGATCACTTTCTTGCCTTAGCCCTCTTTAGGTGTTGATTTGCCCATGCTATCACAACAACCAAGGCAAGGTGAAGGACTCATGGCTTTCTGTGACGAGCAGACCATTCCCTTAGCTGACACGAACACATGGATGTGTTTCCAACAGGATGGCTGAAAAGTCTCCCCAAACCAGATTTGCCCTCAGCAGGGTGACTAACCACAGGCCAGGCCTGGTGCTTGTCTTCTGCTGTGACCTCTTCCACCCTCCTTTGGCAGGTCACCCAGCACTGTCAGCGCAGGTCTTGGCCCCAAATTTTCCTAATCCAGCAGGTCAAACCCCCCAGATGCTCCTCCTAAAGTTCAAGTTTCTGCTTATTTCTGAATCCCAATAATGCTTTGTTGACTAACAGTTCAACAGTTCATACTTATTTATATATGCAAACTTACGTGACCCATATTTCGTTACAGAGGAAGTTTTAGCAGCCTAGAATCAGAGAGAAATACTTGAATCTGGGTGTCACCAGGGCATAGCAGCCTGGAGAAACTCCAGTCTCTGGCAGCCAGCCACAAACCACTATTCCAAATGTGGATTTCTGTGGCAAAATAATCTTCCTGAATAGAGTCAGTAAGTTCTTACCAGATCCAGCCCTAGTTACAGTTTATTTTGTACAAGTTTATTATGATTATTTTGCCACTCTAACAATGTGGGTGATGCTAATGAGCCACAGTTACAGCATCTCGGTAACTCTGCCTGAAATGACACGCAGAAAGATCAAAACAGAAGACAAAGGTTAATTGAAAACTCGCAAGGTCGTCATCGTCCTCCAATATGCTAGAACCTGCTTCTCGTTCCTACTAGCTGGATTTCCTGAGTATACAGCCATCAGATACTAGTTTTCAGGTTTTATGGCCAAGTAAAATGTAAAATGTTTATTTTCAAAAAAAAGGTATCCAATAATATTTATCTGCAGCATTTCATAACTGCCAAATGTGGGAACAGTGCTAAAAACTGGGGAAAAAAATCCTCTTATTTCAACTTACTTTATGTTCTGGAAAAAAAATAAAAATCTGTCGATTTAGAATATCAAATAGACATCCATATCAAATAGACATTCACTTTCCTGCCTTCACCTCAGAGGTATCGAAAAATATTACCCTGTCAGTTCTACTCAGACCTAACAGGAAAAGATTGCCTCTCACAGTATCTGCTCACAACCCAAGTTAATCCTTTTGTAGCACTTGTCTGTTAATATTTAACAGGCTCCAAAGTGCTCAGATTCAGTGGCCAAAAGCCTCACTTACAAAGTAATCCTGTACTAGAATTTCTATTTGTTTTCTAACACGTAATCTTTGCCTTTGTGAAATACTTTTGATTACTTAGAAATTCTGACATGACCTTAATACATGTCCCATAAAGAATTATGGCAGAAGTGACAAGTTAATTTCATAGTGCAAAATATGAGGACAGCAGTAATGGATTATTGGTAGAATTTAGTCACAAATAGGAGATAATTTTTCTACTAATATCAACATAATTTTATCTCTTCAGTTAGTATTAATTTCTTTAATTTGCAGTTATTCAGATTCTTTGTGTGTATTTAATTATTGCATTCCCCTAACTCTGGAATAAATATAATATATATTTATCTATACATAAAATATTATCTATATTCAACAATTAAGGGAAAGCAACACCATTAGGATTGTAAATAATTGAACAGTAAAATTTATGTCTTACAATAAGCCATGAACTAAAACTTAGTTAAAGAATGTCTCAGGCTCCCTTTCTAATTTTAAATAGATTTAAACAGTGTATTCCTATCAAGCACATAATTCAAATGCATCATCTTCATTAATTCTTCAGTCACCCATTGTAAAAATGGTAATCTCAGTAAATTCACTTGATAATAGTATAGAATCTCCTGCATAGGAATTGCACAGCATTCCAAATGTAACAATGAAAGCAGAATTGCTTAACTCTTCAATGCATTTTTTTTTGGAAAAACAAAGACACTTTAGTTTATCTCTTTGTCATTTGTGTGTCCTATGTGGGGTAAAAAAAAAAAAAAAAAGAAAAAAAAAAAAAAAAAAAAAGAAAAAAACTCATTAACTATGTGAAACATCTGTCCACAGGCTTTTTATGGAACCAAATACTGTGAAATCTGGTCTCCAAATCTACAGCATTTTTTTTCTCCAGTTTCAGAAGTAAATGAATAGAATAGGTAATACAGATACCTAAATGACCTTAAAGGTAATAGAACAACCAAAGACTTCAGTGAAAGAATCCATTCCCCCACCTGCTGTTGTCATAGAGGGTGAGTTACCAGTCTAGCACTTAAGATGGAGGCCATACACAATACTGACACGTTCACCTTTTTTCTACCCTCCTTTCTTCTACCCAAGGTGTTTATGAACCTTGCACAAGGCCTGGCTGGGAGAGGTTCCCATTGCAGGATAACTGGGCAAGAGAAAAAGCCCTTTAGATTGCTTTGGTTGTGAAGCCTTCCTGACCCCATGTAGGCTGCACTGTGGGAAACCTTTGTCACTTGGAGATCTGGCCTGTGAGCTGTCAACGTGTCAACCAGTTCAGTTACACAGAACTCTGTAGGGCCGGATTTTGCTGGGAAAATTGAAGGAATGGAGATGCTTCAGGACTGCAATGCATGCATCACAGCCACAAACAGGTGTTTGGCTTGAAAGATGGGGCTGTAGCTGGGATGCATGACCCAAGCAGGATGGGCGTCATGCCCTTCACACCAACTGATTTGCTCTATGGACCTGCTCCTATTCACCTATGCTACTTGCTAATTAAGACAAAACCTCATTGAAGAATGCCACCCTTTCAGCTTCCTGAAGGCCCACCCCAGCCTTTGCTGTCTGTGTGTTCATTTACCTCAGCTCTACCAACCAAGGTGTTTCGTTGCTGGATCACTGAAATGATCTGTATCAAGGATGAAAAGAAGGTTAATATTTTGCCAGGAGTTGAATGTGGTAGTCGGCACAACCAAGTGCACCGTGTGCTGCCATGGAGCATGGGAGTCAACAGCCCAAGACTGGGGTGTTGCTCATTGTGTTAGTGTTTGTGAGAGTTTGAGGAATCATCACTTTCCTTGCAATCTGACCAGAAGCTACAGCCTTCTTTCAATACACCTTTCCCACACCATCCTCTCTTTCCATATTTAGAGAGGTTAGTAGGAGTTTTTGAGGTGAAGTTGGTCAATTTAGGAAAAATACAAAAAACGCTGATAACTGACACTTGAAACTCAATAGCTGTGCAAAGGTTGCTCAGTAAGAGTAGATATTGTATTGCTCATTATTCTTCCATGGCCTGGCCAACTGATCTATTCACAAGGGCAAAAGTTATTTAATACATTAACTGGAACCTCTGCCAGGTTTTGGACTGATATAATTTGTGGCCGATGAACTCTTGTAGTCCATCATTAAATTCCCTAATAGGTTCTTTAACAAGCTGCTGTGGAGGAAAGCTTGCCAAGTCTGAATGATTTTTGCTCAGGGCTTTTCCACATGCTTCTAAAGCCCTGCATAAAGCCTGAGAGGTTAACAGAAAGACCTCACGAAATACTTATTATTTCTCAATAGACATCTTTCACATAGCATCTTCCTGATTTACCTGTGCTCTCTTGCTCGGTGAAACTATTGAATGTGTAAGGTCCAGATGATCTGAAATAACTCATAGAGTAGAAGATTCTATACACTAAAATCATGAACTGAATTTAAAATAAATAAAAATATTAGTTGCAGTAGTGAACCTGTCAAGTTGACTGAAGCTACTTTTCTTCTAAATTAATCTTTAATTATTAAACCTATTAAACCGTCAACTTTATGAATCAGGCAAACCTGCATCTTGCTGGCATAGCTAGAGGCAAGATATGAAGGATAAGAAAAATGACAGAAGTAAACAGTTTTCTAGAAAGATTTTGTAGAAATAAAGGGCTATTTACCAAGTGATGTTTGGATGTCTCACTAGAAGTGGCAGCAAGAATAATTAGAGGAAACTAAGGTTTCCCAGCACTCCAGCAATTTATAGATACATAAGCAATCTTTCAATGCCTCTCTCTCTTTCTCTCTCTCTTTTTTTTTTTTTTTTCTTTTTTTTTCCCTAAAGAAGAGAGTGATAGTCTTTTTCTTGTTGTTCGTATAACTCATCACATCATACAGTGTTCCTGAGGCTGTGGTTTACTGGTCCCTCACTGATTAATGTATGTCAGGATGGACTTAATCTTGTCTTGATAACAGATAAACTTAATAGCAAAATAGCAAGTTTATTCTAGAAATTCAAATGATTATGCTATTTTATTACAGAAATTGGAACTGGAAACAAAACAAAGAGAAAAATAAATCTCTGAAGTGCAATTCTCCATTATGCTTAACCATTAGAGCTGGTCCCACATCTCAGATATCATGAGGACCTGGCAATATAGTCCTCCCACATTGATAAGCATGCTCTGTGACTTTATTTTCTCTTTCTTTTTCCAAAATACAGTCTTCTCCCTACCTGTCTTGTCAGTCTGCAGGGTGCCCATCCCATCTTTTCTTGTTTGGCAGCACAGATTTAGCATCACAGGGCTCTTTTATCCCACTTGGCTGTGATCATTTATGATTTTTCCATCCTCTCTCCTCAGCAGAGAGCCCCATCCTCTGTTACTCTTCCCCCGGAACTGGGTTCTCATATTCAAGCTACAAAGGTCTTAAATGGCACACATCCTCGTCCCAGAAGCTCCTGTGCACATGCAGTGATGTTGCAGTCCTTAAAAGCAGAGATTTTTTTAGTTTAAAAAGCCTTTTTGCTATTCATATAATTTTCAGGATTGCCACAGAGCTTTATAAACCCTGTGCTGTAAGGTTCACAGTGCTGATACCTGTTTATACCTGCTGCTTCTCGCCCAGTGGTGATGCTTTGCCAAGACTACAGGTGTAAAATTAGTGACCGATGTGACAGACTTGGAACTGAAATAGAAAGTATCCTATTTTGCCAGTATGTCCCTTTTCCCTCTTCCCCTTTTATTGTTTTCTAAGTGCCTGCTTATGTTTTATAAACAGATCACACAAGCTCAGCTGCAGTGGCTGGGCAGAATGGGAGAGCTGTTTATGCATTGAAACTGCTGCCTGCTGCCAAAATCTCTGCTGAGCAGAAGCTTCCTGGAGGTGTAAATTCCTGCACTGTGAGAAACGGGAGCTCTCCTGCCAGATCCTGCCATCAGTTTTGTCCCCACACAGAGAAGTTTTGCGCCATGCAGAGCTCTGAGTGAAGTGCACTGGAAAAACCAAGTCCTGACAGAGGGAAGGTGCCAGGGACTCTCTAGATTGTGATACCCTGCTGCCATGAGAAACAAGAAGACTTCTTGGCCAAGTTTTGCCATGGTACTTGCAAGAAGCCTGGTGGACCAGCAAAGTTCCCGGAGGCTTTCTGAAAATGTGGCTGTGGATATTGTTCATTCAGGTTACAGTTTACATCCTAGCTACATAGCTACCCTATGCTAGCTACCTGGAATTTTTCTCAACCTCTCTCCTTGGGTGTCCTCTTCACTTGCCTTCAGCACTAGCTGGTGCTCTGGGAAGAGCTTGGGACCTGCCTCCTTTTCAAATGTTTGATTCACAAAGATTAATAAGCATGAAAAATGCTCCATCTAGCAGCCACCTATGAAAAGCTGATGACAAGTTGTGCAAATCTAGTGTCTCCTAGCAAATGCAGATCAGCCAAGAGGATAGCAGCTGGAAAATCAGTTGACTTCACATTATCAGAGTGTCCTAGCAAGAGCTACCAGGGAATATGGTGGCTACAGAGCAATAATGCAGCTTCATCCAGCGTGAAGGAGAGTGCTGTGATGGAAGAATATACAACCTCGACAGGGGTTAGAAAACCAGTTCTCAGGGGAGGCAGGAATTCTCTCTGCCCTCAGTGAATAATTCAACTAGGGAGTTTTGCTCTGGGCAACTTGTGAAAGCAGCAGAGTTTCATGTATGAAATGGTATTTCTGAAAGCCTTACCCATTAATTTAACATGCCTTAGCTCAATTTCAGCCTTCCTTATACCATATGGTCCGTCTTCTGCTTTGCTAGTCAGGACTGATGTATTACTCTGCGGTGTGAAGTGTACCAGCTACAGCAGGTCTCAATAGCTCTCTTCCATGGCAAAGCAAAAGGGGAGCTTTAGAACAGCCAAGGAAGTCACACAGAATTTCCAGTGTACTCAGCAATTTCTTTTTCATTCTGTGCTATGCAGTATTTATGGATAAAGCTTTTATAAGAGCCATTTAAATACATGATTGTAATAAATATTCATAACTCCTTTTGCAAGGTTTTTTTTAGAAATGTACAGAAAACCAGCAAAGGTATTTCAGGACTTCCTTTCTCCATGCAGTTCTAGAGATATTAATGTTTGTGAAAAACAAAGTTCAAAAGGGAGTCTGTAATCATGAGTGACAGGCATGTAATATAATGCTAGTTCAAATTGGACTTTATAGCCACTCTTCTAGAATGCAGAACACGTACACGGATATATCAAGTAAACCAGGGCTTGTATTTCAATAAATACAATCATTTTTTTAAATACTAGGTTCCAAATATCAGTGGCAAATGTACTTTAAATACAACAGCCTAGTTCCAATGATTAATACTGGGATGTTCAATACCAAAATAGGAGGCTCATATATGAATCTAATGGAAGGGTAATTCTAGGAAAAGGATAATGGATACTGTAAGATCCAGGGCCTATCGAAGCTTTACAACTGTCATGGATATTATCACAGAATCACAGAATTTCTAGGTTGGAAGAGACCTCAAGATTATGTTGTTACCCTGCTGCTCTGTACTTATATCTTCAGTGTACCCGCTGAATGTTTGTATGTTGGTGAGGTGTGTAGGCCTGATATACTCCAGGAATGGGGGAGTGAGACCCTGGAAGAAAGAAAGCTTCAGTAAAAGTGAAAAAGTGATCTGGACATTTTCAGGACTGAAATTAGAAGAGAACACACTCCTCTACCAAGTCAAAACAGTTTGACAAGCTATTTGATCTAGCAGTGTCAGCAGGTGTCTTCCTGCCTTGCAGCAGGAATAGGAACCTTTTCAGGAGAAGAGAACTCACCCTGGATTTGGAGGCATACCTTTCTCTTCAATAAGCAGCCCACATTTGCTGAGTTACAGCACTGAAACTAGTATAAATATGCAAATATGCCAAACTTGTCAAAGATACCTGCAAAAGCTGGACAGCCCACGTGTGGCCCAGCTGCCCAGGGCTGGAACTGGCCACAGGTCACAAGAGCAGCCCTGCTTACTCCACAGGACAAGAATTTCCCCCCACCTCCTCACCCCCCAACCGCCCCCCCCCTTTTTTTTTTCTCCTGGCAAAGTGACTTTTGGAAGCAGGACAATGTGTGGCAAGACAGGCTGGAGAACAGAAAGCAATGGAAGACTGGGGTGGAAAAAGTACAGAAGTAGTGAGGGTCTTGGTGACTGTGGTGTAATGAGAGGCTTACGTTTTTCAGCCTATTTATCTTATCTAAAAGTAAGTTCAGAGTGATGTCATTTCTGTCAGTATTTTCACAAGAATAAAATGCTAGGTACTAAAGTGCTTTTTGATCCATGAGAGAAAGATTCAATGGTGTTCTGTAACAATGTCTAAGGACACTGGACTCAAAAAACAAATAAAAATAAATGGTGTTGAGAAATGAAGTTAAAACACTACAACAAATTCCTAAGGGATGCCATCAGTTTATATATATATATATATGTATCTTTTTTTTTTTTTTTTTTTTTTTTTTTTTTTTTTTTTGTGGGGGGGGAACTGGTTTTGTTTCCTTTTAGGTGATGGCCTATAGGTAGTTTTATTTAGTGAATAAGTTTAGATGCAAAATTTCCTTTTAGTCCTTTTAGACCTAAACTCTTTGGACATATAACGTGGAGAAGTGGCAAGGATAAGAAGAAGACTGGAGCTGAGTAAGAGGAAAGGACCAAGAAGAAAAAAAAATGGATAAAGAAGGGGAGGGAGAATATGGGAAAGAGGGAGCAGGAGCTCAGCTGTGCAGATGAATTATTAGATCATAAACCAGAGGAGACCCAACTAGACCACACAACCTGAGACTTCCCAGAATTTATCATTATTTAAGCTGGTGCTTCTTGTTTTAGGAATAGAAAGACCCCACAGATGAACTTGGTTTTATCATTATCAGCAATTGAGTAGCACCACATTTGTTGTCAGATGTTACCATGACTGAGTACATTATTTGTTAAGAGAAAATGATAGTTTCTCATCAAAGGTACTTAATCATTTGTTATATGAAGTAAAAAAGAACAGAGACATTATCTGTGAAAAAGATGAGTGGAATGTTAAATTTTCAGTCTATTTGCTAAGTTATTCTATTTTCTTATTTAAAACATTCTTTTTGTGATTTAGTGAAGTGAAAAATACTTAAATAGCAAACCTTGACTTCAGTTTTACTGCCTTGAGCTTCCTATTAAAAAAAAAAAAAAAAAGAAAAAGCAATAGTTTCTTCAGTTTCCTCTAAGTGTGATTCCCTTTCTTGCGGGTCTGTTTCTGTGGAGAAGGTTTTCATATTCTTTCTCATGTATGAAGACCCCATTAAAGAAATAGCTTAAGAAATTAAGTTCCCCAGCACTTCATTTATGAACATCATCATTTCTGGACAACTAAGTACATGACATTTCATCTTACCAGTACCAATCTGCAAATCTTTCTTTCCTCTAAAATATCATTTTCACTGTCAGGGAATGGCAAATAAATGAGACAAATGGTAGACAAGTCAGCTTTGAAACATCAAATTTAGGGATGATACCAGCAGAGGGCAATAAATAGACACCATGCCTGACAGCCAGCATTACAACAGCCTGGAAGCTGGAAGCTCAAAGCCTTCTGGTTTGCCCATCATTTTTGAAAAGCAGTCTTGTATTCCTTCAATACACTCAAACAAACAAACAAAAAAAATAGCTTTCCTTCTCAAAATTTGTTTAACTGACACATGGACCTTTGATAAAGCACTTTCTAAGTACTCATAACCAGCCTACCAGCCACAGTAAAGAATATCAATTAATAAGTGGAGTGAAAGTCATAAACCATAGCATGCCAGGTTGAAGGCATTCTCTCACAGCCTGTATGTGTGCAGCAGTCCAGTAAGTGCTGCATCGACAGCTCTAGAAAGGCTACTTGTTAATTTGATTTACAGCACCTCCTTTTCCTTTTAGTAATAGGAAACACAATTTTAGAGTCAATGCAATAAACAGAAATGGAGGCTGAATAAAACTCAGTAATTTCCATCCACTGAGATGCAGAACACTTCATGGCCTTCAGTGTGTTTTCTTTAAAATATTAACATTTAGGTTGAAACACCTTTTTTATGTACATAACATATGCTGGTTTTACTCTTTTTCACTTCAGTATGATCCTGTCAAGGGACCATTAACCAGTCTTTAACTTCCAGCTTGCAGATTTTATTGTTTGTTGAGATGTTTGCTAAAACAGGGAAAAAATGAAAAGAAAAAAAAAAAAGAAAAAAAAAAGTACTTCTGTTGTAAGCAGACAAAAAACACTATTTGAGTTCCCTAGGAATCTTGTTAGATAATTAAGTGCCTTAGGCCTACTCAACATCTCTAAACTTTTCAATACTTAAATTATTTACAGGTAGTTAAGACCAAATGTTCCACTCTCCATCAACTGGGATGTTGTTTTGTGTGTCTCAAGGCTATTTTAAGGCAGATCCATTAATCTAAGGAGCCTTGCAAAGAGGAAAAAATTATTATTTTTTTTTTTTTTTCATGTTCTGGGTCATGCAAACCCTGTGGCTGATTTCAACTTTGATAATGCAGATAGGACCCAAGGCTGATATTCAAGGATGTCAGATGATAGAAAAATAATTCTGCTCTAAGCATCTTCCATGAAAATATTGTCATCCTAAAACTGATGTTTTAACAATGCATTTTATTTCACTGATTTGTACTCTGACAGTAGAAATAGTTTGAGTGGGTGTGTCTGAATGGTTTTATTGGGTCTTCACTGGGGAGTTCTGTAAGGTAAAAAACTTTTATGTTGTTACACCTTCCATAATGTCAATAGTGCTCTTCTTTTACTAGATACAGTTGATACAGTTGTAGCTATTAGATGAAAATCTATCACCTTTCTTACAAAGTTCTTGTTTAATGAGTATATTACAGATACACACGTGAAATTAAACAGAATATTATCCTCCCTGCACAGTAGCTACCTCTGCTACTGGACACACATCATCCCCTCTGTGACCACACAGACAAGTATACTTCCTTCAGAACTTATTTTCTCCATTGGTCCTCACAAATAATTGCAATTTGGAGCCTATCATTGAGGTCAGAAGAAAAAGTAATGTCCAGTTAGGAACAGAGCTCAAAAGGAACATACTATGGGACTCACCCAACATCATGGATATGAACCAGGGCACTTCTGCTCCAGATTTTCTAACTTAACACATGCACTCTACTGAGCCCTACAGACTGTCTCTGGTGATGTGAAGAAAGAAGTGTCTTTACACGAGTATAAGAGAAAACATTGCCCTACATGAGGCTATGTGATCAGATGCAAAGATGCATGGCTTGGACCCAACTGATGACCCATTAGATCATTGGGAACAACCCTCCAGAATTCAAGCAGAATGAACAAGAATATCTCCAGTTACAGAAAAGAAAATAAGCCTCATGTGCTCTCTTCATCCCCCCCCCCAAAAAAAAAAAAAAAAAAAAAAAAAAAAAAAAAAAAAAAAAAAAAGACAAAGTGGGTAGGCAAGGTCCAGGGCTGCCAGAGGGAGCTGCCTTGTCACCCTCACTTTGACTGCTCTGCATGAAGAAAGGTCTGCCAGGGACCTGGGCCTGGGCCTGGCCACAAGCAGCTCAGGTCTCCACAGACGGGGTGGTTCTTGACAGCAGAGTGACAGACCCTCCTGAGGAGCAATTTAGCAGTGATGTACCATTCCGAATGGGAATCAGACTCTTTGGGAAATTGAAGGTCCATGCATGTTACTTGGAAAGAAAAGTTCTGCAGTGCTGTTCTGTAGTAGTCATAGGGCCATGCACAACTTGCCAAGGCCATTGCTAAAGACTGTAGCAGTGGGTTTATACTGAGTTGAATCCTCACTCTGTCTAATCCAGTAATTTGGAGCTAGAAATAGCCAACTAATGCTCTCTATGCTCTAAAACTACCGGGGCAGGATATGGTACATGTCTATAAGAAACAGAGTGGCTTACGGAAAAAAAAGGAAAGATATTTTCTCCCTGACACCTAAATTTGTGTACATCCCAGTGGATTATAAAAAGTGAGAGGGACAGGGGAAGGATGTCCGAGCAGCTAATTGTTATTCTTCTGTCTCTTCCTTAAGCTAGAGGAAGTATTAGCCCCATCTGCCTCTCTAAAAGATTGTGCACAGTTTTTTGTGCCCATAAAGGCACAGGGAAGGAGGTCTTGCAAGGAAGAACCATTCCACCTCCAGCTTTAAAGGGAAAAATAAAGCATATCATTTGAGAGTAGAAAAAAAAAAAAAGAAGAAGAAAGAAAAAAGAAAAAAATCATTTGAGAATCAGCTGAAATTATTTGTAAATTCCAGCCAAATTGACAGGATCATTTAGAGTACTGAAAAAATGAAATGTAGAAATATTGGGAGCATTTTTGACAATTAGACAAAATATTGATTTTTCTTGTCAAAGTGAAATTTTGTTCCAACTAAAATATGATTACATTGTCACTACACCAAAATTTATAATGTGATTTTATAATGTCTGTAGCACCCTGGCTGCTAAAATAATATTTTTTCTCTTTCTTTTCGGATCTGTAGATCAGAAGCCCTTTGATTACAGGCAGGGTAATGCATGTTTTGGCAGCTTTTCTTTATTCTCACAATCCAAAGACTTCTTATTTTTCAGTGCTTGACAGCTCTCTTCATGTTTTGTCCCAGAGAGAAACAGAGATTTGTGTTAGTGGACAGGTGATGGGAGAAGTAGAAAAGCAAGACAGTCTAGGAAGCAACTCGAGGTCTGTCTTTGAATTAAGAGTTCAGGGCTTTAATCACAGACTGTACAAATTGCCTTCTCCTCTGGCAGCAAAAATCTACAGAAGCCAATGTTGGGATAGCTCTGCCTCTGTGAGACTGATTAAGTCCAGAGCAAGTTAACGCAGAAGAAACAGGAAATATTATAAAAGTCTCATCATCTCAAAGGTTAAATGAAGCTCTCCTGTCTTCATAGGTAAATATGAAGTAGTATAAAGGAGACAGAGGTGGTGGTGGGCAGCCTGGTGCTGCCAGCTACCCAGAGTGTCCCGAGCTGCCTGTCCTGGGCAGCACATCCATCTTTTTCTAAACCTGGGCTAGGGACTGTCTGTCAGTCAGGGACAGGCCTAGGCTGTTTACACTGCCAGTCTTTTCATAGTGAGCCTGATCTTTAAGAAGCAATCATGTTGCTGCATGTAAGAGTGATTTATTTGTTCAGCTTCTTAGGAGCTCTTTCCATGCTAGCCTTTCCATGTGCACAAAGGGTTAGGCCAGCTATCAATTTATACTACATTGCTGACTTCAGGTATCAGATTTGCAGAGACAAATTAAAGAGAGTTTGGCATCACACACATTTCTGAAATGCTCGGGAAAGGCTGCTTCTTGCTTTTAGCTATCTACACACCTTTAACAGTCTCATTGTTGGATGTTACTGCATACCTTTATACCTCCTTCTCTTTTTCCAGGCTGTCATTTATCTTTTTATTTTCAGAAGAAAGTTCTTTACATCTGCTTCCAGTCCTGGTAGCTCGTTATATCCAACAGGTTTGAGAGCTGCTTAACTAAGTTTTATTCTCATTTGGGTTCTTAGAAATTTTGTTCAAACCCTTAGCTTTCTGTTGTATAAGCTGTGTGAGCTTTCCAAGGAAAGCGCGTTTTCCACATCTGAGATTTTACTTTTTGCTCATCTTTGACACCTGCTTTGAATTGTATTTATTTATTTATTTTGGTACCCTGGAAAGCCATGGGCAGCAGAACAGGTTGTGGAGTAGTATGCATGCCAAAGAGAGGGGTGGAAGTCTCTCCTTGTTGCTGGGGGTTTGTCACTCCTGGGGCCATGGTTTTGTTTTTGACATTGGTGACACTGGACATTGGATATTTAAGTCCAGCTGGATAAAAAAGTGTCAGGAAGGAGTCACTGTTTCTCTGGACAGAGACCTTGATGCAGTAGGAATTTCTTTGTTATTACCTGCAGAATATGATGTAGTGTTATAAAATCATACACTTTAGACCATTCAGACCTATCACTTTACATTTTTTAGCACTAAACAGGTTTTTTGTCACCTGCAGACTCCATCAGCACTGTATGATTAATGGGTATTTTCATTTATTTTTCCTGCTGTGTGAGTCATCAGTCTTTATGAAAGGCATGTTGTCAGTCTACTGTATTTCAAATACATTAGTTTTAAATATTTATAGACAAGAGAAGAAGAATGTGCCATGTTGCCAGACAAAAGAGGAGGCTCACAACCCCTGACTTGATTTTCACTCAGAGAAAAGGGGAAAAATTGTGGAGGAGAAAGGAGGGGAAAGAAAGGAAGAGTTCCAGTAGTGGCAAAAATCACTTGATCCTTAAAGAGGTTTAGGCCCCACTTCAGCTTTTGTCTACACCGTTTTCCACACCAAAGCAATGTTATGTACCTCAGCAAAGGAGCTGTTTTTCACCTTAAAGAAAGTAAAAGGAGAACCAGGCTCTCACAAGAACTGAGGAAAACAGTCTGGCTATTTTCTGGTGGATGTCACTGGTCACTCACCTCTGCAGTGGAGAGGAATAGGCATGTTTAGAAAAAAAAAAACTCAACCTGAAAATTTTTTAGACCAAAAGGACACTAACCTAGAGTAGGTATCAAAAACCGTGAAAGGACACAGGTGAGATGGATCCTACCTTTACTGATCAATATACAGTTAAGCATTTATTTATGGTGAGGGATGCCTCATGTTGCAGTTGATGGAGGGGGTTGGGCTGTTTTTAGCATGCCACTTTGCAAAATGCTGGTGCATAAAACATGAAGGTGCCCGCTTGAATCCAAAGGAAATATATTCAGCTCCTTGCTTCATTTTGCATGTGTGCTCTTGACTGCTGCCTGCTGCCAGCAAGCTGGCAAGAAGACATAGTGCACAGTCGGCAGTCTGGGGCTGTGCTGCGGCAGGGTTGTTTCAGGCCAAGTGCATGGCACCCTGTGGCCAGGAGAGGGCCACCAAGCCATGGCAGTTTCACGGTGGTTTGGTCTTTTACCAAGGAAATATGCTTTGTAAAAGCCTAATTGCAAAATCATTGAAATCATTGAAATTTGTGGACGTCTAACGCCAGAGAAACAACGGCATGCCATCTCGTAGGAGAGGAATGAAAAAGACTTTCCTTCAGATCTGCTGCAAACGTTGCTTTTTGGAGAATGAATCAAAATAAGGAGATGAAAAGTGCTGTTAAAAGTGCAGGGGTCCTTGCCTTCCACACCAGCAGCCTCCGTATGACAAATGTCCAACAATCCACAAGGCTGCTAATCTATGCAGAGCTGCAGATATCCTATAGATCAAGTGCAATCACCAATACCTCTTCCTACCCTCTCTTAGTGCTAACAAAGCACAACAGGTTAGCAAAGGGGCTACCCACTCCAGACTACCCCCAACTGAACATGACTCAACTGAGAGAAAATTGACTTTCAGTGACTGAATAGGAGCTAAATCATAACTTGTTTCAAGGTTGATTATACAAGGCACTAGGGGAGGTATCTGTCTCACACAGGTGTCAATAAAAGACTTCCATGAATGGTGGAGGCTGGTGTGCTCGGCCCTGTTCATAGCTATTCCTCGGGCAAGTGAAGGCAGCCCATGCTCCTCAAATCTAATATTAAGCCCCCACGGGATAAACACAGATCTAGTCATTCCTTCTGTGTTGGCAGGAGTTGATAGAAGTGTAGCTTGTTTAGAGTGCTCCCCAATGGAGTGTCTCTGGCTTTCCTGTTTCTCTTTATATTCACAGGTACATGTAGTCCTCTCTCCAACTCCTTCTCACACTAGAGTCTAGGAGTTGTTATGATTTTTATCCAAGATAGTACACTATTAATAAATATATTTGGCATTTGACAACGTAGGTGAGATCAGAACTGGGAAGTGCCAGATTATATGAAGCAAGGTGAGAAGGGAAAGTCAGCGGGCGCAGACTCCAGCTTTTGGAATCTCCTCCATGTCATTTGATTAAACAAGCTATCAATCCAGAGACAGGAGAAAGTCAAATGTGCCTTGTTCCATTTTTCACATGCATCAAGGCTGTTCCACTGCTGTGTTACTGCTTCAGCTGTTGAGCAGGGGCTGATAGCAGGCAAGGGCAGCATGGTCTGGAGCCTCTTGCAGCTTAAGTGCAACATCCTCACTTGGTGTTTCAACACCCAGAACATGTGCCACACCAGTGACTGCAAGGCAAGACACAAAGCAGAAGGTCCTGAACTAGCAGGGTCCATAGATGTGTGGCTCAACTAGGTTGTTCCTTGGGAAAGACTGTCATGAAGAAGCTCCTGACTAAAAACAAACAAACAACTCACTGCTGAGCCTTTGCACATAGCTCTGTTTGCATTTAGTTCGTTGTGATGGGCTTCTGCAAGTCAGGCTGGGGTCTTGTAGCCAGGAAAAGCTACTCAGGGAGCCTATCCATCCAGGACCCAAGCTCTACACCTTGAACCCTTACAACTTCGTGTCCATATGAGACTATTCAGGTGGGTGACGAGACAAGGTCAGTTCTACTCATGGGGATTGGCTGCTGATACAGCCAGGTACCACTATTTCCTTTTTGGTATGTTGTTATACAAAGCTGTTCTTGTTCTGAGAAGAGACTGGCACCCAGATGTAGATGTCTCACTTGGTCTAAGCAGGACGGAGATGAATCTGATAAACAGGAAGCATTATTTTGAAGAATTGCCTTTTTCTCCCACAGAAAGTACTTACTACTTCCTTCTCAAGATGATGAACTCTATATTTAAGTTATGAGTCAGATATAAACAATACTTTTTTTTTTCCCCCTCCAAAATTTACTTCATCTTCTGTGTTGTCATGTCTTGATCCTGTTGTTTAGTGAAGTTTCTAATTTATGAAGTTTGTAGTTTGTGTAAGATTTGTTCCTTTAAAAAGTCAAACAAAATCTGGAATAACTATATTTACGGCTAAGATCCAAGACATCTTTACCAAAGCAGGCAAGCTTCTCCATAATTGCAGCCTCTGTGTGGTGGAAACGAGACAAATGGTAGCCATGATGACATCACCTAGAGGAATCATTCCAAAAAGTGATTGACACATTCTTTATCTCAGCTTGTCTAATTTACATGTTTATTAATTAGCTAGAGATGATATATATCATCTTGCAATAAACTTTGTGTCCTGTGTTGTTTTCGTTTAATTTCATTTGCATATACCTCGTGATAGCATTATCTTACACATATATCAAATATTTTCAAAAGAAAGCAACTTGTCTCATTAAATGTCTTACCCACTTTAAGAATTAAAGTAACTTTCTTTCCACTTAGTCAAAGCACATTCCAGCTGTAACAAATTATCATGTCACAAAGCTGACCGTCCTATACCCTTATGAATGAAAAACACTGTCCACAAGTGTAAATCTCTTTCCTCTATGTACCCCAGCAAGGATTTAATTCATTAGACCTCTCACTGCCAAAACTCCTTTCTTATTAATAAGGTAAGATGGTACATGGTAAGACTACTATGTACACAGGCAAAAACACCTCCTGTAGGCGACTATTGCACTAACACGCAGAAAGAAAATGTTCACCTTCTCTGTGGCATGGCTCACTGTTACTACTTTATTCTGAGGATCGATTTTTTTTTCATCCATTTTCTCAGTCATTTCAAAATCTTAGTTCCAGTTTCTGACACTATTGGTCACTGCTCTGGGTGAAGTTATTTTACTGGTCTCATCATCATTCATGACTTTACCTGGCCAGTTCCCAGATCCCAAGCACAAGGAGTTTGAATTCCAGACACTATTTTTGAGATACAGACTAAATTTACAAAGGAGATTACCAGATGCTGTATTAGCTTTCTGTTCAGAGCAGCTTGCAAAACCACCTTCTTTACCAAAATTATTGCCATAGGTTAATACAGCACAAAGAAAAGGAGAAAAATGCAATGATTATGTCAAGCAATGCCTGCTTCTACAGCAGTGTCAAAAGATCCTGATGTCCACCAGCAAAATTTATAGATCTAATTTGCCCATGAAATAGTTTGATAGCATCCTGGCACATGCTGCAAAGGCATATAGACACATTCTACCCTCCTGCAATTAGACTAGAGCATTGGCCAATGCTTTCATCAAAGGAGGTCTCCATCAGTTGTCTCCAGCAAAAAAACAGGCAGTTCAAAAAAGACAAAGAAAAAGACATTAAAATGCTTCGTTCCTGTTTTGGAAGAGCCTTTTCCATTTCCATATGGAGAGATTTAGTGTTTTGGTACTGTACATGGCAGTACACTGCCACTGGGATACCATTAAGACTTTCCAGAAAGGAGCTAAAAATTCTCAGTTATGTCCTACATCAACACCAAAAGAAAATAGGGGTCAAAAGATATTATTTTTCTTTAAAAATTACATACCATACTTTTGTGCAGCCAACTAGCACCATCTACAGTTAGGAGAGCCACTAAAATGAGAATGTCATAACTGAAACTAGGAAAAATAGCAAAAGGTATCTTCAGAACTCTCCATATTTTCCTGTTGTATGTTATAAAACAGCTTTCTGAGTCTAAGGAAAATATACAAATAGATCAATCTAGTCTGCCAATATGATTTTAGGGGGTTGTAATATAATAACAGTGATCCATAAAGTTATTATTTTGAGTATGAAGAAGTGGAGGTGGGAGAGGCGATGGGAGGATATTCAAGAATAACATACATTTCTTCGAGTATATCCAGCATGCCATTTGGTAATTCCAAGTCAAAACCAGTGCCAGACAAACTGAAGCTGATGTGCCTCTGCCCTGGTCATTCAACAACACGATTTCCTTCCAATTTTGAAAAAGTGGGGAGAGGAAGGAGCTTACCTCTTCCCCATCACAGTCAATAATGTATTGATACCAGGTTTTGTCCTGAGTGTTGTGCAGGCTGAAGTTGTCATCTAAGCTCTTTCTTGCCACTGCCTTTCAGATGCAGCCTGCAAAGAGGACAAGAACATCCATTCTTCTCACACACCATACTCGCTTCCTCCCACCTTTTCCTCAGCTCCTGTTTACATACTGCTTTGACGGAAAAGGCACTGTTCCATTTCTTTCATGGAAGTCCTTTCACAGCTGGTCATCTAGGACAGACTGAGCATAGGCATTAAGATAAATACAGTGTAGTTATTATATTCTGGCCAAGTCCTGTGCTGTGCCTGTTCAGTTTTTCTGAATACAAATGTCTTGCAAAATTCATCCCCAGGCCACTCTGTAAATACTGATCTGAGGTGAGGATTCCCAGAGCTTTGATGTGGTTCTGCACGAGCCTTTTCATTAAAGTAAGAAATTCTGGAAGAAAAATTGCTTAAGTGAAAGCCAGGTATTGGCCTGAACAGAAACACGCACAGAATGTGTGTCATAGAGAATAGCATGGTAGAGGACAATGGCTGGCTCTGGGCTGACATTTAAATGAGGAGGAAAAGAGGAACAACTGAAATGCGGGGAAAAATGTCAAGACAACACCGGACATGCTATGAAACAGTATAGACAGCACTGTAGAGAAAAAAAGGGCAGCAAGAGTTTTCTGTGCTGAGCCTGGGTAGCAGACGGTAGCTGTGAGTGAATAAATACCTTTTATGGGGTTGCCCTTGTGTGCAGAAAAGCTCTGTACTGCACACACTGCTTCTAGGGCACTTGACTCCACGATCCATTTTGTTGCCCGAGAGAAATAATGCAGAAGACCCCATAGCTTGGTTAATCAACTGGGTCAAAAAGGAGTAATAATATGCATAATGTAACAATTAGCTTTTGGTAGTATTTAATATATTCACTCTGGAAAAGGTTTGCATAATGGCTCTGATTAATATAAATGAATGAAATTTTAAGGAGTTTGTCAGCTGTCCTCCCCCTAAAAAGCAGTATGATTAATGATAGCAAAATTATAACAAGAAGGTAATAATAGCTTGCACTTAGCTTTTTAGATTGTGAGGAACTTTACAAACATTCACTAATTGATTTAAAGCCTCTGTTTATCCTGTGGTGTGAACACCAGGAGTATAAGACAAATGTATTAACTGGAGCGACTGTGAAATTTGTCACGCTTCCTGCTGAAATCAATGTTCCACTTCTGTGTTACAAAAGAGAAGTATTAGGCTCCTAAGCTGTTTATATTAGAGTGCGGATATTTTAGCTGCCAGGGACCCCAAAGAAACCACGCTGTTTATTGCCAAAGCTGATGCTCTCCTAGTGAAGTTGCCTACTGTTTGTAACAAAAGAGACTTCCATTGGCCTGTGTACTTTTAAAAGCCCACTCAGGTGTGGAAAAAATGGACTCTCATAAAATACAATAGCACTAATAAAACTGATGGCTAACACACTTCTAGAGCCCTTGTACAGTTGTGAGGCCACCTCCGAAGTGAAATATTAGTCACTGTGTGCAGGGGTGAGAGCTTTAAACTCAACCTTCACTTGCTAAAAGCACTCATTTTCTGCAAGATGACCCTGGCTGTCTTCAACAAAGCTTCCTCACAGCAAGGAAAAGGATATATCAGCTTGGCTTTAGGAAAAGCTCCATTTTGAGATCTGTAAGTAATTGCTACACTTGAATAGTCTAAGTGTGGGTACATCTCCTTTTGATCTACAACTGCATAAATCAGCATTAAAGTTTGTATCTCATAGAGAGGTATTAATGCTGCCGGACTGCTTGGCAGTTCTCGCTCTGCTTCTGTTTATCTTTTGTAAAGGTCGTGTTCCAGCTTGCAGCAGAATTGGCAACAGAGGCTACTAGCAAAAAGGCTTTTTGTATGGAAGTGTAAAGGATTTAAGAAAGGAACACAACCCTAAAATAACCAACGTGGGCATTTCACTGAGACTGCATGCTCAAAATTGTCCTTGGCTGAGAAGCAATATTTTTGGATCCTCTTTTGAACGCATGTTTTGTTTTGCATTTTCTAATACCACACTTGACATCAGAGCATGGAAGACAGAGTAACAGTGAGTATTTCAAATACCAAATGTGGTAACCTTTGTAAGGAGGGTGCTGGCAACCACAGCACAGAGACACTTGAACTGCTGCTGCGTGGAGCCAGCCGGTGATCAAAAGCAGCTGTCCTGTGCTGCACTGCTGGACTGAGCTAGAGGCACCAGCCCAGTAATTTCCAGCTATGTGGCTTCAAGGTCCAAGCTGATGTGCCCTTGCAGAGCAATGCAGTGCCATGGGAAATACCTGGCTTGGCTGAGGTTGGAAGTCACTGCACAGCATTTGTCGTGTGTGTCCTGGTTTCAGTTAGAACAGAATTTTCTTCCTAGTAGCTGGTGGAATGCTGTGTTTTGGCTTAGGATGAGAAGAGTGCTGATAACACCCCGATGTTTTAATTGTTGCAGAGCAGTGCTTATACCAAGCCAAGGACATCTCAGCCTTTTGCTCTGTCCTGCCAACAGGCAGGCTGGGGGTGCAGTAAGAGCTGGGAGGGGACAGACCCAGGACAGGTGACCCAAACTAGCCAAAGGGGTATTCCATACCATCTGACGTCATGCTGAACAATATATAGGGGTGGCTAGCCGGGGGAGGGGGCCGGACTGCTCGGGGTTAGGCTGGGCATCGGTCAGCGGGTGGTGAGCAATTGCATTGTGCATCACTTGTTTGTACATATTATTAGTAGTAGTACTATTATCACCATTGTATTATTATTATTATTATTATTATTATTGTTATTATTGTTATTATTGTTATTATTGTTATTATTGTTATTATTGTTATTATTGTTATTATTATTTTCCTGACTTATTAAACTGTCTCTATCTCAACTCACTGGCTTCACTTTCCATTTCTCTCCGCCGTCCCAGAGAGGGAGGGGGAGGGTGAGCGAACGGCTGCGTGGTGTTTAGCTGCCGGCCGGGTTAAACCACAACAGTGTGGTATCAGCAACACATGGGCTGAGCCTTCGTGGTACACAAAGCCAGCATTGATAGAAAAACATACCCTTTTGTTTGCCCACATACACTCGAAGACAGGTTGCTGCATGGGGTACCAATCTGAATTTATTAAGCTGAACGTATTTCATGCCCAGATGGCTGTGAGCCCTTGAGTAAGCAGCTTTGCTTCTCTTTTGCTCCTTTGTGTGATCTAGCTGATTCTCCATCCCTCTGGAGACAGTGCTGTGGTAGGGGAAGGAAAAGGAGCACTGTATGTTGTTTGTATAACTGACATGCTAACATTAAATCCATACCGAGTACCTAGACAGGTACTTGATTCAGTGCCTTCTGTACATTTCTACTTATAGTTCACATGCAGATACTGACAAAACAGTAGGAAGCTGATATGTCCTTGTGATGCTCCAAGAGAGAAAGACCAGGGGTGATGGTGCAGTTTTCCTTTGTAACTTTTTAGTTTAAAACAAAACAAAACAAAACAAAAAAAAAAACCACAACAGACTGTTGTGAATTCCTTAGTGAGAAGTGCTGTCTGTTGCAATAAAAAGTCCATAAGAGCAAGAATAGAGAGGTGCTATGTTTCTAAAAGTCAAGGTTAACTGGCTGGGCACAGTCCCATACCAGTGCAGGCATGGTTCCTGGGGGACCCCAGCTAATGACAGATTTAGTAGCCTTCACACCTAGATCCCCCATATCTAGGTGACATACACTTTCAAGTTCCATTTCACTAGTTGGTTTTAGCTATGTTGTGCTTGCAACAGAAATTAATACAAGCTACAAATACCTGGCACTCTTCTTTGGTGGTGAGACTGTACAAGGGAGGCCTTTTCAACATCACAGAATAGATCTGCTCTGCTGGCACACGATAATTCAGAAACTGCCTGGGCTCCCAGAAACCCTTCTGTGAGAAGATAAAGGCAGTATCCTGTCTCTGCTGCTCAATGGTGTGTCATGGGCAAATGCCTGGTTTTCAGGAGTGCCATGGGGTTAATTTGGGAAGTAGGAAGTCATTTCCTGCTGGGACCTCTTTCAGACCATCACTAGTTTCTGCCTTTTCCAGCACTAACCCTAACAATTTCCTTCAACACCTCATAACATTTCCTGTTGCTGCACTTCATCTTTCCTAGGTATCTTCAGCCTCCTGACAAAATCTGCTGCTTCTCCTGAACCTGAGCAAATCCTGTGAGGTTTTGCTAAGTGTTTTCTCTCCTGGCTACATGCAATGAATACAGAGCTTGATGCTTAAATCTAAAGCTCACATTCAATTCACTTGAAAATTCACTTGAAGACTTTGAATAACAAAATATAAACATTTGATATATATATATATATATATATATATATATATATATATATATAAAAGAAAAAGAAAAAAGAAAAAAGCTCCAGCAGCTGTGGAGATAGGGAACGCTAAACAAGGAAACCTAAGTTTTCAGCTATTGAGGATCCATAGTGTTTTTCAGAGGAAGAGCTCCCTAACAGCTTCCGATTTATACTTGTGATTTGAAAACATCCAGTTCAAAAAGGCAAAACATAGGCTACAGTTATGACTCTCCCCATTTTAAAGAAGGGAAAATTGAGAAACAGGCAAATTAAGTTGAGGCAGTAGGACACAAGAAAAAACAGCAGCAAGACTCAAATTGGAATGCAAATGAACTATCTTAATCAGAAGACTGTTTTTTCTTTATATACTGATGATTTACCTACTTCAATACTTTCTAAAACAGAAACAGGTTGAATGTAGAGAAAAACAATGGTAGATTTTGTGGGACTGTCATTAATAGCTTTTTTGTGTACAGATCATTTTGCTTGACATTGTTCTTTCAGACGTCAAAACCATGTAATACAAGGTTGGGGTAAATGTGCACACTAACTCTGTCCCTGGCTCATAAGCTGCTTAATGTTTTTTGGCTTTCTTAGCTGAAAAAAATACATTGCTTTAATATCAGGAAAATAGTCTTGCAAGAAAATAATTTCTCATTTATCCAAATGTTCATTTCAACTGATGAGAGTCAGAGGACCATAAAATGACATTCTAGTCCTGAGTAAACTGCATTTGAAATTCAGTTAAAAAGCAACAACAACCAAAAAAAAAGATATCAGGTTGAAATCCACAGCATTCATGCCCTTAGAGGTCTGTGTGTTGGTGTGAATCTGCCCTGCTCTAGTGTCATCATCAATTTAACAGCATCAAGGGGATGGAGAATAATGTCTGAGACTTTTTCAGGGGGTGGGGAGTTCCTGTAAAGAAAAGCTTAGTATTTGGATTAAATTAGGAGAAGGCCTGTGAGTTAGCCACTGCAGAAATGGGGCTGTGGCTGAGGACTTTCCCCTGTGTCTGAGAGGACCTCCCAGAGGAGGAAGCATTAGATGAAGCCACCCCTTTGCATGTGCCTCAGCTAAAGGAGTTAGGTATCTTGTCTGATTTTACCTGGGGGGAAAAACAAACGTGCGCGCACACACACACACATACACAAACACACACAAAAGAGCCATTTTTTCATTAATAGCTTACCCTGGTTGTCAACCAGCTCTACCAAGCACAGTTCGCTGTTAGACAACCTTGATTCTGAGGTACTTAAGGCAACATACACACTGTTCAAGGTTAAACACAATGCAGAGAGCTTTAAAAGAAGGGATTTCTACAAACATAAATGAATAAATAAATAAATAGATAAATAAATAACATGAAATAAACAACCAAAACACCACAATACTGAAAACGAGCCCCCAAGTGCTCGTGATGTGTCAGAAAGCTTATTTACAAAGCACTCAGATAAAATGCACCTTATAAAAACATGTAAATATCTTATGTGTCCTTAATCAAAGCTTTCTGAGGATGTTTTTGGACCTGTGAGTCAACAAGCATTAGTCTTCCTCTTTATAATGTCTTGCTTCTCTCTTCCAGCCAGCCTCCTTCTTCATGCACCTGTGTAGGTGTTTTTCTCAATGACCTCCACTCCCTTAAGTCTTCCTGCATTTTAATTACTTTAAGATGGAGTCCTGAATGTTAATGATACTTCAGTATATTAAATCTCTGAATAATTAAGGCTGTTTTTTTTTCCTTGTTCCCCCCCCCCCACACACACACACTCCTTTGGTGATAGTAATTTGTATTCTGTGCACTAAGTTACAAAGCTTGACAGCTAAAGCTTAATATATTTTTTTCAGTTTCAGAGACTGAGAAGTACTAATTCTGACAGTCATTGAAAAAAATCACAAAACAGTAGTATTAAGAACTGATGACCATATTCAGTAAGTACCTCCACAAGGAAAATCACATTTGTCTGTGTATTTATGAATAAATTTACCTTTAATTTTATTTTAAATTACCTGATTTTTTTCTGTATTTCTTATCAAAATTGTGCCTTGGTGCTGCTTTAGGAAACATCTTTGATAGTATAGTCACCTTTCTGTTGGTATAGGGAATTTAAAATAAAGCTGCTTTCCTAGCAGCCTGATTGCAGTGCAAAATGTTCATTTCCCTTGCCCTCACTTTTAATGCTCTATCCAGCTTTATGCAAGGTGGGTGGAAGTTTTTGCAAATGGACACAGCATGCCAAACTCTTTCTTGACTGAGTAGAAATCCAAGTTCATGCCCTCTATCTGAGACTTTCTCTTGAACTTAAATACTATTTCTATGAGCATATTGACAACATTTATGTTCAGTCTTATACCTGATGCTTTTAAAAACCTTTCTACATTTACTAGAAATTAGTTAAAGCACTACAACTTAGAGATGAAAATTCAAGGTAACTCAGAAAAGTAATAATTGGAAAGTTTTGACCCCATGTTATACATAATATTTTAAGTATGCTTTCTTCCTCTTCTGTGTCTATCATTTATTATTAATGAACAAAAGCTCTAAAACTTTGAAAAGAAAATTTAAGTCAGTATCTAAAATACTCAGCTGGAAAATGAAGAGATGTCTCAGAGGTACTAATTACTGAGATTGGGAAACTCAGTGTGGAAGAAGCTGGAAATATGGATTAATATGGTATAAGTCAAGGAAAACTTTACTAACTGGAAGAACTATAAAGCAATAAATTAAGGATTGTTTCAAACAGACTGTTTTATTTGAGTATGGGTATGTTATGAGAAAAAGAATTACATACACCAAGACCTCTTGTGTACCTTAGTTACATCAAAACAACCTTATAAAATTTTATAAAGTGTCTGTAAGAAGATAGTTATGTAATTAAAGCCTATTTCTTTACTGGGATGTTTGCATCATAGGACCAGCACTCTCCTCTGAGTTTAGTACAATCATTTTTTGTCTGAAATATCTTACATTGATTGTAAACTCGTTTAGGACAGGGAATGTTTTTTTTTTGTTTGTTTGTTTTTTTTTTTTTTTTTTTTTTTTTTTGTGTGTGTGTGTGTGTGTGTTTGTACTTGCACTAAGAAAATATATGGGGCTGATGCCTCTTTAGATTTCAACAACATATAAAGCTCTTGACACTTTGCTTTCAACAATATGGTTTAACTGAGAAACAACAGATGGGTTTCAAGCGCTTCTGCTTGTATTTTTTAAGCAAAAGACAGAGTTTGAAAGGTGTGCTCTTTAGCACCATGTGGGGAAGGGTAAATTAAGATAGCCAACTAGTGCTATCCAGTGGACTTGCAGCACTGCAGCATTTATCTAAAACCACTTGAATATGTATACCAAAAGGGGAAATCCGCTTTTATGTTAGTTTTGCAAATATACACAACTTTGGCATGAACTAGGCAGGAAGAACTTTCCTTGGAGAGATGTATTGAGCAAGAAAAGGTGAAGAAATTCTGCTGATTTCTGATGCCTGAGTCCTGAGAGACATTGTGAACATGGAGGTAGTTACCTAGTCTCCCATGAAATTATTTATGTGTTACAACAATGCTTGCAGGATGAGGCCTTAATTGGCCAGGTCTATATCTATTATTAATCCATATGAACAACTGAAGGTGAAGATTTTGCCATGAATCTATACTGATTGATGCAATTTTTTCTGTTGAGACAATTGGTAACAAAAATGGTTCTACACCACATAACAGGCACAGAACACTTTTATGATGTCAACAAAGATTGAAACGAGTCTTATAACCTTATATTTCTATGGGCAGCAGTCAGATTACTGACTACATTTGCCAGGTGTTTGCAAGAGTACTCTGGCAATGTACCATTTCTGCAGGAGTGACAATGTTACATATAAAAATAATAATTTGAAAACGGATAAGGAGAAAATTGCATAGAAATAAATGACATCAAGGAGGGAGAAAGGTGGAAAAAAGACTTGTTGGGAGTTATGATACAAATACTTGATATAAAGGCAGATGAATTGTCATTGCCTTGATCATACAGTATGATTAGCAGCAGCAGCGGAGTGACAGAATATGCCACTCTTAGGCCTGCTTGAAGAGCTGTTGTCCCTGTGCTCCTGGAACGTCGCCTTCTGAGAGAGGCTGAAATACCATATTTATCTAGGAAAGGGAAAGTAATGAGAAAAGAACAAGCAACATGTTTAGACCTCAGGAAATAAGTAAAATAAAATCTTTTGTATTACCTTTCAGTGAAAGCTTGGAAACTGGAAGTTTATCTTCTGCATTTTATTGTCTGCATTTGTTCTTATGTATTTTCAAGCAATTGAGCAGTTCTGTAGTTTCTTATTAATATTTTGCAAGAAGGAACAAAAAATACATTAAGACACCTTTAAATTAGATTTTAAATACCCACAGACCTATTAAAAACTTGCAGTGAACATTTTTTTTATAACATCAAGTGATTTGCCTCCACAATCAGGCTTTTTAAGGATAAACATTATTAGCTTACATTTCTCAGTGTTTCAAGTTTGTTTATCATTTTAAAGATAGTTTTAAAAAAAATACATTAAGTTCTACTCATAATCATGGACTACACAGCCTCAAAAAAGGTTTAATGGGCCAGAGCTTCAGCTAGAGGCTGATTTAACCTTTTCTGTTTATGGGCTGCAATATTGTTTGGCCATCTTTCCTGAAGTAAGCATCTAATCAGAGCCCACAAAAGAGAACAGTGATTCCATATTTGCATTTATTTGTTGCAAATTCTCATTTATAATTCTCTTTCCATTCTATTTTGTGGAGCTATTATGGTATTTGTGAACACTGAATACTTTCAGAGTAGTATTATTAATTCCCATACCATATTAAAATCACAATCTAAATAAGGATTTGTCTGGTACTGCTGAGGACTACTAATTGAGATGTTGTCTCTGAAATATCTGATCCAACCTGTGATATATGTGCATGAGTACATGATTTTTTGCTGCATTTGTGCTACTTTAAAAATTGACCAATCTTTCCAACCCATAGTTAATAAAATTTAAATATTACAAAGCATTTTGGGTCAGAGACCCCAAAGTACTTGGCACATGCTCTTATTTGGGATTTAGCCCATCCAGAGAAGTCCATGTAGGGAGTTCCAAACAAGATAGCTTTAGACTACGAGACAGATTTAAAGAAGGAGTATGAGTGCAGACATATGAACAGTTGTGCTTCTTGGCCGATCTTACACCTGAGAACAGAACTAAGGTTAGAAAGGAAAATGTTTGGGGTTTGAGTGGATTTACTGAGTATTACTTATATAAGCCTTTACCATGTTTCAGGTATGTTACAAACCTACCCTCCCTTGCAAGTCCCATTTTTGTGCAGTTATTTCTTCCCCTGCCTTCTGGGGTATGTAGGTGTTTGTGTTTTTCAAAGTTTTAACAAGAAATCTTGTCCTTGGAGACAGTGACCATCTCCTGGAACAGGCTTTCACAGAAACTAAACTCAACTGGGGCAGTTCCTGGTTGGTTTAAGTGCTGAGGACCTGGTCCATAGCCTTCTGGAAAGATTTACCTTGACTCTGGGGTTGCTCCACACTCCATCACCACAAGTGTAGTCACCTTGCAGGAAAGGAAAAGGGGAAGGTGACCCCTTAGTCCAGTATTGGCTACATTACAGGGGGATGATAGATACTTGACAGATAGAGGTACCCACAGAGCTCCCCAGTAGAAGAAATAGATTAACAAGTGTCATTGACCTCCCTTTAAGCTACAGGGGATATTTAAGCCACTGCAGATGGACAGAAACAATTAATATAAAAATCCACTTGTGATATTTTTTTATTGCCTAATTGCACATCTACTGGTCTAGTGCCTAATTTACACTTAGAATATTGTAATTTGCCTTGTCAGGTGTTTCTTTTTATTGTTCATTTCACTGTGCTAAAATAATTGCCATCATATACTTCTAAGAGAGATTACTTTTGTTGGACTTACCATTTCTATGAGATCTTTGTAGTCTATTGCCACAGCCTCTCCCATTTCTCCCTGCTCTGAAGTATGCCTTACATATGTACAATAATTTCCTTCCATCTTAAATATTTCCACTCCTGGCAATATGTCAGCATTTAATCTCTTTGAAATATTTTTTTTTTTTTCTCAGATGATTTCCAGGGCAATCACTCTTACAGGCAGACTTCAGATAATTTCATAAAGAAGGATTCTATTCAATGTTTTTTACTGTCCTTTTGGGTTTCTAGCTCAACGGAATAATGCCACAGCCATTAACCTCAAATGTGAATCACAGCTGAGAGTTCATACTCAGCCCATCCAGTTCCTCCATTCCTTCACCTCAGTGTGCAGCCTGTGCACCCACGAAACCCAGAAAATCTCCAGTAAATCTACAGAGGTTTTTCTTTGATCATTTTGCAGGCTGTGGAGATCTTTCTGAAGATCTGATGTCTGCACCAGTGGCTCACCTTTCTGTAGCCAGTTTGGATATTTCAGATACGTCAACACACTGGCTGACTTGCTCCTTGGAAGGACTTGATCTATATTCAGTTGTTTACCAACATTATCTGCAAAAAATATCTCTACAAATACAATTCATAAGAGAGAAGGTAAGTTTTCCAAAACTGTTAGCAGAGAAACAGTAGGAATGAGCTGCTGGCAACAGCTAGCCCATGATCTGAAGTCATTCCACTTAACATTGGTGCATTTTTTTACCACATATTAACTGTGCCACCCAATTATGTCAAACCAGTGGTCCTTCCAATCTGTTAGCTTCATTAGTATAATGGACTGCAATGAACATACAGATATAAGCTTTAAGAAAGTGGCAACAGATCCCCATGCAGTCTCCAAGCTCCACAGCAGTTCACAATCCCCCTGAAACACGGTTTCTATCTGCATCCTCATGTTTCTACTGATGGCAGATATATTTTTTTTCTTTTATCATCTGATTCTTTTTGACTTCACGCAAATTTTTGGATTTCAAAATTGTTTCTAAATTAAGTTATCCAGTTTAATGATTTGTGACTTGGGGAAAAATACTTCCGTTTGGTTGTATTAGAGCTCTTGTCCATTAATTTTACTGGGTGTTCCCAATTCTTGAATTATGTCATTTTTCTGTTCCCCTTTTCTGTGATTTTACAGAGTTCACATCATTGATGAGATCTTTCTTTTCTGGGATTGAAAGGTACATTTTTATTTGCATCACATTTCTTGGTGTTTTATTTGCAAAGGCTTTCATAAGGTACTGAAACTGAAATTAGCCTTTTGATTTTAAAATGGCATATTTTATACCCTGTGCTTATACCAGAAGAGATGGCTTACTATTAGGTGGTACTACTATTTTAAAACAAAGTATCCTTTAACAGCAGTATCTAAAATATCCTTTAACAGCAGAATAAAACTACTGCAAAATTCTGTCATTGAACTCCAATATTCATATCATAATGCAGAAGAACGAACACCTTTGCTTTATACTGGACCAGAGTTTTTTTTCAAACCTATCTGGGAAAAGATTTTCCAGATTAATTTTCAGATTATTGACCTTTAAAAAATAAATACTAAAACAAACTAATATTTTAAGTGTATCAGTAGGTGGAATTTTTAATTACATGTTTTTCATTGTTTTTCGGAACGCTGTATAGGTAAATGCTAAATAACCCTTTGAAAACACTGTCAATGAGATGTGGAACATCTAAGACTATAACCTATTATTATTTACACAGACCTGAATCAATTTGTGTTATTGTTTAACATCATGGAAGAGCATTTGTTGTATTAGAAAAGCTCATATACATCAGCAAACCGAAAAGCCTGCTGTTTTCCCCTGGGTGCCTTACTATCTGTTGTTAATTTTCAGATAAAGCTGTTGATGGACTTACCATCTGTGATTATATCATTGTGTATGATATACTCATAAGCCTTTGTAATTAAATTCCACTGTTTGGAAGAAATGTGATAGCTGAGGATCAGATTTACTAGATGACGCAGCAGAATCTTGTAGTCAGGGTTCAGGATTTTAAATAACGCAGCTCCCTTTTCTGCCAGATGTGTCTTGAAGAATAATCTAGTTTTCAGTTCTCTGTAGACCTTCCCTTAATGCAAACCATTTAGAGCTAGTTGAATAAAATGAATAAATAAATAAAAAATAATAATTAATTCTCATCAAACACACTATAATTAGCAATTAACATTATGCATACCACCCACTTCTAAAACCAGTTTGGGGCTTGTTGCATATTTCTTTAGCTGTGTAGCATATAAAAATATGTTAGAATCCATTGTCTATGACAGAAACTTAAAATACGGACTAAAAACCAGAATTTTCTCAATTCTAGTCCCAACATTTCCACAAGAATTCCACTTGTTTTCTGAAAAGGATCATGAATTTTGTATGCACTGTTTGTTATAAAACAAATATGAAAGTATTTGAGATCCAGTTAAATACTTGCTGAAAACTTAGCTGGCTTCAGTGAAATTTTGTCCAGATTTTTTTTAGATGTCAAAAGGTGGATGAAATCCTAATGTCAGGCTTTCTTCCTGTATTTCAATGCTGCCTATAAAATGATTCAAATATATGTAAGTATTCCCACAGGAGTTTGGGAGGATTCCTCAATATATGCTTGTAAAGCAAAAAAGCACCAGTCCTATAAACATCTTAATCAGAAGTGTTTATCTTGGCTGTTATTTAGCTGCAAGGAAATGAAATATTGATTGTGTTCCTAAGATTGCCTTAACCCTCTCTGCCTTCCCTGCAGTAAGTGAAGTTGATAGAGCAGAAAACACTCAATCAAATTTTCACTGGACAGGGTCACATTACTGTCTGATGTTTTGTTGCTGTGGTGTTTTCTAAAAAACTCTTAACGGTTACTGCTACTGTTAATTTCACACACACAAAAAAAAATAATAATCCAAAACTCTGAAAATAGACCTATTCAGTCTAGTGGGAACCCTATTCCTGTGTGCAAGTGGCATGCCGTGATCCCAGGAAGAAAACTGTTACAGAAAGTTAAGTTGATTATCAGTATGTAGGAAGACTATATCATTTAGGTATTCTATAAATTCAGAGCTGGAAAACAGCTAGATCAGTTTGTTCATTCTCCTGCTAGTTTAAGATGTCTCTTGTGTGCTGTACATGCAGTGATTTATTCATAAAGTGATTTATTAATGGAATGCTTGAGATCAACACAGCTTCAGGCTAGTGAGCACCTTTTGTGCACTGCAGAGCAAACCTGTGCCCCCTTGAATGTGATAACGTTTAGGAGCACAGGCTGGATTCGGTTCCTTTAAAGCTTCAAAAACACCTATTTCAAGCTGCTGAAAATGTCACTGAGATCTCTGCCTACTTGCTGAAGGGCAACTTCTTGAGTTCTTGCTTTATATTTTACTTTCACCTGCTGAAATTACAATGATCTGAACTTTACATGGTATTTCTTTATGATTTTAAGAGTAAATTCCATAGAAAGCTTACAATTAAACAAAATAATTAGGTCTTGAAAGAACAAGTTTTTGCTTTGCATCTGACGAGGCCTATTAATCTTTCCCAGTGAGGGCTGCAGACACGGTGGACATCAGCAGTTACGTTGGATTGCCAAGGCTGTAAAAATCAAGATAAATGACTGCTTTGTTTAAACCCATCTGTTGTTGATGGGGCTAAGAGAGGCTTAGCTTGTAAGTGGTTTCGTGGACCATATATGTCCACAACACTCACTGAGAGTCATTTTAGCACAGTTTGGAGTAGTTTTGTTAGCACACTTTGTTTTGTGAATATTGTTTTACAAAATGATTTGTAAAGGCATTTCATCATTCATGTTAATGGTGTTGGTGCCCTTTCTGGTGCATAAAGACAACTCAGTCGTACCAGAAACATGTCATGTCTTAGTTTTCCTCTGAGAATTTTGGAGGTTATTGGAGGCTTGGCAATGGGGCATCACAGGCACTTAAACCTAAACTGTGGTTCTTTCACAGCCTAGTTGAGACAATAAGGGTGTTTTTAGTGTGTGGCTGGAAAAAGAGACCTAAGCTGGGCTGGAAATACAGGGACCCAGTAAGAAGAGGGAGAGAGCCATGTGCTGTAGAGATGCTCCTGGATGTCTGACACAAAGCTCACCCACCAGCTTCATAGCATGAAAGGGGTTTTGTATTTCTCTTGGTTGCTCTGGCTGGTCAGCCTTGGAGGCTCAAGGGCAAGATGACACAGCCCCAACACACTTTTCCTTGGCAGAGTTGCCACAATGGCTGCCCGGGTTTCCGTTCTGAGCCAGTGACTGAACACTGATATGGCCATTTAGCTGGGAGAAGTAAAATGGATAGGCCTCTTCCCCTCAGGAGCCTTTCTGGCAGTCACAGACAATGAGAAGTTCATCTTCAAACTCTTCAAAATAGGGTTTCCTCATATCCCCAAGCTTAATTGCTATAATTTGCAGGTGATCACTTCCAGTGCTTCCTCTTTAGCACACCCCAATGGTCTTTGCCCCTCAGCTATCACATTTTTTTCTGAGAACAGCATTACCTGATCTGGTCACCCTGTGAATAGGCTCTGAGGGTGCAGTTCCCTGGGATAAAACATGGTTATCAGGATGAATCTGATTTAGGCTTCCATTTGGTAATTTCATTCTCTCTGGCTGCAAGAGAAGTCGTAACTGGTGACTGAAGATCTTCCTTAGAGCAAAACATATTTTAGGAGAAAAGCATCAGAATAAAAATGCTTTTCCATGTGGAGGCTCTGGAAGGACCCACCATCACCTTGCTTCCCTCACCACCTGTCTCTGTCAGAGCTTCCTGCCCTGCCCTGGAGGCCCAGGGACCCCTCTCAGCTGCCCAGCAACTACTGCGGGGCAAAATCCTGCCCAGCTTAAGCAGCCCTTACACAGCACCCTTACCTTCAAGCTGCCTGCTTGCTCCACTGGATTTCATGTCCCTCCCCGCCTGCTGATGGTGGCAGAGAAGTGATGGCAGAGGGATGCAAACACTGCCAGCCCTGGGCAACATCCCTCTAGAGTCTGGAAAATGAAGCTGCACAACCAGGTTTTCCTCCTGCTCCTTTACTGCTCCACACAGACACATTTTCTAAGTGACAGCTGTGCTGTTATGCACAAAAAAATAAAAAATTAAAAAGTATGTATTTAGAAGTTTTCATGTTTTATACTTCTCCACCTTATTTCTTTTAGTTTCCATTGAATGTATATAAACATAGCATATATACAAGATAGGATATGCTTAAATTATAGCCACAATGACTGTTGTGGTTTTGGTTTGGTTTGGACTGGTTTAGTTTGGTTTGGTTTGGATTGTTTTGGCTTGGATTGGTTTGGTTTGGTTTGGAACATGTGAAGTCATGGTAGGACCACTTTAGAGCATTTCAACAAAGCTTAAATATATAAATTAAAAATGTTTAGCTTGGAAAAAGCAAGCAGATAGTGCAAAAGAAGCAGTGCCGACAATATCCAACTTTTAACAGTGCATCAATTAACATGAATGGCAATCCCTCTGTGTATTTCAGCTGAAGAGTATTTTAAAGTAGACTATGGCTATGCAGGACCTAGTATCTGATGACACAGACACAGGAGGAGTTGAAATGCTCTCAAAATTTCTCTCTAGCCTAGTAAACCATTCAGTATTAGGTGTATGTTAATAAGTTTCTAGGCCATGGTTACCTTGGTATTGACTCAATGCTCTTATTTGCTATTTGAAATACATAAAATAGAATGTAACTACATAATAATTAAGAAAGGAAAACATGGTTTCCTGGAAATTAATCACATTCATCCTTTGACTGGCTCTCTTATCTAAGCAACACAGGATATTGGGAATACCAGCCTGCTGAAATGTAATCTATGAAAATACACGTACAATATCATCTTAAACCCATCATTGCTGATAGTAATCATGTATAATAAAACTCTTTGTGCCTCTAGTATTCACCAAGTGTAATTTATTTTTTTTCTAGGCAGCAACTTTTCAAAAAGGTTAAGTGCCCAACAATACAAGAGGAAACCTTTAAATGTCTGGCTTTTTTTCCCCCATCCAATGAAAATACAGAAGCAGAGGTGCGAGTGGGTGCCACATGGTGCCCGTCTGCCTTTTGCAGTTAGGTGCTCCTCACACCATCAAATTTTTAAGAACAGCACCCAGCTCACAGCACATCTGGTCAAGAGGGCTGCTCACAGCCGTGACTTACAGGCAACCTTGAGTTCACTGTGACAGATTGGAAAAGTGTCACCATTGTTAAATGATTTGGGAGGACAGTGAGGAGGAGAGACCAAGATAGATGTGTTGAGCATTAAACAAAAAAACAAAAAAAACAAAAAAAAAAAAAAAAGTTTGGGGGTTCCTTATGGAACCTGGGTAGATAAAAAACATGATGCAAATGTATGTGTGGGGAGTGCATGCTTTAGGATATGCAAATGGAGGGGAATATCAATCTAATGTATAAATTAAGGTTGTTATAGGGAATGAATTTATACTCTTAATGTTCAAAATAACTTACTGTTTAATGACATAAAAACGGGTGATAATCATATTGTAATTATTGATTATAACAATGATAAGGGCAAATCAGAAATTATATTTGAAAGAAAAAAAAAATTTAATTGAGGATGATTATTTTCTGTTCTTTTAAAAAGACAAAGAAACATATATTTACAAGGAACAGGAACCTTTTGTGGGGAAGTCTACACTTCATTTCACCTATAATTTTTGTTGTCCCTACGCCCACATAGAATATTTTAACAACATGGGTCAGAGTATATTCTATAGGTTACCTTCAACCTATACGCACAAAGACTATGTACAACTGCAGTACATTCTATAACATGCACAAAAAGAAAATTAGATTCCCTGACAATTTTATTCTCATACAGACCCCAAATGGTATTTAGTAAACAGAGTCTAGCCTGACATTTATTCTGTGTGGTTAAAAAGCAGCTAATGATCAGGGAAAATAGATGATGCCTTGTCTATTTCACATAGCGTGCCCCATAAACTTTTCAAGAGCAATCCTCCCGTGGACTAGGTGACCTAGACTCAGAATATGCTGTCTAGTTTCCATGTCATCATTCTCTCTCCCTTCCCTTCCCTTCCCTTCCCTTCCCTTCCCTTCCCTTCCCTTCCCTTCCCTTCCCTTCCCTTCCCTTCCCTTCCCTTCCCTTCCCTTCCCTTCCCTTCCCTTCCCTTCCCTTCCCTTCCCTTCCCTTCCCTTCCCTTCCCTTCCCTTCCCTTCCCTTCCCTTCCCTTCCCTTCCCTTCCCTTCCCTTCCCTTCCCTTCCCTTCCCTTCCCTTCCCTTCCCTTCCCTTCCCTTCCCTTCCCTTCCCTTTTCTTCTGTCTCACTCCTCCCTCTTCCTTTCTGTATTAGCAAGCCATACAGAGTTTTGGGGTATATTTGAATACTAGATTTTGCCTGTGAAAAGGGGATGCAGCAGACTGAGAACAGTTCTATCAGTAGAATTAGATATTGGTATAGGATAAACAAAGTATGCATTGACTAAATTTCTCAGTATAATCCCAAATTTGTTTCCCTGCAGTTCAGTCTGAATAATTTCATGCAGATGAAGTTCTGAGAAGTTTACTTTAAATAAGGAGGATGAACTTTGGATGTTATGGATACGTAAAAGCAGTTTCATTACCCAGAAGGTGAATAATGATCTTATTTGCTTATGAGAAAGGAAAACAAAGAAATGTTGAGTTACATTATTTGTGTTGTTTGCTCAAATTGTTTTTGATTAATTAGAGTACAAGGTTAAATTGTAATAATAATAGTATAACCGTTAGTAACATAATAATAAGTATTGATGTAAGTTTGATATAACAGAGTGATTTGTGTTGCCAATAATAATTAGATACCCTAATGTTTTAATCAATAAGATTAAGAAATGCTTGGAAAACAATATGTAATATAAATAAAATGAGGTATAAAAGGCAGACTTAAACAGTTTTTCTTTGGTGCTGTCCCCGAGGTGATTTTTCTGGAGACAGTAGTGTTGTTCTGGTCTTTGAGGTGGTAAGAAAGATAAACAAGGTGAACAAGTGTACAGGCTGAAGCTTTGGTGGCAAAGAGAATTGTTTAGCTTCAGCAATAAAATAGTACTTCCTTTTCTTGTTGTCTCCTGCTTTTCTAAAACTCCAGGTTTTTATGAGGATGTCAGTGTGATTAAGCAGAGATGATCCTTCCACAGGCCACAGGTACTGTCTATGCTCAACATTGTGAGGAGCAAGGCTTGAACCTAGGTCTTACCTTTTTCCTCTTAAAATCCGACCACATGTCCTGAACCATCCGTTGATTATCACACTCAAGCTTTCTTTATGACCTGGGCAAAACCCTGCTTGTTTCTGCAATAACAAATGCTGAACTAGAATGGATCTGGACTATTCTGCATGTTTCTGTATGAGTACAACTTAAAAGAATAATACAATGAACAAAACCAGGTGGAGGTACCAGGGATTTTAAACTTGCTTAAATATATTTCAGTGTGAGTATCATGGGTTCTACCTAAAGGTCTCCTTAAAAAAAGAACTTTTCAATGTGGTCAGCTGAACAAAATTTACTCAGGGTTTTGAAACTTATTGCTCTCATGAATGCTTCTAAAATATGAGTGGTTCTGTGTGCTTGGAGAACAGATGATAAGAGGCATGCCTTACTTTTTTTTAAAAATCATGAGCAATATCACATTTACTATCATGTATTCCACAGATTTTGAACAATGCTCTTGTGAGAAGTTTTCTCCTTGCATCTTCCTCCACAGCTCTGTGGTTCATCCAGTTTTCTTCAAGAGGAGATGGACATTCAACCAACTTCATTTAAAGACCTTCCCTTCCAGGGCAAAAATGCTCTTTGAATTCCCAAAACATAGCATGAATGTTAGAGAAAATGTCTTCTCTCTCACCTTTAGCCTCACCTGTAATTTCCTCTTTCAACAAATAGTGCTCAATATCCCACCTGTGCTGGATCTACAACTTGAGGTTTCTACCACCCCTTTCCTAATAGCTACTCTGTCTTCTCTACCCTGTGATACCTCTTCTTTCTTATCTGTACAAAGAACACCTACATATTTTGCATATGTCTTGAGTCCAGAGTTGCAGTGCCTGGCTTCAGCAGGATCCTGCAATGGACTTTAGATGTCTAGGCCTTTCCACCAGTCCTTGGTGAGCATTGTGCTCCTTCAAGGGTCTCACTTTCTTAGCAGAGAGCTACTAAGGAAACTGCAAAATATGGGGTGATACTTGATCGCTCTCCTCCTGGAGTCACCTTACTCAAGCATTTAGCCTTGGAGTTGTAAATGCTTGGGTCCTGCTCACAGAGACCTTCCTGAAGTGTGGAAGGTCTGACTGATTGTGTGTAGTTTCCTGCAGGTTAGAGTAGAAAACAAGTAGCACAAAACCCCTTGCTCCATTTCCTCCTCAGCCAGAGAGGGTTAAAGCAAAGATCAGTAAGTTATAGCTGGTATTCAGGTTCCTAATAAATGTTAATTAGTTTTACATCTGCAAAAACAGTTATTGAGAAAAGGTCAATGGGAATAACACCTTGTACCTGGCAGGAATAGGAGAAGAATAGAGTTTGCCACAGAGTCTTGATGAATCTTGTACCTTCGCCTGTGCTCCAGTTTCACCAAGAGGCATGACAAGAGTTTCCCATCCAACATACACACTCTGGCTTTTTGAGGCTCTCCCTTGGGCATGAGGCTTTGGGGCTGAGAAAGGAATTAACCTGAGGCTCCACACATGCATAGTGTATCCCGTAACCACCAGGATACTATGGAGAGTGGGGCCTACCTCCAAGGACACATCTGAATGAAGGACGCTGTGGCAGCTGTGGCTTGAGCCATTTAAAGTGCCTTCAGGCATTTTAAAAGGCATTTACTGGACACAGATCTCCTGGTAATGAGTTGGAGCTTGGTGACTGTCCAATTCTTCTCCCCATCACAGGAGACCTTCAGCAGGATCTAGCACCAGCCTGAGTAGACTGCTTGTTTCTATACGTTCCCAAGGGCCCCAAGAGTTTTACTACTGAATATGCAAATATATCCAAGTGATTGCTGGATAAACAGATTTCTGCAGCACTTTCTTAATCTTGAGTCCCTAAATTTCCCCTGAAACCCACTCTTAGGAGACATTATAGTCTTCAGATTTCACCCTCTTTTATGAGTTCCTCCCTCAGGCACAGCAGTCATGTCCATGGCTGTGTGTGCAGGGATTTGCTCGTGCAAATATGAATCCTGTAGTTGGACTCTAACAAAACTGTGTGTACCATCAACATTTCTCAACTCTGCTTGCAGGAACAGTTCCATGGATTAGTACCATGTGAGTGCTCTCTGTAGCAGCATCCTCCCCACTTTACTATTTGTCTTGCTGATGCTTCACTGATTTTTTATATTATTTTTTTCATTCTCCCTTTCCCTATAAATTTCACTGGTGTTGGGTGAGGATTTAGCTACAGCTTAGTGTCTTTTACACCTAGCTGTTCAGTACATTCACCTATTAAGACCCACAATTGAAAAAGGCTAGGCACTGCATTTACAGACTACAATTAGGCTGAATTCAACCATTTCTTCCTGCTCCCAGGAGTGCACAGAGCATTTTTGTTGCAGAGGATGAAGTTAACACTAGAATAGAGCTTGCTAATACAGGACTTGGTGATTAAAATTCTCTGAGGATTGTTGCACTCTAATAAGGAAAATGTCCTTGTGTAGCAATTTCTGGCTAAACGTTTTAGAAAAGGGGAAGACATTTTCCCAAGTGACAGAGAACTTAATACTGAAAAAAAGATCATGAGGTATTTTCTGCAGCTGACAAAATCTGATTTTCTGTCGAATTTAGAGTTTCCCTGTGCCTTGCCAGTGAAAAGTCCAGAAGAACAGGGGAGGAAAATAGAATTAATTTTCTGCTGTAAATAAAGTCATCATTCAACTGCTCACCCAAGGAATTCTTGGCCAAGAAGCTAACAGGCCTGCTTGTTATGGAATATATTTACATTTTAACTACAATAATAAAATTCCCATATTAGGACTTCATTGGAAGCACAGCTCTGCTTCAGTTCCTGTGTGGTATCAGACTCCATGGGCAGATTTGAAGCACGGTTCACGTAGCACATACTCAAGCACACTCCAGAGCACAGAAATTATTGTAGAGAAGCAAATCTACATGGTCTGCACTCTACTGATATTTTCTGCTTTGGGAAAAAAAATGCTAAAAGAAAAACAAACAAACAAACAAACAAACAAAACTGTTCTTATGGTAACACATGAATGAAGCAGTAAGAAATAATTTGTGCTCTATTTAAATTTATTTCTTGCCTGCCTCTACTTTGTATACTATGCATTTGTCTGCCACCTCCTACTAAAAGTAGATTTAATTATGCTGCCATTAGTGGCTATGCAGTTGACTTTCACCACATTCTAAAGCTTATCATCCGAGGGAGGAAAGAGATGACTTACCTTTTTTAACTACGGATAAGTAAACTCATTTCCAGAAAATAAAAGTTGGTCCAGACTATTTCCCATCTCTTGAACCAAACCTCATGCATTTTCAAGTAGAGAAAATTTGCTGAAAATTTGCCAGAGTCTAAAGCATTTTCTCCTTGAGTAACCCAGATGATTTCAGCAGTACAGAACTGGCCTGAGTCAGGGAGCTGTGATTTGATATGAAAATGTATCTCAGCTAAGAGAAAGGGCATAGGGACAGTTTTAGTTATATATGTGGGATGACAGCCTTGAGAAGGCACAAAAGGCATGCATATTAGAGAGTCACAATTATCTCCTTATAGATCTTATGATTCTACTTCTCTTTTAATTTCTTATGGACTAAGAGTAATAACTGCACTTGTTTCACAGTGTATCAGATCCCTGTCCTTTCCTTGCCTTTCCTTGCCTTGCATTGCTTTGCCTTTTACCTTTCCTCACCACAGTTCACTTTTATAGTTAGTATAAATTGTCATCCAAAAAGCTTTAATACGGGAGTGATTATATTGCAAAAATAATACCCAGAGGTTATGTTTACTCTGTCTCAAAAGCTTCTCTAAGAAATTAACTCAAATATCAAGTGGAGTACTTGTGTTTTGTTATCAGTCTTTCCTCTAAGTGCTTTTCTTACTTGCAAAAATTGTGATGCATATTCTCTGGTTTGCCCACTTTCATTAGTGTTTAATGAAGTCTCCACAGACTATGTGCAGCTGCTGTTTGTATTGTGTAGTTCTGGCATCTTGAGTAATTTTGCATCTACGTAAATCAAGCCAGAAATTAAAAATGTTCGAAACTTTGTGGGTGAGGTTGACCCTTCAAAATAAATTAATGTTCCTTCCCATACATTTTCTTCCAGAGCAGTATGAATGTTGCATGTCATAATGTGAGCAAAATATCATCAGAAAAGCAGGAATGTGAACACTAGTTGTAAATGAATGTAGAAAAAGATAGGAAAGACTTGCTGGGTCACAAAACACCATGGCTATACTTTGTGAAGCAGACATTTTTCTGCTGGTGTTGGGGTGAGTCCTGGCTGGCAATAGCAGGTCTGAGCCTGGGACTTTCCCTCTTGCTGGGTACTGCTGGAAAGAGGTGGGATGTGTGCCAGGGCCCTGCTGACAGTAGCCAGCTGCCCCCACATGGAGCCATGCACAGCCCCAAGCAACAGCCACCAGCAACCGTCCCAGGTTTTCCAAGGAGGAAATTCTTCACTCAGAGGGTGGTGAGGCACTGGGAGAGGTTGCCTGGAGAAGCTGTGGATGCCTCATCCCTGGAGGTGCTCAAGGCCAGGCTGGATGAGGCTTTGGGCAAGCTGGTCTGGTGGGAGGTGTCCCTGCCCATGGCAGGGGGGTTGAAACTGAATGATCATTAAAGTCCCTTCTAACCCAAGCCATTCTGTGATTCTATGAAAGGCATCATAGACCTCATGCATAGAGCAGGTGGGATGCCCTGGAGTGCTCCTCAGCCCCTCCATGGTGTTTTTTTTCCTGACCTGGCTGTGCGCAGACTGCAGGTGTTGCACTCAGGCAATACATGTGAAGGAACATGGGTAGAGGGTAGAGGGTGGCTCCTGAACATTGGTGATTTGGTCCTGGATACAGAATAGGTTAAGGAAAATGCTCTTTAAAAGCACTTATGTTCTCTAACCTTCTGTGGGACACGGTTCCAAACCCAGACCTCTTTAGAAGGCAGAAAATGGTCTTTTGTCAAGGTGAATACCGAGAGAGGCTGTAATGCAAAGCACTTTGCTGGCAATGCACAATGCAGTCGCATGAAGTATACAGCTGTCATTACAAGCTGCAGCCCGCAGTGGGTAAATAATGGGCTGCAACCTGCTATAAACACTGGTATGAACTGACTGGCCAAGACCAGCCCACCAGCCCATGTGCAGATGCTTCTCTCTTTGTTTTCTGGTGACTGCTTTTATCCTGCTGCTCAAAGTGAATTCAGCCTCTTCTCATCTGACTCCTGCCCATTTTGTTCTGATACCTGTGCCCAGGAGCTGTGGCCATCCATGTCTCAGCTTCTTGAGAAGCTAGTGGATTTAATTTTCAGCTGAAATATTACGTATTTAAAATGCACAGTTCTGAGCTTTGTTTAGAGTGGTACCATTGAGTTCAGTTATGTCACTACAGTATACTTTCTCTTTTCTGTTTATAATTTAGAAATTTTGAGCATATCACATTTCCCTACAAGTCAACTTATCCTGTTATTTATGGTTACTGAAAACACTCTTGGCTACAACTAAGATGGCAACAGTCCATTTTTTGTTAATGAAACAGAGTGATTCATATCTAGAAAGTGAGAATTCATAGCTTTGAAGGAAGAAAAAGATTTTTCATCCCATTGTAGTAAACAAAATTAAATTTAGTTTCAGCTGTTTACATGGGAAAGCTTAGAGGTTTAATAGCAATGTTTTACTGCTGTGGGGGTTTTTGTCCTTTTTTTTTTTTTTTTTTAGTTCTACTCAGTTTCTGTCTTTGTCCTGTTTTATACTGTCTTTCTGATTAATATCTTTTAATAGGCTGAATTCTTTGTTCACCTAGGAAGGGACCCATCAAATGAAATTTCCACTAATCAGATCTGGATTTATTATTTCCTTCTTCTCACATTGCCTCAGATACTTTGAGATAAGATGAAAATAAATGGCCTGACTCATTTCTAACAGGACAGAGAAGCCTGGCCATGGCTGTCAAGGGAAGCAACAGCCACAGACAAGATAGACATCACTTTGTTCTTCCCTTCAAAGAAAGCCTTTTTGTTCATCTCTAGCATTTCAGTCCTGATTACACACCAGATAACTGCCTCACATGGGTTTGTTGTACAATAAGGTCTCTCAATAGAATGAGCTTTTCTTTCTGTGTGAGAATCATGTTGTCTGTACACAAAAGCACTGGACTGGCACTCAATTTTCAGGCTTGTTCCTATTCAGTCCTGGACTTTCTGTATGCTCTTGGATATTAAGTCACTCAGAGAGGGAATCATCTCTTTTATACTTAAATGTCTGAAATGCAGCACTTGCAGCTGGGTTGCCCTCCCATGCATGGAGGGAGAAGGGGATCCCCAGAGGCATCTGTCCTGGGAGAATTAACTCCAAATGCCCTCGTCTTTCCTTATCACTAGAGAGCTGAGCTGTGACCACACTACCAGTGTGATATTCAGACACCTGGTTACCTGCAGTGGATGTTGTCTGCCACCTCCTCCTTTCCAGTCTATAAAATCACATTACAATGGTCCTTTTTCTCAGTGAAGAGACACCAGACTGTAGGTTGGTGAGGGATCCAGAGACTGTGCTGCTGGGCCATATGTGGCTTTTTCTAACTTTAGCCTGGAGCCATGGAAGAGGAAGATTCCTCTGAATTCAATATTTTCAGCTGTGTGATACACTTGAAGTATAATCTGGATTTTTGTGGGCACAAAGTCTTAACAAATCTTGCAGTTAATGCAGCTTACCAGTGTGTGACATACATTTTAGCAGTAGCCACCAACTCAGCTGTCTTTTTTTTTTTTTCCTTCTGGTCTATTGGTATTGTTGCGGTTTCTTTGGCTATGACTGCTGGCAGCATCTGAACTACCATTTTTTGAGGACTATGCTAGAGCATAACCAGAAGAAGACATCTCACATCTGACACCATTGACTTAGAAAAGTCTCTTGAGCAGTCTTGCTTTCACAATGATACCACATATATTTACCTCTGTTGATATTCCTAGAAGACAACTATTTCCTACTTATATTAAAGTTGCCCAGATATCTTAATTATAATTGTGTTTTGTTAATGATGTTAATGAAAAAGGAATTAAAAAAAAATCAAACTTCAATTTGTTTGGCTTGCAAGAACACAGACATTCTGCCCAAATCCTATTCCTTTCAGTGATGCTTAGTGTCTTGTTTCCAGGCTGGTAAGACTCTCAAGTAGGTATTTAATGTGAATTCCAGTCTTTCCCTAAAACATCATTCTTCATCTCAAGGGAAAGCCTTAAGGTCTGGAATAACCTACCCAGAGATCACTGGACCACTGGACCTCTGTTAGTGCAACAAACTATTTTTCTAATGGTATCAATGCACAGGATCGTTTAGTCATGGTTTAAACAGGTAAGAAACGGCAAATAAAAGTTACAAAAATCACCCAAGGTGGTGTTTGACTGGCATTCAAGCAGCTGATTGAAATGCCTTCATTTTCTAGTTCTGAATTCATTGCTTTCTTCTTCCCATGTGTCAATTTTTTTTCCTCAGTGGCATTTTCAGAAATAAGTGTATTTGGTTTGGGTACTAAGATGGTTTAATTTAGAAAACACTGGGACAGGGTAATGGAAAGCTATTTCATTAGGAAATCTGGTAGCTGAATGAAAACAAGTCTTGAAAGGAGAGAAGGTGTTTAATATTCATGGGCATATTTTAGTTGTCCTTTATATTCTGCCAAAAAGAAGCCGATTCTTCTTGCCTTAACGGCATTTAGATTTCAAAGAAGATTGCCCAGTTAATTTACAGGTACCATTTATTAGGCTAGGAAAACACATTAACAAAAGATATTTGTAAAATCCTGCTAACCATGATTACTCTGAAATTAATTCTGAATGAGATTTTCTCATCTAATTTTACTTGACTGTTCTAAGAAGTATTTTATTTTGAAAGCAAAGCTCATTTATTACAAGAAAAATGGGCAAAAGTAACACATTTTGAAACATTTTAAAGTACCACAGTTTTGCACCTTGAAGTCATAGAGCAACACAGATACAGGGGATGTAACTATGGTAGTTCTGCAGTGAAAATTACTCGTGAAGGTTTTTGTTCAGCTGCCAAAGAATAGCTTGAATTTTGCAATGCATTGCCTTAAATATCCCTTACCTGCATTTTACCTATTGATTAAGTGGAATAGATTATTACTGTTATATGATTAATACTTTTTTTTTTTTTTTTTTTTTTTTTTAAGACAACTTCAGTCTAAAAGTTAATGAACAAGTTTGAACAAGTAGTTCAAACTCAAAATACAAGCATGACCTCCCTTCCCAAACCTGGGATGATGGAGATGGGAAAGAAAACTGTTACTGCAATAGGACTGGCAGGTTCTTGTGAAGTTGGAGCCCCAAACACATCTATGGTTCCGTGCAGAAGGATCTGGGGAGTTTGTCCTCACTGGTGTAGCAGCATCTCCTGGAGGAAACAGCCTCTTGGGTGCAACTCCAGTATTACTAGGAAACTCCTGTTGCACATGGGATGTGGAAGGAATCTCCTTGCCTTTCCTATTGTTTGTCTGAAAATCTCCTGAATCGTTTCTGCCATGACCATCTCTTGGCTCATTCACCACCTCACTGGGAGACACCAGTAGGCATTTGAGCCTAGTTTGCAGGAGTGACAGAGTTGTGGTTCAAACACACTTGCTGTATGGGCTTGGGGTAGAAAAATCTGCACCTGGTGTCTGCACTGAAATCCAGGTTATTCTGCTGTGGCCACACTTGGGAGTCCTAACTCACTGCTGCTTAACTAGTTAGTGCTCATTGCTTTTCCTACCTCATATGAAGCTATGTCAGAGCTGTTCAGGTACAAAGTTCAGTACTCACTTCTGACAGATAATGAAGGTTATACTGGTTTCTGATTTTAAATATTAGCTATTATTTAATGACAGATGGGGCAAGATGTGCCAATTTTCTCCTTAATTTAGTGTGGGGGGAGGGGGTAATAGAAAAACCTGCAAGCCCAAGGTCAAAATAAGCTGAACATTTTCAAGATAGAGTAAATGCTTAAGCACTGGAACAGTTCTCTTGGAATCACAATGGATTTTTTGTCACTTGATGATGAGGATGAGACTTGTCACTTGATGATGAGGATGAGACTTGTCTAACCAAATTTTGACAGCACTGACAAGTGACTGAGCCAGTCACCTTCTTTGCCTTGGACAAGCAATATGGGGACAGAAACATGTTCTGGAAACAGTTTGTGTTATTCCAAGTTGGACAGCAAAAATACCAATATGAATTGTATGATGAAAGTCCCCATTTTGCCCAGCTGCAAGGCAGTTTTGGCTGTCTGGTTCAGCTGTGAGCACTTGTTCTGTATATATCGCAAGTCTTCCTTCTTAATTCCTTCATACCATCCTCCCATAGCTCAAACATGCCTGAGGCATGGGCTTAGAATGCAAAGGATAGTATAAAAGCTCTGATCCCAGTTTCATGTAGGAGCTCAGGGTGGATGAACTGATACAATAGCAAATATAAATTATTTAGGAAATACTCCAACTGAAAAAAAAATAATAAATAAATCTCAGACCAAAATTTTTCCTCTGGTAAATAGAAAAATAAATGGTAAATAAATATCCATATCCAAACAAAGCATTTCCCCTACAGCTGTAGCATGTCTTCATGTATGAACTCCAGTAGACTACAAGTATTTGTAATGTTGTTACCTATGCCAGGAACAGCTGTGGCTGGGCTCACCTTTGTGCATGTTCTCTGTTTTCAGAAAAATATTTACTGAACGGGAGAAAAAAAAAAAAAAGAAAGAAAGAAAGAAACAGACAAACAAACAAACAAAAATAAGTTAAAAAAAAAATTAAAAACGAGGCAAGGCAATTCCAGCAATTCCAGCAATTAACCTGCAGTTTCTCATTTAAGGAACATCTGTTGAACACTATTGCAGTCACATACTTTATTCAAAATATTTATATAACATCAGAGGATAACACATTTAATTAGGATGCTTGTGAAGAACATAACAGATCACGTAGCCATTCAGTTTGCTGGTCGAAAACTACTGTGCTGACAGAAATACAAATAAGAATTTTCTGTGTTTTTACATAGGTATTTCCAAGGCTTTCTCTCTTATTATTTTTTATTATTATTATGTTGTAAGAGTCTTGACTGTTAAATGTTATTTCTCCATACTGCATAGAAAGAACCTCCCAGGGACTTTTATAGTAATTTGGCAGCTGAGCTCTGCAACATAACTAGATCTCTCAAAAGACTGAACTTTTTTCCCCTGCTAATGATTCTTAATTTTCTTCCCAGAGGAAATAAAATTCATAGCCAAAATCATTCTGTATTAAATGACATTTGTAATAAATTGGGGCACAGAAAATGAGATTGAACCCAAAGTTCTTTATTTTGTTGTTGCAAACTGCTTGTTAACATTCAGGCCTCTGCAAGTAGTGGGGGTCTTCTCTATGGTCTCTGCTGTTCCTCACTTCTCACCAGTCTACCCAAGGTTGAGGCAAAGAAACAACTCTTACTCACTTCTCCCTTTTGTTCCCTTTGGTTGAGAGGATTATAGGATGTCCTCCAAGAGGAAATGGAATTGCTGGACTGTGAAATTCAAAGGAGAAAAAAAAAAAAAAAAAGGAAAAGATCCACTGAACACGAAAACCTTGCTCCCTAGGAAAGTCTCAAGAAGCATCATAAGCACAGAAATCTTAAATTGCTATGTGGGAAACCATATCTAGGCCTTTGGGCAGGCATCTGGAGGTTTTTCTGAGCTGTGTCTATTACAGTTAGGGCAATGAACAAGAAAAGGTGTTAGCAGGTTGGGCCAGGGTCCCTCCATCTCTGCTGCCTTCCTTGCTGCATGTGAGCCAGGCCCATCTTCTTTGAGGTATTCCCTCACACTCCTGGCACCAGTAGGGGTTGGATTAGGGATGCTGGAAGTTACATCTTTACCCTATACTGACTGTTTACAGGCCTGTTTTTCAAAAAGACTTCAAAACTCTTTTGGAACCTGCTGATGCTCTGTGTTTCCATCCTATGGTAGCACATTCCAGAAAGCCAGTATCCACTTCTTTAAAAAATGCTTACTTTTGTCCCTCCTCAGACTGATCCTAAGTGAACTCTAGGATCTAGTTCTAGGACTGCAGGTTTGGTGAATAACGGCCCTGCATTCACTTTATTCCTCACCTTGATGGTTTTTTTTGAACACTGAGCACATGCTCCTCAAACTTTTCCTCGGCAGATGTTGTGCACGTATTTCTGCAGGCGTCAGTGCAGTCTGCACCCTGTTCAGTCCACCTGGTATGGCTAGAGCTGTGCCTGATCACTGTCAGTTTGGATTTCTCTTTTGTGAACTTGGCATCTGTGTTGCAACTCTAATTCCCTTGTTAAATATAGGAGTCTTTGCTATACTTCTGTTCCCCAAGCATATCTACAGGCTTCTGCACTGTTACCTTCCTTGGTGCAGCTCACTTACCTCCCAAGCACCAGTTTAAGCTAGGATCCTAAATTTCAACGGGACTGACTTTAACACAACATGTGACATTTCAGGAGCAAGTCAGTGAGCAGTTAGTGCTCAGAAATCCTCATGTAGAACAAAAGCTCCACAGGAGAAGACCACTGGTTTCTGATGAGCAACAGTGTCATACAATCATAGAAGATTCATAACCATTTATGTTGGAAAAGCCATTCAGGATCAGCAAGTCCAACTACCACCTAACACTACCAAGTCCCATCACAAAACCATACCCCTTAGTACCACATCCACACACCTCTTAAATACCTCCAGAGCTGGAGACTCCACCACTGCCCTGGGCAGCATGTTCCAATGCTTGACCATGACCTTCATGAAGCAGGGACCTCCTGCTTTCTTTCCTCTTGCAGTGAGGGTTCCCTTTGTCCTCCCTGCCCATTCCCCTTTGGACGCTCACACCGAGGAGGAGGCAGCAGTGCTGGGACTGATCCAGGAGCAGCTGGGTGCCAGGCAGCTTGTGAGCTGCTGCCAGGCAGAGTGGTTTCAGGCCATGTGCTGTCAATTGGAGGCTAATCTGATTTTCCTGCTATTGGCTGCTGTTTTTTGAGAAGCATTTTGTGTCCTTGAGACTTCCACTCTTTTAAATATCATTCATGTTGGGTAGATTCAATATGTACTGGAGGGATAGTGGGGAGAGAAAATGATGGCTAAACCAGCAAAATACGCAGCTGCAAAATTGAATTTCCATAGGAAATCAAGGTATTAACAGAAAACAGTGAGCAATCTAGACTAGTAGAACATTATTCATTGTCCACAAAAGACAGAGGCAAGAATGGTCTTCCCTCTGCTGCTTTTCAGACTGTACCAGAGTGTCTTCCCTCATGTCAGAGACATCCCTTTAGAGGTTACTTTGTTTTTTTTTGTTGAACATCCTCTTGTTGAAGGAGAACAGCATACAGCATGCTTTTCACGGATCAATCACTCCGTCTAATGAAATATCCTGGAAGGCCCATGCACAGGAAATCGTAGCATACTGTGTTGAAAAAGATGTTAAAACTCTGTGTATGCCTTTCCTTTGAGGGTGTCATTTCATAACAAGTAGAAGCTATGCTGTCTAGAATCACTGTCTTTAATCTTTGGCTACGGGTAAGCAGTGTGATTTCTGGTGGAAATACACAGTCCTAAATTTCTTGGAGCAGAGCAGGGTCACTGGAATATCTTGCAGGGAAGAATCTAGACCTGGAAGCTCACACTTAAGCATTTGTTAGAAGTCAGGGTCTGACAGAATTTGCAATGCACAAGGGATGTAAGCCGTGAGTATATTGGAAAGCCTTAGGGGCAGTCAGCTTATCTGCTGTGTCACCTGGTGACCTGCTTAGTATATGGATAGTATTGATGTTTCCTCACTAAAGTAAATCTGAATCTGAAAGTGGAGAAAAGCAATAGCTGTTAAGTAAAAAAATTAAAAAATAATTTCTACATACATACTGCTTTGTAAAGGACTTTCTCCTATGAGACTTGGGAGAAGACAGTTTGCCCCAGGACAATAGGACTTTATGTTGATAACTTGTTTAACTTCATGTATTAAGACATGAAATATGTAAAATGGCTTTTCTGGATAGCATGTGAATGGGGCAGCTTGGGATTTAATGTTCTGGATCTAGTAAAAGATTCAAGGAGTTATGGCTGCTGCACAGCTTGCTCTCTGTAAAGGGACAGAGAGAACTGTGTGGTGCAGTGCTCTAGTGCCCACTTAACCAACAAAAATAGGCTATATATAAAACAATTTTCCAGCATAGGTTGTCACAGCCTCCGCTACATGATGTGTCTCAAAAGTTGTTTGAACTTCTAAGCTATGCAGTAACATTGGCAAGAAATCTTGTTTTTCTCCTTGTAGAGGGAGTTTAATTCCCTGCCTTAGCCCTTCTGCTTCCTCTCTCCTCCATGAAATAGCTCACATATAGAAACACTCATAAGACACATAGAGATCTTCAAGATGTTTGCACTACTGGGTCATAGAATCACAGAATGGTTTGGATTCAAAGGGACCTTAAAGACCTTCTTGTGCTGGGGACCCCAGAGCTGAATGCAGTGCACCAGGTAGGGTCTCATGAGAGCAGAGCAGAGGAGGAGAATCACCTCCCTCACCCTGCTGGCCACAGTTCTTTTGATGCAGCCCAGGATACAGTTGGCTTTCTGGGCTGCAAGCACACTTTTCTGGCTCATGTCGAGCTCCTTGTCAACCAACAACCCAGGTCCTCCTCATCAGGGACTGCTCTCAATCCATTCTTTGCTCACCATGTATTTGTGCTTGGGATTGCCCTGACCCATGTGCAGGACCTTGCACTTGGCCTTGTTGAACCTCATGAGGTTTGTACAGGCCCAACTCTCAAGCCTGTCCAGGTCCCTCTGGATGGCATCCCTTCCGTCCAATGTGTCAACCACACCTCACATCTTGGTGTCATCCACAAACTCTGCTTATATATCTGAAACATAGAGTGGTAAGATCATTGTTAATACAGGAGGAAAATAGAAACATGGAGCATATTTTGGAAGGAAATGGTTCATAATCTTGAATACCATTAGTCAAAACTGATAATGCTAGAAGATATCTGGCCCCCATTTGTGACAATAATATGTATTTTCTACAATCATAACAATATTGCTCTTCCTGAAGGTAAAATATGACCTTTTTTTCTCTATGTTCACATTAACAAGTAGCTCAGAGCAATACAAGTAAATCTGTGAATTCAGACTTCAGTGCCGAGTCCCTGACATCTGCTCCATCATCAGTCTGATGCCCTATTCCCAAAGGCTCTGATCCCAATCCCCCACCCCACATGTGGACTAGAGCTGGGATTAGTCATTGATTTAGGCTCTCAAGCTCCCATCTGGGACCAGAGCTCTGCTGATACCCACTTGGAGCAGAGATAATGTTCTCGTTCATTTGGACCAAACTACTTTGAGGACTGAACTAACACACTGTAGCAGAGTGCGATAAGGAAATCTGCCTCAGCATGGCTACACTTTTCTAAACCAAAAATTCAGTGTAGGCTAGTCCCTTCTTTCCCTGTGGGTGTCTTCTCTATATCTGTGTGGTGCCTCTAACCAGCTGCTCCTTGCTTGTAACTAGTCCAGTCCACATTCCCATGTTTCCCCAGACACATCTCCAATATGGTTCCTATGGGAGTGTTGAGATTGGGGATATCATTTCTGTAACCAGACCAGATCATACTCATCAGCATTCCTTTGCATGAGTTTTTTAAAATATATAATATATATATATATGTATATACATATATATAACAAAGTATAACAAAGTATAACTAAGTATAACAAAATACAACAAAATAGAAAATGAGAGGAATGATTCATTCAACACTCAACAATGAAAGTAATGACTAAGCCGAGAGGGGAACAATGAGTTTCTTCATTCTTCTCTAATATTGGAATGAACTGATATTTGTTCTCTTGACTATGGTGTACTGCCATTTTTCAACCCCATATCCAATTGTTGTTTTCAACTAAATTCCCAGCTGGGACATTTTTTTTTTTCCCACTTCTTCCTTTCAGTAGCCTCCTGTTAGCTAATAAAAGAGAGCCACCTACACTGACCTGTTTATTGTCACCCACTCTCTGTACAGGCAAGATGATGGTGAGCAGGGGACAGGTGATTCAGTGTTAATTAGACCTTTCCCACACAGCAGGTTTCCCAACTGCTACAGTTATGAGTGACACTTTCTAATAAAAGCCCAGACTGGAGATGCAGCTACAAAATAGCAATCTTTTAACACTGGCTTTTTGCTTTTCTCTTCCAGAAGCATCATCATGCTGGGTCTCTCCCTATAGCAGGACTGCTCTTATAGAGCTCCCCCATGTAAATGGCCCCTTGCTCCAAGCTGTCAATGCTTCCTTCTCCTTTCATGCCCCAACCACAAAGATGCCTTGTTTCTGCTTTTTCTTCCTTTCTTATTAGCAGTTGTTTCTTCAAAAAGGATGAGTAAGACACACTATTTCTCCCTCTGTCTTCATATGCTAGTCTAAAACAGATTGTTGTTAGGTCATTTGAATTGAACATTGTAACCACATTACAAGACCAAAGACCTCCTCACATTGATTCATCATAAGGAAAAATATTATTAATCCTTTTTCAAGGCCTGAGATATACCCTCTGAGCATGCCTTTGCACAGGGAAGGTACACAAAAAAAAAAGGTTGCAGCAGCAGTGATGACTACTGCAACAGCTGAGCAGCTCACATAGCAAAGAATTTTAAAATGTGCTTGATTTGAACATTTCATCATGTTCAGTTTGCTTTGACCTTCTCTGTCAATGATCAGAGTCCTCCACGAGGGGAGCAGGAGAGGGGAGGAGAGATGGCAAAGTAGCCAACTTGCCTCTGTCTCTCTGCCAGTCATGGAGAGAGTGGCTCAGTTAAGCCTGAAGTCCTGTCAGCTGCCCCCACCTGCTCCCACCTGCCCACCACAGCAGAGATGCTGATGAGCCTAGGAACCAGCTTCACCCAGGGTGTCTCCAAATCCACAGGATCCAGACCTTTAGGGCCATTGAGCTCCAAAATGCTTGGGGTGCTCCATGCTGCTTTGTGCCCTGTCCTCCAGAAGGGAAGGTGAGCTCTGGTTTCTGAAGCCATCCCTGACTTGACACAAGGCTGGTTGCTTCTATATTTGCTATATGGCTGGTGAGGTAGGCTGGTGCTCATGGTGCCACAGGGCAGGACAGCAAGCAAGAAATGCAAATGGTAGAAACGTCTCCTTACACTCTCCTGTTTTGCAGGTGCCAGACCAAATTTGTCTTCCTTCTAGAAAATCCTCCCCCAGATCTTTAAAATGAACACAGCTGAGTCCTGATTGAAACTACTGAATCAATTTCTTTCATAAGGCATTCCTTCCTAGTCATCATGGAAAAATTACTGTGAATGATATTGTTTCCACAAGTTTTAATATATATATTTTAAAAAGGCACAAACAAGAACTCTATTACAGTTTCCAGATTGCTTCATGATTTCACTTTATTACTATTTAACTTTCAAATAAGTCTGTCTGGGAGAGAGAATAGTCTCGGTGTTGCAGAAACAGATCCCTGCTGAATGCATCGCAATTACAAATGCTTTTTCATGTGGGCAGATTATACATAATCTCAATAGACCTCTGGTTTAAACTCAAAAAGAAAAATAGACACTCTGATCCAGAGCTTTATTCAGAGAAAAATGTGTGAGCAAGCTGTAGTGATGACAATAGAGAACCAGTATCATTCTGAGCTTTGTCAGCTCATCTTTCACTTATTCACAGTGTCATTTATCACCCAGGTTTCATAAGAAGCTGCTATGTATTAATCTGTCCTAAAACAATCTTTCTTGTTTTCTGTCACATAGTTAACACTGAAAACAAGAACTGATTTATAAAAAACAAATACTTTAATATCTTTTGAGAAGACAAAAAAAAAAAAAAAGTCAAATAAATGCAATCTAGAAATTAAGCACAGATGGCAATGGACAAAAATATTCATCTTTTATTTTAATGAATATAAAATAACAACATAATAGGAATTCAAAATAATTGTGAAACCACACAGAGTCAAGGTCACTCCATAGTACAGAACTGAGATTCCAGTGATCACAATGAACACCTGTATGTGCAGTGAGCATGTTGGAAGTGTTTAGGATGTGTGGGTTGTGGACAAGGCTCCTGAGAACAGGTCACTGAAACATGCTGTCTTCTGGTTAGCAGAGAAGGAATAATCTTGACTCTGCTATCCTATTCCTGGTTAATTCTGTCTCTCCTTAGATGTCTCATTCACTTCATGTCTTGTTTTTCTCCCCTTGTCAATGACCTCTCTTTCTTCCTTTTGGATTAAAAAAAAAAAAAAAAAAAAAAAAAAAAGAGCTGTTCTTGTTCTCTTTTCTTTGCCCTCGCTCTGTTTCTCCTGGCTTTCTGCTTAGTCACTATTTTCTCTGTTTTGTCTCACACAAAAATAGGATGGTTCACAAAGAATAGTAAATGTTAAGGGCATCAAGTCATGAGCTTGTTTGTTCTGTAGTTAAGTATTTTTAATCCCAGGGGAGCTGAGAATAAATCCAGAGGATAATACAAAAAGCCATAAGGCAGGGATGTGTAACTAGCTGTCACAACAGTGATGAGCAAGGTTTGCATCTGTACATAAATATGGACCCATCCGTTATTAAGGGCCTTTTGCAGTGACATGATCTGAATGTTGTGTAACATAGCCAAAGAAGTCCCAGATTAATTGTCCCAGTAATACATGTAATAGCATCAGTGATGGTCAGTTAAAACTCAGTTTGGTTAAAGTTTATTCTCATAGAGAAGTTAAAAAACAGTCAGGACACAATAGAAATAGATGTTTTCACATGACATGATAGAAATAGATGTTTTCACAGGAAAGTCCCTGGGCAACCCGCTCCAATGCTGGACTACTACTTCTGAGAAGAAATGTCTCCTATTTCCAACCTGAACACAACTTGAGGCCACTCCCTCTATCCTACCACTAGTTCACAGAATCACAGAATCACAGAACTGTAGGGGTTGGAAGGGACCCCAAGAGATCATCAGGTCCAACCCCCCTTCCAAAGCAGGTTCCCTAGAGCAGGTTGACCAGGTAGGCATCCAGACAAGCCTTGAGCATCTCCAGAGGAGGAAACTCCACAGCCTCCCTGGGCAGCCTGTTCCAGTGCTCCGTCACCCTCACCATGAAGTTCTTTCGCGTGTTGGTGCGAACTTCCTGTGCTCCATCTTGTGGCCATTGCCCTTTGTCCTGTCCCCAAAAACTACTGAAAAGAAGTTGGCCAAATCCCATTGTCTCCCACACTTAAGATATTTGTAAACATTGATAAGATCCCTCTCAGTCTTCTCAAGGCTGAACAGAGCCAGGTCTCTCAGCCTTTCCTCATAGGGGAGATGCTCCAGGCCCCGCATCATTTTTGTTGCCCTCCGCTGGACTCTTTCAAGGAGATCCCTGCCTTTTTTTTGTACTGGGGAACCCAGAAGTGGAAAAATTACTGTGAATGATATTGTTTCCACAAGTTTTAATATATATTTTTTAAAAGGCACAAACAAGATCTCTATTACAGTTTCCAGATTGTTTCATGATTTCACTTTATTACTATTTAACTTTCAAATAAATGTCCACCAGGACTATTTAACTTTTCAAATAAAAATAAATCAAGGTTGTCACCCAGGAAGTATATCTAATATGCTTCAAGCACTAGTGACTATTTGAGAACTATAGCAGAACTACTCATAAGTAAAACCTTCAAACATTGTGTAGTATGGATGTCAGGTCCTCACTAGCAGCAGACATTTCACCCCATGGAGCTGGAGATCAGATTGCTCTGCACTGCTTGGTAACCTGGACATAGCCCCAGTCACCCACAGAAGTATTGCAGGGGAAGTAAAATCTGCTATTTTATACTTTGCATGGAAGTCCAGCTCCAGAAGTCTCTCATTAAGGAAAAGCAAAACAAAACAAAACAAAACACGAAGGCAAGACCAACTTATGATGAATGAAACATGACAACTCAACTACTTCTAGGTCAGAAGTATTATATAGGAACTACTCTTCTGCCATTTGAAACCTGAACTGTCTCTACAGTAATAAGTAAAATATTCCTAAGTAAAATATTCCTTCAGCAATAGCGACTGACAAATACAAAACTACAAAAATATTTCTTCCCTTTCACACAAAGTGGTCACATCACATCTTTTGGGGAGTGGCTTATCCTGACTCCAAAAACCATGCCTGAAAATTGTTTGGGGGATGTTGGGTGGTTCAGGGCAAGAGTACAACAGAAACCACTCTAAAAATTTATACATAATCTAGTTTCTGTGCCTGGGGAACTTTTCTGAGAATATTTACTTTATAGATAAACAGAGTTTGAGAGCTCCAGAGATCTAGGTAGATTTAAATGTGTAGAGAACAAGAAGTGAAGGACCTGACCATGCAATACTTTCAGTTTATGATTTATCATATGTTGATTGTGTGATAAAGGGTGTTCCTCTTCGATCCCCAACTCTGGGCCACTGGTTCCCGTGTAAGAAGCTCAGCTTCCATTACCAAAAGAAACGATTTCAAGATTCACCTGAAAAAGCCTGAAAGCTTGAGAGAGCCTGAAGTGTACTGGTGATCAGGAAAGAAAGAAAGAACTTTATTTTTAGAAGTCTTCTGATCTGGGGAAAATTAATTCTCCACTTAGAAGTATTTGGCATTAACAATACGCTTAATCTGAAATCAAATGCAACTGAGTGAGTGGAAAAATAATTACTCTTAATATTGATCATTGGATATTGTGAAGTTATATATTTCAAACTAGAATTACAAATATTCCTGAAATTCCTCTGATGTTAAAGGAAGGAGTCAGCTCTGGAGTACTTGGTGTACTGGGTCTGGTTGGGATGTTAACTGTTCCCTGCAGCCCACACAGTGCTGTGCTCTGCACTTGGAGCAAGAACAGCGCTGGTATCACAGCGGTGCTGTGCCTGCTGCTGAGCAGTGCTGGCACCGCATCAGGACTCCCTACAAACCCCCAGAGCCAGCAGGCTAAGGGTGGGCAAGAGGTGACAAGGAACATACCAGGGCAGCTGACCTAACCCAACCAAAGGGATATCCCATACCATGTGGTGTCACACTCAGCAATAAAAGGTGGAAAAAGGAAGAAGAAGGGAGGGGTGGGCTCTCGTTGTGAAAATGTCTGTCCTCCCAAACAACAGCTACGTGTCTTGAGGCCCTGCTTCAAGGATGTGGTCAAACATTACTTGTTGGTGGGATGTAGAGAGTAATTTCTTTCTTCTGCACTTCCACACAGCTAAATTTGTTTTCCCTTTTCCCCTTTCCCTTTTTCCCCTGTATTTAAATTGTGTAATTAATAATAACTTCTCCTTCATAATTATTTTTTCCTTTAATTAAATTATCCTTATCTCAACCCATGAGTTGTTTCTTTCCTTTTCTTCTTCCCTTCTCCTGCTCTTCTGAGGAGGGAGAGTGAGAGAGCGGCTGTGGTGGAGTTCAGCTGCCCAGCAAAGTAAAACCACCCCACTGGGGAATGGGGCTGCAGCTTTCCCCTTGCAGGTTCAAGCAGTAGCAAAGCTGAGCACGTATCCCCGAGATGCACAGGACACACTCAGGCAGAGACAGGGCCCTAAGGTGACCGGTTTGTTGGGTTTGTGCTTTGCACCTTGCAGTGGCCAGGGCTGGGGTTTTGGGTACATGGGGCAGCTGTGTGATGCTGAGCCGAGACTGGGGCCATGGGCTGGGGCCTCCCAGAGCTGCGGTGGTCACCATGGTGCTCTGGTGCCCACAATGGAACTGGGATGAGTCGGCATGGGGACTGTCAGCGGGGCTCTGTGATGCAGTGCGCTGCAGGTCATCGGTGAGTGCGGCAGGCGGGGGAAAGGCTGGCCGAGGGCAGGGTCAGGGGCACAAACGGCAGCCCCCGGGGTGGTTTCTAAGGCTGGGATGAGGGCACAGCCCCTCTGGGGAGGGCCTTGGGCTGGGCACAGAGGTGCCCCAGCCAGGGCAAGTGCCCAGAGGCTTTGGGGATGAGGCAGGCTCACGTGGCCCCAGGAGACGCTGCTGCCCCACAGGGGCTGGGGCTTGGAGACAGTCTCCTGTGGTGCCCCCTGCCTTGTCAGCAGCCCTGCTGGGCTCTTCTCTTTGCCCCTGCTGCGGCAAAGCCCAGCCCAGGGCTGCTCATGGGCAGAGCTTGGCAGGACGGTCCCCACACCACCTCTGGCCAGGGCTCACAGCCCTGTTGGACACCTGAGAGCTGCACACAAACACCTGCCTGGGGGGGCCTGCAGCCCTGGACGTGCAGTGCTCCCAAACCCTGCCCTTGCTGCCTCCAAGCTCTATTGCCCCCTCTCCTACCTACCCTCGCGTCTCTCTGGCTCCTGTCCCTTCTCCCCCAGCCACCAGCTCCCTCGCACCCAGCCCTGCTGAGCCCCTTCTCTCCCATTTCCTCCAGACCATGGCTGTTATAATTCACCTCCTGTCAGTGCTGGGCCTCCTGCAGCTCACACTCAAGGCTGGGGACCAGCCTGACAAGGTCACCCAAGACCTTATGGAGAAAAGAGAACTCATGCTGCAGCAGGAGATGTCGGTGCTGCTAGAAGAGATCGAGAAGGGAATTGAACCCCAAAGTGGAAACAGTGCAGTGTTCATGTTCCTCTCCATGTGCCACCACTGGCAGTTCTGGGCACTTGCTGAAGCATTTCTGGCTCTTTTTGGCATGTACTGGCTGCCCAAGAAGATCAAAGATGACACCAGTGGTCATTCTGAGCCATGGAGCTCAAGCAGTGAGGATGGCGATGGAGGAGAAGAGGAACAAGAAGTTGAGGAATTGAGGGAGGAAGAGGAGGAACAGAAAGAAATGAACTTTAATGACCAACATGATCCAGAACTGCTCGTGAGCCTGCTCAGGAAGTCTCTGCTGCCAAAGCTGTTTATGATGCAGAGCATTATGGAAGAGGTGGCAGGGGAGAACTCTGCATCAGCGAACTCCATCCAGAGAACCATTTTCATGAGAGAGCTGCAGGCAGAGGTGGGGTTGTTCATGACAATGTTTGAGAACAACCTGCCTGTTTCATCCCTCACTTGCTCCAATGCCAAAGTTCATGGTTCTCCTCGTATCTTCAAGCTTCCACCGAAGAATACATTCGAAGATTAGATGCATAGATTAATAGGAATAGTCAAAATAGTTAAGGCAAAATAGTTAAGGTTGTTAGTTAGGAGATGTTTTCCACATAGATTAGTCACATCAATAGAAATAGATTTGTAGTTAATGCTCTAGGACCATTAGTTTAAGCAAAATGCCAATAAATCAGACTGTTTGAACAAACACTGTCCCTGAGTAACTTCTCCTGAGTGTCTAAGAAAAACTTTGCTGGGGGATGCTAGCCTTTGGTTCCATCTCTTCTCTCTAATAAAGAGATGATTTTGGATCTTGTTTGTATGTTAACAGCAGTTACATTTCTGAGAAGTCGTTTAAGAACAGCAGGATTTCTGCAGCCTGCTGTTAGGAGAGGTAAGTGCAAAGAGCACCGCTGCCTCTTGCAGCTGCTGCTGCTCAGGAGTGCTGCTGCCCAGCTGCAGGGGTTCAGCGCAGTGCCTGGGGATCCGGGGTCTCTGCCCAGGCTGGGTGTGCTGGCTCTGGCTGGAACGGTGTTAACTTTCCCTGCAGCAGCCCACACAGTGCTGTGCTCTGCACTTGGAGCTAGAACAGCACTGATATCACACCAGTGCTGTGCCTGCTGCTGAGCAGTGCTGGCACCGCATCAGGACTCCCTCCAACCCCCCCAGAGCCAGCAGGCTGCGGGTGGGCAAGAGGTGGGGAGGAGACATCACCAGGGCAGCTGACCAAAGGGATATTTCATACTGTGTGGTGTCATGCTCAGCAACAAATGGTGGGAAAGGGGAAGGAGAAGGGAGTGCTCTTGTGAAGACATCCATCCTACCAGACAACTGCTACACATATTGAGACCTTCCTTCCCAGGATGTGGCCAAACATCACTTCTCGATGGGAAAAAGAGAATAAATGTTTTGTTTGTTTGATTGTTGTCCTCTTTGCATCCACATGGCCTTTGCTTCTTTTCTCTCTTTCATTTCCATTTAATTAGAGTATCCATATCTCAACCCTTGAGCCCTTTTTGTAGTATATTCTCCCCCTTTTTCTTTGAGAAGGGGGAGTGAGAGAGCAGTTCTGTTTGAGCTCAGCTGCCCAGCAGGGTGAAACCACCACAGCTGGCACACTGATGGATTCAGATGGGTCCATCCTCAGGAATGAGAAAGGCCAAGAGACATCACTAGTGTCAGTTCTTACATCACTGCTTTGCTCCGCTTATGAATTATCCATCCAGCTGCAGTCAGAAAAGAGAGGACATTTATTGAACCCTCTGACTCGGAATGTTTTTTTTTGTTGTATTTTTTTTATATATATTTTGTATTGCTACTCTGAGGCTGAGTAGTTCAGGGTTGAATTAATTGTATCATTATGAGAGAGCATAAGACACTATTGCGATTTATCCCTTGACAAAGACCTTCCTTGCCTAAGAAGAGCATCATTTCAGCAACACCAATATATATCTGACACAGCCCTCCACTAAATTTGAAGGACTGCTGATGCAGCACCTCTCCAGTACAGGGGAACATGCTCCAGAGCAAGATGACATGGTTTGCTGCCCAAGGAAATCTCCCCACTGTTAAGAGGCTGAGGGCTGGGTTCATCTCTCCTGGTGCAGCCAGTCAAGATGAAATCAGAGATCTCTTACTAACCCAAGGCTGCAGTCTGATGGTGATTTAGCTCCCTGAGGCTCAACTCCCGCATGGACAGCACCCAGGGCAGCTCTCACCCCATCCTCTCTAGCCCCCTCACACCCTCCACCTTTCTGCCTCCCTCTCCTGCTCAAAGCCATGTGGCTTCAGGTGGCAACCTCTGATGCAAATTAAAACGTAACATGCAGGTGAGGACATCAGCCTGAAAATGGATCCCTTTGGCAACTGGCCCTTCTGCAGGTATAAAATAGGTGGCCTCTGCTTAGACAAATGTTTACAACTTTAAATATGAAATATTAAGTTGACAACTGCAAATTCGGTAATGCTTAATGTTTATGTGTTGCATATACAGCTGTGAATTTGTTGCCTGTTGTATTCGATGAATTAGCCACTAATTAAGGTCACCAAATTACAAAAGGCCTCACTTTCCCTGTCTGATAGCCCTATTCAAGTCTGTTCAAAGGCTTTGGAGAGACAATGCAGGGTAAAAAGAGGAACTGCAAACAGACTGAGATTTATAAAATGTGACATTTTATTATAAGTAATAAAGTCAACTTACAAAGCATAGATAAATGTTAAATGATACAGTTATGCATTTTATTATCTAGGCAAATATTTTTATTGTGTCAGCTTCGGTTGGGCCTACTAAGTTCTGGCTGACCACCTTTGTGAAACAGAGGAGATATTTCTTCTGTTCATAGCACTATCTTCATGTGAGTTATCACGTTCAGCCACTTCCTTTAATGTATGTCGTTACATCTCTCACAATGTATCAGATGTCTTTTGCTTATTGATGCATTATACTGCTATTAAACTATAAACGTTGCTGTGACATTATTTTTCTTTCAAATATTCACTTTAATCAGTATTCCAAGCATGTAATTTCAGTCCTTCAGCTCATAAAACAAACAGACAAACAAACAAAACATAAAATCCCCAAATACATTTGCTTTTCAGAGTCTGTCAGTCTTAGCCCCCAAATTTCTATTTGAACCTCACCAATATTCAAGTAGTATATGACTCTATGGGTTGTTATATATATATATATATATATCACAGAATCACAGAATCGTCTAGGTTGGAAGAGACCTCAAGATCACCAAGTCCAACCTCTGACCTAACACTAACAGTCCCCACTAAACCATATCCCTAAGCTCTACATCTAAACGTCTTTTAAAGACCTCCAGGGATGGTGACTCCACCACTTCCCTGGGCAGCCTGTTCCAGTGCCTCACAACCCTTTCAGTGAAGAAGTTCTTCCTAACATCTAACCTAAAACTCCCCTGGCGCAACTTAAGCCCATTCCCCCTCGTCCTGTCACCAGGCACGTGGGAGAACAGACCAGCCCCCACCTCGCTACAGCCTCCTTTAAGGTATCTCTAGAGAGCAGTAAGGTCGCCCCCGAGCCTCCTCTTCTCCAGGTTGAACAAGCCCAGCTCCCTCAGCCGCTCCTCGTAGGGCTTGTTCTCCAGGCCCCTCACCAGCTTCGTCGCCCTTCTCTGCACCCGCTCAAGCACCTCGATGTCCTTCTTGTAGCGAGGGGCCCAAAACTGAACACAGTACTCGAGGTGCGGCCTCACCAGAGCCGAGTACAGAGGGACGATCACCTCCCTAGCCCTGCTGGTCACACTGTCCCTGATACAAGCCAGGATGCCGTTGGCCTTCTTGGCCACCTGAGCACACTGCTGGCTCATATTCAGCCGACTATCCACCATCACTCCCAGGTCCTTCTCTGCCTGGCAGCTCTCCAACCATTCCTCTCCCAGCCTGTAGCTCTGCTTGGGGTTATTGCGCCCCAGGTGCAGGACCTGGCACTTGGCCTTGTTGAACTTCATGCAGTTGACCTCAGCCCATCGGTCCAGCCTATCCAGATCCTCCTGCAGAGCTTTCCTACCCTCAAGCAGATCAACACACACACCTAGCTTGGTGTCATCTGCAAACTTACTGAGGGTGCACTCAATACCCTCGTCCAGATCATTGATGACGATATTAAAGAGGACTGGCCCCAGCACCAAGCCCTGGGGGACACCACTAGTGACTGGCCTCCAGCTGGATTTAACTCCATTCACCACGACTCTTTGGGCCCGGCTATCCAGCCAGTTTTTAACCCAACAAAACATATGCCAGTCCAAGCCATGAGCAGCCAGTTTCTTGAGGAGAAAGTTGTGGGGAACAGTGTCAAAGGCCTTACAGAGGTCAAGGTAGACCACATCCACAGCCTTTCCCTCATCCACTAAGCATGTCACTTTGTCATAGAAGGAGATCAGGTTCGTCAAGTAGGATCTGCCTTTCATAAACCCATGCTGACTGGGCCTGATCGCCTGCTTGCCCTGCAAGTGCTGCGTGATGACTCTCAAGAGGATCTGCTCCATGAGCTTCCCTGGCACTGAGGTCAAAGTGACAGGCCTGTAGTTTCCCAGGTCTGCCCTCCGGCCCTTCTTGTAGATGGGCATCACGTTTGCTAGCCGCCAGTCAACTGGGAACTCCCCCAATAGCCAGGACTGCTGATAAATGATGGAAAGCGGCTTGGCCAGCTCCTCTGCCAGTCCTCTCAGTACCCTTGGGTGGATCCCATCCGGCCCCATCGACTTGTGCACATCCAAGTGCCGTAGCAGGTCACCAACCAGTTCTTCGTGGATGGTGAGGGCCACATCCTGCTCCCCATCCCCTTGCACCACCTCAGGGTACTGGGTATCCAGAGAACATCCGGTATTGCCGCTAAAGACTGAGGCAAAGAAGGCATTGAGCACCTCCGCCTTTTCCTCATCTCTTGTAACAAAGTTTCCCCCCGCATCCAGTAAAGGATGGAGATTCTCCTTAGTCCTCCTTTTTGTGTTGATGTATTTATAAAAATATTTTTTGTTATCTTTAACGGCAGTAGCCAGATTGAGCTCCAGATGAGCTTTGGCCTTCCTAATTTTGTCCCTGCACAGCCTCCCAACATCCTTATAGTCCTCCCTAGTAGCCTGCCCACTCTTCCAAAGCTTATAAACCCTCTTTTTTCTCCTAAGCTCAAGCCACAATTCTCTGTTCAGCCAGGCCGGTCTTCTTCCCCGCCAGCTCGTCTTTGGGCACGTGGGGAAAGACCGTTACTGCGCCATGAAGATTTCTCTCTTGAAGAGCGCCCAACCTTCCCGGACCCCTCTGCCCTTCAGAACTCAGCCCTCTGGAAGCAGGTCGGCGCGCCCCAGCCACTCGGCGCGCCCCAGCCACTCGGCGCGCCCCAGCCACTCGGCGCGCCCCAGCCACTCGGCGCGCCCCAGCCACTCGGCGCGCCCCAGCCACTCGGCGCGCCCCAGCCACTCGGCGCGCCCCAGCCACTCGGCGCGCCCCAGCCACTCGGCGCGCCCCAGCCACTCGGCGCGCCCCAGCCACTCGGCGCGCCCCAGCCACTCGGCGCGCCCCAGCCACTCGGCGCGCCCCAGCCACTCGGCGCGCCCCAGCCACTCGGCGCGCCCCAGCCACTCGGCGCGCCCCAGCCACTCGGCGCGCCCCAGCCACTCGGCGCGCCCCAGCCACTCGGCGCGCCCCAGCCACTCGGCGCGCCCCAGCCACTCGGCGCGCCCCAGCCACTCGGCGCGCCCCAGCCACTCGGCGCGCCCCAGCCACTCGGCGCGCCCCAGCCACTCGGCGCGCCCCAGCCACTCGGCGCGCCCCAGCCACTCGGCGCGCCCCAGCCACTCGGCGCGCCCCAGCCACTCGGCGCGCCCCAGCCACTCGGCGCGCCCCAGCCACTCGGCGCGCCCCAGCCACTCGGCGCGCCCCAGCCACTCGGCGCGCCCCAGCCACTCGGCGCGCCCCAGCCACTCGGCGCGCCCCAGCCACTCGGCGCGCCCCAGCCACTCGGCGCGCCCCAGCCACTCGGCGCGCCCCAGCCACTCGGCGCGCCCCAGCCACTCGGCGCGCCCCAGCCACTCGGCGCGCCCCAGCCACTCGGCGCGCCCCAGCCACTCGGCGCGCCCCAGCCACTCGGCGCGCCCCAGCCACTCGGCGCGCCCCAGCCACTCGGCGCGCCCCAGCCACTCGGCGCGCCCCAGCCACTCGGCGCGCCCCAGCCACTCGGCGCGCCCCAGCCACTCGGCGCGCCCCAGCCACTCGGCGCGCCCCAGCCACTCGGCGCGCCCCAGCCACTCGGCGCGCCCCAGCCACTCGGCGCGCCCCAGCCACTCGGCGCGCCCCAGCCACTCGGCGCGCCCCAGCCACTCGGCGCGCCCCAGCCACTCGGCGCGCCCCAGCCACTCGGCGCGCCCCAGCCACTCGGCGCGCCCCAGCCACTCGGCGCGCCCCAGCCACTCGGCGCGCCCCAGCCACTCGGCGCGCCCCAGCCACTCGGCGCGCCCCAGCCACTCGGCGCGCCCCAGCCACTCGGCGCGCCCCAGCCACTCGGCGCGCCCCAGCCACTCGGCGCGCCCCAGCCACTCGGCGCGCCCCAGCCACTCGGCGCGCCCCAGCCACTCGGCGCGCCCCAGCCACTCGGCGCGCCCCAGCCACTCGGCGCGCCCCAGCCACTCGGCGCGCCCCAGCCACTCGGCGCGCCCCAGCCACTCGGCGCGCCCCAGCCACTCGGCGCGCCCCAGCCACTCGGCGCGCCCCAGCCACTCGGCGCGCCCCAGCCACTCGGCGCGCCCCAGCCACTCGGCGCGCCCCAGCCACTCGGCGCGCCCCAGCCACTCGGCGCGCCCCAGCCACTCGGCGCGCCCCAGCCACTCGGCGCGCCCCAGCCACTCGGCGCGCCCCAGCCACTCGGCGCGCCCCAGCCACTCGGCGCGCCCCAGCCACTCGGCGCGCCCCAGCCACTCGGCGCGCCCCAGCCACTCGGCGCGCCCCAGCCACTCGGCGCGCCCCAGCCACTCGGCGCGCCCCAGCCACTCGGCGCGCCCCAGCCACTCGGCGCGCCCCAGCCACTCGGCGCGCCCCAGCCACTCGGCGCGCCCCAGCCACTCGGCGCGCCCCAGCCACTCGGCGCGCCCCAGCCACTCGGCGCGCCCCAGCCACTCGGCGCGCCCCAGCCACTCGGCGCGCCCCAGCCACTCGGCGCGCCCCAGCCACTCGGCGCGCCCCAGCCACTCGGCGCGCCCCAGCCACTCGGCGCGCCCCAGCCACTCGGCGCGCCCCAGCCACTCGGCGCGCCCCAGCCACTCGGCGCGCCCCAGCCACTCGGCGCGCCCCAGCCACTCGGCGCGCCCCAGCCACTCGGCGCGCCCCAGCCACTCGGCGCGCCCCAGCCACTCGGCGCGCCCCAGCCACTCGGCGCGCCCCAGCCACTCGGCGCGCCCCAGCCACTCGGCGCGCCCCAGCCACTCGGCGCGCCCCAGCCACTCGGCGCGCCCCAGCCACTCGGCGCGCCCCAGCCACTCGGCGCGCCCCAGCCACTCGGCGCGCCCCAGCCACTCGGCGCGCCCCAGCCACTCGGCGCGCCCCAGCCACTCGGCGCGCCCCAGCCACTCGGCGCGCCCCAGCCACTCGGCGCGCCCCAGCCACTCGGCGCGCCCCAGCCACTCGGCGCGCCCCAGCCACTCGGCGCGCCCCAGCCACTCGGCGCGCCCCAGCCACTCGGCGCGCCCCAGCCACTCGGCGCGCCCCAGCCACTCGGCGCGCCCCAGCCACTCGGCGCGCCCCAGCCACTCGGCGCGCCCCAGCCACTCGGCGCGCCCCAGCCACTCGGCGCGCCCCAGCCACTCGGCGCGCCCCAGCCACTCGGCGCGCCCCAGCCACTCGGCGCGCCCCAGCCACTCGGCGCGCCCCAGCCACTCGGCGCGCCCCAGCCACTCGGCGCGCCCCAGCCACTCGGCGCGCCCCAGCCACTCGGCGCGCCCCAGCCACTCGGCGCGCCCCAGCCACTCGGCGCGCCCCAGCCACTCGGCGCGCCCCAGCCACTCGGCGCGCCCCAGCCACTCTGCATCAAATTCTGTATTCACATTAATGTTCCTTTTTCACACAACCCATTTCTCAATCTTCCAAATACTTAAGAACATTCTTCTAGGTCAGGTTTCCCTGTGTGCACCTGGGTTTCAGAAGCCTTTTTTTTTTTTTTTTCTCCTTCAGTGCTTGGAATGGAGCTTAGAATCCACCTAAGTAATTTCACGGAAAACAGACTAGGTGAAGGAAGTACTCAAACTCCTTAACAGTAACAACCACAGAACCCAGGAACACTTACCTGTAGTCTTCTGAACTCGAGTCACTTCCAACGCGCTTCGCTGTGAAATAGTTCCACCAGGGTTTTACTGAAGAAGACACCACCAATGTAACTAGCTCATAGAGTCTCTAAAACTATTTCACAGAGAGGGCAGAAAACATGAAGGAAAAGCAGCCTACTGGGGAACGCTGAGCCCAATTCACCACAAGAGAAAAACAGGCAACCCAACCTCAGTCTCTCCTCGGGAGGCAATTCCCCCAGAAGTCCTCAGGCTTCCTATATAGCAAAGGCAAAATGACCCACACCTGGCCAGTTTCACTTAACAAGGCTGTAGCCAAGAGACCTTGTGGAATAAGCTCGTCTACCTGGCTTCAAAGTTTTAAGGTCAATTGCTCCTTATCACTAGTACAATTAACCTGACAAGGGGCTTAGTGGTTAGAGTTGACCTAATGAATTAACTACAAAAGGTGCACAAGGGTCATATTTCTGTTAGTCATTCTGTGAGGAAAATTAGTACAGAGCCTGTTAAAAAAATAAATACAAATAAATAAAAGATATGAATAAAAAAGAAAATGACCTTAAAGGCAAACTTGCCATCATAGATTTTCATCTGTCTAGTCATGACAGATAAAGAATTTAGCCATCAGAATTCCTTTTCTTGATATTAATGTTATTTACATTTTCTTTTCTGAGATCCCTTCTTTATGCAGGACTTTTCTAAATCTAGCCCCATGACCTCTGACTACACTATTTATAGAATCATACAATATCCCAAGTTGGAAGGGACCCATAAGGATCATCAAGTCTGACTCCTGGCACTGCACAGGTCTACCCAAAAGTTTAGACCGTGTGACTAAGTGCACAGTCCAATCGCTTCTTAAATTCAGACAGGCTTGGTGCAGTGACTAGTTCCCTGGGGAGCCTGTTCCAGCGTGCAACCACCCTCCTTTCATGTGAAGAACCTCTTTCTGACGTCCAGCCTAAACCTTCCCTGCCTCAGCTTAACACCATTCCCGTGGGTCCTATCACTGGTGATTACAGAGAATAGGTCAGCACCTGCCTCTGCACTCCCCCTCGCGAGGAATTTGTACGCTGCAATGAGGTCCCCCCTCAGCCTCCCCTTCTCCAGGCTGAACAGGCCCAGTGACCTCAGCCGCTCCTCATACGGCTTCCCCTCTGGGCCCTTCACCATCTTCGTCGCCCTCCTCTGGACACTCTCCAGCAGTTTACTGTCCTTTTTGTACTGTGGTGCCCAGAACTGCACGCAGTACTCGAAGTGAGGCCGCACCAGCGCAGAGTAGAGCGGGACAATTACTTCCCCTGATCGACTAGCAATGCTGTGCTTGATGCGCCCCAGGATATGTATGGTTGGCCCTCCTGGCTGCCAGGGCACACTGCTGGCTCATGTTCAACTTGCTGTCAACCACCACCCCCGGATCCCTCTCTGCGGGGCTGCTCTCCAGCATCTCGTCACCCAGTCTGCGCGTATAGCCAGGGTGGCCCTGTCCCAGGTGCAGGACCCAGCACTTGCTCTTGTTAATCTTCATGAGGTTGGTGATTGCCCAGCTCTCCAATCTGCCCAGATCTCTCTGCAAGGCCTTTCCACCCTCAGCCCCTCATCTGAGTCTACAACTCCTCCAAGTTTGGTGCCATCAGCAAATTTGCTCAAAACACATTCTAGTCCTACATCTAAATCGTTTATAAAAACATTGAAGAGGACTGGCCCTAAAATGGAGCCTTGAGGGTCCCCACTAGTGACCATGTGCCAGCCTGATGTGGTCCTATTTACCACAAGCCCTTGAGCCCTGCCTGTCAGCCAATTGCTCACCCATCGCATGATGTTTTTGTTAGGTTGTATGCTGGACATTTTGTCCAGTAGGATCCCACGGGAAACCGTGTCAAAAGCTTTGCTCAGGTCCAAAAAGATCATGTCAGCTGGTTTCCCTTGATCAACCACATGGGTGATCTTATCATAAAAGGAATTCAGATTTGTTAGGCAGGACCTACCCCTCATGAACCCATGTTGGCTGGGACCAATGACTGCATTGTACCCCAGGTGCGCTTCAAGAACTTCAAGGATCATCTTCTCCATAATTTTACCAGGTGCTGATGTGAGACTAACAGGCCTGTAGTTGCCACGGTCTATTTTCTTGCCCTTCTTGAAATTTGGTACGACATTTGCCAGCTTCCAGTCCACTGGGACCTCTCCAGATTCACAAGACCATTGAAAAATAATTGAGAGAGGTCCCGCGATGCCGTCAGCCAGCTCCTTAAGCAAGCACCCTGGGATGAATCCCATCCGGACCCACGGACTTGTATAGATCCAGGTGGAGCAGCAAATCCCGCACACGTTCAAGGTCAGTTGGGAGTTAATTGTTCCCACCGTCGTGGTCCTCCAGCTCAGGGCACCCGGGGTGTATTTACTTCGGCTGCGTAGAAGCTATCACGCATAAATGCCAGGATTCAGATCCTCACTCACTATTCAGGTCAAGGACTGGGCTGCAAGTTTTGGCTTTAATTTGGTTACCTGCCTACATTGCTGTTTCCTGGCAGGTCATGGGAAGAAGATTAGCTGGCTTGCAGCAGCTTACATACATGTGGCTTTTAGGCCGCAGTCAAAGCGTTCCTCTAGATCTGGAAGTTTGAAGATGGTTGGAAAAGCCGTCTGAGTGGTTAGAAAGCTGCCTGGCAGAGAAGGACCTGGGAGTACTGGTGGCTAGTCGACTCAATATGAGCCAGCAGTGTGCTCAGGTGGCCAAGAAGGCCAACAGCATCCTGACTTGTATAAGAAACAGCATGGCCAGCAGGACTAAGGAAGCAATTGTCCCCCTGTACTTGGCTCTGGTGAGGCTGCAGCCCAAGTACTGTGTTCAGTTCTGGGCCCCTTGCTACAAGAAGGATATTGAGGGGCTCCAGTGAGTCCAGGGAAGGGCAACAAAGCTGGTGAGGGATCTGGAGAACAAGTCTTACGAGGAGCGGCTGAGGGAGCTCGGTCTGGAGATGTTAGGAAGAACTTCTTTACCAAAAGGGTTGTTAGACATTGGAACAGGCTGCCCAGGGAAGTGGTGGAGTCACCATCCCTGGAAGCCTTTAAAAGACGTTTAGATGTAGAGCTTAGGGATATGGTTTAGTGGGGACTGTTAGCGTTAGGTCAGAGGTTGGACTCGATGATCTTGAGGTCTCTTCCAACCTAGAAATTCTGTGATTCTGTGATTCTGTATATGTACGTATACATAATACTTCCAAATTCACAATCTTCTGCAGTCTATATTTATTCCCTGGGCTAATTTCCTATATTTAAGTAAATATAGTTCTAGGCTAATCTGTAGTAAGATTAAATGATTCTTCTTGCATCTGCCTTGCATCATTGCTTCATCTTAGAAATGGTAAACATAGCAAAAGAATGAGTATTAAATAGAAATTACAGATTAACCTTTTACTTCAATGTTTCTGCATTCTACAAAGCCAAGAACATGTACTGACACATAGTACCAGTATAGTGCTGGGTAGACCAGACAGTGCTTTTAATGTCTCACTCCTACTTTGTGTAGACATCAAAGATACTATGAGGAAAAGGAAGGGATAGATTCATGTACCTGCATTCTCTGCTCCTGAAGGGCATCAGAGCTCAGCTAGGATGCACGGGCACCTGAAGGACATGAAAGTTCTGGTTTGCTTGAGCAGATCACCATATGTTGGATGCTGTTGGCAGAAATGTATGGGATGTACATGAGAACTTGTGAAGTGAGCTTGTTATTTTTTCTTCAGACTGTATTCAGAAATATGGAAGTTTATTTTCTCACTTGAATATTTTTTAGATCTTTATTCTCCTTTCTTCCCTTTCTCCAGGTATGATGACTCCCAGTTTGCTTTCTTTTTTTTTTTTTCTTTTCCTGTTCTGTAATTGTCTTTTAAACAATGTAGCAAACTTTATTATAGGCCTGTAATATCCCATATGCATACATTATCTTCAGTATCCTCCATTCATAGTCTTTGGGGTAAGGACCCCCCAAAAAAAAGTAAAGTCAACATTTTTAAAGCATGCACTGAGGAGTATTGTGTGTGACCATGTACCATATGCATTCTGACACAAATAACTTAAAGCAATTACTATGAAATTAGTCATTACTTAATATTTTTTACAGCTAATTATATTGGTGATGCTTTCTGAGCAAATACCTTGATTATACCCTGACTATGTGGTGGGATGAATCTTGGGTACACAACATACTCCCTTTGGAAGGAAATCCAGACACGTGGCCTCAGGACAGCTGCATTTTAATCCAGGAGTCTGCTGAGGTTCCCTAATTGGAGCTAAAAAATTGACTTAGCTGCCCATGATATAGTCATAGCCTGTATTCATATCTCTTGGAAAGCCCCAAAATCATATTCTGATCATTTGATCAATCGATGCATTCAATCCCACTCCAGCAGGTTCCCTTTAGTCTTTTTCATCCAGAACAACCTTGTCTTGGCATTTGGGTTAGAAATTACAATTCTGCCCCTTGGTTTCTCATGTTCTTTCCAATAATTTGCAAAATACTTTTTGATTTGTCCCTTAAGGCCATTTGCCGAGGCGATCGGCTCCGGGGCAGACGCGTTCTGCAGCGGAGCGGGGGATCGGGCCAGGCAGGGCTAATTTTGTCCGGCATCGAGCCTACTTGAGGGAGCCGCCAGGACCCGGCAGCCCTCGTGAGGGAGGCTGACGAGGCGAAGGCGGAGCCAGCAGCGCCCCCTCCCCAGCCCTTCAAAAGCAGCCCCTAGGGAGCGCGAGCGACCAGGAGCGCGGCGAACAGGGCGGGCAAACAGGGCGTGGCGCGTCAGAGGGAGTGGCGCGGCAGTTAGCGCAGGCAGGGCGCGCAGGAAGGGCAGAGCGCTCCCCCTACACACAAACAACACCTCGTTAACAACAGCCGTAACTAGGCGATAATGGTCGCCACCAGGCACGGCGCGCTCTCCAGAAAGTCGGTACACACGCAGACCGACTACCCGTTAAAAAATGCCGCAGTTCAGGTCACCGGATGCAAGGAGTGTCTGAGCCTGTTGCTGCCATCGGCGGGAGGCAGAGAAACTGCGTGCGTGAGGTGCGAGCAGGTGGATGACCTGGTCCGCATGGTGGCGGAGCTCAAGGAGGAGGTGGAGAGGTTGAGGGCCATCAGGGAGTGTGAGCGGGAGATAGACTTCTGGAGTAACTCCCTGCAGGGCCTCAAGGGGAGGTGCCGAGGTGAGACTCCCCAAATGGGGGCGGACCCCCTGCCCTGTCCCCGTCGGGCAGAGGGAGGGGATCTGGGAGCTGAGGAGGAATGGAAACAGGTCCCTGCTCGACATCGCAGGCGATGCTCTCCCCTTCCGGCCCCACCTTCCCAGGTGCCCTTACACAACAGGTTTGAGGCCCTAGAGATTGAGAGGCCGGTGTGTGAGGAAGAGGTAGCAAATGTTCCCAGGAGGATGCCTGGAGCGAGGAGGTCGACTCCGCGCCTCAGGACTGCCTCCACCAAAAAAGACAGGAGGGTTATTGTTGTTGGTGACTCGATTCTTAGGGGAACAGAGGGCCCTATTTGTCGGCCGGACCCTACCCGTAGGGAAGTCTGCTGTCTCCCTGGGACCAGGGTCAGGGACGTTGCCAGGAAGCTTCCTAACCTGGTACGCCCCTCTGACTATTACCCCCTTTTGATAGTCCAGGCGGGCAGTGATAACATCGAAGAGAGAAGCCTCAAGGCTATCAAAAGGGACTTTAGGGGGCTGGGTCGGTTAGTGGATGGAGCGGGAGTGCAGGTGGTGTTTTCGTCCATCCCTATGGTGGCAGGGAGGAGTTCAGAGAGGACACGGAAAGCCCACCTGTTAAACACGTGGCTCCGGGGCTGGTGCCAACGCAGAAATCTTGGGTTTTTTGATCATGGGGCACTTTACTCAGCACCTGGCCTGATGGCCGCAGACGGGTCCCTATCTTTTAGGGGAAAAAGGATCCTGGGCCAGAAACTGGCAGGGCTCATTGAGAGGGCTTTAAACTAGGTAGGAAGGGGGATGGGGCTGAGGCTAGGATTGTTGGGGCTGTGCCAGGGGGAACAATGGCAAGGCCGGAGGATAAGGCAATGGCCCAGCTGAAGTGCATCTACACCAATGCACGCAGCATGGGTAACAAACAGGAGGAGCTGGAAGCCATCGTGCGGCAGGCAGGCTACGACTTGGTTGCCCTCACGGAGACGTGGTGGGACCAGTCTCATGACTGGAGTGCTGCAATGCCTGGCTATAAGCTCTATAGAAGGGACAGGCAGCATAGAAGGGGTGGTGGTGTGGCTCTCTATATTAGAGAGTCTTTCGAGGTTGTAGAACTCGAGGTTGGGAATGACAAGGTCGAGTCCCTTTGGGTTAGGATCGGCAGGGACAACAAGGCTAGTGTCCTGGTCGGGGTCTGCTATAGACCACCGAACCAGGATGAGGAGACGGATGAGGAATTCTACAGGCAGCTGACAGAGGTTGCAAAATCATCAGCTCTTGTACTCGTGGGGGACTTCAACTTCCCTGACATATCCTGGAAGCACAACACAGCCCTGAGAAAGCAGTCTAGGAGGTTTCTGGAGAGCGTGGAAGATAGCTTCCTGACGCAGCTGGTTAGTGAGCCTACCAGGGGAGGTGCCCCGCTAGACCTTCTCTTCACAAACAGAGAAGGACTGGTGGAGGACGTGATCGTCGGGAGCTGTCTCGGGCAGAGTGACCACGCAATGGTGGAGTTCACTATTCTTGGCGAGGCCAGGAAGGGGACCAGTAAAACCGCTGTATTGGACTTTCGGAGGGCTGACTTTGAGCTGCTCAGGACACTGGTTGGTGGAGTCCCTTGGGAGGCGGTTCTGAAGGGCAGAGGGGTCCAGGAAGGCTGGGCGCTCTTCAAGAGGGAAGTCTTAATGGCGCAGGAACGGTCTGTTCCCACGTGCCCAAAGACGAGCTGGCGGGGAAGAAGACCGGCCTGGCTCAACAGAGAATTGTGGCTTGATCTTAGGAGGAAAAAGAGGGTTTATAAGCTTTGGAAAAGTGGGCAGGCCACTAAGGAGGACTTTAAAGAAGTAGCGAGGCTGTGCAGGGACAAAATTAGGAAGGCCAAAGCTCATCTGGAGCTCAATCTGGCTACTGCCGTTAAAGATAACAAAAAACGTTTCTATAAATACATCAACACAAAAAGGAGGACTAAGGAGAATCTCCATCCTTTACTGGATGCGGGGGGAAACTTAGTTACAAGAGATGAGGAAAAGGCGGAGGTGCTCAATGCCTTCTTTGCCTCAGTCTTTAGCGGCAATACCGGATGTTCTCTGGATACCCAGTACCCTGAGCTGGTGCAAGGGGATGGGGAGCAGGATGTGGCCCTCATTATCCATGAAGAACTGGTTGGTGACCTACTACGGCACTTAGATGTGCACAAGTCGATGGGGCCAGATGGGATCCACCCAAGGGTACTGAGGGAACTGGCAGAGGAGCTGGCCAAGCCACTGTCCATCATTTATCAACAGTCCTGGCTATCGGGGGAGGTCCCAATTGACTGGCGGCTAGCAAACGTGACGCCCATCTACAAGAAGGGCCGGAGGGCAGACCCAGGAAACTACAGGCCTGTCAGTTTGACCTCAGTGCCAGGAAAGCTCATGGAGCAGATCCTCCTGAGAGTCATCATGCAGCACTTGAAGGGGAAGCAGGCGATCAGGCCCAGTCAGCATGGCTTTATGAAAGGCAGGTCATGCCTGACGAACCTGATCTCCTTCTATGACAGAGTGACGCGCTGGGTGGATGAGGGAAAGGCTGTGGATGTGGTCTACCTTGACTTCAGCAAGGCTTTTGACACCGTCTCCCACAGCATTCTCCTCAAGAAACTGGCTGCTCTTGGCTTGGACTGGCGCACGCTTCGTTGGGTTAGAAACTGGCTGGATAGCCGGGCCCAAAGAGTCGTGGTGAATGGAGCCAAGTCCAGTTGGAGGCCAGTCACTAGTGGCGTCCCCCAGGGCTCGGTGCTGGGGCCGGTCCTCTTTAATATCTTCATCGATGATCTGGACGAGGGCATCGAGTGCACCCTCAGTAAGTTCGCAGATGACACCAAGTTAGGTGCGTGTGTCGATCTGCTTGAGGGTAGGAAAGCTCTGCAGGAGGATCTGGATAGGCTGGACCGATGGGCTGAGGTCAACTGCATGAAGTTTAACAAGGCCAAGTGCCGGGTCCTGCACCTGGGGCGCAATAACCCCAAGCAGAGCTACAGGCTGGGAGATGAGTGGTTGGAAAGCTGCCAGGCAGAGAAGGACCTGGGAGTGATGGTGGACAGTCGGCTGAATATGAGCCAGCAGTGTGCTCAGGTGGCCAAGAAGGCCAACGGCATCCTGGCTTGTATTAGGAACAGCGTGACCAGCAGGGCTAGGGAGGTGATCGTCCCCCTGTACTCAGCTCTGGTGAGGCCGCACCTCGAGTACTGTGTTCCGTTTTGGGCCCCTCGCTACAAGAAGGACATCGAGGTGCTTGAGCGGGTGCAGAGAAGGGTGACGAAGCTGGTGAGGGGCCTGGAGAACAAGTCCTACGAGGAGCGGCTGAGGGAGCTGGGCTTGTTCAGCCTGGAGAAGAGGAGGCTCAGGGGCGACCTTATCGCTCTCTATGGGTACCTCAAGGGAGGCTGTAGCGAGGTGGGGGTTGGCCTGTTCTCCCACGTGCCTGGTGACAGGACGAGGGGGAATGGGTTTAAGTTGAGCCAGGGGAGTTTTAGGCTAGATGTTAGGAAGAACTTCTTCACTGAAAGGGTTGTGAGGCACTGGAACAGGCTGCCCAGGGAAGTGGTGGAGTCACCATCCTTGGAAGTCTTCAAAAGACGTTTAGATGTAGAGCTTAGGGATATGGTTTAGTGGAGGGCTGTTAGCGTTAGGTCAGAGGTTGGACTCGATGACCTTGAGGTCTCTTCCAACCTAGAAAATTCTGTGATTCTGTAATTCTGTGATTATCATACTTGTTTTACTAGCTGGACAGGTATAGACTTTTGCTAACTTCATCACTTTCTTAACTCAAGCTCTTTTAAAATTTTAGTACTTCCCATCTCTTTGCTGTTCATAATTCTATTATCACCATTGCTTTATCCCAAAGTTTTCTTTTTGCTAAAAGAACATGTATAGATTTACCAGCCTCTTCTTATGCTTGTCCTACTTTTAGTTCTGTGTGGTCTATTGCCCAGATGAGATACTCAGGACTCAGAGCCCTGTTGCTATAAATGTCTTACAGGTTAAAAAAATGTATCCACCTCTTCATGACATGTTAACTCTATTGATGTCCCATTAAGTCTCTGTCTTCTCTGCTGATGGAAAGCATTTCACAGAACACTAGTACATCTCTAGTTGTAGAAACTATAAGGATAGTTTTATCTGGATAGGAGAATTTTTACAATGACTGTTTATTGTCATTTCACATCTCTGACTTACTGCTGTGAGAGGTTTTCATTCAAGTTAACATTTCTGTTGTGTTCCTGCTGATGTATTAAAGGATGCCAAAAATGCATGTTTTTCAAATGATAGAATAAAAATAAATTGTTAGAATATCTGGATATATATCATTCAAACCACTAAAATGAATAGCCTCTTACATATGATGTACATATTTTGTATGCAAGTCGATGGGGCCGGATGGGATCCACCCAAGGGTACTGAGAGGACTGGCAGAGGAGCTGGCCAAGCCGCTTTCCATCATTTATCAACAGTCCTGGCTATTGGGGGAGGTCCCAGTTGACTGGCGGCTAGCAAACGTGATGCCCATCTACAAGAAGGGCCGGAGGGCAGACCCAGGAAACTACAGGCCTGTCAGTTTGACCTCAGTGCCAGGGAAGCTCATGGAGCAGATCCTCTTGAGAGTCATCACGCAGCACTTGCAGGGCAAGCAGGCGATCAGGCCCAGTCAGCATGGGTTTATGAAAGGCAGATCCTACTTGACGAACCTGATCTCCTTCTATGACAAAGTGACATGCTTAGTGGATGAGGGAAAGGCTGTGGATGTGGTCTACCTTGACCTCTGTAAGGCCTTTGACACTGTTCCCCACAACTTTCTCCTCAAGAAACTGGCTGCTCATGGCTTGGACTGGCATATGTTTTGTTGGGTTAAAAACTGGCTGGATAGCCGGGCCCAAAGAGTCGTGGTGAATGGAGTTAAATCCAGTTGGAGGCCAGTCACTAGCAGCGTTCCCCAGGGCTCGGTACTGGGGCCAGTCCTCTTTAATATCTTCATCAATGATCTGGACGAGGGCATCGAGTGCACCCTCAGTAAGTTTGCAGATGACACCAAGTTAGGTGCATGTGTGGATCTGCTCGAGGGTAGGAAAGCTCTGCAGGAGGATCTGGATAGGCTGGACCGATGGGCTGAGGCCAACTGTATGAAGTTCAACAAGGCCAAGTGCCGGGTCCTGCACCTGGGGTGCAATAACCCCAAGCAGAGCTACAGGCTGGGAGAGGAATGGTTGGAGAGCTGCCAGGCAGAGAAGGACCTGGGAGTACTGGTTGATAGTCAGCTGAATATGAGCCAGCAGTGTGCTCAGGTGGCCAAGAAGGCCAACAGCATCCTGGCTTGCATAAGAAACGGCGTGACCAGCAGGGCTAGGGAGGTGATCGTCCCCCTGTACTCGGCTCTGGTGAGGCTGCACCTCGAGTACTGTGCTCAGTTCTGGGCCCCTCGCTACAAGAAGGACATGGAGGTGCTCGAGCAAGTCCAGAGAAGGCAACAAAGCTGGTGAGGGGTCTGGAGAACAAGTCCTATGAGGAGCGGCTGAGGGAGGTGGCATTGTTCAGCCTAGAAAAGAGGAGGCTCGGGGGTGACCTTATCGCTCTCTACAAGTAACTTAAAGGAGGCTGTAGCGAGGTGGGGGTTGGTCTGTTCTTCCACATGCCTGGTATCAGGACGAGGGGGAACAGGCTAAAGTTGTGCCGGGGGTGTTTTAGGTTGCCTATTAGGAAGAACTTCTTTACCGAAAGGGTTGTTAGGCATTGGAATGGACTGCCCAGGGAAGTGGTTGAGTGGTTGAGTCACCATCCCTGGAGGTCTTTAAAAGACATTTAGATGTAGAGCTTAGGGATATGGTTTACTGGAGGACTTGTTAGTGTTAGGTCAGAGGTTGGACTTGATGATCTTGAGGTCTCTTCCAACCTAGACGATTCTGTGATTCTGTGATTCTATGATATCTTTCAAGAATGACATCGCTTTTAAAATGTAATTTTTAAGGATTAACAGATGAGTACAAATAGTATACATTCACTTCCTAATTTTCTCTGTTAGAGTACCTATTTAGTTTGCACAATGACATCCCAGATATGAGTTTTTCAAACTAAGAAACAATGATTTTTTGACTGAAAATCATACTAATGAAATGCTGGATGATGCTGACCTTGTTATACAATCAATTATAAAATGTGACACATTATCTTTAGGCACAATAATGTAAATGTAAGTACAGTTGAAGCCAAAAGTCTCTAGCAACTCCAATTAGTCTATAATCCCACTTCTCACAAACCTTGCATAGAGACCATACATAACTCTTTGTTTGTATTTGCTGAGCCTGGCTCAGCTTAAAATAACGTACCTGCTCACCAAGTTGTGAGGAGTCTTTTCTTCTTCTAGTTTCACCATCTGTGCTTGATGGGTGCAGAAAGGAATACATCCACACCCTGTGCATAAAGTAAGGTAGTACATTTGTTCCTTGTTCACCATGTCTCTCAGAGGGAAAAAATGAAATGTCTTCCAGGGTAAGTTTCATCTCACTTAACTTCAGGTGTGTGCAGCTTCTTTAGTTTTCCTTGCCTGTGCTCAGTGCCTAGGCTTCCTTTGCTATCAGTGGAGGGAAGCAGACATTTCTAGGGTATGAGTCACCTCATCCTAATACAGACATCTAAAATAAGTCAGACATTTTGTCCTTTCTCTCTATCGCCTAGAGTCAGTCTATCTTTTCATCCATTCAACTGGAGCAATTAATCCACCCTATTTTTCTTTGAAGCAATTGCAAAATATGTCCTGGACCAGCAGCTGCTCAATCTCAGGTGTCACTAACTGTGTTTTAGGTGAGAAATATTCAGAATTCCCAATACCTTCATGACTTACCCTGTGCAGTGTTTATAAGCCTTTGTGACCCAGGAATGGGGAAGGTTTTTCACGCCTCCAGTCCCTGGAGCCCTGGGCATGTCTCCGTGGTAAATATGCCACTGTGGCTGAAAAAGAACATCTAGTACAGTGTCCATCTCTAAAATTATTCATTTTAGAAAATGTTAACCTGACTGCTTTCACCAAGTTCATGTAGCTGGGGGCTCCTTGGCATTTTTGCAGTTCTGGCACTATGCATATTTTGTCTCCCTCACATCTACAAGTGTATTCCGAAATGTGATCAGTTGCAGTTCATTTTACGATTGAGATTTTGTTACCTCTCTCAGCCGAATGAATTTGTGGTGCTCCTCAATATTATTCTAGCAAAGGGACTATTTATAAAACTAAGACATTTCTGAAATATACATGTATTTATAGATCATAGCTTCCTGGTTTGCTTTTTATGAGAAATATTCCCTCTTCCTGACAAGAACACCAAAGTCAAAGGTTTCAAAAAAATTATTTTTGACTCCATATTTTTAATGGAGGTGAACTGGAAGAACTTGCTTAGATTAACGCGCCTCTTCCACCCACTGCTTCAAATTTCTCAATGCCAAAGAAGTATTCAGCTATTTGCCTTGGTCTTTAGTCAGAAGAAAAAGTGGATGTACAGATCTATGTCTATCTGGGCAAAGTTTTTGAATGCTTCAGTAGCTTCTGTATACAGAGACTGCTAACAAGAGACTAAGAGGGACCAGAGAATAAAGCAGCTGAGCAAGCATCTGTGCAGCAGTAAACTAATCTGGGCTATAAACAAGCAAAGTTGCTCCTCACTTCTGTGATACTCTTTCAAAAGGTAGGTCAGAAACTGGAGTCATTCAGGAATGGGGCATGGAATTCACCATGGTGAAATTTTCAGGTGAGGACAAACTGCAGCATCTGAGCCTCTTCATTTTGGAGACAGAACAGGGGAACACCATGCTGGAGCTGTACAAAGCTACTTACAGAAAGATAAAATAAAAAACAGCAACTTTGAGGGTGCAGTGCCACATGCTCAGTTTAGCAAGTGCAAGCTGCATCCAGCTCTTTGAATGTTTTCAGTTTTCAGTCTGCCCTAGATCTGTCCACACTGCCCCTGGTGCAGATGCTGCTGTGCATCAGTCACTGTGAGCCCCTGTGGCAGGCCAGTCCCTGCAGCTGTGATCTCAGAGCACCCATCCAATATTTCTTCAGCTGCTCAGTGCAGCTTTGCAGCCCTCCCTGAAGTTTCTGGTACTGTGACTAGACTGCTTTGGGCAGCTGAGTTAACTGTCATAAACTGTTCTCAGGAATGCATTTGTTTGACTGCATTTACAGTAATAATCCCAGCATAGGCACACCTACCGTTGGTAATTACATGATATTGATTTTTGCTGGGAACCTTAGCATGTTCAGCACAGATTTAGCAGCTTTTTGTTACTGTGTTTTGTTCTGCTTTCTCGCTGTTTTGGCTCCATATTTTACCTCCTGCAGACTGCTGAAACCACACACTGGAGGCAGAATTACTCATTTCTTCTCATGATGCTTAATGTTTCTGGATCTGTTAATGATTTGCATTTCTGTTACACTGCCACCTAATGAGCAGGGCTCTGTTTTCCAAATAGGGAGCTGAGACACAGCTATTAGAGTAAAATATATTTTCCTAAAATTTGAATACCCAATTAAAGAGACTTTAAACCATTTTTTTTTTTCAGAGCATTATATGACACATTTTAATTCAAGTAGCAGCCCTGAGTATTCAGTGTTTTGATAGGTCAGACCCCAGGGTCTCAACTCAGATATCACAGAAAACAAGGGATGTACCACTTTTTGACCACGTATGAAAGTCTCATCAGATATCTCACCTGGTCTTGCAGAGAGGAGCACAGTGACAGAGGCAGGGATTGAAGCTGTTCCCCTACAGGGGCACTCAACCACACCAAAATCTTTTTTTTTCTCTGTCAGGCTCCTGCAGCTTCAGACACCTTTTTTAGTAAACAGTGAGAGGTCCTACAAGCTGCTGTCTCCTCTCCATATCCCAGATGTACCCCTAAAGAGGTTTAATTCCAGTTTCTCCCTGACATGACTTTCTCCTCCTTTCTCCCACTCCCAACCTCAGTGTTCCCCCTCTGATATCTCCCATCTCTGTCTCTGCCCGGGCTGTCCTGGAGCTGCAAGGGAGTGGATGCCTCAGTTGCTCCACAAGGAAGGAGACCTGGAGACCTGGACATCTGATGGCACAGAGCAACCATCAGGGGTGAATATTTAAAAGAGAGGGACCAGTTAAGCCCATAGGCTTTTACTTAAGTTGGAAAGAGTAGAAATTCCTCAGATGGAAGATGTTGCCATATATGCACAGATTTCCCCACAGTGACAATAGGTACATTTCCGATAGAAAGCCCACAGGTCCTAAGACCCTGAGCCAGAGGGTGCAGGCTTTGTCTCCCTCTGAAAATGAGATTATGGGGCGTTTCTTAACACTGAAAACTAGCTGCTACTTTTTGTTCTTCTTTTTCTTCTTTTTTTTTCCCCTCTTTTTTTCCCCCCCCCTTTTTTTTTTTTTCCCTCCAATTGTTTTCTTCATTCTCAGAAATGGCTAATCTGCTTTACCTGTAACATTCCCAAATAAATAAATAAATAAATAAATAAATAAATAAATAATCAGCTCACAGCAGGCATGTAGCACTGGGATTTTCAGCCTGAAGCACTCATGTCAGACAAAGTTAGAAGCAACTGAGTCTCATAACAGCAAAATCTGAGCAAACTTAATAATAGGACTCTGTACCATTTCTGCGTATTATAATGAATGATCCAAGGAAGGTAACTCAAAGGACTCTCATTTGCCCTTTCTCAGAAGACAGGAACAAGACAGCATTAAATAAAATGAAAAGGCTGAAGGGAAATATTCCTCATACAGCACAACAGCACGCAGCACATGAAACGCACTGTCACAGGATAATGCTAAGAACAAGAATTTAGTAATTCACAGAAGAGTCAGATACATATAATGAGAACTTCCACAACCACATTTGATAGGACACATTTATAAAGGGTATTTTACTTCATGCTTGAGGACATATGCCAAGTGCTAACTGCCTGAAGAAGAACCTTTCCTTACAGACTCGTTGGCCACTGTCCGTATCAGATCTGCTCTTCCAAAGCATCCAACATTATTACTGAATATAAGTTGACTACATTCAGACCTACCAGTCCATTTTTATGCCTACTTAAATGGTCCATTTGTCAGATCTAAAAAGGTGATTCCAAGGACCATGATGAGAACTCCTGTTCTTTCAGCTCTGTCTTTCTCCCCTATTTTTGCACAATCTTCTTGTTTTTGTCAGACACTGTTGTTCTTGTTGTTTTTTTGTTTTTTTGTTTGTTTGTTTTAATTTGCACACAATTTAAATGGAGTTGACTTGCTCTGTTTAAAGGATAAAACATTTAAATGTTTGCAACTTTAGGTCCCTTCATGAATGAAATAATTACAGCTTTAATATCAACATTTAGTGTTCCCAAAATAAATTGAAAATACAGTTTTTTGTTTTTGTTTTTGTTTTTTAATATAACCTATTTTCTTGATCAGTATCTCAGCAATGGTTTTAAACTGTAACATATGTCCTCTCCTGCAGGCAGGGTATGGTATTCATTTCAAAGGAAGAAAGTCACAATCACCTTTCACAGAGAACATCTAAACACAGCACACTCTTTAATTGACATCTTACCACCAGATATTTTCTGCTACTTATCTAAAATACTGCTGAATGCTGTCATCAGTGGCACAGATGCCTAGTAATAAAACAAACACACTTATCTCCCCTAGAAGCGCTTTACCCTGCCTACCCTGATATGATAAAAATGTATGGGCATTGTATTTAGAATTTATTCTTTAGCTATGTGGTTCATTGTATCTGTGTAATAACGTTCCTTCTATAAGCAGAATACGTTGCCTTTGAACCATAATAGCCTAACACACACTAGCTGTGAGTTTGAGTTTAAATCACTTACCTTTATCAAGTTGTGTCATTTACATTTGTGCATATACTTTCCTTTATCTGGTAAACCTCTAGCTCCAGCTAACAGTGGCTGCTGTTAGTCTTGTTCTTTAGAAAACAAACAAACAAAAAGCAGTTGGCATGTGTGTTAGCTTAAATTAGTCTTGATTCAGCAATTCCAGCTGGGTTAGAAGTATTCTGAATAATGAGTTTCTCTCATTTGAATATCTCAGTGTCCTGGTGGGCTTTTAAAATTAATACTTGTTTACAACCCACATTAGATATAAATCATATCACAGAATCATAGAGCCATGGAATCATCAAATCATGCAACATCCAGAGTTGGAAGGGACCCAAAATGATCATTGAGTCCAACTCCTGGGTCACCAAAGGACCACCCCAAAATCAAACCCAGTGTCTGGAAATGTAGTCCAAATGCTTCTTGAACTCCAGAAGGCTCAGTGCTATGACCACTGCCTTAGGAAACCTGAAAGTCCCAGTTGTGTCCACTGAGCTATGCCACCTTTGTGTTTACACATACAATTTACCACAGGACCACTCAGGCCTGGTCGTACAAGCCTTCCATGCAGGAGGCACAGACTCCACAAGCTTCTGAAATGCAGCTGTCTCAGGCAGGAACACAGCACTTTCTCCACACTACATGGCAAGCCTTACTACACTCACAGCCAGAAAGCGAAGACCACCAGATTCCACCAAAACTGCAGGGGCACTATTCATAACAAGCACAGAAAAAAATAGGATCAAGACACAGAGCCAACGTACACACTTCTGTTAAAAGATCAGTACTTGCCTCTAGCACTCAGTGCTTAGAAACCCAGAATAACACCATGTCCCCCAAATAAACTGTAATGCAAAGCTTGTTCTAAACCGGAGACACAAAACAAACAAATAGGAGACAATAGGAGACAATGAGGAGAGCAGAGCGACAAAGGCTGAATACTGAAGAGCTTTAAAATTACCTGTATTTCAACTGTACTATCAGATAACCCTAAATGACAATTGTTATGGCTGCAAAATAAGCACCAGTGTGTGTGGGTTGGGGGAAATTTTTGTGAGGGAAACAAATTGCTCTTAAAAAAGCTCTTCTACATAACATAACTGCAGAATTCCTTAATGGCTCTTAAAATACTTACGTGTAGCTGTATTCCCAATCTGATGTCTGTGAAACTTTATACAAAGAAGCAGCATGGGAATATCTCGCACTTGTGCTGTGCATCACATTCATTACTCGGACTCCATGGGAAACACTTCTTTAAGGAACCAAAAATGCCCAACTTCTAGCTGTCTTTTGTGAACATGTTGACATAACAAGGTAAAGCTGAACTATTTTTTTTCAGGTAAAATTGAGAATTCATGGCATGCACTGGAAAAAAATGTTTCTACAGCGAACTTTTGGCAATCAAAAGCCAGCATAAAAAAGCTATTGTATTTTTTTGTGGTGGTGGTGTTTGTTTGCTTTTTGTTGTTGTTGTTGTTGTTGTATTTGTTTTGTTTTCTCCCATTTGTTTTAAAAGGAAGTTTGAACCTTTTAATAGAGAAGCGCATGGTCATTTTTTATCAGTTTTTTCCAGAAAACTGTTTATTAATGAGCTCTTGACTATAAATACACTCTGTATATAATGGAGTTTCCCCCTACCGTTTCTTGCCCACAAGTCCCAGAAGCAGACAAAATCACCTGTGGGTTACCTCTAGCAAGGGTGCAATTCTACGTTGTCTTCAAGTTTGCTAGGGCTACCATTCATTAATTTCTGTGAAGTACTGGATTTTCTTCTCTATTCTACTTTATCAGGACGTGTTTCCTCCTTAGTGCAAACAAGCTGTTAGCTGAATGGTTGGGAAGAAAAAAAAATCAGGGCTAGAAAAACCCATTTCAAAGAATGGAAAACGTTGAATGATTTATCAAATCAGAACAAGATTAGAATTGCTCCATTTGAAGTCCTGGAAAACATAATTTAGCTCCAGGGGCGCTGTGGTGGTTCCGCTTGAGTGGGCAGCCGAGCTCCACCACAGCTGCTCTCTCACTCCCCCTCCTCAAAGAGGAACGGGGAGAAAATACAATGAAAAGGGCTCAAAGGTTGAGATAAGGACAAGGAGATCATGCAGTAATTATTGTAACAGGCAAAACAGACTCGGCATAGGGAGACAGTAGGATTTATTGCTTATTACCAACAAGCTAGAGAAGTGAGAAACAAAGGAAAGTAACCAAAAGCACCTTCCCCCCCCCCCATCCACCCTCTTCTACCTCCTCCCCCTGAGCGGCGCAGGGGAATGGAGGTTATGGTCAGTCTACAGCTTCTTCTTCTCCTTCTCGGTCACTCTCGTCCCCTGTGCTGTGGGGTCCCACCCACGGGATGCAGTCCTTGATGAACTGATCCGGCGTGGGCTTCCCATAGGCAGCAGCTCTTCCAGAACTGCTCCAGACATGGGTCCGTACCACGGGGTCCATCCCTCAGGAGAAAACTGCTCCAACCTGGCTCCCCTACGGGCAGCAGCTCCTGCCAGGTCACCTGCTCCTGCGTGGTCTCCTCTCCACAGGCTACAGGTCCGGCCCGGAATCTGCTCCAGCAGGGGTCTTCCACAGGCGGCAGCCTCCATCAGTGCAGGGCCACCTGCTCCACCGTGGTCTCCTCCACGGGCTGCAGCGTGGAACCCTGCTCCACCGTGGTACTCCATGGGCTGCAGGGGGACATCCTGCTTCACCATGGTCCTCACCACAGGCCGCAGGGGACTTCTGCTCCGGCACCTGGAGCACCTCTCCCCCTCCTTCTGCACTGACCTTGGTGCCTGCAAGGCTGTTTTCTCACTCCTCTACTCTCCCAGCTGCTGTGTGGCGCAGCGTTTTTTTCCCTGTCTTAAATATGCTCTCACAGAGGCGCAAAACAACATCGCTTATTGGCTCAACTCTGGAAAACAATGGGGCCCTTCCCAAACATGGGGCAGCTTCTAGATCCTTCTCACAGATGCCACCCCTATGGCCCCCTGCTACCAAAACTTTGCCACGTAAACCCACTACAGACACCCGAGTGAGTATCAATAAAAGCACTATGATATGATTTCACACTTCATGTTAATGCATTACTATTCTTGCTGCAGCTAAGCTCGAGAGAGAAAAGTATTACCAGCACATACTAACAAATATCTAACTCTGATAAGTTGTGCACTGAATGCACTAGTCTTAGAAAAATAAAGCATCTAGAACCTGGGAAACCAACATGCTCCCTGAAAGACATCCACCCAAGGTCCACACACCATCTGGGCAAGTGGAAAGGCCTGTTTTCCTAACTAGAGCTGCATGTTGCCACAGTCCTTCCTCTGGTAGAGCATGGGCTCTGATTTTGCTGGTGGGACAGGAGCTCTTGCACCATTTCAGGAAGAAGCTGTCATGTTCATTAGTTGCTCTTTTGCTGCAAGTGGCATCCCTCCAGTTTTCAAGTACATGGTTTTGAAGTACTAACATGAAAATTCTTGAAACAAAACTTATGTACAGTGTAAGCCTAATGTCAGTAGCTCAGCTTGGGCTGACTTCAGCATATCTCCTTCCAGGAAGAGACACAAGTCACTATAGGGCACAACTATGTGGAGGTACAAAACTAGGTCTCTGTAATTTTGGGATGAAAGTAAAGACACAGATGTAGACACACAGGAATATATATATATATATATATATATTCATGTATATTAGATCTAGTTTTAGATACACCTGACTTTTATGCAGGATATTGATTAGTAGTTGATATAATTATAGCAGTTCATCTCTTTGTCATAACCTCTGCTTTCCCAATGTCTAGTGGCGAAGTTTTCCTCTTCTGGACCAGAAGTTTCATGCCACTCATGACTTTGACAGGACATCCAAACAGGCTGTAACAAGCAGAAACAGTGAGTGCAGTGTCTGTGCGCATGCTGTAGTCCCCAGTGCAGTCCCCTGAGCACCTGGAAATGAAGAATCAGCTAGTGACAGCACTGAAGCTCTAGGGCAATATTTAAAACCTCACACACTAATAATTTAAAGGGAAAGTATTGAGGTGCTCAAGGAAAAAAAAAAAATCTTGTTAAGATTATAGGGTCATTAAAGGTCATCAGATTTCTTTCTTTTTTTCTCTCTCTCTCTTTTTTTTTTTTTTTTTTTTTTTTTTCCTGCACTGAATAATCGGTGTAGTAATTCAATTCACTGAAGCAAAGCTAAATACATGCAACAAGGATGCTGGGACTACTCAGAGCTTCTGCAGGTCTATGTGAGCACCAGAAGCATGTGTACTGCTTAATAGGTAAGAGAAAAGGTGTCAGATGGAAGCAGCTAGAAATGCAGATAAACTGTGGGAGGGCTGGGCATTCTGATCATTTGCTACTTCATATTGCCAGATCTCACCCTCATGTCTAAATTGTTTGATATTTTCTTTAATTTGTGGTAAAGTGGATGATATTAAAAAAATGTTAATTTTAGTGACTTTTAATTTCTGGTTCTAAGTAGATGATCTATAATATCTGAAAGGAAAAAGATATGGAATGAACTTAAACTGCTAATAACTGCCCAATAGAAGAACAAGATCTTTTCAATATATTTGGTATGAAAAAAAAATAAATCAAGAATATTTAGCAGACAATGGGACTGAACAGGTTATTCCATATATATGAGAAGTACCTCTGGCTGCTGCCAGTTTTATATGTGTACATTGGTGTATGCACATGTGTGCTCATATATTACATACTTGCATGTTTGAACATATATTTATTTATATCTATATATTTATGAGTATGTTTATATCTAGATACATAAGGTGTATGAAATCACTGGAGAAGCCAGATGTTTAATTTTATAAGTGGGAAACATTCTGTGTGTGAAAACCTCAATTTTCTTTCTAATCTATCAAGAACGCCAGTCAAGGATAATTATCTGATGTCAAAGTGATACCGGTGGGAAGCAGAAGTGAGAATTTTCCTCTTCAATTGCAAAACCATGCAGAATATTGAGTATGTATCCATTTTTTCCCAAGGTGCGAAACTGGCTGAAGAGGTTCTCAGCCCATTTAGCTCCATTACTATAGAGTAATTTGCTGTCCTTTCAATTAAGACAGTCCACGTCTGTGAGTCTGCAGTGTGAATTATACAAGTGAAATCAATCTAGCTAAAAATAACACACATCCAGTGTAATTTTTGTACAGATATTATTAACCCAAATTATTCCAGAGTTCTGGCCTGTACTAGAACATGGAGTTGAAGTGAGAGGCAGTTTTTTTGGGGCAGGAGGAAAGAGCAGGCACAGTGGGGACCACTGAAGCCAAATCTGCATCAGGTATATTCATACAGAGTTAAAATCCATAGAACTGAACCAGACACATTGAAATGTCTTTCCAAGCTCCAAGAGCATCTGGGAAGTAGCCTTGTCTTGGTGAAGAATCTGGCCATGCTTTGAGGGAAAATACTCCCAGTCTGTGCTGGCCTCTGAACAGCAAGCACTAAAACCTAAAGGCAAAATGATGTGTGGCCATCGGTGCCCATGCCACGCAGCGCTGCTGAGCTAGTGTGAGCCACCCCAGCTGCTTGCCCATAAGCATAATTTAACTTGGATTGTTCGCTGTTCACAAGTTACATTCAGGTCATATCCACTGATTTTTTCTCAGTGAATTTCTGCAGAGAGAGATGCTAGCACTGGTCCAAAAGCTGAACTTGCCACTGGGGCCAGGGTTGGCAGGAGGCAGCATCTGCATGCAGCTGAGTCAGGCAGCTGGGACCACAGTGTCTGGCAAAGCCACCTGGGGAGCAGGTCATGGGCACCTGGCCCCAGCTGAGGAATGGCACTCTTGCGTGCTCCATTGGGCAGCTTAGACGTCATTTCCCAATACATCTGTCCTGCTTGCATTCAAAATCCTGATAAAAAATCCTTCATGTAAGCATTAAGACCAAACATCTCCAGACATACCCCAGAACAACTAAGTCAGGTTCAGCAGAAAGGCTGGAATTCATCTGTGTTGTCTTACACAACAAAGTCACCATAGCTACAGCAAACTCATAAAATGCCTTTAAAAATCATCTGAATCCTTGTAAGGCCATAGGGGCTACGGTATTCCAGCCAGCACTGAGGAGTTATGGGGTGGGTGGTGTGTCTGGGGAGACACCCTCAGTCACCCCAGCACCTGGGGTTTTCTTCAGCACTAAACCTGATCTCTCTGTGGTATCAGAAATACCAGTGCCTGATACAATCTCCTTGTAACATTTTTGTCACCTTGAGGATTGTTCAGTGCTAACCCCAGACTAACTGATCTTTGCAGCAAGGAGCTGCTGTGCATGACTCAAGGAGATGTGCATGACTGAAATCACGGGGCTTTAACTCACTGGGAAATCTATGCCATTATATCACTCCTGATGAATCTGCATACTACAGCATGTCTTACTGCTACTTCTAATTTTACATGACTTGCAGCCACCCTTTTCCTGTTTGGTCAGTAATGCTTCAGGATCAGCATATCAGCTGGAGTTAATCAGCACAAAACCACTCGTAGAACTATGCTACTTTGCATCCACCATCTGGCCTAAGGCGGTTATGATGACTCTTATGTCAATAGTTATAATTTTGGTTCAGTTGCTTTCACTTATCTGTGACATACCAGCTGCTAGACACAACAGCTTTTTAAATTTTTGATTCTTACTCCATATGGTAAAGTGCCTGGGTATTTTCAGTACAGTTTGATAAGCTAAAAAAGTGCCAAGTTGTCCAGTCTTACAGATTGCCAACACTATTCTCCCCACCTGTCTAGAAGGAAAATCTTAGGCCATAATTTGCTGTGTTGGTTTGCTTTGTTTTTATTTACCTTATGCTGTATTTAACTATTCTGCTTCAGTGTGAGGTCTGTACAAGGTTGCATGGCTATATGGAGTAGGGCAGTGTGAAAATACAGGTGGATGTTTTAAGGTTTATTCAAAGAGCAAGAGATCTCTGCACTCATGCAATCTAATTCTCTTTCCCAGGTTAACTCAGCTTTGGGGTGTACAAAGGTCTTTGCCACTTCAGCTCTTTGCTGTCATTTCCATAATGAGCTGTCATCTGAATTTGTAGGTGTAATAGCTATTTTCTGCTTATTTTTACAGTTTCATTGCAATTTAAGAGATGGGGTAAAACTGACAAGTCAATCCCAAAAGAAACAGCCACAAATCATATGTGTAAAACAGTGCTAGTGTCAGCAAATACACAGGAGGATTTGAATAATGAGATAAATGAGTGAATAATAAGAGAGAGAAGGGAAATGTTTTCATTAAGGTAATTACCCTGAAAACAGTTATTGTTTGAAACAATATAAAAAATATAGTTTGCTTAGAGCTCAGTTTAAAGAAATTATTTAATTTGATGTCTTCCACTTGCTAGGCTGCAATGGTCTACACCAGGCAGAGAGCTCTCCCTAGGAAGTCTGTATCCACCCAGACTGACTGACCGCTCAGAAATGCGGCAGTTCAGGTCTCCAGATGCAGGGAGTGTCTCAGCTTGTTGCTGCCCTCTGAGGGCGGCAGAGACATCATGTGTATGAGGTGCGAGCAGGTGGGTGACCCGGTCTGCCTGGTGGCAGAGCTCAAGGAGGAGGTGGAGAGGTTGAGGGCCATCAGGGAGTGTGAGTGGGAGATAGACTGGTGGGGCAACTCCCTGCCAGGCCTGAAGGAGAGGTACCGGGGTGAGACACCCCAAATGGGGGTGGACCCCCAGCCCTGTCACAGTCAGGCAGAGGGAGGGGACCTGGGAGTGGAGGGGACCTTGACTTCAGTAAGGTCTTTGACACCATTTCCCCACAACTTTCTCCTCAAGAAACTGGCTGCTCGTGGCTTGGACTGGCATACACTTTGTTGGATTAAAAACTGGCTGGGTAGCCGGGCCCAAAGAGTCGTGGTGAATGGAGTTAAGTCCAGTTGGAGGCCAGTCACTAGTGGCATTCCCCAGGGCTCGGTACTGGGGCCAGTCCTCTTTAATATCTTCATCAATGATCTGGATGAGGGGAACAAGTGCACCCTCAGTAAGTTTGCAGATGACACCAAGTTAGGTGTGTGTGTCGATCTGCTCAAGGGTAGGAAGGTTCTGCAGGAGGATCTGGATAGGCTGCACCAATGGGCTGAGGTCAACTGCATGAAGTTCAACAAGGCCAAGTGTTGCAGGAAGCACGGCCAAAAACACGACAGACGCCAGTAGAGTCAGATCATGCTCCATTTTATTGCCCAAATAGCCTAACTTTTATAGTGAACTTAACAGGGGCGGACAGTGATTATTGGTCAAAACATTGGACAAGATTATTGGTCAAAAGCACTCAGACAAACAACTACAAGAAAACAACCCCACCTTCAAGAAAACAACCCCCTTGTGATTAGCAGTCACATAGACCTTGTCCTTGAAGCCAGCTACTGGTAAAAATATTTTTCTGAATTCCTCAATTAGGCGATGTGGGAACACCGTCATGGGAACTTCTCATAGTTGCCCTGGTAGCTTGGTTTGCTCAGCTACAGCAAGCCATAGGATTTTTGCTGTTTCAAAAAACCCCTCAACAGCCAAGTGCCAGGTCCTGCACCTGGGGTGCAATAACCCCAAGCAGAGCTACAGGCTGGGAGATGAGTGGTTGGAAAGCTGCCTGGCAGAGAAGGACCTGGGAGTACTTGTTGATAGTCAGCTGAATATGAGCCAGCAGTGTGCTCAGGTGGCCAAGCATCATGGCTTGTATCAGAAGTGGTGTGGCCAGCAGGGCTAGGGAAGTGATTGTCCCTCTGTACTTGGCTCTGGTGAGGCCGCACCTCGAGTAGTGTGTTCAGTTTTGGGCCCCTCGCTACAAGAAGGACATGGAGGTGCTTGAGAGAGTCCAGAGAAGGGAAATGAATCTGGTGAGGGGTCTGCAGAACAAGTCCTACGAGGAGCGGCTGAGGGAGGTGGGCTTGTTCAGCCTAGAAAAGAGAAGGCTCAGGGGCAACCTTATCTCACTCTACAAGTACCTTAAAGGAGGCTGTAGTGAGGTGGGGGTTGGTCTATTCTCCCACATGCCTGGTGACAGGACGGGGGGAAATGGGCTAAAGTTGCGTCAGGGATGGATTAGGTTAGATATTAGGAAGAACTTCTTTACCGAAAGGGTTGTTAGGCATTGGAATGGACTGCCCAGGGAAGTGGTTGAGTCACCATCCCTAGAGATCGTTAAAAGACATTTAGATATTGAACTTAGTGATATGGTTTAGTAGAGGACATGTTAGTGTTAGGTCAGAGGTTGGACTTGGTGATCTTGGAGGTCTCTTCCAACCTAGACAATTCTGTGATTCTGTAAAGAAATTATTTAATATGATACCTATGAGAGTTCTGCTGCTTTAAAATAAAAACAGTACCGTCTGAGTCTGTGCCCGGGGAGTTAATGACAAAAAAAGTCCTTCATCCTGGCTCTCTCTGACATTAAAAGCATTTTACATTGCTCTGCCAGTCTCAAAACTCCAAACCTGTGCCAGGATTAAGAATTAGAAATAAATGTGTACTTTTGCACATTTGGATTAAGTTCAAAAAGTATCAGAATACTGAGTACATTTTACGCAGGTTAAGGCAGCTTTACATGATGAGAATGGTGGGAAAGCTCATTAGAGCAAATGGCTATGAGGTACATCAGCTTCAGATATCCACACTCAAGCCCCAAATCCAGAACTACATTGTGCTATTCTTACCAACTCCCACTCTGGTATTTATCAGCTTTCTAACATCAGAGATAGCCCTGGGATCTGGAATCTGTACCACTGGGACAGATTCGGATGCAGCGTTTGGGACTTCCCCAGAGAGCAAAGAAAGGTGTTTTGGTACAGAATGCTTTAGCTGCAATAAACACAGTCTTGGGGTATGAAATATGACTATTAAGGGAGTTTCTTTTTCCAGATTTGTGTGGTTTTGCCTGTAAATTAAAGCAGTACAGAGGAGCTTTCCAGACTTTGAGCACTGTACATCCATAATGGCAAATTGTTAGACAGGACCTGGCTATGTTTCTGGTCCAGGCCAGCCCATACCTGACAACCCAGACCACCATTTGGGAGCTAACATGGATCAAGGCCATCTATAAGAGCTTGTAGTTTGGGTAATCCTGTTCCATTTTGGAGCATCCCTCAAGGGAGTCCAATGTTGTGGACATAGGCTGTTTCACAACAGTTTGATGCATAGGCATAGACAAAGTGAGCCTGTACAGATGGTGACTGGGTCTCCTATGCACCATATCAGCAGGTCTCCCTCTTTCTATGCCTCTGCTTGGTGTCAGTACCTCTTAAAAGCAGCCTATACAGTCACAGGTTGAAAACAAGACTCCTCCCTTAGAGCATCAGCCAGAATTTTGAAGATGTGTAAGATGTGACAGAAATACATAGACCCACACTTTCCCCTGATTACTCACTAAGGTCACACATAGGTCTTCAAAATGAATAAACAAATCAGCAGTGTTACTGTGGAAATACCTCCCAGACCCAGCTCCGTAAAATAGAAAATATGAAGTTTTAGCTCACTGTGAACAAAAACACTTCTACTAGTATCAGATTGTTGCACTGAAACAAATTTAGAAAATTACAAGCCTTTCAAATATCATGGAGGGTTAGAATGAACCTGCAAAATCTCTCTCTTTTAGCAATTATTTAAAATCCTGCTATATTACATGGGGAATGAGTAGAGCAAAAAGGTTGGACTAGATGATCTTAGAGGTCTTTTCCAACCTGAATGATTTCATGATTCTATAAAAAAAAATAAATCACAATCAATAGGAAAACCAGAAAGCAGCCTTATTTCAGCCTCTATGAGACAGAAACAAAGCCAACCACCCAGATATATTTCTAGTGAGTTGTGTTCAAGTGGCAATGATTTACTTTTGAAGTAAAGTCTTACAGTTCCAAAAATAAACCCAAATTTAAAACTGAGTTTATGTGTCATGTCATCTTCTGAATTTCAGTCATTTTTTCAGTATCCTTGCCTTCTCTGCTTGGATGGAAAAACAGTTGCAGGGTAACTTTTGCTTATTTAGATTGAAATACAACGTGCATGCAAGCTCATAAATGTCAGGCTCCCTTTTAATCACTCTTCTGCAACTCTCAGGCTAAATTCATGAATATTTCACTGCACAATATGAAGAACCACTCCTCTAGAATTGCAAACTGAAACTGGTTTTAATTCTGTTACAACCTGCTTAGACTCTACACCCTTCCAGAGATCTTCATCCAAAAGAAAAACAAACAAACAAAAAATATCAACAATATAATAAGGAGGATTCCCTGATTAGTATATGAATACATCGAAGTCTGGAAGATGTTTCCTGTTTGCTTCAGCAGAACACTGCATAAGTCTTACAATGCTTAATAGTGTTCTTATTGTATTCCAGAGACTGAATGAAAAGATTTAATGAAAAGGGTACTCTCTGGCAAATAATTCTTTGTTATATTGCATGTTATTTTATTCAATGTCTTCTGAATTTTAATCCTGCTTTAATGCTGGAACTCATCCTCATAAGAGAACCGATAAGCAGTAATGGTAGGATGCTGTACTGTGGAGTGCACACAGACCCCTGCTCTTAATTGCCATTCCAGATACTTCAGCTTGTGGCAATGCTCAGGCTAATAGATACCACTGAGAGGGAGGGAATTATAGCCAGCACGTCGAAGACCTAATGCATTTAGTCTGTTCCTGGAGGTGACTTAGTACATCCATGTAGTGTTGTACAACACTTAATTGGTCATAGAGATGTGTCTTAAATATACATAAACATTGATACATTGCGACAGGTTTGAAGAGACAGCCTGGCAGAAGACTGAGCATGTGTATTCTTGATACATTACTTAGGAAAATGTCTTTAAACATATATTTCAGGATATATCAGCATCACAACTGAGGGGATGGGATTTGCAAACTGAATATGTATGTGGTTCAGAAACTCTCCTGGACTTGACATTGAGACAATAATGAATTTCGCATCCAGTCACGCATCCTGTCTGTTGATACTCCTTTAGAGTTTCATGCTAAGGTAGTACCACATAATAATATCTAATGGGAACTCCTTTGCTAGCATTCACTAACCACCTTAATGATGGCCTCTTCAAAAAGTGGATTCAAAGGATGATTATTCATGAGATACTGACAAATGAAACCTGGCATATGCTAAGCAAGGAGGGGGTCTGAGTGAAAAGCCAGACTTATTTATGCTCAGGGTAGAGACCTCTGCCTCCTTCATGCACAAATAAGTCATTGCACCCTTGTCTCACCCTAGCACAGGCCAATAACAAAACAAAAACAAAACAAAACAAAACAAAACAAAAAACAAACCAAACCAAACAAAAAAAAAAAACAAAAACAAAAACAAAACAAAACAAAAACAAAAACAAACAAACAAAAACAAACAAACAAACAAAAACAAAACAAAACAAAACCAAAAAAAAAAAAAAAAACAGAAATCTCATAACAGTGGTAATATGGTAATATACCCAGGAGTTAGAGTGTTTTTTGGTGCAGCTGCAATACAGCAGGTGAGGGTATCAACCCAAGTCTTGCTGCAGTGGCCACAACACCAGTGCAAATGTCCTTCTGCAAAGCCCTGCAGAAAGAATGGTGGCCCCAGGCACCTGTATGCTCCTCCTGTAGACCTAAAAGCATCATTTTATTCCTTCCATTAAGACCTATTAGTTATTACAGTGACTATAAAGTAGCAAGAGAGAATCTATCCTTCCCTTTTATGTGATTTCTCTTAGAGTAGCAAAGCTTCAACAGAAACAAACATTGCAAGAAAGACGTTACTCTCTTGTAACCATAACATAAACTCTTGCTGAAGGAACAAGATATGTAATAATAATAATTAAAAAAGCCCATAGCAATATTTTTCTAAAGCAGTGAAGATGAGCATGAAAACATGAGCCAGATGATGCCTATTATGAGGGCATAGTGAAAATTTAGCTCTATTCTTACTCTACCTACTCAGAATGTCTTCTCCTAACAGAGTGGCCCCAATGGGGTCATGGCACTTCAGCACTTCAATACCAGTTTAATCACTGAAAGTCTAGGCAAAGGGTTTTCTTGGACATTTAGTAGAATTTGCTGAAATTTTTCCATAGGGGGAAAAAAAAAAGACAAAAAAAAAGTAACAATATAGTTTTGATGGGAAAATGTACAGACCAAATGTCTCCCTACTTAAGTATTTCGAAGTTCATTCTTCTTTATGCTCTCACATGTCATACACCCATCAGCCTTCTACGTATTTTCCCTGCCAGAAGTTAATGTGACACAAGTTTCCACAAAGATAAGTTCAGTCAGTCCCACTCTGCACTGAAAGGATTTGCCAGAGGAGACTAATGACTCTTTGAAAGACTCAACATTTTTTTCAGACTGTCACAATATCCATCAGTTTACTGCACTCTCACCTTTTGTGCACAAGTTTCATTGGTCTCATTTACACTTGATAGAAAGGACTGGGAAAGAAACATGTCAGAAAAGAAATTGAAATATTTAGAACATCACAGAAGAGATCACTTTTTCTTCTGCTCGGATTTATTTCCATTTTTACTGTCTTCCATCAGGAAATGAGAAAGAAACGAAGAAAACAAATTTTATTTGGTTAATACATGTTTTCTTATATATAACATTAACTAAATTCAGTGATATTGAGTTGCTGGTGAGGATATCATTAATTTTACAGGGTATTGAGACAATATTATACTAAGAATTATGTGTCTTTTCTGGCTTTGATCTGCATCTCCAGTCTACAAGGTCCTACAATGTCAAGCTATTCTATTAAAACTGTCTTTGCATCAATGTCAAAATCATATTTTCAAATAACAGTAATTGCTTATCATCAAGCACCTACCTCTTATTTGATTTGAACCACTGCAAATAAAAGTAGTAGTAAATTTACTCCTGTTGAGAAGCATTTATGGAATCATTCCATTTTCCACAAACGCGTGTAATTTCTGTAAGCAGTAGCAAATGTTTTCTCTGAGAATATTTTAACAGAGTTTTTCATTTTTCTGTCTTCAAAAGTACTTTGTTGAAAATCTGAGGCAGGTGAATAATGCCTAGAACACTCCAAAAGTTTGAAATGCAATATTGGCACCACAATGATTCATTAAATTAGATAAGAATTCATTAAGGTATTTCTAACTTTCAGGAAGCTGTCTCACTTACTATAAGTGATAAATATTGTTATGAAAATAATTGAAAACCAAATCACTGCTTTTATTCCTCAAAACATTCACAAATCACTCACAGTAATGAGTCAAGATTAAATACACATCTAATGCATCTGAAGTGTCTCAAGTTTAGGCATGAAATACCTGTCCTTCCTGCCTGCTGCCAGAGGCTTTGTCTGGAGTGGGATTTCCATCCTCACTAAGCTGTCCTTGTCCAGCCCTATAGCATACTGTAAAAGGTTGGATTAAAGCAGTGCGATTTCCATCTGAGCAAATTCAGTGTGCATTCCCTCTTCTGTTAAAAAGTGTGCTGCTTGGGGATCTGACTTACAGTGACATTTGGATCACCGCTGATGGCCAAAACCTTAGCAATAGGCATGATTTACAAGGTAAACCTGGGATATAAAATTCACAGCTCTGCTGGTGATCAACATCCTGGTTCCAGCAGGGGTGCTGCTTCTGTGGCATGGCACAGATTCCTGCACTGCAATCATGCAAAGCAATTGAACCCCTAAAGGCATGGATTGCCAATCTCCCTTTCCATCCTGCAGTACATATCTTTACTATTCCATTTCCCCACTGCACTCTCACCCACTCCACAGGAAAGAGATGCCCTTCTCTCTCAGATCATCCAGCAAAAAGCACGGTCAACCCTAGCTCAGCACAATGACTCTCCACCTATCCTGAGTGTTCAGTTTGGAGGACATCCTTCAGACAAGGATGTTTTGCATACATTGTATTCTGATAAAGGATACACTAAAACTTTTATATAGGGAATTAAAGACCTGTCACAGGTTGAAGCATATAAACAAATTATTTTTACATTTTTGGTTATGATGCTTTGTTTTTGGCCATGATACGGTTTTCTCACTGAAGACAATTTCTTACTTTGTGAGCTGAAGGTCCTGAAAGGATTAAAATCCATAGATTTTCCCTTTCTTACTTTTCTTCGGAGGCTGGGAAAAACATCGTGTAAAGCAGATGGTAAATGCAAAGGTAAAGCTTAGACAAGGTCAAAAACACTTTGGAACTGATCAGTGGCTGTAAATATCTCCAGTTTTACTGCAAGTAGGCAAATAAATTTTATGTTTTGACTCAGAACAATAAAATATTTTAAGTGTATTTCCAGACAGTCTTTCCCTGCAGCTGCCAGAGGCTTGGGGCAAAATACTGCCCTTCACCTCCAGCCTTGTCCATGCACAGCCCTAGGGCACCTGGCTGATTATTGCTGTTCACCTCCCGAAACAACAATTCATGTTTGGTAGGAGTCTGTTTGTCTATTCACTGCTTTTACTGTATCATTGTACCTTGTTTTTTTCTGTCCTATTTAGCCATCTCATCATCACAAATACCCCTTGAGAGATTTTTTTTTCTTTTTTTTTCTTTTTTTTTCTTTTTTTTTTTTTTTCTTTTCTGTCCATACAGTTACCCTCTCCTATTGTAGATGCATCCATTGGGAAGCCCAGAATAGCTGTGTTTTGGGAAGCCCAGAATAGCCATGTTTTGTTGCTCACTGACCCTTTGACATTGTTAGCAGCGTATCTGCCCACCTTACCTCTGAGTTTAGAAACAGGGCTTATTAGTTTAGTTTGGAGCATTTCTTGGCATTTCCTTTCTTCATCAGCAAGGATGGATAACCTTCTGGCAGGTTAAAACACTTCTGCTGTACCATGTTGAACAGGCTCATAAAGAGATATCAAAGAATTGAAATAATGCAGAGGTGAGACAATCCATACAAAAACTATATGATCTTGATCCTAACTGTTTTAAATATGCCACCCATCTGCCTTACCCCATACCAGAAAAACATCCAACATCTTTCACATTTCTTTCATAGCCGTGGGAGTGCATTACTGAATGAAAATCATCCATTTCCAAGAACAAAGTCATAGGATGTCTGGTGGGTTGGTTAAGAATAAATAATTAGGTGGTAAAAGAATATTAAGAAGGGGACACTTGCCTCAAAACCAGATAATACAGCTGTGAGTGGTCTGGTGAGGTGGAAGCAAACAAATGGGGTTTGTTGTAGGTGTTCATCTGGTTGGGAAGCCAGCTGAGATTATAACAGCCAGTTATACTGAACTGAAACCAAAGCTTCAGCAGAGCCTTGATTTTGCAGTGGCACCAAAGCTTATCAAAAGATGTTGATTGATAGAATGGATATGCCCTCCAGCCATTGGAACATTACCTATTTAACTGGAAAAGGAAAAAGGAAAGATTAGCTGTAGCAGCAAAATTCGCTGTGGTAAATTCTGTAGAGTCAGTGTGAGCAATTCATCTGAGACTGGAAACACTCAAATAACTGTGTAATGGTGAGCTTCCTACCAAGACTATAAAGAGTATTCTAGAAAAGAGTAGCAAAGTCTGTATCAATTAAAAATGCACTGTATATGTTGGCCAAAACAAACAAACAAACAAACTGACACGCTCCAGTAATTTAGCTTCAGAAATATTGAAGAGATTACAACATTGCAGATGAATCTGACTCAAAAACTATGGCTACAGAATTATGTGATTGTTGTTCAAAGCAATGACAGAAGGACAATGAAAGATGGTAACTGCAGGGATGAAACCAACAGTGAGTTTCTGGCAGTACCTACAGGGAGTTCAGCCTGAAAAATGCTGCTAACTAAAAGAGTGCTTTGTCAGAGTGACTGACTCCATGTGTCATTGTTATTAAAGAAGGACTGTAGGGAAAACAATTAAGACAATAAATGATATAAAGAAGAAAACTGTCATCATGGATTTTTCTATCTGAAATAGTTACAGCAGTAAAGAAGATCTATCTGACTGTAACTGCAACTAAATTATTATTTTTTTTTAATGCATGAGTATGTTGGAGGTTTTTTATAACTATACAGTTGTTTAGACTTCAAGCAACTCAGCAATCATCTCAGAAGTTCAAAGCCAGACATCCCATAGCTTACCTCTTAAATGTATAAAACAGACACAAATCTAATCTTAATTTTCAATAATTATTAATTTATTAGCTAGGTAAAAGAAACTAATCATAGGGAATATCCATCTCTTGCTGTTTGCTTCTGTTGTTGTTGTCTATATATCTTAGGAAAATTTGAGATCTGTTGTATTTTTTTTCAGTTCCTATGCTTTTCTCTAAAGGCCATATTCTGGAATTTCTACTTTCATTGTTCTTATTTTATTTGTGTTCTGTTGTATCTTTAGATTCAAAACCTCATTGTAATAGGTATCTCTGATGCGATACAAGGCCAGAGCATACATACTGCAGCATCAATGCAGTAAGGAGTCAGAAGTGCTCTAGTACCCAAAGTTTTGTGTCAAGGACGTCCCTAGGAATAGAAACCTAGAGAAGCTTTTGCAAAGCAATGAATGAATAGATTTGAAAGAAGTTGGCCGTCTCATGGTGGAAGAAGATACTTTTAAAATGTGCTGTGTCAAAGTATCAAAGATGCTGAGAAAAGAAAGAAAGAAACTTGAATGAAAAGTATCACCTAATACAATGAAGCAAATGCACAGAGTGAAAAAGATTGAGCCAACCAGTGGAAAGGACACACACCAGAAAGAGGTCTACAGTGATAGTAAGTCAAATGGTTTTTTGTTTGTTTCTTTCTTTCTTTTTTGTTGCTTTGTTTTTTTAACAAAGCACTTGTTACACATCATCACTTAATGCATAACCCATGAGAAAAGATGACACGGATAAAAAGTTCCTTTGGAAAGGGCAAAAGAAACTGCAATTTTGGGCAATCGTCAAAGGGTATAATTGCTCTGTTTATACTGAATGAAGAACATTCTGCAAAGGAGCCAATTTACATAATGTGCAGGCATTTACTATGATTTATAGATCTGTTTTAGAGGCAGTGGAGTGAAAAAAAAAAAAGCTGTCATTTAAAAACCTGCTTTTTATCAGAGGAATAATTGCTGTTGGACCAGAAACTTCAAGGAACAGCCAGAGCTGGGAGACAGAAGCCCAAGGAGAAGCTGCAGAGCTCTCGGCCATGCTTTGTTGCATGGTTAGTCAAGGCACTGCACTGACACCTTTCCCCTACCGCTGTCTTGGCGATCAGGAGAAAAGAGCCTTGCAGCAGTAGTCAGAGCACACCAGGCACTGGAGACACTTTCCCCTGGTGTGGTGCAGGAGTAGGTCATGCCCTCCACCTTTATCACGAAGGAGCAGCTGCCTGCCCTGCTGCCTCCCCTGGAGATGCCTGCCTGTGTTGTAATTCATGCCTGGTATCTTGCTTGGCATCTTCCACCCTCAAACTGGGTGGGATGGGGAGGATAAGGCAATGCTGGGAAGAAAGTGGAGAGTACACTGTCACATGCCTAGTTAGATGTTGGAGCTTTTCCTACAAGTCAGAAAGCTGGAGCAGCTTTTCCTTCCATGCCCTTCTGGCATGCTTCCTGTGCATGGATTCTGCTACATGGCCTGGGAGGCAGAGCCCAGCTTACCTGTCAGTCCTCCTCATCATATTCTAATATACTCTTCCCAGGCTCATCACAGAAGACAGCTGTTTCCTGGTTCATCATTTACCTCTCATGGAGTACCAGTTACCTCCAGCACACAGTAAGAATTGGCCTAAGTTGCTGAAAGATACGGATCCTGTTTTGTATCATGAAGCAAGCTCCAGTGCAATGCTGGCTACTTCTCTGGGCCAGAGCCTTCACCCACCGCAGCACTTGCTGGTTGAGGAGGGTCTGGCCTTCTTCCAGCAGCATGCTGCTCTGAACATAATAGAGCTCTCCATGAGCTGCATTACTCAATTCTTGCAGGGATGAGTAATTGATGCTGGGTGTCTTGCTTCTGGAGCAAAGATATTTATATTTCTAGGCTTTGCTCTTGCAAAGTGACTGCTTTTCCTGGAGAGCTGCTACCACAGCACTGGTGACATTATTGCTCTCTGTGCTGAACCCTTGGTACTTTTCCTGTTTTTCAGTTTCAGAAGCCAGGACATATTCACTCTTTGCAGCTTACAAGTGGCTGTTCCCATTGGTCCTGCATTGCTTATGAGATAACATCCCTTTCAAGCAGGTCTGGTTTACAGTGATGCTCACATTCCTGCTGGGATCGAATTAGTCACGTGCTTATTTGTCTTACATCAAAATGTGGTCATCTTTTGATTTGCCCATGGACGATACTTACTACAGGCTTTTAAATGGGAACCTTCTTGCCTTATTCTGCAAGATGTTGAGCACTCCCAAATCTCACTGATCTAAATGACTAATCATAGTCCCTTGCATGACAAAGGAACCACCTTGGTCATCTGATGACAGTCACTTAGAAATGGATGAAAGTTAGAGCTGGATTGTCTTCTTTTCAAACTTAAAGTACTATTTACTTACCAGAAAAATACTGGGTTTAGGTTTCTTCAGCAGAGCACAAAGTAATTTCTGCCACACAACCACTTAGGGAAGTAAGCTGTTCATGAATTCTTTTGAGAGACATAAAAAAAACAATGAGAACATTTTGGTGAAAATTATCACAGATAATGTTTTACTGTTTGTCTTTGAAAAAGTAATGTTACGCTAAATATTCTGCCTCACGGTGTCAAGAGCTTCTGCTAACTGCAAGTTAAATGTTGATGGTGCATGTAAAATCAATACCAGATAACTTAATTGTTGACTAATATCAGTTGACATGTTCCCAAGAAAAAATATACTAAAAAGCCTGCTGCGATCTTCATCATAAGAGTTTGGTTAACAAAAAAAATAATAATAATAATAAAAGGAAAGGAAAGATTCCTTCCCCAAATCCCCTAGCTGATCTACAGGCTTTATAGCTTGTTCTCTGAAAACAGTATTCTGCAAAATTGAGGGAAGAAGAATTACACATCTGATAGAAAAGACACTTGTGTAAATCATAATTTGAACTCCCTTCATAAATATCTTAGCTTTCTAAAGATAGAAAAAAGATTTACCTCCACATGTAATCTAACTCCTAATCTCTGTCTGGTATTATAATCTCCACACTTGCCATCTGAACAAATTAAATTATTTAAATTATTTAAACTCAATAGGAACTACAAGACCATCACGTACAGGGAGCAGTATTTTGCATCATGAGTACTCTTATGGTTCTTACCTATGCAATAAGGTATTGGCCAGCCTCACTAAAGATGGTGCAGCCTGGTCCCAGGTGCAACGGTAGCCAGAGTAGAAAGAGCAATTGTCAACGTGTTATTGTGCCAGCATGAAAGGTCTTAGTGTTCCCAATCTAACCCGCTTTCGTCCTGAACATGCTTGTGTCACACACCTACTGTGGGATACACAGGCTATTTCAGAGTATCCATGGCTCAGTTATAAATCTTCATAAACTAGAACAACTGCCAGCATGGGCACAGGTGAGTTTGCCATTTCCAAGGTGAAATAATCATCTATTAAGAAGCATATTTCTTGTTTCACATGTTAACACAAATACAGTCTCATGTCATTCAGATCTACACCCTTTAAAACCTGCCCAGAGAGAACATGACTGCACCTGGCATGTAAACAAGAACAGAATCTCTCAAGGAGCTGAAGTGGAGCCACTGAAACACACAGAGGAGAGATGGCATTGAGCATAAAACCCTGCAAAGAGATGGATGATGCAATATAACAACATGGAAACCTTGACAGAACAAGAATTGTGTTAATAGCTTAAAGTGTTTTGTTTTGTTTGGTTTGGTTTGGTTTGGCTTGGTTTTTAAGGGGAATAAACTTTATTTCCAGAGTGGTTAAGAGTTTTATTTATGACTTTATAATTTTCTTCACATAATAGCGCTTCACGTATTTTTTTCTTGGAATCCCTCAGACAATAAGCACTGCTGTTCTGCACAAACATTTCTGCCAAAGATAGCATGCCAAAGATTGATAGTCATCTTGCACGGGGATGCGTTAGGTTTCAACCATCCTAATCCATCGTATTGTCTGCTTCTGTCTTCAGCAAAAGAAAAGTAAGTTGCCACGTACTTCACAGGGATTTGCTCCAATGGCCATGAAATTGCTGAATGATGACACTGATACAGACTTGCTTATCTGGTTGAGGCTGATATTTCTATGATGTCTTAATAAATATCAACAATTCCAGAATTAAACCGTTCTCCTCCCTCCTTCATCTGATAAGAACTGCATTTTTAAGGGAAGATACTTAACTTTCAGTGCAAAACCTGTTATCAATCAGACATCTACCTCTATTTATAGCCTTTGACGCCTGACCTTAAAAGGAAGCATCAACCCATTTTAGGCCCCCAAAAATAAATTAGATAAGGGACATAAATCATACCCTGAACCTTTTCCCATAGTACAGGGGTGGAGCTTGTGGCCTTAATCTAAAAATCCAAACACCTTTTCACTATTTCTAATGAAAAATGAACTTGGGTGAGGTGAGAAGAGGAATGATTTTCTGAATCCTGATACCTAACACAGAAAAGGTGGTAGTACTTCATCCCTGACAGGTATCTGCAGAGAGTTTGCCAGCATGCCAATTCCTCTTGATTAGGGCCATTTGGGCCAACTCCAGTGAAAATGTCATTGGCTTTATTGAACCAACTACAGGAACGGTAAGACCAGAGAAATTATTATTGATGGGCTGGATGGAGCAATGACTGCTGCTCTAGGGAAAGGTGCTGAGCCAAAAGTGTTAACAGAGAGCGCAAGGCTCAGGAATGGGAAGAAAATGAAAAGTCAGTGTAAGAAACATAAGGACATCCAAACGCCTCACTGTGTGGGTGCCCTGGTCCCTGGTCCTCAGAATGAAGTGGGAGCACATTTCCCACAAACAGGTGTTCCCTTGCCCATCTTCCCACTTGCTCAGTGACATGGATGTGCCATGGATGAAACAAAAATACAGAAACATCTCTATTTTCTGTAATCACACAGTGCTTTTCACTCACAACCGCTATCTTGCCTGTGCTGAAGTCAGTGTACATTTTCCTGTTGATTTCAGTAGGCCTGGGTTCTCACCAGCTATGTTTCTTCCAAACCTTGGTGATCATTGTTAATCATTTCCTGGAGGAGGCAGTGGAGAGATGCATATTTCAGAGGTGAAGAGATTAAAGATGAGTGTGAGAAAAATCTCAAATAATTTTCTTCAGACAGGATCTTCTGTGAAGCTATTTTATTTGCGATTGCAATGGTGGGCGTCCTGTCAATTAGGAGTGCATTATAGTAAACAAATCCTAACCTTTTATTCCCTATTACCTGACACTTGATCACCTCCCCTGTTTCCTCATTGGCTGAGTACTACAGGTTCACAAGCTAGTTGATGCTCCTCTGTACCATATATGTACATTTTTTTTTTTACCCTTTAATTTCTCCCTTTTCCCTTTATTTCCCCTTTCTTATGTTTTGAGAAATTGTGATCATTGTTTTACTGTTCCAACACTGCTCATCCTGTTTTTCTCGAGCTTCCACTTTATTTTGGAACAGTGAGGCCTTCTACTGTCCACTTACCTACTTAGCATTTCTCCTTCTCATGACTACACAACTACCTTGGAATACAGAAAAGTAATTTTCCACTGCGAAAACACAACTTAGTTCCTCACATGAGAAAGTCTCCTGGAAGTACTGCACCACCATCACTGCTGAGTTTGGTGACATTTAGGGGTCCTGCAACTCCTGGTGGGACCAGCATCCCTTCTCAGAGTTCAGTTGGACTGATCTGGCCCCTTAAGAACAGGTGTGTACTGAAACACAGAGCAAATTTCATACACCTCTAAATAAAAGTCTTTGAACTCCACAGACAAGTTGTGAGATGTGATTTCTCAGAGTGGAAGACTTTTCCTCATAGCTTTGCATTGCAGATTTGATTATCCTCATATTACACTGGATTAAACACTGTTAATATCCATGCTGAATGAAAGAACAGCTTGGGCAGTGAGTTGAGGCTCCTGCTGTATTAGGTCAGATAAAAAAAAAAAATAAATAAAGTGTTTCAAATTGCATTTACACACACAGACATCATTGTCAAAACAGATATTGTCATCTACCAGCTCCTTCACAGAGATTTCATAAGAATATTTTCTAGCTTTTCTGGTTCTTTACTATAAAATTAGAGTTACTTGGATAGGAAATGTATGTTATCTTTCAGTGTACAAGGAACTCACTACCTTTTAGTGTCCAGTTTAGGCAAGGTTTTCATGGTAAAGGGCTCTGATTAGACGTTGAGAGACTGCACGCATCACTCAGTCTTCTGACATTAACACAAATCCTCCATTTGTCTACTCTAAGTTTGAAAAAGTGCCACAAAGACCGTGCTGATTTTTCAGATGTAACTGAAGCTTTATGGATGAGTTAGGTGGGGTGTGTTTGAAAACTGCTTTGGATACCACCGTGGACATGGTCTCACTTTAACTGCATCATGTTTAACTCACTTGAAATGATCTGTTTGCATTAGGCATTGCAGAGAGCAGCCTGAACTAGTAATGCTGTAAAATGTCTTCTCAGTACTAGGAACTTTTCATCTAAAGAATTGAATAGTTTTTAGTTTTGGAAGGCAAAGTATTTTATTTTTTCTATTCTTTCTTTCCATAGCATTGCTCACATTAGTGTGATATCTATGTTTTGGCAAACCCTGAAGATCAGACTGGATCAGATTAAAAGTTTAACCTCACAGAAGGTGAGTGAAGGATGCTTTTGTTCTCTGTGACTTCCTGAGTTCCTAGCAAGGATTTGTAGTAAAACAGCATCACTGGTGTTGTACAGATATTGACAGTTCAAGTTCCTCTGGAAACTTTTTCTCTGTGTCAACCACCCTAGCAGAACTGTTATTTTTCTGAGAGTGGCTATTCTCCTTTCTGATTCTGAATTATTTTTCATGACATTTTCTTTAGAAAATAAATGTCTACTGAAGTTCTTATCTTTTCTGTATGATTTATTAGGTGGAATCTGAAGATACAGATGTTCTCCACATAGTCCAAAAAATGTACATAGTGCGTAAGATTTTAACTTCTTTGCCTGAAAAGCAGGAAATAAATTAGCTCCCAATGCATATCACCATATCACAAGCACTTTGGATATGTGCCAGTCAAGGTTTTCTGATGTTGATTTAATTTTAACAAAAGACACATGCAGCCATTTGGGACAATCAGCATTTACAGATGCTAATATTCTCGTGAGTGTGCAATACTGTTTTGCTTTTCTGGAGTTATCTGCACTGCTAAATGTTCCTGGTCTGGGAAGTGATTTCTGACTGGCAGGGCTCACAGGGTCTCACACCTGCTGTTCAAGCCAGCCCTGTACAGATCAGCTGGTGCATTCACACTGGCCTCCTCTAGATCCCAACATATGACCCATGTACTTTGTCATGTGTTTTCTCAGTCCAGTGTCTGAAGGTCTTTACTGCAGCCCACCTGAGTTGTATTTTTACAGTGGTACACCAAGAATATGCATGGCATGTTTTGGGATAAAAACACTGGAGAATACCTAAGGGTATCAGACTCACAGAAATAGTATTGGATGACCTTTTGGGGTTAAAGGAGGGGAACATGATGAAGCCTTACTCAAACTGATTGTTGAGAGTAGTCCTTGGTTTTGTTTGCGAGGAAACTAGTTGGTTCAGCCTTAGGATTATGCTTTATGCAGTGTGGACCATCAGTGGGCCAAGATGTGAGAATGAATTTGGAAGCTCGGACTTTTGGCTATATATACATACTTCATATCTTTATTGTTCAGTCCGCTCACCTGTGACTTTTTCAGATGTGTATGCAGTGGTACAACATCTGTTTATGATGGAAAACCTCCTTGCTCTTTCATCCACTTTCACTGCAAGGGTCAGGAATAATTTGGGAGGGAATTCAGTTAGTAGGCAGACTGCCAATGATTATACTTTGGAATGTATGTGTTATATTTGACATTTGAGTAAAAAAATGCATATTCCCTACCACCTGGGAGGCCTATGTTGTGTTAGGATGTATTAACATTGTAGCTTCTGCCCTATTACTGCTGAAAGGTGAAGCTCTTCTAAAAGTGGCATGCAGCTACTGAGCAGATCAGTTTAATTCAGCTGGAAGCAATCTGTGAACACAAATTTACTGACAGCTATTAACAGCTCTTTTGCATTTTCTAGCACTGCATATTGTATCCAAATCAACAACACAGGCAAACTAGAAGTATACTAATATGTGGATTGTGTGGTGGATGAAAATCACTCCCAATGTAAATAAATACCCTGTTTGCACGTGTCTAAGTAAAGAGATCAAAGCACCATGTCACAGCTACTGCTCCTGTTAAATGACTGTATAGCATTGTCTCTTGGTAGCAGATCCTCAAAGCATTTGCTAGAAGCTTTTGTCCCTTCTTTTATTCTAAGTTTCACTGAAATTCCAGGGTGATACATATACTTAGTAGTTGAATTCCTGTCTCTTCTGGCATTGTGGTCTGGCAGATAACAGGATTATTTCCATTAAATGAAGAAAAAGCAATAGCTATGCTTGTTGCTGTGTTGTGTCGGAAGCCACTTATTTGGGATTTCTATGAATAGGATGCTTGCTGAAGACCAATTGCTATGCTGAGGAAATAACTCCAAGCCATTTATTCCCCACCCACTTATCTGTTTGCCCAGTAAACTATTAATTTGTTTATTCGGTTAAATAAGATGGGATACTAACTTGTCAAAATTTAGAAAAGAGTGTTGAGAGCTGTCAATACATACCTGCATGCAGATACTGTTTTAAGACGATGTTGAGCTGATTTTAGCTGAGGGTATATGCATCTTTCTCAAATATCTATCCATTTGGTACGGACAATGAGGCATTACAGCCACTGTTATAGCTGTAAACTCCAGGGATCTCCCGTCTCTCTTATTTCATGTAGATAACATCCAGTGTCAGAAGCAGTGGCCAAAGAAGAGCTACATTTTAGTGGAATGAAGTAACTGAACTGAGGCCTTTGCAAATCATATCCACTGGCACAGTGTCTACAAATCTTTTGTAATCTGATTTCCCAATGAAGTTTAGGAACGTGTTTATGAATGGATTCTCCCTAAATGGAGTAGAGGTTGCACACTGTGCCTTTTTTATTCAACAAGTGTAGGGAGCTTTCTTCTGATTCAGGGCCAGATTTTCCAAGTGCACATATATTTCTGCATGTCAGTCTTGACTCTCTCTGCAGCTGCTATAAATGCATAATATGATTTGTTGTGCATTGTTATGTACATTTTTATGGTAAATCAGGACTGTAATCTGCAGAGTTCAGGGAAGTTATGCCATTAAAAAAACAGGATGAGATCAGAATTGGCTCTTTGTCTCATTGAAAGCAAAGCTGCGCTCCAAAGACAAAACATGACAAATTTCACACTTTCAGGTTCTTTTCTGATGCAGTATCTATTCTGGGGAACAAAAGCTCACCCTTGCAATTCTATTTCAAAGTCTTCACCTTCCATCTGCTTTCTTTGTAGCTAATCTAATTGCTTGTTGCAAATGATTCATTTTCCCATTTTCTCCTGTTATTAGTTCATCATAGTTTAGATACTCAGAAATACCACAAGACTGCTCTGAATATCTTTCAACCCACGTACTTGCTGAAGTTTTTTATACAAAGCACTCCTCTGAATACACTTTCTTGGCCAATTAGCCCTGCTGTCCTGTAACAGAATCCATCCTTCAGCAGACACCACAGAACCTGAAGCAAGGATGTGATCCCATGTGGTGGGGCTGCAGCAGTGGTCCTGGGGTGAGGAGATCCCTCCCAGACCCAATCACCAGCTGCCTGCTCCCAACCCAACCCCACACGGGTGCATACTGCCTCGCTGCCAGACTTTGTTTTCCTCATCCACCTTTCTCTTCCTTCTCAACACAACGATGGAAGAAGCGTACTCTGTGGGAAGATGCTGCCGGTGGAGAGGAGAGGGGAATTATTTAAGCCAGTGTTTTCCCCAAAACCCTGCATCAAGGACATACTGAATTGTGTCCCATTTCAGGGAGAGCATGCACAGACAGGTAAGATAAGATCATTTCAGCCACCACCGGTTGGCCACTCGTTGCCATGCCGTGACTACTGCACACTTTATTAAATTGACAGACTGATTCAGTAAAGGTGTGGAAGGCTTTGAATAATTTTCCAAATGGTTGTAACACCCAAATATTTGTTTCTTTTCTTTTTTTTTTTTTTTTTTTCTTTTTTTTTTTTTAAACCTCTGCTTTCTGAAGTCCTTAAATTCCAGAAAATCCCAAACCCATTGTAATTATTTTCTGTTACATTGTGATCTTTATTCATTTATGGAGCCCACTGAAACCAGAAGATCTTTAGCTCCAAATTTCTTTGACAGTTTTGCTGTCAGATGTACTCTTCTAAATTGCTATGGTTTGTGAAAGTCATCAAATGCTTCCTTCAACTGTTCATAAAATGATAAAATGGTAGTTTGTTGCAGCATACATTTAAATAAGTTATTCCAAAGCAATTCAAGAGTCTGTGCATTTTTTTTTTATTAGTTGGTTTAGCTTTTTTTCTCAAGGGACGATATCTTAGCTTTATTTATTTGAGTCTGGATCTTATTTTCCTTCAAGAGCAGAACGATGACTGTGTAGTCTACAGCAGCGACAGAGAAAGCAGAATGTGCACAGCATGCTACAGGGGCTTTTTGTTTTTCATAAGGATGACAAACTGAAAATACAAAACCAAATTTCTCATCAAGAAACTCTAAATCAAGTTTTAAATTTTGGGTTGGTTCAGACTAGAACCTTCAATTTTCCTGAACAGATCACAAATGTCTCTTTCAGAAGCAACTATAAAAAAAATATATTAAATTACATTCCATATTAGTCTTCTGTTACACGCAGCCATAATTTCTGTTCCTATTTTCTTTTATGGAGTTAGATGTATTTTCCAGGGTGGAAATGCGTTTTTTCTTCTGCATCTATTCGCATCATGAAGGATACCATAAGATTTGGATTAAAGAAGAGAATTATGATGGTTGGCTCCCTGTATTATGCTTTAACACAGTAATGTCACAAAATGGGAAAAGCAATTATTTATTCATCTGAATTGAAAAATAAATAAATAAATCCAATTTGTTGAAAAAATTAAAATACAATGTTTTTGATAAATCCAAATAACAAATCTTCAGAATTTTGATTGCATAGTCCTTATTTGGGTTGAAAAAAGGACTGAGCTATCCCAATTTTTTATGGGAATTTGGTATTTCATTCAGCGGAGTTGAATGTGAGACTAAAAACATGGCTGCTATCACAGAAATCCATATTTGTCTTACATTTCAATCCCTTTTCATTGCCTTTCTGTCTAGCTAATTAGAATATCTGATAATAGTGATAACAGATACTGATTTTCAATTTTTTTTTTCTAGTATTCTGACTTTTTAAGCATATGGCACCTCTGGCAGTCAATGCAAACTCCACTTGATGAGCAGATCTCTGAGCTCTTTCAGGTGTCACAAAGTGGTGATTACGTCAAGGATCATCTCTCTCCTCTGAGCCCAAAAATGAATATTGTCAGAACATAACCTTTATCTTAGGTTAGATTCTGATGATATTGGGGTATTCTTGACAGTGATGCATTGGTTAGCACATTGGCAGAGTACAGGGCTCGTATCCTGCCTGTCTTCATAGACAAAATATGAGTTTCCATCAGAGAATGTAAGCCTTGGGTATGTCAATGTTAATTATCACAAGAATGTCAAGAGCATCCAAACATCATTATTTAAAATTTAATTCAGGTTTTATCAGCTTTTCAATCTATAGCTAATGAATAAGAAGACAGCTGTAGGTGATAGGCTTCACAAAGCATTTAGATACTTAACTCCCAGTGATCACAGTGGGATTTATATTCTTAAATGTTTTTGAGGATCGGGGCCAATTCTGCTTATATGTCTTTATGATCAGCCTTCAGATGACTTCTGGAGGTTTGGACAATAATCTCCAGGGTTTTGATCACACACAGCTCTGCATGGGGCAATGTAAATATTTACATTAGAAAACACTAAAAACTAAAGATTGCTAGCCAGTGCTTCATTAGCGGCCAATTTTCTGCTGTATTGCAAATAAGTATGTCCCAGAAACCTCAAACACTGTCATGTGATAACTGTTGGCAAGCGCAGATTAAGGCATTCCATGCCATGCGGAGCAGTTCCCATTCCTTAATGCAATTAGTGCTATCATTTGTAAGGGGCAGGAAACCCAGACAGGAAAATGAATGACTCATTCCCTACTTATTCCTTCATCGTTGCTTCCTTGTTGTTTGCCTGTAGGTCTGTGTGCATTGAGCTAATGTTTTCAGAGTATTAATCACAGTGATTTCAAGGTTGCTTTTCTTACTGGAAACAGGTTGGTTAGATCCCATCAAATATGGGTATAATTACTCAAAGTCATTTATTCCCATGAGTATTATATTGTCTTTCTTGTCATTTATTGTCCAGCCACATGACCCAAACACCATATTTTCTGTTAGTCTTAGCAATCAGTTTGCCTTGTTACTGCTTTGAAGAACTCAAGACCATCAACAGACTTTGGCTCCTTACAGATCACTCCCTTTTCTGGAATATTTCTGAATATTTTGGGCCACGAAGAGAGCAGGAAAGCTTTCCAGAGTGCTCTGGATATCTTTCTTCTTGGAGAAGAGTGACTCATTTCTACACTTGTTTTCCTATTTTGTAGGTGTTATTGAACTATAACTTCCTGAAAGCTTTCACAGAGTCCAAGCTCACATGTACCATCTCTTTACCCTTAGATACAGCTTCCTTGCCTGTTAACTTAAACATTATTAGGTTCATGAATTATGACTTCCCCTTATGAATGCTAATGTTGAGCTTTTCCCAAGGCCTTACATTTCTCCACATCGCTACTGATTATTTTTTTGTATACTGACATCTAAAATGACATCATCAAAAGCAAAGTGTCTGTCCTGTGGCACCCCACTTCTCTCTGCACGTTCTGGATATCAGTATGACAACTGCATCATCTTTCTATATCAGGTTTACATGGCAAGGTTTTGGTAGCAGGGGGCTTCAGGGGTAGTTTCTGTGAGAAGAGCCCAGCAGCTGACCCATGTAAGAAAAGGGCCAGTTTCAGGTGGCTCCAAAGGGACCTGACACTGCCCTGACCTGAGCCAATGAGTGAAGTTTGCACCTCTGGGAGAGCAGATTTAAAAAAGGGGAAAAATAAACTGCTGCACAACAGCAGCTGGGAGAGTAAGGAGAGAGAAGCAGCCCTGCAGCCCCCAGGTCAGAGCAGCAGGAGGGCAGGAGGTGCTCCAGGCAGGCAGCAGCAGTTCCCCTGCAGCCTGTGGAGAGGCCCCTGGTGGAGCAGGCTGTCCCCCTGCAGCCCATGGGTCCCACATGGAGCAGATCTCCACGCTGCAGCCCCCCCATGGGTGGAGGAGCCCACGCAGGAGCAGGTGGATGTGGCCTGGAGGAGGCTGCGGCCCATGGAGAGCCCCCGCAGGAGCAGGCCCCAGGCCGGAGCTGCAGCCCGTGGAGAGGAGCCCACGCAGGAGCAGGGGGTCTGGGGGGAGTTGCCGCCCACCTGTGGGGACCCATGCTGGAGCAGTTTCCTCCTGGGGGATGGACCCCGTGGGACAGAGCCGTGTGGGAGCAGTGCTTGAAGAGCTGCTGCCTGTGGGCAGCCCCCGCAGGCTCAGTTTGTGTAGGACGGCATCCCGTGGGAGGGACCCCACAGGGAGCAGGGGCAGGAGTGGCAGAGATGAAGTGTCAGGGACTGACCGCAGCCCCCATTCCTTTTCCCCTGCACTGCTTGGAGGAAAGGAAGTAGAAGTGGATGGATGAGGGAGTGGAAGGTGTTTTTAGTTTTTCTTTGTTTTTCACTTCTCTAGATAGTTATTAATTGTTAATAAATGTCTTTAATCTCCCTAATCTGAGTCTGTTTTGCAGATTATAATTGCTGAGTGATCTCCCTGTCCTTATCTCAACCCTTGATCCCTTTTCATCATATTTTCTCCCTCTTTCCTTTGAGGAGGGGGAATGAGAGAGTGGTTGTGATGGAGCTCAGCTGCCCAGCTGAGCAAAACCACCACACTTTCTTTCTGCTACCCCTTGTCAGGTTCAACATGGCGTATTCTACAGCACTAAAAATGCCATTACATAAAAAGAGTAAAGCCATTTCTTTGCACAAAAGCATGTGCTGCCATATTTGTAGGAGGTGTTTTAAGAGACTAGACTACACTGGTAGGTGGTTTTGCTTCCCAGAAAACAAACAAACAAATAAAAAGCATTCTGCCTTTGTTCCTCAGGCACACTAACCTGTGCTTTCATATTTTAAGTTAGCTCAAGTTGAACAGTAACGATGGAGACTGTCAAACAGATGCTTTGTTGATATTCAAAGACATTAAGATGGATCCTGCAAATGGGTGGTGAGGAAAGGGAGCACAGACCACCAAATTAAACCCAGAGTTTAATTGAGACAAGAGGAGAAGGTCTGCCCTGCATCTGCCTCTTCCTCTCATTGCTGTAGGATTATCCCCCAAATAAGGGCAGCCATCAGCACAGCTCAGTGCAGCAGAGCACTTTGCTGGCAGATCATTTTTCCATTGCTTTTCATCCGCCAGCAGAGTAGTGATTTCCTTTCAGTCATTTCTTTGTCCCTGGTGTGTTTTTTGTTGTTGTTGTTGTTGTTGTTTGTTTGTTTGTTTGTTTGTTTGTTTTTCCCCTTGGTATGCTTCCCAAACACCTTCTAACACTGCCCAACCTTCTAACCTGGGTTTATTTGTGACCTTGTTGAAGACTTTCTGTGTCCTCTATGGTTTCTATCTGCTCCTTTCCAGATTCTGTCTCCTGCAGACACAATGATTGCAGGGAAGAGCTCTCTCTAATTACCCACTTGTGTGGTTTCTTGCTACCCAGGATCAGAAGACAGATATTAGGGTTGCTGCCTTATATCTGGAGGAAGTTAGCCCTGTGACTGACACCCAGCCCAGCTCTCCAGGTCCTTTTGCTTTGCAGAGAATATATATACCACTGGGAGTCATGCCATGAAGCAGAGAGAGCCACGTCCACGTGCTACCACCCTCTCACAAAGGGACGTGCCGGTGTACGTGCAGAAGACAGAAAACCACTCTACTGGGCTCTGGAGAAACAGCAGGAGCATGCCTGCCCCTCCACTTTGCAGTACTGCTCGTCCCGCACCGTGAAGTACCCATTTGCCTGTGCCCCACTCCATCTCTAGAGTGAGCTGATTCATCCTTTAGCTTAATGCAAAGCAAATAAGCAAGCCAGAACACTTCTCAGCAAAAAATGCATCTCACCCATGTCCTCTAGTGGCCATATTCTCAAACAAAACTCCTACCCTCAGCGTTTCTGTAAGGCTGTATGGGTTTGAGGTTTTTGTTTTGTTTTGTTTGTAGTGGTGGTGTTTCCCTTCTTTGTTTGTTTGTTTGTTTTTGTTTTCCTCTTCTCTATGGGAAGCTGCTGTGCCACACACCACGAAGTGGAGGTCTGACCCCAGAGGTACAAGGTGGATCCTGAGATTCATACAGGGCTCAACCCAGAGCATCTGGGGGGTCTGCTCCCTGCTGTCACAACTGCAGCTGTCCTCTGTTTTAACTTAGGAGGCAAATTAGAGCCTTTGTCTGAAATCTCCTCTCCTTCTCATGAGAGAGAAGATAATAGAAAGCAAATCAGATAGTAGATGTCGAGAAAAACAATTTGTTCAGAGTTATTGTTATCGAATGCCTCTGTGTTATGTGATTTGTTTTCTGAAACATCCCTCAGGTACAGTATGAAGATGGTAAATGGTAATATTACATTGCTGTGTGTCCCCAGTGCATTTCTTCATGATTTTTGCCAGCTAACTTTGAAATCCCTTTTTAAGAAAGAAAAAAAATAAAAAAAAAAAAGTTTAAACAACCTTGTTGACAACAAATTTTACTTTACTTTTTTTTTTTTTTCTCTCTTAAAATAAGTAATTGACACTGTGGTGTTTCATTTGTTCCCATCTTCCAGAGTATTACCTTTATTATTAATAATAACAATATTGCCATCTTTTTCTGTCTTTCTGTTAGCTGGGGAATTGTTCTCTCCCATGGCAACTAAAATTTTTTTATTTTTTTTAAAAAGTGCATCTCCAGCACATCTTTCATTATAAAATGGAAAGAGTAGTATGCATTCAGCAATAATTTATTGCACCAGCTGCTTGTCAGTAACAGCACTGGAAGAGAAAATGGTAAAAATCCAAGAGCCCACAAGGGAGCACTAGGATGGGGCAGGGAAGGGGGTGAAACTTGGGTGAACTCATTAGCCCAGGGTAGGAGCTACAAGGGCTTGCAGTTCCTGAACACTGCTTCTGCATGCCAGGGGCCAGGAGAGACAAATGCCTGCAAGGTGATACAACTGGGGCAGACGTTCACAGTTCAGGTTTCACACAGATGTTAATGGCCTTTAGCATTCCTGTCCAGTCTTGCCAGTGTTAATATTTAAATAAATGCTCAGGCTGACTCTAACCAGATTTTGCCTTCCAAGTAAAGTCTATTAAGTCAGCACTGACATAACTTCCACCTGCCCCAGTGGAGTTCACGGCTCTCTAAAAAGAGAAGTTTTTCATCAGGTCCTGAAAAATGTGCCTCTAAGGTGGGTTTGCAGCCTTGAAGTTGGTGTTACAGCCCTGGAGTTACCTGTTTTGCAGCACGCATTCTCTCCTGTGCTCTGCTCTACTTGGCTGTCTCTCCAGGGAGATGCCTCCACATCCCTGTTAAGTGCCTGCAGACTCAGCTGCTGGCTCTGCTGGTGACCAAGAGCAGGAGATCACAGAATCACAGAATCACAGAATTTCTAGGTTGGAAGAGACCTCAAGATCATCGAGTCCAACCTCTACCTAACACTAGCAGTCCCCACTAAACCATATCCCTAAGCTCTACATCTAAACATCTTTTGAAGACTTCCAGGGATGGTGACTCCACCACTTCCCTGGGCAGCCTGTTCCAATGACTAACAACCCTTTCAGTAAAGAAGTTCTTCCTAACATCTAACCTAAAACTCTCCTGGCTCAACTTAAGCCCATTCCCCCTCGTCCTGTCACCAGGCACGTGGGAGAACAGACCAACCCCCACCTCGCTACAGCCTCCCTTGAGGTACCTATAGAGAGCGATAAGGTCGCCCCTGAGCCTCCTCTTCTCCAGGCTGAACAAGCCCAGCTCCCTCAGCCGCTCCTCGTAGGGCTTGTTCTCCAGGCCCCTCACCAGCTTCGTCGCCCTTCTCTGCACCCGCTCAAGCACCTCCATGTCCTTCTTGTAGCGAGGGGCCCAAAACTGAACACAGTACTCGAGGTGCAGCCTCACCAGAGCCGAGTACAGGGGGACGATCACCTCCCTAGCCCTGCTGGTCACACTGTTCCTGATACAAGCCAGGATGCCGTTGGCCTTCTTGGCCACCTGAGCACACTGCTGGCTCATATTCAGCTGACTATCCACCATCACTCCCAGGTCCTTCTCTGCCTGGCAGCTCTCCAACCATTCCTCTCCCAGCCTGTAGCTCTGCTTGGGGTTATTGCGCCCCAGGTGCAGGACCCGGCACTTGGCCTTGTTGAACTTCATGCAGTTGACCTCAGCCCATCGGTGCAGCCTATCCAGATCCTCCTGCAGAGCTTTCCTACCCTCAAGCAGATCGACACACGCACCTAATTTGGTGTCATCTGCGAACTTACTGAGGGTGCACTCGATGCCCTTGTCCAGATCATCGATGAAGATATTAAAGAGGACCGGCCCCAGAACCGAGCTCTGGGGGACACCACTAGTGACTGGCCTCCAACTGGACTTGGCTCCATTCACCATGACTCTTTGGGCCTGTCTATCCAGCCAGTTTCTAACCCAACAAAGCGTGCGCCAGTCCAAGCCAAGAGCAGCCAGTTTCTTGAGGAAAATGCTATGGGAGACGGTGTCAAAAGATGTTTGCTTTCACCTTCCAGGAACTCCTGACCAAAGTGTCTGTCATGGAAATGCCCTCCAGAAATAAGAAGGGTACAGAGGACAAACATGGGGTATGTACCCTTTCTAAAGCTGCTGTCCTCATCCTTTCTAGGCCAAAAGTCTCTAACTCTTTCTTTTTTAGCCTAATGTAGCTTAAGTTGTATGCTATCCTTGGCCAATTAGCTATTTAGGATAATACGCTTCAACATACACTTAACCCAAAATCTTGGCCTTCCCTGATTTATTCAACTAACCTCTCTTCTCCTCCCTACTTTTTCCCTTCTGAAGCATTTCTGATGGCTTCTTTTCATCTTGCTCAGATGTCTGTGGGGTTTCAGGGTACTCTTCCCTTGGTACTCTTCTTTTCCACTCTGAGCAGTCCATAACCACAAACTCTTCTCTTCCTGCAGGTGACTCTCAAATCTCTCCAACTTTGTCTTGGCTCCATCTGTCAGGACAGGAATCTTCCCCTGTGATGTTTCTTTGGTAGTGATCAGTTGCCAGCAGAAGCTCAGCATGCTTAGCAGAGATCTTTTTTTCTCTGCACCAAGGTCACTCTGCTGCCATCTTTCCTGATTGCTTATCAGTCAAGCCAGCTTTCTATCTGTTTGTTTCTCTGCATCTATCTCTTTTGAAGGGGGGAGGAGAGAGACTGTATATAGGATGAAGCTTTTTCTATCTCTTTTACAGCTAGGGTTTTGTATTGGGTTTACGTGCCAAGGTTTTGGTAGTGGTGGGCTTCATGTTTGGCCTCTGTGAGCAGAGGCCAACAGCTGCCCCTTGTCAGACCAGAGCAAGCTCCAAAAAGGACCCACTGCTGGTCAGAGCTGAGCCAGGGAGCAATGCTGGGAGGGCCTCTGGGAGAGCAGATTTAAGAAAAGGGAAAAAAATTGCTGTGTGACAGCAGCTGGGAGAGTAAGCAGAGAGAAGCAGCCCTGCAGGCTCCCAGGTGAGTGCAGCAGGAGGGCAGGAGGTGCTCCAGGCAGACAGCAGCAGTTCCCCTGCGGCCTGTGGAGAGGCCCCTGGTGGAGCAGGCTGTCCCCCTGCAGCCCATGGGTCCCACATGGAGCAGATCTCCATGCTGCAGCCCATAGAGAGGAGCCCACGCAGGAGCAGGAGGTCTGGGGGGAGCTGCCGCCCACCCGTGGGGGACCTGTGCTGGAGCAGTTTGCTCCTGGGGGATGGACCCCGTGGCACAGAGCCATGTGGGAGCAGTGCTTGAAGAGCTGCTGCCTGTGGGCAGCCCCCACAGGCTCAGTTGGGGAAGGATGGCATCCCGTGGGAGGGACCCCATTGGGAGCAGGGGCAGGGAGGGACCTTGAAGGGGCAGCGGAGATGAAGTGTTAGGGACTGACCACAGCCCCCATTGCCCATTCCCCTGCACCTCTGAGGGGGGAGGGGGGAAAGAGAATAGACAATAAATTATATTATCTCTTTATTCTGAGTCTGTTTTGCCCATGACAGTAATTGCTGAGTGATTCCCTTGTCCTTATCTCAACCATGAGCCCTTTTTTATTGAGTTTTCTCCCCCTTTTCTTTTGAGAAGGGGGACTGAGAGAGTGGTTGTAATAGAGCTTAGCTAGTCATCTGTCTGAAACCACCACGGGTGTTCAATATCTCATATCTTCCCAGCTACAGCATTGTTTTCACTGATCTTAAAAAATGCGGTTGTGCTCTTCCAATATATGCAGAGGGCTGATGCCAAGGTCATTTCCCTTTCTCTTCACTCACATGACACTCTTCATGCACCTTTTCCTGTTGGTCCATCCTCAAGGGCATCTCATACATGTATTCTCAAGTCCCTCCTCATCCTACATTTGCAAAGCATGGTCTAGCTCCTTCCTCTTGCTGGTCCAACACACAGCCTCTGTCTCGCTTACCGCATTAGATGCCATGACGTTTTTGCTTTATCAAGCCTGGCAGGAGATTCCTGTAAATAAGTCTCCATGTTCTCTCCTTCAAATCCTTCCTTGTCTGTGTGCACATATCCTAGGTGCTATCCAGTTCAGACATCCCCTCCAGCCGTGTCTGTTTTTGATGACTTTGTGTCATGATGAGATGCTGGGAGTGAGTACAGGATTTATGAAGTTCAATAACAAACTGAAGGAGTTCTCTAATTTAGGATGAGTAAGCTGTTTTCAAAGGCACCGTAGGAGTGCCTCACATTATGGGATTTGCATCTTCTCCTTGATCAAGGAGCAAACCTGACAATGCTTCATTTCCCTATTTACACATGCAAGAAATCAGCATGCAGTATACACTCAAGAGACTTCTGTACCATGGGTTATATTCAGTTTCCTATGACCTCCAGTTATGCAGGTATGAGCCCAGATCATTGTTCGAAAAATATACATTTCAATGTAATTATCTGGCTGTAAAGCTCTACTGTAAAACAGATCTCTGGAATGGACTTAGTTAGAAAATTAACCTTTTGTAAACAGTTACTGTTAACTTCAGTGACTAAAACAGAGAGGTGAACTGAGACATGGAGCATGATGTGAATGGGTCAGGGTAACAGCAGTAAAAATGAAGACCTTACTTGAACAGGTCATAGGAAGGATATTCTCCACCACTTTGTTCCCTCTAAGAGATAGTTTGCTGAAGGGAAATATTTTGGTAAATCAATGGATGAGCTCAGCAAGGAACAATCTCTTGTCACTGCTCCTAGCCCCAGTGATCCAGTTCTCAAGGATCACATAGAGCCCTAAGTCCAGAGACATCCTTTCTGACACTTCACTGTGGAAGGCAGTTTATCCTTCTTCTCCAAGGAGATGCTCAAGAGGCTGCTACAAAGGAAAGTATTACTAGTAGCAAAGTAATGAACATGACACCCTGAGCAAAGAGCCATGCTCTCCAGGGGATGACCCTCATCACCTCCTCCTCTGTGGTTTGGAGCATGTTGCTGGTTTGAGCCAGCCACAGGGTCTGTGGGGTGGCCACAGCATCATCCTTTGGCATCCATCACCAGAGCATCTCCTGTGGGACCTCACAGCATCTGAAGTCTGTGAGGTTTCTTAGCTGTTTGGAAGGTGTCCCACATCTTAATTTCTCTGGGGGAATTTCCACCCATCTTAAAACCTTGAGACTAGTTTAGTGCTGTGCTTGTTGCACTAGATTTTCAAAAAAAAAAAAAAAAAAAAAAAAAAAGAAGCCAATTTAGATATGAAGAGTAAATGATCAGCGTCTTTCAAAAGATCTCAGTACACTGGGTATTTGAGCTCTTTGATAATCTGCCTGTGGCTGTCACTGTGGCAGCTGCAGCTTGCTGAGTTCCTTTGAAAAACTGGTCCCCATGTACTTCTCTCAATGTGGATTGCATTTGTTTAAAAATTTGGCTCCATTTCTGGGTGGTGAGTTCATGAACAGTGTAGAAGCCTAAAATTCATTACTTTTCAAATAGGTTTAACTGCTTTTGAAAATTTTACTCAAAGACTTTTTTTACAAATTTTGTGCACAGTTAAGGAGAAAGAAGTTTGTCTCTTTGCAGCTATCATTTAGAGGCTGGATAAAGGTTGAGAGCTGACAAAATCATTTATTGAAAGTATCTGTGGAATCTCTCATTGTCCAGCAGAAAAACATTACAATGCAGGACCAGGCTTGGGAGACCTGCATTATTCTATTCACAACTCTGCCAACAGCCTGTTAAGTAACATCGTGCCAGTCACTTTTTGTCTGCATGCGCCTGAAGGTTACCCCCAGTGAAATATGGGTAATGATGTTTACCTTGCTTTGGAGAGAGATCTGGGAGCTTGAAATGAACACTACAGCAGAGGTGACTATGCTCATTTGAAGGCCCAAACATTTTGTCTGCTCAGGGAAGATAAAGCTAGACAGCATTCATTTTATGATGAAAAAAAGTTTAATAATTAACAAAACTTCTCATATGCAAATTATGACAAGACAAAATATCTCTAGGAAACATGTTCAGCATTTCTAAGTTACTTATGGGGAAGTAGGCTAGGCAAGAGTGAATAGAGCCTGTGTCCTGCATGTTGGTATCAGTCATGTAACCCAAAGCAGTCTATTAAGTCTGGCATAAACAATGAATGCTTTTGTAATCTAAACTAAGTTTCAGGCTTCACAGAACTCGTTTTTTGTTTGTTTGTTTGTTGGTGGTGTTTGTTTGTTTTTCTATATGTATTTTCAATTTCTCATTCTCTATGATCAAAAGAGGCTGTCCTAAAACCTGAAGCCTGGTTTTATTAAACCCCCCAAACTAGAAATCTTTTACCTTAGACTTGAAATGTGTCCTGGAATGAAATACCTACCCTGAAATGACAAAGGTGAAGTGGATCCTCTCAGAGAACATGAAAGCCTCTTCCATCACATGTGAAAAAACCTGGGACATGCTGCTCTGCCTACACTCATCTGAAAAGAACAGAAGAGTGACCCAAATCAAAGTCTGCTGGAAGATAACAAGTGGTTCCAGCAGTGTTTTCCCTTTCCTGTCTTTGTTCACCCCACAAAGTTCACTATGTAACAGTATGAAAAATGTCAGCACATAGTAATTTAAACTGTGATGAATCATGACTTAGTGGCTCTACTAGTGGGTTTTTGGCAAATGAATCATATTGTTGTCCATCTGGAAGACTAAAGGCTCATGGTGAGATCTGGAGCTGTTATGGCTCTCAGTTGTAGGTTTACAAATCCCAGAGATTCACAGAATTACAGAATGGTTTGGGTTGGAAGGGACATTAAAGTTCATTTAATTCCAGCTTCCCTGCCCTGGACAGGGACACCTCCCAACAGACCAGGTTGCCCAAAGCCCCATCCAGCCTGGCCTTGAACACCTCCAGGGATGGGGCAGCCACAGCTTCTCTGGGCAGCCTGTGCCAGTGCCTCACCACCCTCTGAGTAAAGAATTTCTTCCTTATAGCTAATCTAAATCTACCCTCTTTTGGTTTAGAGCCACTATTACTTTTCCCATCCCTATGCTTCCTGACAAGGAGTCCCTTCCCAGCTTCCCCAGTCCCCCTTCAGGCACTGGAAGGCCACTGTAGGGTCCGCCCTGAACCTTCTCTTCTCCAGGCTGAACAACCCCAACTCCCTCAGCCTGTCTTCCTAGGAGAGGAGCTCTAGTTCTTTAGTCATCCTCACGGAAGCACACATTTTTCTGTTGTGAAGCCCCTCTGACTGGACTCCCAACAAACCTGGGGGAACTCCTGGGAGAGGGGTCCCACCGCACACTGTGGATGGGCTGCTTTAGTAGCCCCATGGTGTCTCTCCATGCCTTCAACACGTGTTCTGTTGTACCAAACACCGTGCTGCTTCCAGCTGGGCTCTGCCCAACCTGGCAGCCTTGCACAGGGCTGGCCCCAACGCACTGAAGCACTTTCTCTAGTGCACACGGATCCGGCGCAGTAGCTCTGTGTCCTCTTTCATTTATTTATTTATTTATTTATTTATTTATTTATTTACTTATTAACATTGGCAACCTAAGGACTATTTTTAAAAGCAGATGAAAGGAATACCAGAAAATCTGGCTTGTTTTCCATTCCCTTGAGCTCTCAGCACAGCACTCTCTTGGGTGTTTGGTTTGAAAACATATAAGTAGCCCTACTTAAAGTTAAGGGTACACATAAGTCCTTTGTTGACTGAGAGTGAACAGCAGCAAAGCAGCTGAAAACACTGACCTGGGTCACAAGAATGAGGCAGAAAAACAGCTTCTGGAGCTTCCCTCTTATGATCCCATTCTGGGACATGGCTCCCAAGTGCCTGGATATTTTCCAGATCGTGTTTTGAAATATTTCCCTTCTCAGCAAATCAATTATCACACTTTTGTTGTCCAATGTCTGATTTGAATCACCATCTCCTTCACTTCCAAGTACTTCTAGCAGTTGATAAAACATTCTTTTTGCCTGCAAAAAAAATGAGCAGTTTCAAGGGGAAATGTAAATTACAGCTTCATTTAATTTTGCAGGCTGGATTCCAAATTAGCTGTATTTTTCTGCAGTCCAGAAAGTCCTTGTATATAATCATAAATAGCCTATCTGTTATAAAGCCATAAGGCATCAGTGTTGGTTCTGTCTTAATTAAGCTCTAAGAAAGAGCATTTTCAGACTTTTTATAATCTGAGTCAGTCTCTCTCTGCTGCATCTAAACATGTGTTACCTGTAGATGCCATTATGATGGGTACCTCATAAATAGCAATGATCGCCTTGAACAGTAAACTTTGTCCCTTGCTATTGTTACCTCCAAATTAAAACATAAACAAAAAATGTGCAGAGTTCAGTCTTCCTTGGTTAACTGCAGGTGCATGGTGTTAATACGCATTTGCCTGCTTTAACTATGTTGCTGATTTTATCTTAATTGGCTTTATTCGGTTCATTTACCCTGGGGGATGAATCTGGCTCCATATCATTATACTCTTTCATTGGAACAATTGAATACTGGAGTGCAAACAAAGTAAGCGTGCTCTCATTTAAGAATGCCCAAGAGCTTTTCTGGTCACATTATTTGCAGTATAAAACAAACTTTTATTTTTATTTTTATTTTTATTTTTGGCGAGGCAGTGAACCTCATCTCACGAGGTACTAACATCTAAAGAGTTAACGGAGATTTTTTTTCCCTCTTTTTTCTCCTACCCAGGCAGTGATGAGATTGTCCAGTAGGTGGCTGGCATTCCCCGGCACTAGCCGGCGGCTCCCACGGAATGACTGCGATCATTTAAAGCAATCCTGCTCTCATCATGGGAAGCCGGGGAAGAATTGACGTCCGGAAGATCCTGCCTATAGGATCCAAGCCGTCAGAGGAGCCGTGCTTTTCCCTCACTTTAAATCCAGCCGAGGAGTGCAGGTGCTGAAAGCCAGGAGATATGGGGAATGCAGCATGACGGCAACTACCAAAAGTTCTTGCTGGCTGCAATTCCCTTGTTTCAGACTCCGTTCTGCTCGGCAGACCTGGAGCTGGGAAATTAACTAGCCTTGATTTTGAAAATGCCTCCCACTGACTGGGCTTTGAATGTGAAAAATGGCCTTCCAGAGCTGGGGAGCAGCTAACAGCAAGACAAGACAATGAGAAAAAGACAAGTTCCAGGATTCAAACTCTGGTAAAAGATGTACTCCATTCAACTTATAGAAGCTGTACTGGTAAGCAATGTGCAGTGGCTTTTTTGTTTTATTTATTTTAAAAATGTTTCACAAAGTGAAATGACTTTTAAACTTTTCTGACTGTTTAAAGAGAGCAAACGGCAGCAAAATCAAAAGAAGAAATTTTATTCAAGGATTCTCAAAAAGTTGTCTTCTGAGAAAAGTAGGACAATGGCATCTGGAGAGTGCCTTCTGCTGGACCTGGAAACAGAAAACTTCATCCTCTACAACATTTCTGTCAACCAGAGTGCAAACCTCTCCATCCTCAGTGATGAGTGGTTCTACCCAGCCTTCCTCTATGCCATCCCCACCATTTACGGGATCATCATTTTGATAGGCCTTATCGGCAACATCACTTTGATTAAGATCTTCTGTACTGTGAAATCCATGAGAAATGTCCCTAATTTGTTCATCTCCAGCTTGGCTTTGGGAGATCTGCTGCTCTTAGTGACTTGCGTGCCTGTGGATGCCAGTAGGTACCTTGCTGATGAGTGGCTCTTTGGCAGAATTGGATGTAAACTTATCCCCTTCATACAGCTCACTTCTGTAGGGGTGTCAGTCTTCACTCTCACTGCTCTCTCAGCTGACAGGTAAGCCTGCTGCCGTAGCTTTGAAAACTGCATATTTCCAGTTCTGTAAAATGCAAAATTATGGACATCTATTTTAAGGTCACAGATACATTGCTTGTATGTGGCATTTTTAACCTAACATTGGAAAAAGAAAGAAGTATCTTAAATTTCTGGTAGTTATGAGCACAAAACTTGAGGAAGAAACAAGCTGAATGCAGGTTACTTTTTCTGGGTTAAACTGTGCAGTTTAGCAACTAGTTAAACTTAGCTAAAAGAAAGCCAAGAACAGATCAAGCCCAGGGAGGAAAAATAGCAATTCATGAAAGATGCTCTACTAAAAGACAGCATGTCCAGATTTGCAAAAAGATAATTGATCCATACTTCATGAAGTGTGAAGGCACTGGAACAGCAATTTAAAGTGCAGTTAGAATCAATTTTTTCTAGTGGCTTGCTTCCTTAGGGCTAACACCATATGAGGCAATATTTCATGAAATATGTTCAAAGTACTCAAATAAAGATGCCTGAAGTCAGGCATCTCAGTTCGCTGTAGTCAGTACATTTCCCTTGATTAAGTGGTTTGCCCCATAGCCAACCAAAATTGATCTGTGCTGCTGGTTTGGAAACTTTGTCTTCCAATAAAATTTGGTGAATATAACATGTAATAGCTATGCTACTTTAGACTTTATGAAAAAAAAAAAAAAAAAAAAAAAAGTTTTTCTACAGATGATAAGCTTCTAATGAGCCAGCTCTGTTTTGTATTTCTGTGAGGATTTGGAAAATTATCTCAGAGCATTCAGATTTAAAATCAAAAGACCTTGAAATCAAATGTTGTTTTGAAGAATGAAGCCTTCCTTTATGAAAAGATTTTAAGTATTTATTAGACTGTTGGCCTTCATAGAAACTCTTATGCACATCATAGACGCCAGGATATCTTGTTTCTAATTTTGATGCTTCAGAAAGAGACCAAGGAATACATTGTCACACAGGAAATTTCAAAGAAATAATATTTCATATGAGAAAAATCCTTATAATTTCTTCTGCTCAAAAGTAGGACCCAGAAACCATCTTTCTTGGTCACAAGGAAGTGGAAATAGCCTTGTTTTAGGTAGTGCCTTCCATGCCATGTTGTGTGTCTCTACTTTAAAATATCAGACTGTTTATGCTCAGTTTTCAGGGTTGTTCACGTGCACATTTCAATATACCTTGTGGGATTTCAATAAAAGCAGATCACTCCACTGTGTTTCAGAAACAGAGAATGGTCAATATGTTTTGTATCACAGCAGTTCAACTCCTCTGCGATAGTTATGTATAAAAATAGCACTGCCTGCCCCAGTAGCAGATAACAAACATGCCTATGTGCAGACAAAAGTCTTCAGACAATTTACTGTAAAAGCACTGGGAAAATGGGAAAACTGCACAAACTCTTTTACTAAAGGATCACCTACACTTTCACCCTTGAGTTTCTTGTGACAGCTGGAACCCTGCTCTGGAGAAAATGTTAGGAAAATAAGTATTTCTCCAGGGAATTCATCTTTCCTAAGCTCTGGTCAAAGTTGTTTTTAAAGTGTCAGGAAAAGAAAAATGCATCATAAAGAAGATTATCTTAGAGAGATTTCTTGCTGTCTGATCATGTCACATAAAGTAAACAAGGCAAATGTTTTTACTGAACAGCACATCAATAGTATTTTTTTGCCTGAAGTAAGTCAACATAGCAGAAAACAGCATGAGTACCAAGCTTGGGTTTTAGTGACTTTAAATTCCCAACTTTGGCATTGTCTGAATCTGCTTAACCATCATGCTGCACTGGTAATCAAATTTTGTAACACTTTTCCAAGCCACTTAGCTATTAGGGAGATGGGCACGTGTGTGCGAGAAGACTTTATGTTCCTGTCTTCAAGGGACAATTTTGTTCTCTTTGAATGCACCTCTTGTTCAGTGTAGAAGGAGATAATAATAAAACATTTATCTTTATTAGATCTATGAATCTTAAATGCTGTGCACTGGACCACAATCAGGACTTAAATATTATGTTTACTAAAGTTTTCATTTTGGTATATTAGCAGCAGTGCTAGGATAATTTTCTTATGGAATAATATGGTAATATGGTCTACAGTTTGCCAACTCACAGATCATTGGTCTATCTATATTTTCTGAGAACTGTCACCCCAAACTCTAGTACACAGTATTAATCATGTCAGAATCATTAAGAAAATAAATTGTACAGGGAAAACTTCCAAGACATGCTTTGGCTGTGAGCAGCATGGTGATGCCTGCCCGAGTCCATGGAGGGACCATCAGCCCAGAACTCTGAGGTGGCCACTAGGACAAGGAAATGCTGACCCTGTAGCCTGGAGTGGTTCCATAGCAGGCTGATTCCGAGGTCAGATGTGGCCTTGCAGGAATTGTAAGCATCAGCTCAGCCCTGCAGGGAGATGTCTGAGGGTGTTGTGGTCAGAGGAGGGTAGCAGGAGGACTCAGGAGTCTGGGGGGTGACGCTGCTCAGGCACAGCTCGTCTCCCTCAGCTTTTGCTATCTGAATGGAGGAACCACTCGTAGCAAGCAAGGGACACCTAGCCAGCAAGGCGTCCCATAGTCCATGGAGAAAGGTACCTCCAGAGGAGATAAGATAAACCACCGTGTCAGGATACCTCGCTCCCTCCTTGTGTACAGACAAAGTCTTGCTGTTTAACATGAAACCCACCTGAGACTCTCACATGAAACATGCAAATTTCCCTGTTCTCATGAATCAAAGCCAAGGACCTTCATAGAGAAAAACCTCCAAACCCATCTGATGTGAATAACACTTCATAGCACTGATTCCAAGGAAAGGGAGACTTGTCAGTGCACCACAGACTTTTGTCTATAATTCATTTTTCATTTTCTGGGAAAAAGAAAAGAAAAAAGAATGCTCAATTATAGCTGGCTTCTATTAACAAAAGCTAGTAGGAATAACTGTAGGCATTGCTGATGGTGTTGTGGTAATGCCTAGAGACCTGATATCTCTGGGATCAGAAATCTGCTGTGCAAAGAAAAAGCAGTGTGATACAGTAGGGTTGTTCCTATAGAGGTGCCCATTGAAACACAGTATGAATCACAGAATCACAGAATTTTCTAGGTTGGAAGAGACCTCAGGGTCATCGAGTCCAACCTCTGACCTAACGCTAACAGTCCCCACTAAACCATTTCCCTAAGCTCTACATCTAAACGTCTTTTGAAGACCTCCAGGGATGGTGACTCCACCACTTCCCTGGGCAGCCTGTTCCAGTGCCTCACAACCCTTTCAGTGAAGAAGTTCTTCCTAACATCTAACCTAAAACTCCCCTGGCTCAACTTAAGCCCATTCCCCCTCGTCCTGTCACCAGGCACGTGGGAGAACAGGCCAACCCCCACCTCGCTACAGCCTCCCTTGAGGTATCTATAGAGAGCGATAAGGTCGCCCCTGAGCCTCCTCTTCTCCAGGCTGAACAAGCCCAGCTCCCTCAGCCGCTCCTCGTAGGACTTGTTCTCCAGGCCCCTCACCAGCTTTGTCGCCCTTCTCTGCACCCGCTCGAGCACCTCGATTTCCTTCTTGTAGCGAGGGGCCCAAAACGGAACACAGTACTCGAGGTGCGGCCTCACCAGAGCCGAGTACAGGGGGACGATCACCTCCCTAGCCCTGCTGGTCACACCATTCCTGATACAAGCCAGGATGCCGTTGGCCTTCTTGGCCACCTGAGCACACTGCTGGCTCATATTCAGCCGACTATCCACCATCACTCCCAGGTCCTTCTCTGCCTGGCAGCTCTCCAACCATTCCTCTCCCAGCCTGTAGCTCTGCTTGGGGTTATTGCGCCCCAGGTGCAGGACCCGGCACTTGGCCTTGTTGAACTTCATGCAGAAAAGCAATGGGTGGATATGATGAGCAAATACACTGTGGCAGAGAGTGGTGAGGAAAGTCTGCTAGAAGTTACCACAATGCCACAAACTATCTCTGTTGCTTTACATCCCCTTCTAAAGACCAGGGGCCCAGTTTTAATATGTTGTGCTCAGCCCACGCCATGGATGCAGGCGTGTACCTTCCTGAGGTACACTTTTATTCTCTCCATCTCCACTTCATCATGTGTTAGGCAGGGTTAATAACCTCGACTCTGTCATCTCCTGGTGACTGCAGATGCTGAGCTAAGTGCCAGCCTCCACCACAGAGCACTCAAAGTAGCTCCGTGGTTTGACCTGCCAAGACCCAGAGGTTATACGGAGGATTGGTTGCTCACTTGTAAACCTTTCTCAGAATAAAACAGAAGGACAAACTGCCAGCTTCATCTCTTCCTGCAGCAGGAGTCTCCCAGGCTGTGAAGTGCTCTGTGTGCACATGCACACGTGCAGGCTTGCACAGGTTTGGTTACATAGGACATAGCCATGGGGTCCCTGGGTGTTCAGCCTGGCTCTGTGTTCAATCATCAGATTGCATCAGGCTAAAGTTAAATTATTTGTGTGAGGTAGAGCGAAATAGATTTAACAATATTAGAAAAGTATTTTCTTCCAGACCACTCTGATGGCTGCATGGTGTCCTCATCTGTCTGGCCACATTTGCAGGAGCAGTGGGAGCTGCCTGTGAGACTTTTCCTTTGAGCCTGGCAGATTTACAGAGCAGCCAGGACAGGGTTAAGCCTGTGGTGTGCTACAGCCACCCTCCAGGAGCAATAAGGCACCAGGGCTGAGTATACAAGAGCAAGGAAACAATCAGTCGATGTGTATGTATGCGTGTTTATGTGTTTTAGAAGGGCTGCAGATGAGGCTGGCAGGGAAAGGACATCTGTCTGAGCTGCTCTTCTGCTCTGTCAGAACAGCAGATTTCTTCAGCTACTCTTCAGCTCATCCCTGCAAAGAGGGAGCTTGAGTTTGCTTGTCTGCCCTCCTCCTGCAAGGGACTCAAGGTACAGAGGCAGCCTGCACGAGCGATCACACCTGGGCTGAGAGCCCAGGCAGAAAAGCCAAAGCTGGCTCAGCAAGTGACAGAAAATTAAGGAAAATCTTTGCACAGTAAGAGGAAAAGCAGCCCATTTAATTGCCCTTGTCATGGGAGATGTCTTTATTTAATTGACTGTTTCTCCCATGACTGACAGGGTTTAGACATTTGCATTTAAATTAGGCAAGCTGTCAAGCACTGATCATACTTGCCCACTGTTTTGCTGAGACTGTAAAAAAATCAAAATGCCCTGGTGCTCATGCAGTGAAGCCTTCCTGAAGTAATGTTGCTTTTACAAGTACACAACAGAGCAAGTGTAAAGCGTAATTGGAGTTTGCAAGTGGAATCTTTACCTTAAGCACCTTGCATTATCCAGATTTTAGTGCTGGAAAACTGCAGGAATGCCTGACACCCTGAGCTGCTGCCAGCCAGTCATAGGAGGCAGTGACATTTATCGTAGAGAGACACACGGGGTGCCATTATGAATATGAGGTTAGGTGGCTTACCTTGGTGAGACCAGCTGCAGATGACAGGAATTGTAGTAACGCGGGAGCTCTGAGACCTGAAATAAGGGGATTAACAATGGCAACCACTCTTGCAAATGTTGAGCTCAGTGTTTGGATGCAAGCATGGATGCAGGGATACAGCAGTGCATCCAGCTGCCCTGGTCCCCTTGGAGTGGGTCACAGCCACAACCTTCTGATGTTGCTCTTAACTCACACATAAGTTTGTTTATGCAAGAAAGAGAGACTCACACAATCCTCTCTCTCCCCCACCCCTCCTACCCCCCAGTAAATACATAAATAAATAAAAATCAGTGGTGGAAGGAAAGAAACGAACAGAATTTCTAGAAAGATGTCTCTGAATACACAAAAAATATTTGTTTGTTGGACTTATCCCTTTTTTGCTTTAGATGTTTCCTGCTCCCGCTACTAATAATACATACAATAGCAGAGAAGGAGTAACATCTACCTGTCAGTTCATCTGTTTTATTTTACAATGCCAGATTATGTCTCCACAAGAGGATTAAGTGTGCCACCTTGAAATAAAACTATGAAAAGCCAAACTGATTTCCACAGAGTCGATTTACAGAATGATGCTTTTCTTTAATACATCATTTACAAAGTGTCAGGTCCACAATTACGAATTCATTCCAAGCAGTCCAGTTACAGCATTGATGAAATCCCTTCAGGTCATTAAGGCACTATTTGGGGACAATTTACTGTAAGTTAGTGTGCAGCCTCAGGAAGGTTTTGAAAGGGTGGCTGAGAAAGCCACTCTCTGAACTACCAAGACAACCTGAGTCTGGTCAATGAAAACTGGCAGAATGCTACCCTCACATGTTCATTCTGGATCCACTAACGTGTCTCAGTAAGAATATCAGTCTTTCCAAACCAGAGAAGAAGTCCTGAGGGGCTTCAAACGCCATCCCAAAGCCTTCCTGCCCACTGAAGCACTAGGCAGGCACTACCAGGTCTGAGCTGCTGGCATGGTGGCCCTGCCGCTGCTCTTCCTGTGCTGATGGCAGAAGGTGCACTCAGGAGATACAGGTATCTCTTTCAGCCCCTGCTCTGAGTTTTAGATACTGTGTCAATACACTGTGTCAATACAATATAAACACTCTTAACACCCTTGGTTTTAGCTCTCATTTCCTAAGCTCTTGCGTCCGTCTTTACCAAGAGAAACAGATCAACAGCACAAACTTTCAGAGTATCTTGATTAGCTGGAGCAGATGGCTAAAACATGATAGATGCAGTACTATAGCCAGGAGCATTAGAGCTCCCATTCATATCAGTGGGACCAGCGCACGAATCCGAGGCTAGAGTCAGTGCTAATGTGTTGGAGACTGTCAATATTTAAGCAATCAAAAGGAAGAAAAGTTGGATTACCTGTTGTTTACATTTCAGTAAAACCTGAAAACCCCAATCAGTTGTCATGGTCTCGTGGTATGAGGTGCTGTGTGCACCGTTAGCAAGGAGAGCAATTGACTGCGGAGAATTTGCCAGTCCCATCAGCTCAGGCATTTGTACGTGGCATTCAGATATGGGCAACAGCCTGGCCAAAAAGAGGAAAATGGATTTCAGCTGAAAAAGCTGGCCTGCATGTGCAGTGAAAAACCCTATATCTGCTCTGCTGGCAGGCAGCCTCTGCAAGAACCTGTTTTCTTTTTATTTTGAGAAGTGACTCAAGGGTTAGCCCTGCAGAGACCCCTCAGGTTGCCTCTCACCAATTCTGCACCCACGCACCCAGCTCACCCATGCCATGTGAGCAGCTGGGGACCATGGAGTCCTGCCCGAGCTCCTATCAGCAGGCTCTTTGGTTTGCCCCCACACCATCTGATCAAGTAGAGAAGGGAATTTTAGTGTTCAGACACCAGCCTGTGTCCTGGACACAAACCAAAGTGATGCTTGAGCCCATTCCAGTGGTGAGGCACCAAAAGGCGTCCTAGCACCAGCCAAAATGTATGATGTAGAGAAAGGCAGAAAGCTGGATTCCCTTGCAGAAAACTGCCTTCCTGATCCCAGGCTAGTGATCAGTTTGACCAGAGTGCAGAAAACTGCCAAGAATCAAAGGGAAAAGCATTGCCAAAGCTCTGCCCACACTGTCCTCACCTGCCCTCTGGTTACAGTCTCTGTGGCTCCTTGGTAAGGCAGGATGAAAAATACTACAATGGCACTGTAAGAGTCAAAACTATTTCTTCATACCTGCAGACAGCTCTGAAGCATGAGATTTAGTGATGGCTGGTCTAGTGGCCTGGGAGAACCAGAGCTGCAGATGCTGGGCCAGAACCAATGGCTCCGGCCATTCAGTTCAGCTGCTTTTCTTGCCCCCCCCACACACACACAGAGGCTGCTGCGTATCTCATATCATTTGTATTAAAACAGATCATTTCAGTGACACTAGGCAACTTTAAAATATTCTAAGTAAAGGTGCCCTTTCCCTCTCATTGGTCTCCAATATTCTGCTATCCTCACTGCTTGGAAATTGTCATATTTCAATCTAAATTTGTCTGACCTCTGACCATTGCATCTGTCTATGCCTTTCTCAGCAGGATGGAAATATCCTTTACCTCTGCTTATCTACTCAATATGAAAATGCCTTCATAGAATCACAGAATCAGAATCATTAAGGTTGGAAGAGACCTTCAAGATCATCTGATCCAACTGTCACCAATGTCACCCACTAAACCTAAGTGCCATGTCCAACCGTTCCTTGAACACCCCCCGTGACACTTCCTTAGGCAATCAAGTCTCCTTAGAAGATATCATTCAACTACACTGGCTTAAAGCTGTATTCTCTGATCCCATCTCCTCTTTGCAGGCTGTTCTGAACTCTTCCTGGTATTTATTATTCTTCTTAAAAGCATATGGTACCACAGACAGATGATTCACCATGAACCTACAGTGCTGGAGGCACCACAGACACCATCACTTCCATGCTACTATTAATCGAATTAATAACAACAGTCAAGGATAGTGTTCAACTATTTTAGGCTATTTTTTATACTATTTTTTAGACTATTAGCCCCAAAATGGAGCTAAAAGTTGATATGGAGGTAATGGCCTTTTGGGAACCTGTCTTTGATGAAGCCAAAGAAAAGACATACACATCATATAAGCATCATATAACATAGCTGACAGCTTTATACTATGGTACTAGCTCAGGTACTGATTGCACTAAAGCCATGACACCATAAGAATGGCATGGGACATTTGATTGCCAGGTGTATAAGAGACACTCCGAAGTCTTGGTCTCCTTTCCTTGAAAGCTCCCCCTCCCCCCCCTTTTTTTTTTTTCCATAATCTGCTCGCTTGGGTCCTACATACACTGCACTCGTATGAGTTAAAATGGTTTCTGTTAGACTATGGGCATTTATCCCAATGACTCTGACATATTTTTTTGCAGTCTGCTCAGCCACTGTGCCATCTGCAGACTTTCCCAGCAGAAGCTTTATAGCTTGCCCAAGGCACCTGATAACCACAGTAAATAGTACTGCAGCTAGAGCAGGTTCCCAGGACCCAGCCTAGAAATGGTTCCACACACTGCTACAATTTTACCAGCATGTTTGGGGTTGCCATGGGGTTCGGGGTCCTCACCTGGCCCAGCTCCCCTTCTTGAGGCAGGAAATCTATTTTTAATCTATTTTTAACTCTTGTTCCACAGGAGAGGGGCAGGGATCACTTGGGCATGGATGGAGAAGGGAGGAGCATGCGTGTCTGGGCACACTCTTGGGCATGTCTACATCTAACAAGGTCACCCATGCCAGCATGCCCAAACAGGCTGCTAGCTTGTATGCCAGCAGGGCACACACCCTTCTTACATCACCTACAACCTTGTGACAACAGAGAAAAAAAGAAAAAAGAAAAAAAAAAAAAAAAAAAAAAAAAAAAAAGACTAACCTTGCCATGCATTAAACAACATGGACTAATATTAATTGTCATCTGTTAGTACTATTAGCCTCTCCATTATCCTATCTACTACTGGTCTTAGGTATATATATATATATAATTCTTGCACTTTTCGCAGTCACAACTTCCACCTTTTTAAACTTCACAGTTTTGGAGCCAGTTCTCCAGTTCCTGGGAACTTCTCCAATTTTTCAAGATTTGTAAAAAAAATAAAAAAAAATAACACTAGTTATTCCCCAGCTGGTTCCTTTAATACTCTTAGGTGCAAATTATTCAGGCCTGCTGGTGTGAAAATATTTTGGGCTTGCAGATGTTGGCTCACATCCTCTTTAATACAGCTGGTGACTTTTCTGCTACATCTAGAGCACTACACACAAGCTATGGACACCTCCTCTGCATTTGGGCTTAAATATCTAGTGATTGCCTTTCACCTTGTTTCCAGCATTGTTTATATCTTCACTGTTTACGTGTATGCCTGACGTAATGATTTTTTTTGTTCCCGATGTATTTAAAAATGGACATTTGTCTGTCACACAGTGACCTTTGATATTTTGTTGGCTCCTCCAGCTTTCCTTATCAGACACCAACATTTTTAAACTCCAATATTTGCTGTCATTTACTTTTGCTTGTTTTCCCATCTGTTGCATATTGATTTTTTTTTAATTACTTCTTTGAGGTTCTAGCACAACTCCTCATTTTCTCTCACTGAAGTTAGCTTTTTGCCCTGCATGTTTTTTTCAGGGCAAGGTGTGGCAAAGGAGGAAGCTGGTGGTCAGCTACTAACGTGTCATTAGCATTTCTCACTTTACATTTGCATTCCCAGTCCATTGTACTGGCAGCTGCTTTTAACTTCAAGAACCCTGTTTCTTTTAGGTTCCATATATATATATATAGTGTTTTGTCCTTTTTCCACAAAACAAAGATAAGGTGCCATGTCTGTGCACTGTAGTGTAAGTGCTACAGTGTAAGGAACTGTTAAGCTGTAGGTCAGTGATGAGCTCTTCTTTCTCTGTCAGAGCAAAGCACAATATTGATTTATTGCACATCACAGGCAGGACTTCTGGGGCTGAGAAACTGCCATTTTTAGAAACTCCAATGAATTTTTATTGCAGGCACTGTAAGATATTCAGCAGTTACCTCATGTGTTTAGGTTAACCACTGTTGCTCCTTTTGTGCACTGAAGGCTGTGCTTTCCAGAGAAATCAGGCTGACTGTCTAGTGAGATGAAGGGTCTGCATCTGAGGTCCCAGCTTTAGTTTCCCTGTTAAAATTTTAATTCCATGCCTTCAGTTCTACACCACTGACAACCCTGGAGACTTGTCCTGTTACAGCAAATCCTTAGATGGAAAACATCACCAGCAGCCCTGGCATGAGCAAACCATGCTGGTAGTGCCTGATCCCACACCATGCAGTGTGGGCACCAGCACATACCCTTTCCCATAGCGGGTGCCGAGCACTCAGAGACCTGTGCAGCAGTTAGCTGGCACCAAGGAGCTTCTCCAGCTGGAGCATTGGCTGCGTTAGGGAGCTCACCAGATTTGAAATCAAAGGATGTATTTCAGTGCATAGGTCCCATGCCTCCCTCAGACAGGAAGCAAATGACAAGGCTGACCCAACTGAAATCTTTGACTTGAGATCAGGGTTTCATTCACAGGCTTGAATGAAGGTCACCTGCAGAAAATAAACAATCCAGGTGCTAAGGGGTCTTTCTAATAAGAACAGCATTGCCCATGGGCCATCCACTGTTTACTCCAGTGACCTTTACATCTGTTGCTTCCCATATGTATAGTTAATTTTTGAAATATCTTGTGTTATGGGTAGTCATGACTAGGAATAACACAGTCATTACTAAATAGTTACTGTGTAAGTCTTCTTCCCCCCAGTGTGTATTCTCAGTGTCGACCCCAATCACTCCCGGACTGAAATTCCCATTCACCCAGATTTCAGACCAATGTAGCAGTGTGCAGGTACATGGACTGAAATTGGAAAACATGCTTCAGAAATTTAGAACTACACCACTCCATTCATTGCATCCCGTTTCTTTCTGTTTGAATGTTAATTAATGGAAAGAGAGAGAAAGTAGGCAGTACCTGCCAATGTATGTAAGACTAGCCCGTCAGAGATGTCTTTGTGCCCATGTGCAATTTACTAAAGATTTTAATAACAGATGTTCACCCAAGAGTCATGCATAATAACAATAATCTTATCTAAGTATGCAGAAAGCAGATAGACCCAAAATAGATTGTCGTAGGGTGCTGATGGCTTAGACAGTCTAACAATTTTGTGAATTTATTCAATTATTTATCTTCGGAGCTATAAATATTCATAACGTTCATGCTGGAAACAATGAGAAAGTTTTGGACGTCACATTTCTCATAAAGTTCTTCCAATATTTAGTAAGATTTTTTCATTGCTTTCAAATTCAGACTTCACACTCAACAAGGCTCCATGTGCTTCATTTATACAGTCTTTGCATAGCATCAACTTTTTCTCTGTTGCTTGAGGCTTTTTGCATAGTAATTAAGCCAGTCCTTCATATTATGTGGGCAAAAATGATAATGTGAACATAATTACAAATTTTTAATGAGAAGATTTTCATTCAGTCTATTCACAGGCCAAGGCCGGATCAAGGTGCACATGTTAAACTTAAAAATGGGGCATTTTTTCTCCCTCTTTCAGTTACAGGTTGGAGCAGAAGAAATATGTGGACATCCTGACTTAGAGGCAGCTCTTCCATCATTACAATAGGAAGTGGTTGCAATTTCAGAAGCTTATTTAATAGATCTGGGAAGAACTCAGTGTTTTCATGTCACAGCAATTTAAATGACCATTTTTGTAAGGCTTCAGTCAGTTCTAACGAATCCCTGCTTTTTATTTAAGTTTTGGGTTCACATTTACTCAACATCTCAAAAAAAAGCTCAGTTTAAACAGATAAAAAAGTTTGTAAGTGGACTTCTACCTTCAGAGAAAAAACGGAAAGTGGGTCTGAAATATGGAAAACTTTTCTGCCAGCCTGATGCAGTCTAAGCAGTGTGGTTGGTAATGAAGCAAAGGCAGGCCAGGTTTTGCAAATTTCATTTGTTCTTGGCCACAGCGGTACTATTATTACAGCAGACACAAGTGATTTTGTCTGAAATTAAGATCTACCAACCTCCTCCTTTTAAAAATACTGCAGGAGGTGGTATCTCTGAGCATAAAATAACCTGTCTCTTCATTTGCATCCCATATCTACCAAGTATAAAATGAGGACTGTATGGAACATCTATATTACTTGTAATTACTGGCATAAGAGAAGAGGGGAAAGCATTAATACAAAGCAATCATAAAAGAGGAAAGCAAGCTAAAGCTGCCTACAGCGCAAGCTTTTCCACAGAGCATGAAGTTACCTCACAAAAAAAAAATAAAATAAAATAAAATAAAAGGAAAAAAAAAAAAAAAGTGAGACATATGGAGCTAAATTAATTTAAAATCCAAGGGAAACATCAGATTTTCTTCCTGTGCTTTTGTTGGTTTAATTTAATTTTTGTGGCTGATGTAACAGGCAGCAAGTAAGTAGATGAAGGTGGCAGGAAAAGAAACATGAAGGATGCACTGGAGATGCCATTTTAGGAATAAGCCCCTTTCTCCCCCATCGTGAGTGTGAAAGCAACCTTTCGGATCTCTATGCCTAGGAACATACAGGCAATATGACTCTGAGGGCAAAGTCCATTTATACTTCAGCTGATGTGCTTTTTCTTGTCTCAGTTGTGGATCATAAAGATGGCTAGAATATTTTGCACCAGCACAGAAACTGCATCTAGGAAGCTGACATCCATTGGGGATCTTAACTGCCTTTTTCGTGATAAAGCTACTTTTGTGTTTATATTTGAAGTTGTGCCTTTGGGGCTAAGTGTACAGTATTAACCAATGTTTGCATAAAGTTTTAGAGTACATTATGTGGTGTTATCGTTAGTAACATTATTATTAACACAAGGATAATGACACAGTTTTCCAGTTTCCCTGACTTATTAACCTCAGTGGGAAAAGTATTTACCACAGAAAAACCTTGTGTGGGTGTCACGCTTTGGTGGTTTATGGTCATTTCAGTAGTTTCAGTTGTGAGAAACAATTGCTCAATGAGCTCAATAGAGATCCTAAGAGACAGGTGTAAGATATTTTCCAGAATTCAATGAGAAGTACACGCTTTGTTGACTCCTGACCATCTGTTCTTGCATATTTTTTTAGTTCTAACTGTTAAACTTACGTAAGTCACAAATTGAATCACTGGGATTAGGTTAAGAAGTGATTGTGCATTACTTGTTATTGAATTCTCGCATTGAAGATGCCATACCAGGTCCGGTTTCATTTCCAAAACATCTCTGGCCCAAAACCTTGCCAGCCCCAACTCCTAAGGTGGAGGAGTCACTTTGCAGTATGCAGGGAGAGATTTTCATGAGCCTTTTTCATGGTTTGGGTCACCATGCTGAAGCAATCCTCTGACCAGGCTCCTCTTGGAGGCCTGAAGACAGACATGGAGAAGAGGAACAGCACTGATTGCCTTGCATGTTGAGTCCTCACAGCATCTTGCAAAATGTTTTTATCTGCTAGAGCCTCACAAAGAGGTGCTTAATCTGGCCCAAACTCTGACCCACTATTTCTGGAAGACAACCCCATGTGTAATTTCTTTGTGCAGGTTCAGACCGAGACCCTGAGACACAGAGATGTGCTGGCATCCATCCTGGCCAGCAGGTCATTGGTATCTGCTGTGTGCGAGGCAGGCTGCTACCTAGCAAGCACAGTGAGAACAGAGAAGTTCAAAGACTGAGCAGTAGTAAAGGTCAGAGCCTCATTCATATTTCCTGTCAGATCAGCAACCCAGTCACTTTCATCTGGGCTGTTTGACAACTGGAGAGATTGGAGTTGACACAAATTCTTGACTGTGTCATTTTATTCAACTGAATCTTCAGAAGCATATTTTTCCTTTTAAGTTTTGGCCTTTGTTGTGAGGCATGAGTCATACCTTTGTTTTTTAATCTCTTTCAAGATTTTATTTATTTATTTTTTTTAAAGCAGGCAGGGGAAAGACTACAACAGAAAAAGATCAGTATCATACAAAAATTAGAAAGAATGAATGTGAGAGCAAGCAGAGGTGATAAATCCATGACCATAACTGGATTTATTGCAGACAAACTGAGATTTGGATTGGATTACTCAAATGCTGGAGGTTAAATATGGGAAAGTATCTATCTATAATGAGCTATGAAACTCATGATCTCATTGCCTGAGCTCTGTCTACAGAAAGCAGAAAGAGGGGCAACTCTGGAGGACTTATCACCCCACTCCTTTCAGGCATCTATTTTTGGACTGGAGAAATTACCCCCTAATTCACCTCTTTCTCTCCATTGACACCAAGGATTATGCCCAGCCCTTGGGCAGCTGTAGTGGTAGAGATGTCTAATGCAGGCATGGAGAAGTGGATTTGATTCATTCAGCCTCAGTCAGCCCTCGGGTGGCCATTCACACCTCAGCTACTTACCTTCAGCCTGTGCTTTTCTCAGGAGATAAAAGAGAACATGATAAGGAGTTAAAAGGCATTTGTTGGAGATGTAAATGGTGTGGATTAGATATGTCCCAAAGGGGTAGCCTACCCTAGAAAACTGGATGTGTTCCAGAGTGTGTAAGTTGCTGTGATGCTGATCACAACTGACCTGACTGTGCAGAGCAGGAAAACAGTGCAGAGCACTTAACAGAGAACTTGGCCACCACCATGTCCAAGCAGTGCAAAATGAAAGGTAACAGCCACCAGCACCAAAGCTGTCCTTTTTCTGTTTTTCTTGTTGTTGCTGTTGTTTGAGAAGTGGGCATACAACTAATCTGAAGCTGGTAGGTGAAAGGGAAAAACTATCTCACTATAAAAGAAATGTCAGTGGACAAAGCTGTGGAAAGCTCTGTAGAGTATTTGATGCATGAGCTGGAAATACACAATCTGAAAAATAGGACAAGGCGCTGCTCAAATCCAGTCTACCTTGTTGTACTCCTTAAGCAATGTCAACAATATGTTAAAATCCAAGGTTAACCCTACCATGTAAATTGTGTGAAAAAGTAAAGGAGCAAAGGAGTTTCTGAGCCCACCCCCAAAAACTAACCAGAAGGTGCAGCATTTTCACTCCCTGAGCACACATCACTGGAAGATCCATCATCCTCTCAACACCAGGCCAGCCCAGGAGGTCAATCTCGGATGCGTGCCCACCTTGTGCCCTTGGACACAGCAATCCTCTGCAGCCACTGTCCACAACCAAAGATCATGAGGGAAAGCGGAGCTGTGGAAATGCAAGCTAAGGGGACACATATCAACCCATCCATAAGGCAGATGGAAATGAAGACTCCCACCAGATCAATACTAAGCAATTAAACATTAATACTCAGGTTAACATAACTACTGGAGATTTATGCATAAGTTAGCCCACCATCAGAAAAGTCATGAAGATAGTCAGCTAAATAATTCTATATAATTGTTAGGTTCTTAAGAAAATATGCACCTGTGTTCCTGTGTGTAAGAACCTACATTTTCAAATCCTCTTTTTTCTACATTTTTCCTCTTGTTGTTGTTGTGTTGTTTTTTTTTTTCTTTCCATTTCTTTTCTGCTTTTGACCTCATGACCTCATGTTGGTACACTGAACCCACTGTGATCAAAAAGTCTCTCAGATCATCTTCTGTAACTGTTGTAGCAGGCTTTATAAAGTAAACTAAATGCCTAATAATCAGTGCCAGCATTCCTAGACATTTGCAATTACATTCTTTCAAAATTATATTGTCTGGAAATGCCATGTCTAATTAAAATGTACTAATAACCTTAAATGGATTAATTTTCTGACTCTCCTTAATCTATTAATATTAATAAAAATAAGTCAGACTCTATCTTTCTCTGTATACATTAATTCATTCATATTACTGGAAATTAATACTGGAAAATGTTCTCTCAGCTGGCTATATTATATCAAAGAAAATCCCTAAAGTAATTATGCTAACATGCCATGTTGATAAGCATACAATAAACACCTGCAGAAATAGCTTTGAATTAACTAAATTTATGAATACCTTGATATGTAATTCATATCCTTTTCCATTTATATTCTTTAGGGTTTACTGAAGATGTTCATTTAGCTAGTGTTTCAGTAAATATCTGGTGAAACTGACTGTAAAATGAGCTTTTATAGATGCCTTTTTTTTTCAGCCTAGCTCTTCCATTTTTGTACTGTAGTATTTGTAACACCATATTTAGAATAATAGAATATAATATAATATTTTAAGAGCAATAGGATATCCTGAGTTGGGAGGGACCCACAAGGATCCAACTCCTGGGTCCCCAAAGGACCACCAAAAAAAAATCAGACCCTATGTCTGAGAATGTTGTTCAAATGCTCCTTGAACTCTTGGAGTGCTGTGACCACTGCCCTGGGGAGCCTGTCCCAGTGCCCAACCACCTCTGGGTGCAGACCCTTTCCCTAACCCCCAGCCTGACCCTCCTGTCCCAGCTCCATGCTGTTCCCTTGGGTCCTGTTGCTGTCCCCAGAGAGCAGAGCTCAGCGCCTGCCCCTCCGCTCCCCTCATGAGCGGACATTGCCTGACCTATCTTCCAGTGTCCATACACTTTCTTTTTCCATCTAAACTCTAGAAGAAAATTCCTGCTTAGCCAAGCTGACCTTCTGGTCTGCTTGCTAGACTTCCAGTATCTTGGAATTGCCTGTTCCTGTGCTCTTAAGAGATGGTACTTAAAAATTGACCTGCAGTGATGAACTCCGATATCTTCAAAAACAGAACTTACTAATTAGTTCCCTGAGCAGCCTGAAGTCTGCTCTCCCTATATCCAGGTTTGAAGTCTTGGTGGCACTTTTCCTCCTATTACCAAAGGCTTTGAACTTGACTGCCTGATGGTGACTATTTCCAAGACAGCCACAGAACACCACTTCTATGAGACCCTTTCTGTTTACAAGCAACAAATCTAACAGGGCTTCTTGTCCAGTCAGCTCCCTTTGTACTTGTACAAGAAGTCATCATCAAGGTGTTTTAGGAATCTCCTGGACCTGTTTATGTGCCTGGTGACAGGACGAGGGGGAATGGGCTTAAGTTGATCCAGGGGAGTTTTAGGTTAGATGTTAGGAAGAACTTCTTCACTGAAAGGGTTGTGAGGCATTGGAACAGGCTGCCCAGGGAAGTGGTGGAGTCACCATCCCTGGAAGTCTTCAAAAGACGTTTAGATGTAGAGCTTAGGGAAATGTTTTAGTGGGGACTGTTAGCGTTAGGTCAGAGGTTGGACTCGATGATCTTGAGGTCTCTTCCAACCTAGAAATTCTGTGATTCTGTGATTCTGTGATATCAGCTCTGTGTCACTCCAATTTATGGCTGGCAATTTGAAGTCCCCATAAGGACATGTGTGGCTGATCTAGAAGTAACTTTTAGTTCCTTAAAAATAGTTATTCTGTGCTGTCATCCTGTCTGGGTGAATTACCACAAGTAAGTAAATTACCACAACCAAATCTATTTTATTTGACTGTCCTTTAATCCTTACCCAGAGGCTCTCAACCTTGTCATCTCCAGCTGTAAGCTCTCTACAGCCCAGCTCTGCCATTACAAACAGCATCACCACCCCACCTCACCTGCCTTGCCCATCCCTTCTGAAAAGCCTGTAACCATCTACCATAACACACCAGTCACAGGCCTCTTCCCACCAGGTTTCACTTATGTCACTGATGTTATAGCTCTGAGACTGAGCCAAGGCATCTAGCTCCTCTTGCTTGTTCCTCATTCTGTGTGCACTGGAGTAGAAACATTTCAAATGTGTTTCATTGTACCCAGCACCTCATGGAGCAGACTGGAGAATCTCACTAGCATGCAGTCCCTCAGATTTTGGCATACCATCCCATAGATTATAGCTGATAAGCCTACTTTTATCCCTTCCCCTTCAAATCTAGTTTAAAGATCTGCCGATCAGCCCTGCTATCTCCTCTGCAAAAATCCTTTTCCCTTTCTGAAAAAGGTACATCCCATTAGGTGCCAGCAGGCCTGGTGTTGTGTAGAACATCCCATGACTGAGAAACCCAAAATTCTGCAGGTGACACCATCCTCAGAGCTACATATTGATCAGCTGGGTCTGCCTATTTCTTTCAATATTGTTCTCTGCTACTGGAAGGATAGAAAAAAAACACTAACCATGTGCCTGATCCTTTAACCAATTGCCCCAAAGCTGTTTGACTGTCCTTGGACATCAACTACTTGGACATCAACTACTCCTCTAGAAAGCACGTTCCAGTGTTTGACCACCCACAATTTAAATATAAGCATGTTTAATATAAGCATTTATGTGTGCATGTATGTTCTTATTTGTGTTTGTAGGTACATGTACATGCATAGCGTATGTACAGAAATATGTGTGTACAATATAAAATACACATACACTGTTGTAGACATACACACATAGAGGGAAATGATAGGTATGTTGAACAGGGTATTGCTTATAACTAGAAACTGAACACATTTATCCCATAAATAATGCACTTAACTAGTTAAAACAGCACAGTCTGCACAACCCCAGAGCGTTGTACTTGCTATCTCTGCTCCTGCCATGGTGCCTGATTCAGCTGTTTGAAAGAGACAAAACCCTGGAAGGAGATTATGTAAGGACTCCGGAGCACCTACAGAGGGATGTACTCTGGCATGCCAAAAGTAGGCTAGGGCTGCTGAGGACACGGGCTCTCATCAATCCGCAGAGAGCTGACAGTGACCAAGGGGCCAGAAGTATCATGTGCAGTGTGAGGTGGATCCTGGAAAAAATGTTCAGCAGACTGTAATTGCTATGATAATGAGTTTAAATAATAATTTGTGAAATGTGTAGGTTTGGAAATTTTTCTCAATTAATTTTTTCCTTCCATTGTAGTCTTACTTGGTGAGTACAGTCCTGCCAGACCAGGGCTCTAGGAGATATGAAACTCTTCTGTTCTCTTGTCCTCTCATTCTACACATTGGATGCAAATAACTTTGCTTCTTCCATTTTCTTGGATTCTAAAGTGCAGTATTCCAAAGGGCTGAAATCATGAAAGACAAAATTGCAAAACAAAAAATATTTTCTACATGCCTAGCATAGCAAGCAATAGTGGTGGGTTTTGTTTGTTGTTTTTGTTTTCTTCTGTTTATGTTTATGTTTTTTTTGTTTTGTTTTGTTTTGTTTTGTTTTTGTTTTTGTTTTTGTTTTGTTGTTGCTGTTTGTTTGCTTCTTTCTTTCTTTCTTTAAGAAAGCCAGTTAGCATCTCTGGCTAATTAGCCTGGGAGCATTTAGATGGACTATTGCCATCTACAGCACCAAGCAGCAATTTAAATGGGCAACACTCTTTGTAAATTTAGAAAGCATCAGATTTTGCTTCCAGAAGGTAAGCACACTCACAGCTCAAAAGGGAAATGTGCTACAAAATCTACAAATTCAGTAGTCCACTCAGTTTCTTTCAACAGTATTTTGCAATGGGGTGTAAACTTCTGTATGCCTTTGAAGAGAAGTCTGTGACTGTGCTTCCTATCTTAATGCTATTTGGACACATACATATTAATGTCAGGCAGCACTGTGCTTCTTTGGGTCAGTTACAAATTAAATTAGCTCAGAATCAATACACATGAAACTGAATGGATTCATAACAGGTATCTCTGGTTTAAAATGAGAAATCTTTTGAAAATGGTAAAATTTAAAATAGCAGGAAAAAAATTCAATCTTGAGTAAAATAGGATATTTTGTTTGTTTGTTTGTTTTTAAATGGAAGGGGTCTGTAAAAAATAAGCAATAATATGGTTCCTGAATTTTATAGATGACCAGTGCTATGGTCAATAAATGATTTCTTTTTTCTTTCTTACTTTATTTATTTATTTTTTCTTTAGGTATAAAGCTATAGTAAGACCAATGGAGATACAAGCGTCCCATGCGCTGATGAAGATCTGTGTGAGAGCTGCTATCATCTGGATTGTCTCCATGCTGCTTGCCATCCCTGAAGCGGTGTTTTCAGATTTGCACCCTTTCCATGACAAAGGGACTAACAAAACCTTCATCAGCTGTGCTCCTTACCCACATTCTGATGGGCTGCATCCAAAAATCCACTCAATGGCATCATTTCTGATCTTTTATATCATTCCTCTATCTGTCATATCAGTATATTATTATTTCATTGCTAAGAATTTGATCCGGAGTGCTTACAATATTCCCGTGGAAGGAAACTTACACGTGAGAAAACAGGTACAGAATTGGCTTTCTTCAAAAATCCACATTCCTGATGAATCTAATAGCAAAGAGGGCTCATACAGGGAAAATGACGTGATGGCAGACTGCATCTGTTGTGCTAATTTTATTAGACTGTGGGCTAAAAAGATTGCAATGGTTGACACAAGCTGTGGCACAACGTTAAAGACATCTCATGTTTCTAACTCTAGAGACTCTGACAGGGTGATTACCACAACAAACATGGCAGGAAACTCAGGCCAGAGCCTGGGAAGGTATTGACTAGGATGCAGGAGATGGGGCAGAGATGAGCATGGTGTTGTGAGATCAAAGCTGAGGGGTGGCATGGCAAAAAATCAAAACTTATCAATGTTCCTTTATCAGAGAGAACCTTGGATAAAGTCTTGCCTCACAAAGCAGTCCCTCTTCATGCAAAAGGAAAAAAACAACTCTAATTCAGTCCTCAGCATGGAGACATGAAAATAGGATGTCATCTGCTGGTGCTGTGCCATGCAGAGAAACCAGTACAGGCTGGAGAGAGACAAAGGGAGTGGAGACAGGAGGATAACAGTGCTGTGCACAGGGTCCCCGGGAAGGAGGACAGAGCAGGACAGTGAGGCCTCCTAACAGATGCACTGAAGTTATATATCTTGTGGATGGTGTAATCTTTGCAGTGGTGCCATCCAAGCTGAAGTCTTAGGAGAAAAGGAGAGACCTGTCTTCTTTCCCTGAAACCTTTCATTTATTCTCCATCTATCAGTGCCTCTTTTTCTACAGTCTGCAGAGGGGAATGGTGTTGCACAAAACAGCCTGCCCACTTATGTGCCCTCTAGTAGACCAGATTGGTCAATCTTCTTCTGGTCCAATAGGTCATACCCTCAAGTTTCACCTTAAGACTGATTTGATTTATATATGTAGGACATTTACTCTGGACCAATGCAGACTCTTAACCTCCCCTTTGGATCCTCAAAAGCAGAGATACCTCTGTTACTATCACTCATGTGTATATAAAATAAAATTCCCTGAGCTGTGCTACCACAGAATTCACAGCCAGGCTGGCTCAATTGGGACATATTGCAATTGAGTCTTATGCTCTGGTTGGAAATGTGTGGCTGAAAATGTGCAGGCCATGCACCTAGCTGGGGGCTTTAATCAGGATTTGTCCAACCTAATTCCAGGCTTTCAACTGCAGACTGTTCACTCTTGGCTGCTCTTTTTGTAAGCCACTAGGGAGAAAAAGTTATCTCCAGGGGTAAGTCCAAATCCTTCATGTGCAGCTGAGTGTTTCTGGTCACTGCTTAAATTGGGATGCATCTAAGCCTTGGGCTTGTCTCAGTAAGAAAGCAACAGCAAGGTAACTTCTTCCTAAACAACTTATTTCCCTTGACATATCCCCTTCCTTTCAACTGAGAGGTTCTTCAACCTAAGCTAAACTGACACAAGCCATTCTTCAGCTGAACAAGCGTCCGTATAATTGCAACAAGTTGACATCTCCACCTTAGGTTGACATAACACAATCATCTCTTGTAGCCTTCTGGTACTAAGTTAAAACAGCTGGGATGGAAAGTTATGTTTTCCACCCATTAAGTGATGTGCTGTCCCTGAAACCTTTACGATTCTTCTTTTCTGAATATGTATAAATCTTTCTCCACTGCAAGCCATTTTTTTTTGCAGATTCAGTGACTGTTTTTGATTAGCGGCAATAAAGTGAGTTGTAAAAGCAGTCCTTTCCCCCTTTGGTTTTGGGGATAGAGCTCTAAAGGAAAAAAAAAGTCCAGGCTACAGTCTAGCACCATCAGTCCATCATTCCTGTCCTGCTGTGCATTCAGGAGCTATAGGTCTCCATCTGAGATAACTGGTATTGATTTCTTTATTGCGTTGCTTCCTTTCTTTATAGTGCAGATGTGGCCTCAATAGCCCTGTATCAAATTAAGGATACATTTAAAAAGAATATATGGTTTAGCCATGGAGAGCCCTTTCTCGAAGGATTTAATTTTCAGACCGCTCCCTGGAGACATTATCATCTGGTACATGTCAGTTCTTTCTAAGCTCAATAGCTAGTTTTCAGTTGGTGCCTTTAAAGGGGCACCAAATAAAGTCCAAATGTGCACATCAGGTCTCTCCTGCATACTCCCTCCTCTCAGCTGCCTTGAGGAAAAAACAGCCCGTGTCAGCTGCTCAGTTTCTAATCTAGCTCAGAAGTTTCAGTGTAGCTCAGAAAGTGAGGATGAGGAGGTGGCTGAAAGCCTGGCCAGGCACTGCTGCAGCACCAGCACTGGAACAAGGGCAGTGTAGCCAGGAATGGGGAAAATTTCAGGCTATTCAGGTCATTCTCAGATACAGGGAGCAAGCAGGTGGCAGAATACACTCTAGAAGTGTCTGGGAAGAGGTGCAGAAATTACCAGGAGAATATTATGATCCCTCAAAAAGCAGCAATGTTATACCTGCTGTGCAGTATAACCCAGGGAGCAGAGCATTTCAGCAGGTCTTTCTGGGCAACTCCATTCCTCCTCAGTTTTGTGTGACTTCCGTCATGGATCTTGTCTTCATTAGGAAGAAACACGTGTTTTTCAGTGGCATTATCTTAGTGTGCAGCATTGGTGGACATAAGATAAGGTATGGGTTACCTCAGTTCCCCTCAGTTTAGCAATACTTTGGTTTGACTCCAAGCGTGTACATGTAAGGAAAACAAAAGTGTGGCTTGTTTGCATGAAGGTTATACCGCGAGCTAGCTGACATCATAGTACCTTCCCCTTGGGTAGATACAGCTGTGCTGAGAGGTGTTTGGTCATCCACCTGGTCACCCCCTACAGCCACCTGCTCCTTGTGACCCCAGCTCTTTCAGCTGAAGGGTCCACCGTGCTGCTGCCTTGGTGTTTCTGTAGGCACAAAATCTCCTCTCTTGACTTCTCCAGCTCCTTCAGTCTCTGAGCACTGTGTTTGGTCTCCAAGGGCTGTAAACTCTTGGCAGCATATTTGTGTACATATACCACATGGCCCCAAGGCAGAAAGTCCTGCCTCTGAGCTCTGTGAAATATCCCAGACCTTTACTCCATAATTAATATTAATATTTATTAATATTGTGTTGTTTTTTTCTATGTATTACATAGCATTGTATGTTACATATGGGTAACTACTGCAGGTGTCATGTGCACCCTAAGGTGCAGCACTGGGAAAAACAGTTAGCTGTAGGTCCAAGCTAGGGATATCTGCTAACCTGCATTTCTCTTTCTTCTTCCAGATTGAATCCCGTAAGCGCCTGGCCAGGACAGTACTGGTCTTTGTGTGCCTCTTTGCCTTCTGCTGGCTCCCCACTCACATCATCTATTTATACCGGTCCTACCACTACTCAGAGGTGGACACCTCAGTGCTGCACTTCATTGCCAGCATCTGTGCTCGGATCCTGGCATTCACTAACTCTTGCGTCAACCCATTTGCTCTCTACCTGCTCAGCAAGAGCTTTCGGAAACAGTTCAACAACCAGCTGTTCTGCTGCAGAGCTCGCCTCCTCATCCGGTCCCAGAGCATGGCCAGGAGCACCACCCGAATGACCTCCCTCAAGAGCACCAATCACTCCCTGGCCACCTTCAGCCTTATCAATGGCAACCACATCTGCCATGAAGGCTATGTCTAAAACAAGCAGCTGAGGACCACTGCACTATGTACCTAGTACAGCTGCTTGGATCTGCCCTGTGGGGATGCTGAGTAGCACACATGCATGCACACGTGTGTGTGAGGAAGTCTGATGCGCTCTGAGAATGAACTCAGAGGAGCTGGAAGCATCCAACATTTCATCCCAGACTGAGGCATGTCTGGATCAGCAGGTCATTTAGCACCTGCCCGCAGGAGTTCCCTGGGGTGGCCTGCATTGCTTCAAGACCCACTGCTTTTAACGAGCATGAAGTGAGCATTTTAAGATCAAGTCTAGTTTGGCTCCACCAGTTCTTCATTACTTTCTGCTCAATCCCAAACTCAGACAGACTTACAGAAATGATAAAGACTACACCAAGTGCACAAAATTCATTAGAACAGTTGCATCCAGCAGTTCATGGCTAATGTTTTTGACACCAAAATAAATCCATTTAAATAAGGTAAATACTTTTACAAAGGAGTTCAGTGTAGGTCATTTATAGACTTTTCAAGTATTTATTAAAGTTCAGAGTACAGTATTAATTCATGGTATAAAAAAATTATCAAGAGTTTACTGGGGTATGTTGGTGGCCCCATCTGAAATAAATGAGCAGTATCTTGCACTACGTCAATGTGAAAGCAGTAATGTAAATAAATGTGAGTTGGAATATGTTTACAGTTTTCAAATGTGTGAGCTTTTGCCATATTATGGAGGAGACAGAAAGGCATTTTCCAAACGTTACTACTTCGCTCTTCCTGTCTTCAAGGTGGGAGATAGTGAATGTGTTTCGTCACCTGCAGAGTACCACAGAAGTTTAGTTGGGTCTGGCTAGGGGTAGATTATCTAACAGAAAATGAAGAGCAGCCACTTTTCATGCTGTAGTGCTTTGTGAAAGTTATGCAATCACCAGTTATGCAGTAGAAGCCATCAGCAATGCAAGATCCAGTCTCTGGCCTACAGTTTTTTCTTTCTATCTTCACAGAAATCTGTGGAGACTGAGTGACAAGGCTGGCTGGCAGCCTGGTGAGGCAGGCCCCCTGTAATGTTCACTCCAGAGCAGATCTTGTGCCAGGCACCAGCTGTCCTGGAAACAGGAGCACCATGTCCTGCAGATAACAAGCTCTCGAAGCATGTGGACGTATAGGACAGGCAATGAGGCTGCACACCTGATAAAGCAAGCTGCTACAAATGAGGCCATAAACCAATCCCTGCAGTGGAATATTGAGTTTTTAATGGCCCTTGTCCTCTGTGAGGATGATCCTGTTTCTTAGCATGGCAAAAGAAAAATGAAAGCTAGTAAAACTGTGTTAGGCTTGCTGGGTGAATGTCAAAAAGGTGTGCAGCATAATCACACTCAGCCTGGCATGCATAGGTGCCCAGGGGTGTTGGCAGGACCTACTGTCTGCAGGGGCTGCAGGCTCAGAGAGTAGTGCCCCCCAGGTGAGGATCTCCTTGCCTGAAAAATTAACACAGCGGGGTCATTTTCCAGCTGAGTCCACTCTCTTTCTTGTCCAACTGTGTGGCAGTGGCGGTAATTGCAATTCACTGGGCTGTCTGAGGCCTCAGTTGCTGCCGTTTTCAGCAGGATGGTGCTTTCCCTGAGCTGTAACATGAAGCTCCTGTTGACCAGCCTGGTCTGTGATCATTTCAGAAAGTTTGTTTGGGTTTTGAGCTGTTCATGGTATTTCAAAATGAGAAGAATATATCTTGCTTGAGACTTTTTTACACTAAATATTTTCTTCAGCCATGTAAGTATCTCATGGAAAGCAAGCAGGAATTGCACATTTCACCCACAGCCGCAGTGACTGTGCTGCCTTGTGTGTCCTGACTGGTAATGAACAACAGATCACTGTTGCTCTACAAGAGAATTCAATAATTTCTGAATTCATGTTTCTGAGGGAAAGGGGAAAACACAGCACTGATGTGAACAAATTGTAAACATGGGGAAAAGAGCACTGGCTGTAGCTCCCTCAGGGCTGCACTGAATACGGCTACGCTGTTTTGAGCACAGCAGAATTATGAAGATGCGGCACCATGGAATTAAACAAGTGCTGTGGGTTTCACCCTTTTCTTCTTAACAAAGTTAGTGACCCCCCTGAGGACAGGAAAGAGGGGGTTTTGGCTCTCATTTGGAAAGTGCTTTCCAACAATGCAGCTGCAGGTGTTCGCATGTGTCACAGCCACACCATTGCTTCATTTCCTCACTATTCCTTTTTTTTTTTTTCTCCATTTATTTTCAGAGCTCATAGGAAAATCTTCAGAGGCAGCTCCATGTAAAATGTAAAACTTCCATTGAAACCTAAAATGCCTTCAACTTCTTTGAGTTTTCAGCAATATGGGGCAAGCCTTTTCAGTGGAAAACTAGAGTAAATATTTTCAATGAAATTCTTCATTTTATTCAAATCCCACCCCAGTCCCAATTTAACATCTTTAAGAAAAATTGGTGCTTTTGTGAAAAGAAAAAAAAAAAAAAGTGAAAAAAAGTTCATGGTTAAAAAAACAAAAAATAGTTTTTTTGAATGTATTTCACAAACTTGCATTTGTTTTTTAATACCTCAGAAAGAGCAAATCTGAGCCTGGAATTATTCCTATTTCATCCCTGTGTTAAGATAATTAAAACACTCAATGCAGCAGTTGAGGTCAGGGAAAAGAGAACCCAAGAAAGTTTTCAGAAATATCCTAGCACATCACTGCATTAGTTGTAGCTGTAATTAGTTTTCTGCCTCTTGCTTCTTGTCTCATTACCTTGGTTTCAAAAACATGATGTACTTTATACTGGTGCAACAGTCTAACTCCTTATCTAGAGCTATTTCAATGTTTGCTGGCACACCTGCAGCGCCAATTCTTTGAACCTGGAGCATTGTCTGCAGCATTGCTTGCGCTCAATAAATTTTCAAAGAGCACAAAGATAAAGTCCCTGCCTGGCAAGCGACTGCAGAGACATGCACTCAGATGCTGCCCGCTCTTTGGAAATGCTCTGGTTTAGGATAGGGAAAACCCTGGGGACCACATTGGTTAGGAAATGCTGCGTTAAAAGGCTCTGAATACACGTTTTCCCAAAATTCTGCAGCATGTGGGTGGGGGACAAGTGGCCCCTGGGTCAGGCTGCTACATGTCACACAGTGGGGAGTGCTACTTTCTCCTATGAGGATGCGGTGCTTTCATCCTGGGTCAGAAGTGCCTCGGGGTTATTAAATACATGTAGCTGCCATTAGATGAATCAGTGTGAAATATGAAACTAATGTTTAACAGGGACATCTTGAGTTCTGTCCCTGCTTTCTCAGGACAGATTAAATAGGGCAAAAGGACAAAACATTGTTCTTCATTAGGAAATTGAATTTTCTGAAATTCCTGAATTCCCTTTGCTCCCACTGAAGGTAGTGGGAGATGAAAGCAGTGAATAAATCACAGCTTTCAGCTGTTCCTGCTTTAGGATTATTAAGCACTGTTTTGGTTAAAAATGTTTTCTCATCAGTTTTGAAAATCACTGCAAAGAATCAAAGAGATTAGAATCAAAGAATGAAAAAGAACAGAAATTTTCTAAGACTGACACCAAGTAAAGGTTTCAGAGTCCTTCAGCTCTGCCTACAAAAGAGTATTTGTGTTGCTGTGTTTCAACATATTGCCTTTTAGGAAATGTTTAAGTATGAAAAACCAAATGCATGTGATTCTGTTGCATGGTAACAGTAGTTGTAAGAAGAAAAATGATGGAAAAGAAGGGTTGTATTGTTGAACACAAATATTTATTTCAGGTCGAAAAAAGACACCAAATGTTGTATAAGATAATGAATATTTCTTTGTGTTAAACAAACAAAAAATAACTTGAAAATCCTCTATTTACCTAACAAGAAAACATATGTGTGATCCTGATTCCCCTAATTACTTTGATTTGTATGGAATGAACGTTTTAGTTGCAAAACAGAAAGATTGCATTTTTATGCATGATCTGGCAGAAATAATATACCTTCTTACTCATTTTTCTGACAAAATATATTTTTTTTTTCTTACAGCAGAAAACCATCTGTGTGTATTCAGTTGGGGAACAAAAACAGTCTTTCAGCCTTCTTTAAAGGCGAGAAGTTCAGTGCAGCTTATCTGAGCAGTAAGCAATCCCCTGAATGTTAACTGTGCAGCTCATTGTTAGTGCTAGGCACCACAATGATAAGAGGGCAGCTTACCCTCTCCATCCTGGGAAATCACAGCAGTTGATGGGCCTGTATCATTCCTCAATAAATCGGTAGAGATCTCATATATCACCATATCTCCATTTCCAAGAGAAAGAAGGCAGGAGGCAAAGGAATATTTAGATGACTTTATTCAAACCTGATAGCTTTCTGCATGTTTACTGAAATATTTGTGCTATCTTTAGCCCCCCCCCCCCCTTTTTTTTTTTTCTATGACAGCAGGTTTATACATGCTGCTATCTTTTAAAAGCACGCATGTAAAGAAACAACTGATTTGGGCCATCTATAAATTGATATTTATTTAAGATCATAGAATAGGCATTAGGGCTGTAAAATGCATTTTAGCTTGGGTAGCTACAGCCACAAGAGAGCTCAGCCATCCTGCAGGCAGCTCTCTGTTCTTGCAGCAGCCCTCCCTCATACACAGCATTTCTTGCACAAGGGCTGTACAGCTCACAAGCACAGATCTGAAAAAAACTGTTGCCCCTAAGCCAGTGGCCCTGCACCATCTGGGTTCCCATACATCTATTCTGGGAAGACGTCTTTGTTTCCCAGACCCTTTCTCTTCCCAAAGGAACTGGCAGGGTTTCACCCCTGGTCATCTGCCTGTAAGCAGCTACACGGGAGAAGCATGGGGCTGTGGGCACAGCATCCTGCAGAACCACAGAAAAGAGAGGCTCATCTCCAAATCAAACTTCAGGCATCCCAAGTGCTGTTGGCTTGGGTCAAAAACCCTAATAACTTATTCCTTCTCTCTAACAGTTTCCCTAGAAAACATGAATTTTATTTGTATGGGTCACCTTGAAAGGCTCAGCACCTTGAAAGCAGTGGACTTTGATATGGGTTCACACTTAACCCAAGAGTCCTCACCCAGTTATGGCATCTGTGTAGGTCATGCCACAGAGGGGGTGAAAGTGTCACCTTTGGAAAGAGCATCCCCCCTTGGGATGTCCACCTCTGCTGTCTGGCTGGCTGGTATTTATGTCCCTACCTTGCACTTCATCATAATCCATCACTGCAATAGTAAAATCTGTTAAGAATAGAGACTAAATACCACCCCACTTTCTGCTAAGATTATCAATGAAGACTACGTCTAATTTTATATTAAAATCGCATCCAAAACTCATTTTAAAAGTGCCTAATTGCTTGTTTCTGGAAATAGCTACTTCAGACAATTTCTGTGATTAGTTTGATTATTTCACCATAAGTAGATATGAATTAAAGAGAACTGATCATAGAATTCTTTTGAAATAAAGGATTTAATCTGTTTTAATGTAAATTAATTACACTTCATGGTAAAATGCCTGCCTTATGCTGAACATCTTTTAGTAAGTGCTACTGCGTGTTTTCAAGAAAAGTCAGTCCCTTACATCCTTCCAATATGATGCTTTGAAACAGATGAACCTGGGCTTTGTGCCAGCACTTCTAGCTCCAGAGTCAGACAGTGTATTATTGCTGTTCACACCACCATTCCTCTGCAGCCTCCTGTTAGTGGGAGGTGGATATGACACCAGTCCCTGCACTATGAGGCAGAGAGCAGTGATTAAAACACCTGCCTGCTGGACAAGACTTCTCATCCAAAGGGTCCAAAACATTTTTTTTTTTTTTTTTGGGGGGGGGGGGGGGAATGGAAGAAGGAAGAAGAAGGAAAAAATAAGGACATTTCTCCCTTTGTTTTATGAATAGCCTAAAACCAAGCCAAAGCAGGCTCTGACCTACTGGCCCTGAAGGTTAATGACAGAGTTGAGCACGGTCACTAGTGTGGGATGCCTCTCCTCCTTGTTGCCCTGAAAAATCTGGCTCCCAGCCCCAGTGAGCAACCATCTCCTCTCCACCATTCCTGAAGGTGGACAGGCAAATCATCCCTCTTGTTTTGGACACAACCCTTTTCATGAGACATGGTGCCCCATCTCTCACCTTTACCACCCACACCAGCTCTAGTTGATCAACATAGACTATCTACCTAATTTTTTAATGGCTGATGTCTGTCCCGATGAATCCTTCTGCACATCTCCTGTGGCAGTCAGCCCAGGTTGGCCTGTCCTGCCTCCATGCTGACCAGCAGAAGGACACATTATTTTCATTCTTCTGTTCTCACCTTGCAGCCTTCTGTTCTTGCTTGCAGCCCTGTCACCACCACCTGATGCCACATTAAACAGGCCATTAAGATGGCCTTTTCCTCCTCATCATCAGTCACCTGAATGAGGCACGTACAAGACCCCTCCAGAAGGTGGTTCACAGCCCTTTGCTCATTTACTGTAGGGTTGTGCAGCTCCTTGCTGGCATGATAGAGTAAAGCTGCTGTGAATACACCCTTAATGCCACAGTCATCCTTTGTGTGACCTTAGACCCTGGCACAAATTTTGTTAGACCATAATAATAGCAGTGGCCTGTCTTCCCTCTGCCATGTAGTTACTTGCGTATTGGACTGAACAGGAGGAAAACTAAGAAGAATACCTTTATTCCCATAGGCTCATTCAGGAGATGATAATAGCAAACTGAGAAAAAGTATCTGGCCAATCTCATGCCTACAGCACTTACACTTTTGTTATCTATGCCACAGGTTGAAGGTGAAGAGCAAGAGACATGGATAATCATGACCATCAGTCTAATACACACTAATGTGATATTTACCATGAAAGAGGCAAACTGTAAACAATGTAATTTATTGATGTCCAAAAGGAAATGTGGTGCTCTTTGGAAAAATCAAGTATATTTCTCCCTGTCAGTGCTGTATTGCATTTAAGGGAAGAGGTGAGCTGTGCTGTACAATTTGAGGAATAGAGTGTAGGTTGGAAAAAAGCATACAAACAAACAAACACCACCAACAACAATAAATTACACTACTGTAAAACACTTCCCTCATTCAGTGATTAGGAGCATCAGAGGGGAACCCACCTTTGTTCCAAGAAGCAGACCCCTATGAATAGCAGGTGGACTCCAGGCAAGCATTTCTAGTTCATTTGGTTCCTCCTGGAGGAAAAATCAGTGTGTGCTTCTAATTGTTCTGGATGTGCATTCAGGGCCAGTTGCTGGCAGTTTAGAACAAGCCAAGAATCACTTCAGGAAGCATGGTGATCCATTACCATGTTATGCACTTTAAAAAATATCTTTAAGAGACCACACAGTATTTGCTTTTTGTAAAATCTATGACACAGAGAACCAGTTGCATATTATAGACCAGCTTTATCAGCAGTTCACTCTGAAGGCAGCTGAGGACAGAACCCACTTCACATCATTTTCCTAGTGCATGTGTGGAAAAGCTTGGTTATGAACTACAAGGCTGTACATATTTTATAAAGTGTAATTTTGATATCTCCTCTCAATATTACTTATTTCTTTGTAAAGTAATGTTTGTGTGCATTCAGCCATCTGTCTACAATACAAATGTCTTGAATTGCTGTGTACAGAGGCAATGCAGTTTATTTTACTAGAAACATGCTTTGCTTTCTCTTTTCCAGATGCTGTATAATCTGGTATGAAAAAAAAAAAAAATCTTTATCAAATGAAAATTTGCATAAAGGCTAATGTTTCAGCTCCCTTGAAGTAACATTTAGAAGGGGATTTATAAGAAAGAAATCAAACTGTGAAAGCATGTGTTCTAATTTGATTGTTTTTTTTTTTTTTGCCTTTGGATATATTTTTTAATTTTGTACACCATGCTTTCAAAAATGTGCATGAGTGACCTCTATTGAAATATGGACTCAAACTGAACACTCTATCAAAAGGTAAATATTGAATTACACAAAACTTCTAGCTAATAAAGCATGATAGATTAAATAAGAAGGCTTTTGTTGCTTTCTAGTTAGAAATCATCTCAAGCTTCGTAAGCATGTTTATTCACTTGCTTTTTTGTCAATTTACAAACACTAGAAAGAGTTATCTTCCAGCAGCCAAACAGACAAAGACAGAGGTGGTATCACAAAAGAAAACAGGCATTCTCTTTACCCACTGGGCATCCTCATCCCAGGTCCAGTTTTCTCCTTCAGGCAATGCTGCACAGACAACAGATTTGCAGACACTAGGGACTTGGCAGAGGTTTTCAAAATCTTCAGTGTTCCCATTTCTGCTGCCACAGATGTGTGAGGGGCTGTGGATGGAGCAGGGCTTGCAGAAGGCCACTGCCAGTGAAACACTGAAGAAAGCACTGCCTATGAAAACAAAAGGCTCAGAGCAATTGCATTGCAATTACTGAATGTGCCTAACATCATTGGGCTTTGAAACTCAGGTGCTCTGGGTTGATTAATTAAAGAAAATATACAGAGGCAAGTTATGGAAGCTGACTGGTGCTACATTGACATCAGTGGCCTTTGCATCTGTCTCATTAGAAAGAAAAAGTGAGTGGTCTTTGCTTTCATACCACTTTGCACATTTGTTACACAACATCTTTGGCCCTCCAAGAATCAATTGCAGCTCTCAGCTTGAAGGAGACTGTGCTCTTGTTGGGCTTTATTGCGTTTTAGGCATCAATCTGTTCTACCAAGCCTTTAACATCCTCCCCATCTTTACTGCAAACACCGTGAGCTGGACACAGGCTTTAGGTGTATGTTTGCTGCAGGAGGAAGAAAACAGAACAGAAGAGAACAAAACAGAACAGAACAGAACAGAATGGTTCAGTTGGAAGAGACCTTCAAAGACCATCTGTTCGAACTGCCCTAGCACTTCAGGGCTGACCAGCAGCTAGGGCACATCACTGAGGGCATTGCCCAAATGCCCCTTAGGCACTGACGGGCACGGGGCAGCACCCAACTCCCCAGGAAGCCTGTTGCAGTGTGTGACCACCCTCACAGCAAAGAAATGTTTCCTGATGTCCAGCCTGAACTCCCCAGCACAGCTCTGTGGTGTTCCCTTACGTCCTGTCATTATCATCATCTCTGTATCACCAAGGAGAAGAGACCAGTGCTTCCCTCTCCTTCATACTTCAGTTTCTTCTCCTTGGCATTTTTTGATTCATAATTATATTGGTGCTCATGTTGTATTCCATATTTGACAGAATATTAATAATATTACATAAAGCTTAAACTGTTTTCCTGTTGCATGGTGTCCACTGCTAACATTAATTACCAGTTCATGGTATTTCTGTCAGTGTGGGAGGTCTTATGGGCTCTCTACTGATAAAACTTATTTTTTGTAGGTTAAAATGTTTTCTGCCACAGATTTCAGTATTTACTGATATATTAATTAAAAATAATAATAATAATAATAAAAAAATATCTTGAAATCTCTACCTTGTAGCTCCTCAGATTATTGATTTTTATTAAGTTTTCTGCCACAGGTTTAAAGGAGTCTCTTACCAGGCAGTGGAGCTAATGAAGCCTATTTTCCCATACATTTATATTAGTAGGATTAGCTGCACTCTCATTCAGAGCTGTTCAAATGTGGCTAGGATATTTTTACTGAGAGTTATTTTAGGATCCTTCAGGCTACTTAATCAATTGAGTTTAATTAATATGATTTAGAAGTGATCCTTATGCTTTCCCCTTAATGTAAGGCACAGTCCTGCGAAGTATTATGCAACCTCAGCTGCTTTCTAATCCTGTTAGAGCAGAAATTATTGTGATTTAGATAGACTGTGATTTAGATAGATTGCTATTTTCTTTATTATCAGTTTGAATTTATTAGTAGGAACTGTTCTAAATACTTTAAAATTCCATGAAAGTTGGGAGTGCAGCTTTTACCTAAGAAGGGAATGGATAAGAAATGACTATACAGTCACACACACAAATAAATCTTTGAAAACGCTAAAAAGTTCAAATTAAGGGGGAGTATCTACAAATACATCCTCTTGCACAGAAGAAGGAAATATAGCATATTGTGTTGGTAGAAGGAAATAAATATTTACTTTAAAAAAAAAAAAAAAAAGTGTTTCCACTGCTGTTTCTTGAGCCCAGTATGGCATTCCAGGTTGGCATTCTCCAAAGCCTTGCCAATACACCGAACATTTACAGAACCAAAACAAGTTTCTGCAGGAATGACTAAGTGAAGCTTTGTTACAGCTGAGTTGTGGTGTGTCAGCAACTAAGAAATTTCAGCTGAAACATTTCCATTGTTGGAGATAAAGTATTCACTATGGGAAGGAAACATTTCCTATTTGTTCAATCTAATCTTGTCTATTATATCTTATTAACAAGCCTCTCTGAGTCTGTAATGACAGAATAATCTTAAAAAGACTCCTGAATCAATGATCAATGCACTTAAGACTTTTTTCAGCTCCACATAAATGAGTGTAGGGGCAACTCATTAAAAGCTTAGGTCCACCTGCACAAACCTGTGCCACTTTGCTGCTCACACAGCTAACAGGGAGAGCTGAACCAACACGCGCTCTTGTTGTGAGACCCTATAATGCACCATTATTCATTAAATGTGGTATCTTCTGCTTGCTTTCTGGAGCAGGGCCTGGCTGCTTTATGCTTAGTGTGTGTGTATGGGCAGATATGGATCCAAGCATTACAATGGGTGAGCTACCTACGCATCAGCAATCAGGAAGGAAGATCAGAGGACAGGCTGTGAGCACTCTGGGTGTAGCACACAAAGGTGATGGAAAGTTTCAGTATAATACCCCCTTGTCAGCTCTTTCCCAAAGCACCGACTGCTTAGCATATTTCTGCTAGAGGCCATGTGAAAATAAGGCTTCAAAGAAAACTGCATAGAAGGACAGGTTGAATCTTTTCAAGCAATGTGAGATGTTTTATTGAGAAAAGCAGGCCAAGTTACTGTCCTTGGGGAAATGGGCAGGGAGACAACTATTTAAAAAATAAATAAATAAATAAATAAATAAATAAAAAAGTGATAGAGAAATTCAGGAGGAAGGCTGAAGTTTGCAAAAGCCAGCATTATTCTTAGTGAAAAAGCCAGGGTTACCCCGGCTCTCTTTTTCCGAGTCAAAACATCTGATATTCCTCCTCAGGATGCTTCTCAAAGCAGAGCAACCCCCACCACTACCTCCAATGGGGACACCATGGTGAGCTAAAGCTGTGCCTTACCTAGCCTTGGCTGAACCTTGCTCACTGAACAGAGGGAGTCACACTGATTTCATTCCCACCAGACATTTAAATCCTTCTGATTACACTGTTTGAATGTGCATAATTGCTATGCTGACTTCCTCTATGAGTACAGGACCAGATTCTCAGCGGAACACATCTGTTGGCAGTATATGGAGGATGTTAAGGTGGGTCTAAAGATCATTTCCAAAGAAAAGCAAAGACACATGACTAAAGATAAAAATACAGTTCTTTGTTTTTAGAGTTTGCTTTTCATTGCACTGAATTTGATTATTTACAAGATAGATAAAATGCATATATCAGGAAAACAATGTTTCTGTGTTTTCAGAATAACAGTTATTATAAGATCTGTCTCCCCGGATATCAGAGAAGGCTTGGCTTTCTACCAAGATGAAAACAAAAAGCTAATGCCAATGTTTCTAATGTTCATGTTTCTAAATTATGAACTGTAGGAAACCTTGACAACTCCTTACAAATTAGTCTTTTTGATTAAGCATGTGCCAGTCTTGTCAGTCAGTCTAAGCTACAGTGCTAGTGTTCATCTTCTCCCTGTGTGCTACAGTGATTATAAGCTGGACACATCACAGAGCACAGCATCATCTCTAACTCGCTATTGGGATGGATTCTATGTCAGCTTCAAGGATACCATGCGAATCCATTAGATTCTTCTTACAGAAAGATACAGGGAATCAGATATTGTCTCAAACTGAATATAGCCTTCAGCACTTTCCAAAGCAACATGAGCCTCCTAAACCCTTAAATGGCGCCTTCTCCTAGATGAGTCTGTATGGCCCTTGTCTACCAATAGTTGATCTCATATTTGTCTGGCACTGTTTGAAGTGCGGAGATACAGCATTCAAAATCTGCAGATCTGTTTGCATTTAGCTCCTTCAGATCCCTTTACTTCCCAAAGTTGTCCCTGCAGGATCCTGTCAGGACACTTTTCCACAAAAGGTGAAGGGCCGAAGGGAAAGCTAGCCAGGGTGGTGTGGGTTTAGAGATGTTAAAAAGAAAAGGTTCACAGAATCACAGGATTGCAGCAAGGCTGAGGCTGCCAGGGCCCTCTGGCCTCACCTGCCCCAAGCGCTGCCCAAGCAGGGACACCCAGAGAAGGCTGCACAGGGCCAGGCCCAGGCAGCTTTTGAAGATCTCCAAGGAGGAGACCCCACAGCCTCTCTGAGCAGCTTGTGCCAGGGCTCTGTCAACTGCACAGCACAGAAATGCTGCCTGGAGCCTTCTGTGCTCCAGTTTGTGCCTCTTGTCCTGGCACTCACATCTAACTATGGAGACAGAGGAGGTATATGCTCTACTCTGTCAGAGCTCTGAAAACTCAGTCCAAGTTACCTTCCAGTAACTTGCTTGCATGAAAAGAAAACAGTAAATACCAGTCACACAGAGACTTCAAGGGCACTTTTCAATGGGGATATGCTTGCATTTAAGATTCATAGCACCCTGCATAAAAACATGACTTATTGCTTATACCATGGAAATTTCAGTTCCCATCATAATCCAATCTTCAAACCTTGTTAAGGGATGCTTTATTATACTCCTTCAAGTGGACCACAATGCTTGAAATTCCCATTAGATTAATTAAGCTACACTTTGAAGGTACACTTCTAACACACTTTGTGAGAGCCCAAGATGAGAAATAAATTTAATTATGACACCTGCTCTGGTACCACCTTCCAAAATGCCAAGCCTTTCAGGGTGACTCATCACTCAAGTGCCATGAGTGAAACATTATAATATATTCCACATCTGCCCTTCATGTCTTTTCAGCATATTTATTGAATCTCTCTAAGCACAATTTCTGTTAATATTTCTATTTTATTTCAGAACTTCTTAACATTTTGGATTTTTCAGCAATTGTGCAAACTTCTGTGTTGTTTGAAATATTAGTTGTGTTATAGATATATATAAAAAAAAATTAATGTGTGCTTTAATAGGGAATTATTATTATCAGCAGGATATGAGGATGTCATCCAGTATAATATTCAGGAAACTAGGATATGAGAAACAGCAGTGAACAGAATCCTCATATAACTGTGAGAGAAATATTTGGCGTATGTATTGCTTGTTATCATGGTTATTTGCCGTGGTGGTATCTCTGAAGGTGCTGGAAAGAAGTGAGAGAAAAATCTATTCTGCCATGGTTTTGTCTGCCAACTCCTGCTGTCATTCAAAGTGACCCGCAGCAGATGGAAGGGTATGCTCAACTTCCCACTATTGTGATGTACTGCCAAGCCAGAAATACATATTACTTCTGTCCCCCTAGTGGATGTTTGTATTTGTGGAATCAGAGGACTTCTCAAATGGTCAAGGATGGTGAGGCAGAGCTTAATTCTTTTATATGTGTCAGATCAACAAGATCAGACACTGTAAAAAGCTTCTAGGGCTTTCAACTTGGGAGGTGCAATTTCTTTTCCCCAAAAGCTGGAAGAAAGAATAAAAACTTTTTTTTTTTTTAAGTTTGGCTTTGTATATTTGGATAGCTTCCCTTTGGACAGTTTATGAATCATTTGGTGTTACCTCTCTGTCTTGGAAATGTTTCCCAGAAAAAAAAAAAAAAAAAAGCTAGCTGGCAATATGTGACCCCAGTTTCTGTAGCTGTGCACACCCCACTCATGCCCTGCTCCAGCCCTCCCTCAGGTCAGCTGTACTCATAGCCCTCTCCAAAGGGAATTGGTTGTGACTGCTGCATCCAAAGGCTTTTCAAGTAGAACAGAACAGAATAGTTCAGTTGTAAGGGACCACCAAAGACCATCGAGTCCAACTGCCCTAGCACTTCAGGGCTGAACAATAGTTAGGGCACATTACTGAGGGCATTGCCTAAATGCCCCTTGAGCACTCATGGGCACGGGGCAGCACCCAGCTCCCCAGGAAGCCTGTTGCTGTGCTGTGGAGCCCAGAACTGCACATAGTGCTCAGGGTGAGGCCTCATCAACACTAAATACAGCAGGAGAAGCACTACTTTTGATCAGCTGGCTGTGCTGTGTGTAATGCACCCCAAAAAGTGGTTTGCCCTCTGTCTACCAGGGCATAGTTTTCAGGGTTGGTGCTGAGCCTGCTGCTGACCAGCACCCTCAGGGCCCTTTCTGTCGAGCTGTTCCCCAGCCACCTGGCTTCCAGCCTGTGCCTGTGTCCGGCTTTACTCTGTCCCAGGGGCAGAACCTAGCATTTACCTTTGTTGAACTTCTTGCCTTTGCTGATTGACCAATTTACTAATGTATCTAAGTCCCTCAGCAAAGAGAGATTTTGCAGCTAATGAAAAAAAAAAGGGAGGGGGAAGGGGGGTGGGATCTTGGTGACCCATAGTTATAGTTCATGCTCTGATTCCTTGCAAGGTCTAGTAATAAGTTTTGCAACTTCACACAATGATGTGCAGTGAGTAGTGTTCTCAGAGCTAAGTCAGATTTTCATTAAAATTTCATTATTCTGGTTCACCAGGTCAAAAGACTCAGGAAAAGAGACTTTTAGGGGGCAGTGACAGAAAGCTGTGAATGGGCAGGAAATGAAAAGGGCTTCTTCCCTGCAGCAGTTCCCACAGCATTGACTCACAAAGACAGCTGAGAAGGGACTCAAATTGTTCTGATGTCTCGATTACCCAGGAGAGATATGGTTTCTCCACTGCAGCACCTCATCTAGGAAACACAGCCAGAGCCCTCAGGACTGTGTGGTCAAAGGAAATAAAGTATGTCAAGAAGTCTTAACACACTGGCATGACCACTCATATAGACATGATCAACATGTGTCTGCTGCTCTTCCTTCCTGCTCTGGGTATTTTACTTCTCCTTTCTTCTCCTACAGTCCTGGTTACAAGAAAATGCTACCATCAGAAAGTATTAAGTTTTTGGTGATATTTATGCAAGCTGTACTGGAGTTGTACATACTACATTGTAAAAAAATAAATGATGTTCAGTTGTCTTGTGCACATTTTAAAGGTATATAAACCTTCTATGCTACATTTTGGTTGCCTGATTATACCAGCAGTTTAAAGATGTTTTCTGACCCAAATATATCAGAGACGGACAAAGATGGTGAGGCAGAGCTTAGCTCATTCCCTATATCTGTGTCAGATGAACAAGAATGGACACTGTAAAAAGCTCTCTAGTGCTCTCTTGACCTAGAAGATGTAATTTCTTTCCCCAAAGAACTAGAATGAAGTATAAAAGTCTTCTTTTTTTTTTTTTTTTAACTTTGCTTTTTATATTTTTGGCATCTCTTTGGACAGTTTATGAATCATTCGATATTACCTCCCTTCCTTGGAAATATTTCCCATCTAAAAACCAGCCAGCTGGCAATGCATGACACCAGTTTCTGTAGCTGTGCACACCCCATTCATAAAAGTGCATGGAGAATGGAGACAGCGCTTTGCTGCAGTTGACTGCAGGTGAGAGCAAGGAAGACAGCAAACCTGCCTACATGGGGTACAGAACCTCATAGTCTTAAATAAGCTGCAAACTGTGAAGCAGAGGTGAGCAGGGGAGACGGAGCATGGGGATGTTTCAAGGGGTAAAGTCCTACGCAAGGAGTTTTTTGGCTGCAGATAGTGGTTTGGCTCAGTGATAGTGTTTAGGAGTAGTAAATGAAGCTTCCTCACTTTCATTTTGCCTGTGTAGCATTTACTCCCTTCTCTCTAAGTAGGCAAAAACACCAAATAAATTACTTTAGCTACTTTTTAATTTTCCTACTAGTCAAGAGGACCCACAGGTTTCAAGTATCACAGCATTGCTGGGGCAGTCCCACACATATGGGGCAAACATGCAGTAGATTTTGGTTGTTCATGCAGTAACCATGTTACATGTCACATTAACTATTATTAAAGATTTTCAGCTGCTGTCACAGTCACTGGCTCAACTAAGTATAGAAACCAGGATAAACTTCAGAGAAATGTGTTAAGGGGTCTAAGTAGCTTCTCCTCTACCACAGGCATGAATCAGTGCAGTGCTTCCAGACACGGCTAAATAGAGATTTTGCCAGACCTCTTCCTGAAATGCTCTTTTGTTTCTAGCAGTAAATATCACCTTGTGATTTACTTCACAGGTAGTTTCACTCAGTGAATGGTTTCTGTTCAATCCACACTTCAATCTATTCTACTTTACAACACCATCCTACTCCTATTCTGGAAGAGAGAGAGAGGCGGCTGTGTGTTCAGAAATACAGCTCATCACACAGCTCCAAACACAATGAATACCAGTTCTCTCCCTGAATCCATTTGGGACCCTCACATCATCTTTGGTTTGTCAGGGAAGAAGGCTCCATCCCATATGAGTGCCTTCAACAGATTTCTTATCCCAAGAACACACCACAAATCAGCTCAGCTCCCTTCCTCCTTTTCCCTTCCAAGCTTAACACCTTCAGTTTAATACCTTGCTTCTTGACCTGAGCCCATATCTCCTCTGTGGTAAGTGGATGGAGTATACTCCATCTTCTGAGTGATGCAAGTGCTGAATATAAAGAGTTTGGTGGGTAATTAATGATGATAAATAATACAAATTCCCAAAGTTTCACAGAGGGAATTAAAAGAAGCACAGGACTGACACAGGGCAGTGCCGATGCAAGGACTCAGTCAATTGTGTGCAGACTCTGGAGGCCACATAGTGACCCTCATTTTCTCCAGTGTCCTCTTTTCTCATGGTGTCCCCAGGAGGCATCAGCATGTTGCTACGTAGGGTCCTAGCTGCCCCGATGTGTGCCCAGGCACCATTGTAGCTGGAGAGCAGTAATGAGGACAGGGTACAGACCATGCTGCATCCTATAGCCAGATTCCTGGCTCTAATGAAGCTTTGTTCCCGCACCATTTAATGGGATAGGGAAAATCCTGCAGGCAAGGATCTTCATAAGAATACAGTCATTCTTAATCTGTAAATACCAGAAGAATGGTAACAGAGGAGGAATGAAACCATGTATATCCTCCTCCAGACCCTCCAAGGAGAATGAAAAACGAGTTCTCTTGTGGCTAGGAGTTCCCACTGAGTGCATCCTCTTCTCTGCGTTGTGAGGGTCTTAGAGGCCTAATGAGGCACGTCACTTCTTGACGGTGCAGCTGGGGCCATGTCTGGGAAATGGCATCATGTCTGGGAAAAAATGTAATTGCTGAGATCTGGACCCAAATGTTGGTGAAAAGAAAGGAACAGCATATGGGTAAGTCTCAAAGCAGATATTATAACTGAGATATGGTTGATAGCACACCAGATCCCTTGATTAAACATAAAGATACTGTGCACAATGTAAGAAGCTTGGGAAAGGGAAAAAACTTCTGACTACTAATTAGCTGTAAAAAAAAGCTATCAACAGGTTCTTTCTGAAAAAAATTGTTTATTATTCAGCCCTTTTCTGTATTTAGAAGAAAGGTCTGACTTGCATCCTGGGCAGTGGTGGGGATGGAGAAATTCTCATCTGTGCTATAGCTGATCTAATGGAGCAAACAGAAGACATGATGTGAAAGCACAACTGATTTTGCAATGCTCTTTTGAAACACACTATGGGAAGGCATGACTTAAAGACTTCTCATTCTGTGATAATTACAAGTGGAGAGTATAGGATGAATAGCAAAAATAATTGTCTAAGGATCAGATGATGAGAAAGCCTGAGGATGATATGGCATGAAAGACCAGAAGTTCCCCATTGAGCGGTAAACAAGATCTTGCTTTGATACAGAGCAGAGCAGATTATTTTGCAAAAATAGCAGCTATGCAGCAGTCATTAAAGTAAAAGACATTTAGAACATTAGAAGTATTCAGTGTTTCTCTGCAGATATTCTTCCATCTGAGTCTCCTGAGGACAAGTAAAAAATAATAAAAAAAAATAAAAATTAAAAAATATACAATCACAAGGAAAAGAACAGAGACCATCTACTGTTTGCTTATTAAGAATTTTCTTTTCCTCATTGCATATTTTAAATCATTAAGTTAATAGATAGCCTTTGCACTTTGTAGCTCTTTGAAAGTATCCATGCTAGAACTCATGTTATCCCACATGTTCATAAGTCTTATGGAAAAATGAGGTAATGAAATTTGTTGATGATGCTCTATTATTTCAGGCAATAAAATAGAATTCAACTGTGAAGAGTTGCAGATGGCTCACAATACTGAGTGACTGGGCAAAAAATAGCAGATGAGATGCTGATAAATATTGCACACGGGTAAAACCGTTCTTAACCATGTATAACAGTGATGGGCTCTAAATGAGCTATCAGCATGCAGAAAAAGCAATGTTTGAGTTACTGTTGACAGTTCCATTAAAATCTCAATGCCATGTTCAGGGTCCATCAAAAAGGTAAATAAAGCATTAGGAATTCTGAAGAAAGGAACAGAGAACAAGCAGAATAATAATCCTCTGCCAATCCTTTTACCAGCTCATAAAGTATGTTTGTGTTGTGAATATTATGTGCTGTCCTGACTCTTTCATCCTCCAAGGGGTTAGAAGAAGAAAATATACAAAGAAAGGCAAGAGCAATTGAAGGTATGGAATTACTTTTATATAAGGAAAGGTTAAAGAGCTCAAAATATTTTCATTGCTGAGAAAGGGATAAGAGAAGATATGATGTGTACAGTTGTGAATGATGTGTAGAAACAAACAGGAACTCACATTCACTATTTCTTGCAACAAAATATTTGAAGGTCCACTGATGAAATTCTCAGGTAGTATGATTAAAACTTTAAAGATGGGCATGGAGGTAAGAGACGTAAAGTGAATAATTAAACATGGATTAATCACCACAGGATCTCATGGCTGCCTGAAGTTTAGATTGATTCAGAAACTGATTAGATGAGTTTGTGAGGAGAAGGCCCATGCAAGACTACTAAGTAAGCTTTATTTTATCTCTGGCTCAGGAAATATATCTTCATATGTTCACTATTTTTATAAATTTTCCAAATACAGAATTAGATGGGACTTTTTTAGACTGAATGTGGGCTCTATGGTGTTGATTTTTAAAAAGTGTGTTTAAAAAATATATAAATTAAAAAAAAAAAAAAAAGCAGACAGGGCTTCTTTCTCTTTTTGAAGGCACTGTGGTCAAATCCTCCCAGCATTTCTTGTTAGACCAGTTCTTGGTTTAACTTAACTTGGGCTAGTTAGTACTCTCCTGCAGAACTGTAAGGCATACCTGATAAGTCAGCGCAGGCCAACAAACTCTCTGCCAACATCCAGTTTTACAGGGTAAAGGAGTTCAGCAGTATGGACACACTCATTCTTCTTTTGACACTCTTCAGTTGGCCTCCATTTTCCTTGACCCACAGTGCCCAAAGCTGGACAAGGGATTCTTTCTGAGGACTTACTGATACATTAGGTGTTTTGCCAACTCCAACAGTACACGTTATGTTCTGCGGGCAATAAAGTGCAATCCCACAGATTCTTTTCTGAAGAGCAACCCAACTAGCTAGTACCTATACAACTGAAAAATCTTTTCTTCAGCCATTCCCTTGCAGTTGTCCTCGCTGATTTTTTTTCATGCCTTTTCTCTAATTTGTCAAGACAACTTTGAAACCTAAACCTGTTTCTCAACCCTGCCCTGGCTCATCTCTAAATCATAAAATCACAGAATGGTTTGGGTTGGAAGGGACCATAAAGACCACCTAGTTCCAAACCTCCTGCCATGGGCAGGGACACCTCCCACTACACCAGGCTGTTCAAAGCCCCATTCCACCTGGTCTTGAACACTTCCAGGGATGGATCATTCACAGCTTCTCTGCGTAACCTGTCCCAGTGCCTCGCCACCTTCTTAGTAAATAATTTCTTCTGAATATCTAATCTAAATATCCCCTTTTTTATTTAAAAGCCATTACTCCTTGTCCTATCCCTACAGTCCCAGACAAAGTGTCCCTCTCCAGCTTTCTTGTAGGCCCCCTTTAGGTACTGGAAAACTGGTATAAGGTTTCCCTGGAGCCTTCTCTTTTCCAATGTGAAAGAAACAACTCTCTCATTCTGTCCTTGTAGGAAAGGTGTTCCAGTCCTTCAGTCATCCTCATGGCTCTCCTCTGGACTTGCTGTAATAGGTCCATGTCCTTCATATACTGGGAGCCCCAGAGATGAATGCAGTACTCCAGTTGGGGCCTCACAGGAGTAGAGCTTGGGAGAATCACCTCCCTTGACTTGTTGCTCATGCTTCTTTTGATGCACATTGCAAGCACACATTGCCAGTTCACGTTGAGTTTCTCATCAACCAACACTCCCAAGTCCTTCTCCTTAGATCTGCCCTCAATCTGTTTTCCACTGAGCCTGTATTTGTACTTGGGATTTCCCTGACTCAGGTGCAGAACCTTGCACTTGGTCTTGTTGAACTTCATGAGGTTCTCACAATCTCACTGCTCAAGCCTGCCCAGGTCCCTCTGGATGACATTCCTTCCCTTCAGCCTATCAGCCCCACCACATAGCTTGGTATTGTCTGCAGACTTGCTGAGGGTTCACTCCCACTGTCCATATCACCAACAAAGATGTTAAACAGCACCAGTTGCAATTCCAGCTCCTGAGAAACATAACTCATCACTGACCTCCACTTGGACATTGAGCAATTCTTTGAGTGCAGTCATCCAGACAATAAATTATGAGCAGCTTCACTGATGCAAACACTGAGCCGAGTCAGAGCAGAAGGAACTCTGTAAGATCCCTTACTACCTTTTTATATTTTGACAATAAGCTAATTCTTAATATAGATACAGACCTTGTTGTATACACACTGTCCAGTAATTTCATCCCGACTGTATTTCTTCTGCTGGTTTATAAGAATATCATGTAAGATCAAATCAAAAGAGTTCCTAATATGAAGTTCTATGGATTAGTTCCACATCTCCTTTTTTACCACAGAGGAAAATTAGATTATTTTTATACAATTTGTTCTTTATGAAATCCTACAGCCTGTTTCTCAACTATTTCTTTATCTCACAGGTGCATTCTAAATAGTTCATTATTTGATCTGAATTATTTCTCAGAGCTCAGGTTAAGCTCACTGATGATACGTTCTCCATATCCTCTTCTTTTCACAGGGAGAGACACTACCACTGACCTACAAAAATGAGAAGGCTCTTCCATTAAGAAGTAGAGGGAAAGAAAATGATTGCTATGGAGAGCATAAGCTAGGCCAATTGACCAGGTGTAGTGTAAGTGCTGAAAACACCCACTGTTCATGGTGGATAGACAAGATGCCTCATGGCAGCCTGCAGCTTCCTCACAAGGAGAGTGGAGGTGCAGACACTGAGCTCTGCGCCTCTCTGGGGACAGTGACAGGACCTGAGAGAACAGCATGGATCTGGGACAGGTGAGGGTCAGGCTGGGTGTTAGAGAAAAGGTGGTTGGGCACTGGGACAGGCTCCCCAGTGCAGCGGTCACAGCATTGAGCCTGCAAGAGTTCAAGGAATATTTGGGTAATGCTCTCAGACACATGGTCTGATTTTTGCGTGGTGCCGTGTCAAGCCAGGAGTTTTCCAGCTCGGGATATCTTTGATTGTATAGATGTCTTATCAAAAGAAATTTTTACTTAAAGGTGGAAGAGCCAAGAGGTCCATGAATGCCCAGAGCCCTTGCTTTGAAAAAAAGCAGGCCAACAGAATTCTTGAATGGGTGTGAACTGTGTAACATATATATTTGACTGAAAGTAGGACCTCTTCCCAGAAATTCTGCTGTAATAGTACTTCTAAATAAATGAGTCAAAATAAATATATAGAAATAAATATTATTCATTAATTATTCCATTATGGAGTTTTCTTTGCAATTTTCTAATAGAATCGATCCAGAATTTTATCAATTCCATTGCCTGTACTTCATCTGAAGAAGAAAAAAAAAAAAAGAAGATAAATTTATTCTTCCACCTATCTTGCCTACTTTTGGTGAAGTATTTTTTACATTATTGCTAATCAATATTTCAAAATTCCTAAGTCCTTATAAATGGGATTGGGACCACAAAGGACAGCACTTGTGCAGAACAAACTGCCTAATGATGGGTGGGACCATCCATGGAGCATTTTTTCATGGCCCAGACTGACATAATTCGCAGGTAAAATACCATAAAAGCTAATGTAAGGATTTTATTTAAAAATAATAATAATAATTAAATTATGGAAATATAGTTCATGTTGCTCAGCACAATTTTCTGGATAACAAAAATCTTGTCAAGCAAATATGATTTCATTCTTCAATAAGATGACATTTAATGATTAAATGTAAGTACACTGACATAATAGATTTACAGAGTGTAAAGGTATTTGATTTAGTAACTCATGACACTGATTAAAAACATAGAATTATAGGAAGGAAAAAAGCACAGGCTGAAGAGAAAAATCATTATCTCATCGACAGATTTCAAGTTTCTTCCAACAGGGAAATGACTGAAGAAGGATTTATCTTCCTTGTAGATCTTCCCCATTACTCAGTAATCTCATCAGTGATCTGCAAGTAGATATACAGTCACTTCTGGCAGATCACAGACAGAAGTTAGTGAGGTGGTCAACAAACACTAAAGACTAGGGAAACATAACACGGGTTATTCAGTAAATTCCCACATTGAGGAAAGTCCATTGGGTTGTAAGAGAGATGGGCATTCCTCTCCAAGAGAGACCTGCACATGGAAAACCAGGGTGTCGATAGATGTGTTGATCTTTCAGAAGAGAATCAAATCAATACAATCTTTATGGAAAATACTGTGGCAAAAAGGATGAATAAAATTGGTCATCCTGCATAATGAACTGAGAAAAACCAATATTCAAGTGCTCCTTAGTACCATTAAATTGGTACTTACCAACTGGTAACAAAAATTAAAATGAGAACAGGGCTGGAAGGTGGCATTGAAAGCATGTTTTCAGATGCTCTGAAGCATCTGAAAAAAAGTATGTTTCAGCTTCAGTGCAATACCAACACCAGGAGAGTGCAATTGGACTGCTGCTGATGCTGAGCCACCTAGGTACCAAACTACCTATAAAGCACATATATACTCTTTAAAGTGAAGTTCTCTTGTGAGTAAGAGTGAATGTCATATGTAAGTGTTCTACCATCTCCACACAGAAAAAGGTGTGATGGCGCAGCCTTCTGCTTGAAACAAAGACTAGATGTCCATGTTTCATTTTTATATATTTTAACTAATCTAAGTTAGTCATGAAAAAATAAGTCTAACGAAAAGGTATGATGGGTTGCATGGACTGACTTCAGACAGTGTCTTAATTTTTTCTTGACATTTTTTCCTTGTAAATGCTTGCAATCTGGCAAGTGTTAGGCTACGTGTCACTACTGTTTGTCTTCTGAATTTAAATGTGATTTGCTGAAATGTTTTGTAAGGTTCGGGCATAATAAAGATCTATGAAATTTCATAGACCAGCTAAAGAGAACTCATGCTGAGACCTTCTCTTACACTGGAACTTCATTTTATTTATTACTGCTACAGATGTAATGGGCTCATGCTATACAGAGGGAAAGAAAGGCTGTAAATAGGAGTGGTAAACATTTATGCAATGGCCAGAAAAGTGTAACACCGATTTGTTATTTTATTGTTGAAAACGTGATTGTGCTTTTTAAATCTGTGTCTGATTACTAATTCATTCAGTGTCCTTGTCTTCATAACAGTTATCATGAATGATTTGTGAAGGTGGATTGGATGACAGAGGAAGTGCTCTTGGCAGTGGTGATGATGTGAAGGCGCTTGTCATCCAGACATCATTAATGGCCTGACACTGCAAGTGGTGAGCAACTGCAATGCTTGCTGACTTCAGTGTAAGGCTTAAGCTTTCTGAAATTCAGGCTGTAAGTTACTGTGCAATGAACCGAACCTGCCAAGACAAACAATTAAGTCCATGTGTCTGAATTAATTATAGGGGCACAGGGTATTGTTAGCTGTGATTGATATTACCTGGAATTGATTGGAAATAAAGCTTTAACATTCTTTGTTAGTGGGAAATGTTCACACAGTGCAGGAGGAAACAGACGCAGCATTACCTCTTTCATCTAGGCAGCCAGAGCACCGGGAAGAGCAGTCTGTCATTTCTTTGAAGTTAATGGCATTAATTATGCTGTCTGAAGATGCACTAATATGGAGGTATGTTTTGAAGGCAGAGACACTGTGGTCCTGATCCTCACTGCATCCACTTGTGAACTCACATGGGGGTGGGATGTTTCTGAGTTGCACCAGCTCAGAGTGGCCTTCCTCCAGTTCCCAGATGTGAACAGCTTCCCCTCCAGGTTGTTTCCACAACCCTGTTGTGGACAATATCTCTTGCAGGAGAGACAAGCAGGTTCTCTTTACTTACAAGAGACAGAATATCCAAAATGGCTGTATTTATAGGTAGAAAGCAAGACCTAAATGAAGACACAATAGTAGTTGGATCAGAGACAACAGGTGAGTAAAATCATTCGTTGACAGATGTAGGAAGTTGAGCGTCTTATGAAAAGCTCCCTTATATGCTTCATTTGCCTTTCCTTCCACCACTTTTTACCTGCAAATCACAGCAACAACTCCATGTCACATATAATTCCTGCTACAGATCTTCTACTTCTGGCCTAGGGGGTAATTTTCATGTCACCAAACAGGCTGTTCTTGTTGGTAAGTAACAAATGTGATAGACAAAGAAATATTTTCCCTTCATCTTTTAAATTCTACTTTTTTTTTTTTTTTTTTCCCTAATGTCTTGCCTTGGTGTGTGTTCCTAACTCTCATTTTAAATTCTGTAACCAGCAACATCCTAAAATTGCTGATACAAAACTCCACAGTGCAATCTGACACATGACCACTGGGGAGTGGGGAGAAACAATTTGAAGAGTTAATATCTTTGAATTAATTGGCCCAGCAGAAGCAGATGGAATAAGACGGTGGAAAAAGAGGTGTGGGCTTTTTTTGTTGGTGGTGGTGGTGGTTTTTTTTTTGTTACTGATGATGATTTTATATAAAAAAAAAAAAAAAAAAAAGAGAGAGAGAGAGAGAGAAAAAGGGGGTTTATTGAGTGTGGGAATTTCAGCACGGAGACTGTAAGAGTAAATGACAATATTTTGGATGAGATCTGAAGCCTCAGTGTTCACTAGACTTTTGAATGGCATCTACTGTGTCATTTTAGATTTTCCCTTCTTGAAAATGACCAAAGGATGTGTTGCTTGGAGACATAGAAATGCAAATTATCCTTACTAGAAGTTATCACATCTTCGTAACTTCTTTTTAAATGACTCCCAAAAATTAAGTTTTCAAATGTATGTTTAGCCCCATAAATAACTGCAACAAAATTTACAAATATGCATTTTGAGCCAAAAATTGCAAATTTACTCTTCAGTTCTTTTATGTCTCTAGAAGACTCATTTTAAATATCTGTATTTTTAAAAAATGTTATTCTTGAATAATAACATAATTTATGTTACCTTTAACTCAGTCCAAATGCAGTTATTTTTACCACCTATCTTTAGTGTTTACTTACCGGAGCATGCTTAGTCTTCCTGTGTAAAATCCCTCAATGAAGGTCAAGCCTCTTTGCATGTAAATTTTCAAAATTTAAGAGGAGAGATGTATGGATTAAGCAGCTTCTTCTTTGGCAAAACCAACAGGCAAAACTCTAAGTTAGAATGTCCATTAATTTTCCTGAAAAGCAGCAATAAATTAAGTTTTCTAAACACCCACTTCTGAAAAAAAAAAAATATATATATATATAAATATATATATATTTATTATATATATAAATATAAATATATATATTATATATATTATATAATAAATATATAATATAATAAATATTATATATATATATATTTTTATATATATATATATTTTATATATTTTTTTTTAATGGTATTTGGATAGCAAAAGATTCCTGACCATATGAATACACCTTCAAATCTAAGCTGAGAGTGTTCTCATTCCTGATTTGAAAATTTTGCTTCTTCCTTTGCTAGCTATTAGAAGTAAAGGCATTCCTTATTACAAAAGTGGGAATATAGATCAGCCTTCTAAAGTAAAGAACACAGTGAGAATACTGTGTGCACAGTAAAGAATTGTGCGCATTTGACTATATGCAACTCAACACAATCGACATAGACATCTTAATTTATTGTGCAAAATGCTATGAAGTAAGTGATGACACTTATAAGGTGGGGGGCAACCAACTCCAAAGTTACGGTGAAAATGGCAGATTAGCAACATAAACAATTTGCAGGAGAAAACAAACAAACAAACAAAAGCTTCTTTTGACAGTCACAGGCAGAAAGAAAACAACTCACACAGCAGTTCTCTTGAGTTGCAATAGAAGTCAGACTGGGTTTCAACATTTCATGGAAGCCCTTAACAGATCAACAAAGAAAAAGAAAGGAGAACACTGAAGGGCATACCTACATCACCTGAGACTGTTTGAGGAAAAAATGACAGACATATGGCATGAGCTTCCTTTGAGTTTGCATTCTGTATGAAGCAAAAGAGCAGCATTGACTACAAATGCATTGAGCCCCTCAGAAAAGCTACTCATCCACTTTTAGGTACAGCGTATCTTAGAAATGCATGTGCAGACCATTAAGAATAATGATGATACAGACAGGCAGAGTACAAGACTATTATTCCTCTCCACTGGCCCTGCAAATTTGCTCTGTGTATTTTTTGTTGAATAAATTCCCTCAAAATCCCATTGGAGCCCTCAAGACAGAATAATTGTAATCCATCTTTTTCCCCAGTGTAATCCTCATACAGTCATTTAACAACTCTGAGGGGGGAAAAAAGAGCTTGAAAATAGCAATGACAGCTTAGAAGTGGTTAGAGTTAAGTGGTATAAAATTTCACAACAACCTGTTAGATTTTCAATATAAAATATTTACCTTTCCCTTCTTTTCCAAGGATAGTAAAAGCAGAGGGGTAGATCTTGCAGAATACTGTGTTTAGCTTAATTCTTTACCAGCAATCTAAGCTTCCTCCAGGGGAGGTTAAATGGACCAAACTGGAAAGCAACTCTTGTATTTGCTATTGACTGATTCACTCAAAATCTTACTGTCCACCAATTTCATATGGAGCACACTGCAGCTAGAGTGCTTGAGTGATAATTTCTTGATAAATATTTGACGGTTTTCAGCCCAAGACTGCAGTCTTGCAAGAATACATCACTAAGAACAGAACTACAGAAACATAGTTCAACCTCAACAATAAATTCTAATCTAACAAAATGCTCTAGTTAATGAGATATACAGGTAAAATTTAATCAATTTCTGTACACGCCTCTACTCCCCATTTCCAAAGCACATGCTAGTGGTCTAAATATTTGAGTTTCTATTTTTCAACCTTCCCAAAAAGACTCATGGAAAACAAGACTGACATGTCGAAGGATTGTGAAAATCGCACCCTTCCTCCCCTGAACACCTCCAGGATACTGAGTGTTCACCTATTCCCAGTGCTTACACACCCTCCAAGATGCATCAGACATTAATGTGGAAAGCATTAAGCTTTTCTGAAGTCCTTAGTCTTGGTTAGTTTGACTCATTATGGAGTCTGTTAGTCTTCAGCTGTGCCTGGCAAATATAACCTCTTCTAGTTTCATGAGGAAAGGAAGCCCCTTTTCACTCTCACATTTGTCAGAACTCCTGGTCAGCTCTTGCACCTTGGCTAGTCTTGAACTTTGAGATGGTGAGCCAACCTAAAATGTCATACGTACATACGTATGTTATCTGTAGTCTTTTAAACAATTCTGGGAACACTGACCTGCTCTCCTTACAAGCTGTCTGTGGGCTTTGTTGTGCCAGTAATTTCTTACATCCAGTGGGTTTCTGGGCAGGTTTTCTGTGCTGGCAGGCCCCTGAATGAATGAGTTACTAAACAGTAGATTTCTTGTACTGAAAGAGTCACGACCACAACCATGTTAACTGGCACAATGTATTTAATTGGATGGTTCAGGGGGGTGATGGTAGCCCAAAAGCAATGTTTTACATGCCATCAGGAGGACCATATCGCAGCGCATTCTGAATAATATCAAAGAAATCAGTAGCAATGAAGCTCTTTCATTATTCATAAGCTATGACAGTAAAATGGAAAATGAGCAAAGATGATCATTTGGTTTGAAGTTTAATAAAGTTATGAAAAGCCAGCTAGTTCTGCTGTCTGAAATGCAGTTAGGAACAAAGAAGGAGGCAATAATGTGCAGTAGAGCAAAACTGTGTTTTAACATACCATCAGTGCAAACAGAGATGGAGATTCTCAGCTTTGTCTTCCAGAAAGGGCCTACAGCTCCATAATAAGAAACTTTGATGAATCCCGCATCCAGAAAAAGAATACAGCGAGGTACAGACAACCCAACTGCTCTCTGTTGGTTACAGGTTTAACAACTTTTGGATGCAGAAAGCTGAGAAAAGAGCGGAAAAGAAGACACTGCAAGAAACACTAACATTGGGACTAGAATGGGGAGGCAAAGAGCAACTGAGGATAGTGTGGCCATGCAATGACAGAATTCACATTTCTTAAGAAAGGAAGAAAGGAAAAAACAAAGCAAAATCAGCTGGCTTCAGAAAGTCAGCCTTCCAGAAAATCATCTGAGATCCAAATCTGGAAGGGGGAAAGGGAGTTAAAGGGAGCTAGCATGTCCTCAAAAGAACAGATCGCATGGTGTCTTTTGTGGAGCAGCTGGCTAATCAGACACTGGGCAGAAAGAAAGAGAACCTAAGCAAAAAAAAAAAAAAAAAAAAAAAAAAAAAAAAAAAAAAAAAGGATAATTATTTCCTCTTCTTGGGAAGCACAGTATCAGATCTCTCTGACTAGGGGCCTGAGGAGCTGGCCCCAAACAGGGATAATCATGAGGCAGGTTTTGGTTTAATGCTTACTTCTAGTGAAGTTCAGTGTGTCTGTCCCATAAGTTAATATCTAACCGCTTGTCCCTTCAGAACAAAGTCCACATCAAGTCAATCAGACAAGAAAATATATAAATAAATGAAATGAAACCTTTCAAAACCTCTTATAGGTACTTTTCTACTTCAGCCTCCATACTGCTCTCTTCACTTCACCATGCATTTCTTCCAGGCAAACTCTTGCCCTCCTCTTTCATCTTCTACTGCCTCTTCAGGATTTCTGATGCCAGTTTCAAATCTCTATACCTTTTATTGTACGCATCTTTTTGGCACGTATTTGACACAGCAGAAGTGATAGTATTTTATGAAGAAGTCGTATTTTATACATCTTTCCTTTAAGCTGCAGATCTAAAAAAAAAACTGTCTTGTTCATTCCAATACACTAAATAAGAGTTAGATAAAAATAATAGCAGCAGTTTCTTCTGGCCATTGCAATGCCTCTTCCTTAGCAAGTTTTCAATCAATCAATAATAATAATAATAATTTAAAAGAAAATTAGAAAGAGTAAAGTCAACCACAAAGTTCAGGTGTGAAATAGTGGGTACAATGCTACCTATGTGGTAGTCAATGTGAGTTTTGTTATTGTTTACAGCAACCTACTTAGGGCTGTAAAGTACCCCACACATTACAGTAGACACTAACATGTACACCAGATTGATTTATCCTGCATTTCCTGTAAAATCTTATTTCTTCCCTGATCTTATTATAGACATTGCAGCCATGGAGTAGAATTAAACTTCCTGGTCACTTTCACAGATGAGAAAGTTTTGGGTTCTGTTCCTGGATTTGGGAGTAAAAACATGTAAAATATTTATCAGAAGTTGTCAGCACAACTAGAAAGGAACACCTACCTTCCACACAGGGCAGAAAAGGTGAGCAGTTTTAAGGGAGCAGTTCAGTTGCCTCCAACTCTCTGTATCTTTCCCCTAAGTATTCTATTTTTTAGTGTTAATACAGAAAATCTCAAGATCAAAACATTGCTCTTTTCCAAACTGTAGAAACTGAGCCACAAAGCCTTTAATAAAAAAAAGCTGCAGTTCAAGAATCAAAGTTAACTGAGACTGATGTATCATGCTCTTGCAGAAAAAGGTAATTGAAAAAGTGGGTCTGGAGGAGAATCAGGTGTTGGGGAGGAGTTCTGAATAAGTGGAATCAGCAAACAAAAAGCAAGGGTAGATGAGGCAGCAGTGGATTAGGGTCAATCTCCAGCCTCCAAGCTAAATAGGGACTGAGCTATGATGCCATCATGGATTTCAAAGGGATTATCATCAGAAAGTGAGAGAGAGTGCCCAGAACCAGCAGAGGTTGTCTGAACGAACCCAAGCAGCTGGTTCATCTTGCTAAAGGAACTGAAGTTCCCACAGCTGAGATGGCCAATGCGGAAATGAAGATAAGAAACCCAGGGGGAAAAAAAAAAAAAAAAAAGAGAGAGAGAGAGAGAAAAAAAAAAGGCAGTTAGGAAAGAAGTTGTAACAAAATTAGCATGCAGTCAAGGCACATAGATTGGAAGAAACAAGTGTTTAACTACTTTAAAAAAATCAAGGAGAGGAATATGCTAAGCCTTAAAAACATTGCTTTTTCTGTCTGTTTTCTTCAGACATTGCCTTTCTACTCCTCTTTGCAAGTTTAGTACACTGGAGCTGTGTGCAGTTTATATGCTGCCTTCTACTACCACACAGTTACTGTTTCCTTATATTCCTTAGGGAAAGATCTGATCCTCCCAGCACCAGTTCTGATTAGAAGACGTAGAGTTCTTGTAACAAGAAAAAGTCTATTAGTATTAATTGCAGCTTCTTCACATAGGCAAATAATGTTTTGCACATGTCAAAAGCTGTATTAAACAGCCACATTAAAAACTCTCAGCAAAGAAATATTCACAGAGGAAAGATTGTGCAGATGCAGACTGCAGCACTTACAAACTTTGCAACATCCTACGTGAGCCCAGAAGCCAATAATGTTGGTAATTACTTCCATGAATATTGGCCAGTACCTTGCTTCATTTTATTTTGGGAATACCTGATAAAACTCTCTGTTTCTGAGATGGCATTAATGTTATTTTATTACCACTGTCTCCAGTAATTTCCCCTTTTTCCAATCTTCCATCACTCCCATGCACAGTATGATGACAATGCTACTTTTTTTTCAGCAAGAACCTGCCTCAGCATGTCATGATGAAGATTGATATCCAGATCCTCAAAAAGTTCATACATGCTCTTCTAAGAGAGCATTATCAAAGCCTCAAAATATGACCTTGATGAGCTTCAGTTTCTATTTGTATCACCCCACAAGCACCTGAAGACTGTCACTTTTTTGACCACAGTTTCAACATTGTGCTTGTGCCTGACCATACTGATCCCACCTTCCTGGAGACACTGTTAAATTCCTCCCTTGTAGCTGTCATTTGCCTTTCTTTCTGGCTCTAGCTAAAGTGCAGCATACCCTCTGTTTTATCCCCAGGTTGTTCACTTACTTATGTAATAGTGCAGTGATTAGCACCAGTACACAGGCAGTGGGAGAGCAGTGCATTATTTCCTCCTTTACCTAATACTGTATGCCTTCCTGAAAACCTTTTAGAGAGCAAATGGAATGGTTTCTGATGGTGCACAATAAGACTATTTTGCCAAGAATTACATTCTTAATGAATAGCAAAGGATCAGGTGACAACGTTTTTACTAAAAACTTCGTACTTTTCAATAGCTCAAAATGAAACTCCAGCCAGAAAAACAATCTGGAGCTACTAATGGTCTTCCTTAACTGGTGTGAGTAGCAGCACTGACACTTTTTTGTACTGAAAGCAGCACAGATTGTGATGCAGGTGAACCAACATCTAATCCTTGCTCACCTAGTCACTAAGCATAGTTAATCAGCATCTGATTATTGTGTCTTTGAAAATATACCTGTTGAAGAGTAACAATGCTCAAAGACATTTTTCCTTTTCATGTTTAGACTATAAACCATGTTCAGCATCAGCTCAGTGCAAATGTTTGCTGCTACACTTGGCCTTAGAAAATGGTTCAACTCAGGAATCAAAGCTGGCTAATTTGTGATTAATCACAGTTCATCTGTTTCTTATTTCCCATTCCTGTTTTGGTTTGTTTTAAATAACAAAAATCTCTATACCTTTCATAGCCCTCTCCTTGCTGGCAAATACCTGGTCCAGAATAAATAATGAAAAGTTCAATAGATTTCTGTTTCTTGTCTTTCCTTACTATGTTCTCCTCAACTACAGTCTCAGTGCAACTCTTTGTAGGAATACCTCCCTGGTCATCTCACCAAACATGACTTAACAAGGTTACCACAGACATACAAAGAAGGAAAGTCTCATCTTGGAAATCATTGAGTATTTTTCTCTTTTAAGCCACTTTCTCCTCTTTAAGTACTGGGAACTGACAGTAACTGAGATTCATTTCACTAGAGGTGGGTATTCACATTGTAGATATTTGCACTGGAATTGTCACCCTGGGTTCCCAGTGTGGTCAATGAAGACAGTGAGATCTCTACAGCATGGTTCACCTCTGATCAACGAATGAATCCAGCCTGGAAATGTTTGTTTCTTTCCACTACCCAGTGAAGGAGTCTGGATTGAGTCATTCATACATCATTCCAGTTTTTGACTGCTGAAACTCCATCAGCAAGATGAATCTCTAAGCTTTAATACTAATTCATACTGCCCAGATAGCCAGAATGGTTTTGACTTGTGGGCAAGAAGTATCCCACCCCTTTCTCCATGTCAGTTTTGCCTACTACCTACATCTCATGCAAGGCATCCTCTGTGCTCTGGCTCTTGATACTCCAAGGTAGGGAGGGAAGTGCCTGAGCACATCCATTGCTCTTAGCTGGACCCAGACTCTCACTCTTATATACTCACACAACACAGTATGTCCAGAAATCAGCTTCTAAGCGGTGTAGGTGCCTCACCAGGTCTCAGCTGAGTTACTGGAAGCAAAAGCATGATCCAAGCATGCAGACATGGCCCCAGGAGGCTGAGAGACTGATCCTTGAGCTTCCCTCTTAATAGCATGCTTGTTTATTTGTATTGCCCACAGCACTTTCACTGAGCTGTGTCGGTTGAAATGGCTCTTTATTCAGCACGCACCGTATTAACACAAGGAGAGTAACACCTGAAACAAACTCTTGTTTCTCTAACAAAAAGAGACAGCATATATTCACTCTGGCCCCATGCTAGTTTAATTCCTTCAGACTCAGTGGTTAGATTAAATTGACATTGGAATGATACGTGGGTGAATTGGGACCAAAAAAGAAGAGTTGTTACACATGCGAACTTGACTTCTCAAGTACTCAATGCCTGATGAGCTCAGAGCTCTTCTGAATAACAGCCTGTATAACAGCTGAGCTCCTTTGGGAAGCCCTGACTCCAGTTGTAAGTGATGCACACACCGGAAAACTCACCCCTATGTGACAACAACGGGTGCGGCTTGGAGCATCTGTCATTTTCTCTTCCTTCCCCCATAAAAATCTGTCAGGCAGCTTCATCTGCAGTGCAAAGGGCATGTAAATCAACATGTTCAGCTGCTGTTGACTGGTGGAGAAGGTGCTTGTCATTACAATAGGAAGTTATGCCAACTGGCACTCATCCATCTTGCTAAAATCTCATACATAATAGAGGCTGTTTATCAAAGAGATGGGATGTAAAACAGGACAGTCTTTTTGTGGTTGAAGGGGTGCCAGAACACAATAATAAATAAATAAATAAATAAATAAATAAATAATTAAACCAAACCCTTAGTTACAGCTATATTTTTACAATCCAAGTGCAGGACTACCTGATCAACTGGCATGATGTCTGTCATGAGCTTGTAGAAAACAGGAGGGACTGTTTACATTTGCACATGTTCTGTGCAGATGTTAAAAAAAAAAAAAAAAAAAGCATTGCTTTTTTTTGAACAAAAAGCAATTTTGCTCAAGTGCTGTAATGTTTCTCAGTAGGTCTGTTAGTTGGGAAAATTTCTTCCAGGCATATGCACAGCTGGTTCCTCTGCTTCTGTATGGTCTTCTTAGTCATGTAACAGACAGGATGACTGTGAGAACTGGCAGATACTTTTTATTGAAAAGAGAGACCTAAGAGTGAAATAACCTATCAAGAGTTGCACAGTATTTCAAGAGCTGAGGGGTGAGGTTTGCTGGTTGTCTTTGCTGCCTCTAGACAGATCCATTAATCCTCTACTTCAATAACTATTGAACACACTCTAAATTTACAGCAAAGCAAATTACTTTTAGGAGGAACATTGACTTTCAGGGAGAGAGAATGAGGGTGAAAAAGAAGGAAATGCGTCCATTGTAAAAGTAGGGCTTTTGTATTCTGCAAATACAAATAAGTAAATAGAAGCTCTGGGGTTCATTCAATGAACTGATGGGATGAGGGTTAGGAAAAATAAGTTTCTTGCAAAGAGAACTTCCTCCCTTACATACAACAATGAAAAGTTGTTAATGAAGTGTCTTCCAAATCAAAAACATGCATGTATTTCACACCTGTAACAGTGAGACACCCTAAAACTCACACAAGCTGCAACTTTTCCACATATTGCTTCTGAACAACTTCTGAAAATCACCCTGGCATGGGGGGGAACGTCTCTTATCAGCTGGCAGCTAGTGCCAGAAAAGTACCTTGTTGCAGGCATCATGTACAACCCTGGTCAAAGCATTTCAAGGTTCATGCAGTTTTCTTGCAGCACTGGGAGAAGGGAGGAGAAGGTTGCCTGCAGGCACGGGGAGCACCCAGGAGCGCAGGCTGTTAACAGGCAGGTGGGAAACATGGGTCTGCACAAGCTGTGGCTGTGGGTGGACTCAGGTGGCTTTCTAGGGAAGAGCCAAATGTTTAGGCACCACCAGGGCTCTCAGAGATTTTGTTAAAAAGCACTATTGTCCAGATTCACATATGTAAATGAGATAATTGTGCCATCTTATTAATCAGAAGCTTACAAACACTGTGGCAGTGTCACATTAAACAGCACACGCCTGGCCACATCCAACTGAGTATTTCAATTTATGTTTGCATCTGACCTCTAGCTTTAACATAATTCAGGAATGGGAGAATTTGTTTTGTTTCATTTCTCAACAATTTAATGAGAGGCATTAGCCCAACAGAGTAGTGGCACCTCCATCAGGGAAGAGGTTTCAGAGTCTGAGAGCATCTTCCTCCCTCCCTCTGCCCCAGCACATCAGGCAGAAGGCCTGTCCTCATTGTATTTGACAGGTGAAAAGCTGAATATCCATGCTGATATCAAAACCAGGAAATCTAATACCCTTTTCTTCTGTGTTTTAGAAGTTTTATTTTTTAAGACTTCCTTGACTTTCAGTCATTAAAGCTATCTGATTCTATAACCATGTGTTCATTTGGCAGAGGGGCAATTTATAACAGTAGACAAGAGCTGATTTTGCTGTCATCATGGGCAAAGAGGGAGGGAGAAAGGAAAGCAATTAATTGAGCATTTGGGGATATGAAGTAAACACAAATCCTTTCTCTTCTCTACCTCCTCCACTACACCCACACACGACCATACAGCTCTCTAATTTGCTCTTTTGCATGAGACAGGATTTCAGAGAAGCTCTAAGACTGGATACATTCTGTTTAGAATAAGCAAGAACTAACCTAGAAATTGGATTTTAGGCTAACAATATGTGCCAGCCCAGTCATTTGTTCCAGAACAAACTTCAAAATACTGTGGGTGATGTAATGTCTAACCTGAAGAATAAAGGAGCATATTGCAATTTAGGCTATATTTTGACCTCATAACCTTTATGGGACTAGAAGTTCTTTCCTATTTTCTGCTAACAAAGTGCCTCATTTTTTCATTTGTTGCCTCTCTGCTGAGATGTCTTGACACCTCTACCAATAAGAAATAATCCCTGCCCCCAAAAACTTGAAATCTTTAGTGGTCAAAATTGGGAGAATAAAGGTACTGAGGGAAAGATGAGAAAAGCACATCAGTTTTCAAGCTTGACAAAGCTAACAAGACAAATTGATTTGCTACCTGTAGCAAGTTTTTCATCTCCATCCAGCTTTCTACCTTATGCTGCTTGCCTTTGCTGTAGAGCAGAGAGCTTGGATGTGCTCAGACACAGAGCACCAGTGCAAGTTTGTCAGAGATTGGAACAGGAAAGACCCACTGTATTTGCAGAAATCGCCTGCTGAAGGTGCAGCCTGACAGCAGTGCAGTGCTCCCACTGGTTCCTTGCTTTGCTGCTGCAAGTACAGGTCATTTTGGTCCCAGGCGTGTGACACAAAACTAACACAAGGGTGAACTAATGCACCAAAAATGTTGGAGTCTAAAGTAACAAGAAATGTGCAAGTTATAGCAATGAACTACATTCAGATATTTAAGAAATGTTTATCTCCATGTCTTTCCCCATGCAAGAGTATCTTAGGGATTTTGGAAGGGGAAGAGATTTGTCTCTCAATACAGGTGTTTTAAATGACCAAATGAATTACTCTAAATGTCACAAAATCAGTGTTAAATAGAGCTTTCACTTGGTGAAAATAGTACCATTTCAAATCAAAGTTTCCAGAAGATCAGAGAAAATTGGTTTGTTTTCCACATATGTATTGAATATGTTAAAAAGTATAGCTCAGGTCATTCCAAAACTCACCACAGTTTTTGGCTGAGTTTCACTGCACCCACAAAGCAGCCACAATAGGGCATGCCCATTCAGTCAGCCCGTCAGCAGTTACAGCACAGATCTGGATTTAGGGCAGTTCAATTTTTTCTTCTGGCCACATGAGACTGCCATGTGTCCCCTCTGCTCTCCACCAAACCCCTTCCTCTGCCTGAAGCATCCTGATACAGGAGCAGTACTGGGGTTGTTTGTTATCTTCTGTAGGCAGTATTTTCCTTTGTTTTTATTTAAAAACCTGAGTTTTTATTTAAAATTGTTTTGAGTGCTTTTTCACAGACACTTCCTCCTGTGCATCTATCCCTCCCTGGCTACCCCAACAATTTGAAAATTTCTCCTTAGTTCCAGCTAAAATGTACTAATACCTCATTTGGGGCATTTTTGTCTTCTTATTTAGAACCGTAAAGAGTACTTTTCTTGTCCTGATATTTACTCCTACAAAGTTTTTAGAGGCAATAATCTTAGCTAAGCCTTTGTAGTGCTAGGCTGAACAAGAGAAAAGCTCTTTCATTTTCCTTCTGTAAAGGTTCATCCATGATCCTTCAGATAGGTCATGTATATATGTCTTAGCTTTAGTCTATCATTTTTTCATATCAGAGAATGGAGCTCCACATAAGATCTCATCTTGTAGCTCATATTCCTATATCCTGTATCCCAGTATCTTATTTAACTTAACATGGAGGTCTAGTTATTCTGTTAGCTAATATGCCCATATCTTGCTCCACTTTATTTATTCCCAACTGAACAATACTTATGTGAAACATTTATCATTTATTCAGAACCCCTCCTTTTGCAATGAAAATTGATTTTAATTGAATTTTTAGAGCTAAACAAAACCATTCAGCCATGGCATTCAATCTCCATCATGCTTTCTTATTAGCATGAGGAGAAAGTTTGAAAAATCAGTTGTGCCAAAAGCTTTCCTCCTTTCCTTCTTCCCCCACCCCTGGCCAAGTTTAAATGGTTTTCATTTTTTATATCTGAGACAATGTAGTGAAAACAACTTTGAATCTGAAACTAAAATCAAGAATGGATGAGAGCAGCTGATGAAGCAAATAAAAAAGTATGCATCCATCAGGTAACATCAGTTGAGATTATTATATTATTAATGTAATGGGGTTCTAGTACATAATAATAAAAATCACAGACAAAGATCTAAAACTATAAAATTATGTTAGGATCCATCTTTTAAAGCATCATTGTATCAAGGGATAATTGACTATATCCAAGAAGAATAAAAAGAAGTAAAAAACAAAGGGTAGCTAAAAGTGATTCTGCAGTTCTGTGGTGGAGGATCAGTAACTTGGATCCACAACAGTGGATAGATCAGGCAGCCAGGTGAGTCTCATAGCTGTCACTGTTTTTTCTTTACCACAAGCTCTTCTGCAGATGCTGCCATCCAGGTACAAAGCTTTTTAATTCTCAAGACAGAGCTTTTCATTGGTTTGTTCTGTTCCACCAAAAGATGACTCTTCAGCAAAATAAACAACATAGAATTGTAGAAACAGAATCAGAAGATGGTTTGGATTGGAAAGGACTTTAAAGACCACCTGGTTCCAAACTCCTGTGATGGGTAGGGACACCTTCCACTAGACCAGGTTGCTCAAAGCTCCATCCAATGTGAGCTACCTGAAGTCTCCAAAGTCTTTGTGTTTAAAGCTCTTTTTACGGAGTATGAATTTAAAAAATAAATAAAATCGTGGAGAAGTCCCTTTCAGGATAGGCTTCTAAAAGGTTCCAGATGTTCAGCTGATGGTAACACCAGTTACCATGTGAGATACCACTTTTCATCTTGCTAGCTCACTATAGACCCATGCAGGAGGCAAAAGCTGAGGAGAGAAACAGCAAATAGCTATTTACAGATATATTTATTTTTTTAATTATATAAATTAGAAGAATTACAAGGGTTTGTCTGGGCAATACAATAAAAGAGCATGTAAAACATTTCACAAAGAAATACTTCCTTGCAGCACCTGATTCCACAGCAAGTCTTGCCACTTCAGATTGAAAATCAGCTGAACTAACAGGTGGCTGCTGCATACAGACTACGTCAAGAAGGAGCATAGCCTTTAGTCTGCTGACACTGGAGGACTGTAGGTAACATTATAATGACATTGAAGAGGGAAAAATATTGACAACATGGCTTAGTTCTGCAGAAGAGATAAAAACGTGCTTACTATATGGTTTACTAGATGTTGAGAAGGTTTAGAACGTGTTATCTAGAATGAGGTTTTTGTATGCAAGCAGTAAGTTGCCCCCATTTGCTGATTAGTCACACCATGAAAGCAAAGCCAAGTGTATCTTAACTTTTCTTTATCAACTACTGGTTTTTATTCATGTGGGGAAAAGTGGAGGGTGGAGCGCTGAGCTTTTTTTCCGGTTCTTAAAACAGTAAACCAGCTGGAAAACTGCCCTAATGGATAACAGCGAAAGATGCAAGAGAAGTATGGCTTCCACTCTCCATTGCTGCCCTCAGAAGTATGCCTGAGCACTCAGCAACCCAAGTGGCCAAGGACAAGACAGGACAGGAGGCAGCTTTCAGAAAGGCTTTGCCATCCCTCAGCTCAATTGCACTGAACATCAATCTTCCAGATGAATTATTGACAATAGCTGTGTTATCCTCTGCCTTCTGCAGTTACTTAGAGAGGAACTACATGCCAAGTTTGTTTTTTCTTTCAGCATTTCCAAGGCAAGTTCTCTCCAAGGGCAAAAGTAACACTGCTGCTGCTGCTTGATGAGATTTGCAACACAGGCACAGGCCATGCAAGCATACAAGGCTTGAAGTGCAAATGTGAGGGCCTGTTCTGAACTGCTATTTTGGTGCTTCTTTGTTTTCAGATTAACGTCATTTTAAATGATGTCTCACTTCCCTGTGCAGAGATCTGAGCTCTGATTATTGGCAAGCAAATGCTGTGTTGAAAATCATCCATGTGTCTGGATTATGATTAGGCCATCATGAAGCAGAGAAAATATCAAAAAATGAAATGTCTTGTGGAGATTTTTTACACAGGGAAATAATTTTTAAAGTGTTCACCTAAGAATTAACCTCCCTTCATCTGCTATCTGCTAAATTCTACATAAAACTATAAAGGATAGTATTTACATTTCTAATTAGCACTTACCTGAGCCAATCCTGAGGGAACAGTTTTTACTTTTGGCTCTTCTGTCTTTGTCTTGCACAGGTATCAAGAGTGGAAATCTCAGAAATATGGAGAGCATGAAATAAAAACGGCAAGCAGAGGCGTGATTTAAACCTGTCAAGCTCTAGTAAAAGGAACTTGTACTAGTGAATCATAATGCTGAGCATATATTAAGTTCTGCTTTGCCAAATACAGTTTTATATATCCCCAAGTGAACCATCAGTGTAATAATGTGAATTGTTCTATTGAGTAGACGTTTATGTAATTCTCCCAGAAAACACAGTTTAACTCTCAGTGCTCATGCAAGCAGTACATCCCCGTACTTGCAGAAGGACAGACACCACTCTTGCAGGGTGTCCCAGCCTGGCAAACAACGGTCAAGTCCTTTTCCCTGCATTTGTTGGGGACTACGTCCCCCTAAATGTATAGCATTAGGGCAAGTCAATAGAAAAATGAAAGTGTGGGACCTCACTGTCTGAAGGAACATACTTCTAAATTCATAATTATGAAATCAGGTCTCACTGGCCACTATTTTAGTATGTTTAAAAAAAAAAAAAGACTTCCTAGCATTCACGCTAACCTACCATGGAGTAAGAACTCCTCCCCATGTTGCCATAATCCTCAGCACACTATCTCTCAGCAAGGAAAAGTGGCAGTTTTGTCACTAATCTAAATCTCCCTCTCTCTCTCTCTCTCTCTCTTATTTTTATTTTTTATTTTTTTTACCACCTGAGGAAGTGCTTTCATTCCTGACAATGACAGCTCAAGATCCACGGTGGTTTTGCTGGAGATATCCAGAACATATGTGAATACTAATAACTTAGCCATGAACAAATGACCAAGTGTTGCATTTCTAGGATCAACAGCCAGGCTGCAAAAGACCATGCACTGAGTGAAGCCGTGCTTAGACCATAGATTCTGAGTTCAAATGAAGACCTATGCAATAAGACAATCAAGGCACATTATCTTTTCTTTTGTGCAATAGTTTCATGGTAGCACAAGACTTAAGCAATAGCTCATACCCCTTAGTTTTGAATTTGTTGTGGATGTGTAATGCCATGTTAATAGCTACATTATACCTTGGGATTTAGTTTGAGAACAACAAATATATGACTTCTGATCTATAAACACATTCACAAACTAGAGTTGCACCAGAATTTTATCTTTTATTTATTTAACTGGGGAATGTATGTTGCCCCTGTTTGTTACTGCGAGCTTTTCAGTCTTACCAATGAGAATCATCACTCATCCAGGATTGTTCAATTTATTCTCATACATTGGCTGCAGAGCTTCTGTTGTAATTTATTTCCACAACAGTAATATACTGTGATGTCACCGGAGGCTTCTGTGTGACTCTTTCTCTTTGAGTCTCTTTTTATTCATGAAAGTCTGTCTTGGGCTGGTTCTTCTCTTTTCTTATGGTTTCTCTAGATAATCTCACCCCTCGTTTCACATCAGCAAATGCAAACATATTTGTAGATCTGCTCCATGTTTACCTCCCACACTCAGAACAGAGCTCCTGTGGCTGTCCTGCCATCAGGCAGAAGCAATGTGATTTTAGTCAATTTTAATTACCGGTGACTGCTGAAAATACACTGGGATTCTGGGAACTGAAATATTTCAAGTCAAATTAAACTTGAGGAAAAACAAAATTAATTGTTGTAACTAAGGATTCTGACTTCCAAAGGACTTTTTTTTTTTTTTTTTTTTTTTTGAGAAATTAAAGCCCCCAAATGAGTATACTGCTAATGGGAACAAGGCTATGAAAATTACCACAACATTTCTGGGAAAAAAATAAAATAAAAATCATAAGCTCAGATGAAATTGAAGAAGAAAACAAAATAACAACAAAAAAAAATTAATACAACCATTTAAGAGAAAGAGATGGAGTGAAAAGGAGGAAAACAGACTAATCACTTGGGCAATGATGGAAAATATTGTAGTCTCAGTAGCCTACACAGCTTCAAGGCAGATTTTAAATTATGGAAAGCAGTTAAATCCAAAGAAACAAAAAGGAAACCAGATAAAATTTAACAGTAGCTATCAAAGGTGACTTGTGTCATACAATATCTGTGTTCAATAAGAATCTGATTTTCAAAAAAGAATTCTAAACTGCACAATGGATCATATCCATCTGGACTTACATGTAATAGATGACAAGCTTCCCCATATAATAATGTATTGCTGAAGTTGGAGAAGCAAATATAAATATGAGCACTGTAAAGTGATTGACTGGATGGATTTATTGTTTGTTTCTTTCTTTTTTCCTTTTTTTTTATTGTTTTCATTATTTCAGAGAGAAAATTATGTCAGATATTAAAAATGAAACCGGCATTTATTTCTTATTGAAACCGGCATTTATTTATTATTGAAAATGAAACTGGCATTTATCAGAGAATTTTTCAAAGGTAGGGATGAAACTTTGAGTGTTTTTTTTCTCTTTTCACATCATTTTCTCTTTTCTCTTCATCATCATCAGTGATCTGATACATCAGTGGGATATTTTTCAATGATGTTTACAGGCGGTTGGAGTTATCATTAGTTTAGAAAAGGCTTGGGAGATCATACATGAAGAATGAGATGACTGAGATCTACAGTTACAGACATGGGCTGAAATAGCAAGAAAACAAGAAAAAGGAAGGAAGGAAGGAAGGAAGGAAGGAAGGAAGGAAGGAAGGAAGGAAGGAAGGAAGGAAGGAAGGAAGGAAGGAAGGGAGGGAGGGAGGGAGGGAGGGAGGGAGGGAGGGAGGGAGGGAGGGAGGGAGGGAGGGAGGGAGGGAGGGAGGGAGGGAGGGAGGGAGGGAGGGAGGGAGGGAGGGAGGGAGGGAGGGAGGAAGGTGGGTGGATGAAATCCTAAAAATAAATCAAGAGATTTCCAAAAGAGATATTCTGAGGTCCAGAAACATCTGCAGTGTAGGAGAAAACTTAGCTGCTAATGAGATGTTCTAGCATGGTGACCAGTAGTAGCTGAGGACTCATCTTAACTGAAGAGAGTCCTTAATAACCCAAGAGATTCCAAATTAAAAAATGCCCCAAAATGAAAACCTTCTCTTACACTGCTTCAACTATATCTTATGTAGGACATTGTGGGCCAACTTTAGGCAAGCTAGCAAGGCTGCATGTAGGCAAGATGAAAACTCTGTGGGATGCTGAACCCAAGAGAAATCCAATTCAACTACTCTGGTAGCTACCTTAAATCTGTATCTCAATTGCCCACTTCCAGAGCAATAGCCAGCAGTCCCTGAATTCAGTAGCTGGCGGAAGGCTTGGGGATGTCTGCATGCATTCAAAGCTCTGTTTTGCTTTACAGCATAAATTAAACCTTTACAAAATAAATACTAAAAGCTCCTCGTTTTTCTGTCATTACAGAAAGGAATGTTTTGCTCAAGAAACAAATAGCAGGAATATGCTGTTTAATCGATACATGGTAAACACTTAGATTTGTTACTGTCTAAGCGACTAATGAGATACCCAATTTCCTTCATTTCCATAAAAAACATAAAAAACAAAGCTTCAAACATGTATTGAAAAGTTGCCTGCCTGCCTTTGAGCAGGCACTATGACTGCTTAGCTCTGTAACTGCCAGAAGCATTTTTCCACTGGGGAGAATGTCAGAATATAAAAAAATAAAATAATATTTGAATGGTAAGTAAAATTCAAATTGGATTTGTGTCTGTGAGGAGAAAGCTAACAAACCTCCTCTTTGAAAAAGAAGGCAATTGAGGTAACAGAGACTGGTAAGTGCAGATAATGTAAATAGGACCAAATGGTATCAGGGCATTTACATATAAATCATATTTGTACAAGACAATAAAATATTTACAGGTAGAGTTAAACTGAAAGATCATTTCTCTGATAAAAAAAAAGGGGGGGGGGGCAAAATGAAACAAAAACTTTTTGAGGCAAACTGTGTTATAATCAAGTTCTCAGAAATCCATAGCAATGGCCAAGCTACTTCCTTTAAATGCCAGAAGTAACATTCTGTGTGCATGGTGGAAAAATGTAAGTGGATGAATGAGAAGAAAGCAACAACCACAGGCTGAGAAGGACTCTGTGCTAAGGAAAATCCTGTCCCAAAGAGGATCTTCTTTGTCCATGATAAGGCAGATGCCTGGTCAGATATAGGCACACTGAGGAAGGAGGAGCTATTTCCTTGCCTTGCAGCCCAGAGCAGAGAGCACAGATGTGGCATGAGCAGGAACATTTGCCCTTGTGATAGTGCAAAAGCTTTCCAGAATATTCAGGTGGAAGTGGCAGAGGATTTTGGAGGAAAAAGTCTGACCTTCTGCCACCTCCCACTGTCAGAGAAGGGAGAGGAATGAGCACAAAACAGGGGGGCCTCGAGATGGGCACCAAGACAGGTTGGTAAAAGGACAGCAGTAGAGACAGACACATGGCCGGTGATGGGAGGGAAGACATAAAGAGTAAAAATATGGGAGAGGAAGGAGTCAGCAAAAGCCAGTTAGTGCCAAGTGATCCTGGCATGAAGTTACATCGAGCTTCCCTTTCTTCTCCCAGCACTGACTGTTCCTGCACGTGGGCACTGGTTTCCTCAGCAGAAAGGAGCCCTCACTATGGTATTGACAAAGGAAATTCATGACAGAGGTGTTTATACCTATGTTGTGTGGAGCAGTGTGCTTTGTCATTTTTAAAGCTCATGACAACTTTTGAAAATATAAGGCAGAAGTAAAGCTCAGTCTGGACCTGGACTAAACTTATGATACCATTTGTCCCCAGACACCTACACCTAACCACAAATTTTATCTGGAGTGATCTCACGTCTATGCCGTGTGTGGTGAAATTCTGTCAGTTTTATATAACTGCTCTCAGAAGAAATGTTGCTCTGCATTTTTGTCTGAAATGCCACCTGACAATATCAAAAAGACTAAGTGTTGCCCAAGGACTAAGCTGAAATGTCAGATGGTGGCTCACAGCAGTGCTCTGTAATATTCTTCCAGCACAGACTGGCTGATTGACTCATTGGCTACCTGGAAATATCCTCCAGCGGCATCAGCTGCAGAGGTGCTAATAAGAAGGATCTCATTCCTGCTGCATAGTTTTAGTACAGAAAAAAAATGATAATTTGAGCAACAGAACTGATGAAGCCTAATCCCCTTTGCCATCAGTTCCTTATGGATTTGGGGGGGGGAGGGGGGGGGGAGGGAGATCAACAATAGCTTGTCCTCTATAAAGGCACTACTGCTGTCTCTTTCATTTACCCAGCTGCTTATTTTCAGCTGGGTAAAATATTCTAGTGTAGGTTGTAAGTTGTCTACAGTTCAAAAGTTAAGAGAGTAGAATAGAAACACAGACACGTACAAAGACACAGAGGCCAAGAAAGCTTTATTTCCTTTGGGGACCAAGCTTAAGAATAAGCTGTAGCAATGACTTCCCAGACAGACAGAAACAAGACCCATCAATAAAGAAGAAATTGCAACCTAAATAGATTTTAATAGTGATCTCAGTATTTGGTATGGGTTTGGCTGCTAAAACTATGTATAGCACTGCAACTTTCAGGTGTTTGCTTCACATTCAAACAGATTATTGAAGAAATAAGTCATCATGGCAACAGACAATGGTGGACTAAATGCTCTGAACAATTTTTTTGAAGACCAGATTTTTCTGATATGGAAAGCCATTGCACTACATCCCACTGAGACTGGGTTTTCATTAAAAGGCCCATAAGCTCACAGCTGCACCAGAAGCAGTGCTGGGGGAGCACTGCTGCAAGGATAAAGTGCAAGGATAAATCATATATCAGACACAATTGACAATCAAGCTCTTTCAAGACAAAGAAATATATGTCATGCCCACCTCACATCACACCTTTGGTGACCAAACTCTTTCCTTTCTCCTGGGAGAAAGCAGCCTGGGCACTTTCCAAAAGTGAGCAGTGGACTCCCTGAAGTGGTGGTGGGACAATGGCCAAAGACAACAGGAGTAGCTTGGCAAGCAGCACACGGTCTAGGAAGTAAGAAAGGGATCTAGCTTTGCTTTCCTGCATTATATCAGCTTTCCCTTGTCCCTGAACACATATCTAGCTGTTAGGGTCGGCCCTGGAGAGGGCTGTGCTTGCCAAGGTAGAGCTGGCAGAGATGCTCTGGGCAGAAGTCACCCTCAGCTCCTCTGCTGCTGTTTATAGCAAGCACCTTGTGCGACTCCCCACGTCAGGACACAAACCAGACTGCTCATTAATATTCTGCTAACAGCACACTTCCCTCTCCCTTCCTCAACAGAGAGAATATGAATAGGACAAAATCCTGTCATTCTGTTTTCCCTTTCATTCATCCTACTCCAGGGATATCTAGTGCAGTTGTGATAAATGTGGTGGTCCTTTTTCAGGACTGAATCCATCTCCTCTTTCCACCCTAGTTACCCCATAGTTCCCACAGCACTCTGCAGTCAAACCCTGCAGCACTGTATTTTTAAATATTTTTAGAGACATTATAGCTCTCGCTACTTCCCCCTCTGAAGCTGAGAGCCCAGATCATTTAATTCCTTGTGATGGAGCATCTTTGTAACAGTTCCCTGCACATTTTTGGTTCTTCCTGGCAGCTGTTTCTGCACCACTTCTCACTTGATACCACTCCTTGGGCCAGGAAATGTCCTCCAGGGTGCATACTGAGTCTCCTTGTTGTAAAATCCCATGCCATAGAGTGTGTTTGACACTAAGTGTATGCTACAAAGCTGTGGTCCTCCAAGCAGTGCTGGAAGCCTGGTCCTCACCAATACACAGAGAAGCTGTGTGGTGCTGTTTGCTGTACATCACTGCTGGGTGAGCTGTCAGGCGGGTGCTGCTGTGGGAGATGCTGATTAGCAGACCGGTGAGCTGGCATGACGATGGTGGTGGGAATAACTGTGGGGTTACACCAAGTGTAAGCTCTTTCTCAGTCCATGGGCATCTTTCCCTGCAATAAGATGCTTTTTGGCTTGGGGTCTGAAGACTACATAAAGCCATAGCTTTTCCTAGGCCTTACAGGACAAGGCATGCCTGTGATATTTGCAAATCAGACCCTCAGGTCCCAATGCGTCCACCAACGTTTACTCTTTAAAAATTAGAAAAAAAAAAATGAGTTTAGGCGAGTTCATATACAGAGTCCCTTTTCCAGCCCATCCTGCACCACCAAACTGCTCACTCTGGTCTTGTGAAAGGAAAGAAAGCCCTGGGCAAACCAGTATGACTCTGATACACTGCTTCCAGCTTGTGCATAATGAGCAGCCTGCCCTACCATGGGCTAGCTTAGGAACAAGGGAGCTAGAAATCCTGTGGAGAAAGCAGAGAATTGGAGACAGTTCCCCCAAAGGTTTACAGATGCACCTTCCTGTCTCATCCCAGCTTATTGCCCTTTTGGTTCTTACTCTGCACACAAATGGGAATTTCAGTTGCGGGAAAGATGAAACCAGGTCAATAAGAAGTGGTTAAGTATTACATGGTTTATGCTTGATTTCACAAGGTGTGGCCTAACAGCTTCATTATGTGTGCCAAGGTAAAGCTCCTGTCATTGTGGTTTTTGTTGTTTTTGTTTTCCTAATTGTATCCTGTAAATAATCCATACCTTATGTTTTTCTATCTCTCTGTAAGCACTCTCTGACACAGCATGTCTATTACTACCCTGTTGCAAGTACCTTGCCCATGCTGGTGCAGCATCCTAATTGTTCCTGACTCAGCATATTAAAGATATCTTATTTCCAGGATGAAAATGAACATAGACAACTACCATAATTTTTGAATCACTATAGAGATATCCCCTTAGTGAAATTTATTTTCATTTCATTTAATTCTGTAACACAATGACTATCACAGCATACATTAACATCTTTTTCCAGACTGGAAATGTCAATTTGCTGGCATGCTCCCTAAGCCTAGCCTGAGATGAAGAGCCATTGCAGGCAGCAGAGGCAGAAGGCTTGATGCCAAGTTGTATGATGCATTTCCTATATGTAAAAAGATCAGTCCACTCCTGAATGCCACCTCGAGATTTCCAGCTCCAACAGAAAGAAACTAGAAAGGAAGGAGAGAGAGATTCCACTTAAACAAGTGAGAACAGGCAGATGTAGGACCAAGAAGAAGTAGGAAAGGGAGTCTGCAAAGGAAGAGAAATTGGAAGAAAAGAGGAACAGAATAAAAGGAAAGCATGGCAGAATGAAAGATGAGAAGAGAAGTGGAAAAAAGAGAGAGCTGTGAAAAGAAAATGCATTGGAGTTGAAACAGTGTGGAGTATGTACCATGACGGAGAAGGGAAAAGACATATGTAAAGCATTGAGCGATGACAGGGGAAAGGAAGTCACTCTACTTGTGTTTAATATTGCCATTCAGATCCTAAAATTTTATTTTGATTCTCAGCAGTGGAAAAGATCTTCAGTGGTATTTGGGACTAGTTAGCACAGCAATCAAAACAATGATCAAAACCCAAGACTACTGTATGTTACTGAGAAATAAGATATACATGTAAACACAAATTACCACATTAAGGGGCTATTAGTTGCAAGACCCAACACAACATATAACAAAGTGTATAATCTTCTCAGCTCAAATAACCAGGACAAGTGACTGAGGTTCCCTAAAGGGGAATTCAGACTCAGCTGGTTTTGCCACCAGACTCATCCATTGCCTTTCGTCTTATTAAATGGTGTGTACAGGGTCACTATTTTGATTTTTTTAATGTCCTTACAACTCTATACATCTAGTCGGCAAGTAAAAGATAATAGTCCTCACTGCAAATTGTCATTCTAAAAACTATGTACTCATCCTACACATGCCATCTTTTTCAAAGCAATTAAATAAATAAATTTAAAAAATAATCAGTTTCTATCCTTATATTAAAAGGTATAAATGCACATAAAGATCTCAGGCTGCCCAGAGATGAGGAAGGCCAAAGTTTAGTCCAGCACTGTTTCTCTGCCCCATGACACCATGCAGCTGGGGAGAAGATCTTAACACTTCATCTCCTACATTTTTTCAGGCTAAGCTGTATATAGCATGTAAGATTAGTATTTGCATATGGGCAACATTTCCAAAAATTTCATTTAAAACCTCAAATATCCCCCTTACCTGGCAGACCAGGCTGTAGTTAAACGTGAGAACAGAGGAAAAGTCTGTAATGTGTCTCTAGCTTCTCAGATTCTGTTGCACTATTACTGTACTGATTTCTTTCCCAAAGAGAGCTAAAAATGAGATTTAAAAGCTCAAGGGCATGAAAATCAAGAAATACTAACAACCATTAAGAGAGATGTGTTTTCCTCCTGTAGCTTTGTCCCAAACTAAAACCTTTAATTTCTAGCCTTCCTTCTCATGTGTTATTTATATGCTTACATCCTTTTCCTGATCTGCCTGAGAGCAGGTTGTTAAGTACTTGATTTTGACTTTGACAAGTCTTTCCCACCCAATACAAAGTGTGTTTCACAGATAACTGTTGTGGTTTGCTGCTTTCAGTGCAGCATTTACCCCTTTTTATCCTTCTGCAGTACATCAACATAACTTGATTGGTCTTTGTTGGCAAGGTACTTCTTCACCAAGGCTTACTCTGCAGAGTATTTCTTACACAACTGATTTATAATCCTTTCCTTACACCCCAAATGATGTCCATCGTGAACCCCTACTTTAGATTTCTTTTTCCATTTCCATCTCCGTGGTTTTTCTCTATAACCTCTACCTTAAAATTTGTTTTCCAAATGCCTTCAGAATGATTTCCTTGTCTTCCTTCATATTACTTTTTATGATGCTCCTCTTTTTTTGTGGTTTCTGTAAGCTTTTACCACATAAACTACTACTATACTGCAGTCACTGTTTCATTCATTTGTTCCTTGGTTCGCAGCTTCTGGGGAAGGTTCTTACACCCAACATATTTCTCAGTATCCATCTGTGGTCTCACAGTTGTCCCTCATCTAATAAACTCTTAGATCAAGCTGTGGTAGCCAACAGGATGCTGGCTTCTGGACAAAGGTTACTATATTTTCATTATATTTTGTAAAGTAATAATATGAAATTTTTTGCAGTCAGAAAGGATGTGTTCACTGGGAGTCTCTAAAACAAGTAGTTTAATAAAGCCATACTACTTTCCTAAAGCTGTACCTTTTGACCACATGTTAAACAACAAACAGATATAATTAATATGCACAAAATATGCATGAAAAAAATACACATTTGTATCAAAAATATTTGTTACATTCTTTTTTGTTACTTCCCACCAAGACAGAAATGACTCCACCAGCATGCAAGTAATGTGACATCTACAGTTAATAAGGACAGCAACAATATTCTTCTACCTACAATAACTCTAATTCCAATTTTCCTCCTGGTGAGCAACACTATGTAATTTTCTTTTTAGTATGCTCTGAGTGTTACTCCTCACTGAAAAGAGTACGGTAATCATAACTTCATCCCTTACAAAACAGTAATTAACGCTGTCTTCGTGTATAGCTGAACAGCATTTGTCACTCTTTGGAGGTCAAAGTCTTGAGCTCAGGTAATGTAAAACAAAATTATTCCCACTTTTGAGACAGAAAGGTAAGCTTAGGTTAACTGAGCTGTGGGACTAGCAGTGTTTTGTATTCTGGTTGATTATCAAGGTAATACTGGATTTGGTTCAGTTTTGCTGAAGAAGAAACTGATAAACTCTCTTCAACAACTTTTTCTTAAAATTCTTGTCCATCTACTCCCTGACTTTTTGTGGTATGTTTAGAGATTTTAGAATTTAAATCTATAGAGATTTTCTAATTGAAATAAAAAAAAAAAAAGAATGCATATTCTTTTTTCTTCCTTTTTTTTTTTTTTTGTTGTTGCTGTTGTGGTCTGTTTTTTTGTTTGTTGGTTGGTTGGTTGTTTTTTTCTCCATCAGGAAGACATTCAAATACAAAAATGAATGACGTTTTCTAGCAACATAGCTGAAAGGACAGCACTGTGCACTTTAAAATATATAGCAAGAATGGGATGGAAGGAATTTCAAAAACCATTAGAAAGGGACAGAGTGGAGCTTGGGGAGATCAGGAGAAATATAAGTGCTAAGTTTGTATTACATGTGACTGAAAAGTCAAAAGACAGGAAAACGTGCTATGAAAGATGTGTGTACAGTGAACATTGCAGGCATGATTTACAATGTAGAGAAAGCACTTCAGAAATGTAATTTGAAGAAAAACAAGGCTGGATAATGTCGCTACTCTTTAGGAAAAAAAAAAAAAAAAAAAAAAAAAAAAAAAGAAAGAAAGAAAGAGAGAGAGACATAACAAGATAGAAAATTAGATGAATAGAACAGAAATCTAATCCCAGAGAGCAAGAGAAGGGAAACTTGTCTCCCCAGCACTTGGCCAGAGAGTTCTGTATAAATCCTCTTGCACGTTTCTCGACTAGAAGAACAAAGGAGAACCAGGACAGTGGCACAAAGAGAGGATGGAGGGAGAAAAAAGGAGAGTATTATAAAGAACGGAGCTGCTCTGTTTCACCTTGCACAAATTAAAAGTGAAGGGAGAACATGAGAGCTAAACCCCCAGTTCCACAAATTAGATATATTACTAGGGAGTTAAAGAAGAATCCTTTTAAATATGATATTGAATTTTCAAATTTGACTGTTAGCAGACAGGGGGGTGGGGGGCGGGAGGGAGGGGAGAGATAAAAAAAAAAAAAAAAAAAAAAAAAAAAAAAAAGCTTGTAGTTCTCATCTAAAGTGATAGATGTAAATAAAACAGTATTTCTGTCAAAACACTGATATTTGCAAATCAAAATAAGTTGGTTTTGGTTGTTTGGTTGTTTTGTTGTTATTTGTTTAAATCTCAGAGCATTCTGCTAAGTTGCAATATCTATTTTGAGGCAGATATCTTCAAGTGCAGGATAAAAGGGAAGAAACACTCCTTCTGTGTATTATCTTATGCGTTTCTGAAAAGGAGCTATCGCCCTGCAGCCTGTGGGTGCCACATGGAGCAGATCTCCATGCTGCAGCCCATGGAGGAGCCCCCAGTGGAGCAGGTGGATGTGGCCTGGAGGAGGCTGTGGCCCATGGAGAGCCCCCGCAGGAGCAGGCCCCGGGCCAGAGCTGCAGCCCGTGGAGAGGAGCCCACGCAGGAGCAGGGGGTCTGGGGGGAGCTGCCACCCACCCGTGGGGGATCTGTTCTGGAGCAGTTTGCTCCTGGGGGATGGATGGACCCCGTGGGACGGAGCCATGTGGGAGCAGTGCTTGAAGAGCTGCTGCCTGTGGGCAGCCCTCACAGGCTCAGTTTGGGAAGGACGGCATCCCATAGGAGGGACCCCATGGGGAGCAGGGGCAGGGAGGGACCCTGAGGGAGCGGCGGAGACCAAGCGTCAGGGACTGACCACAGCCCCCATTCCCCTGCAGCACTTAGAGGGGAGCAGGCGAAAGAGGGTGGATGGGAGGAAGGTGTTTTTAGTTTGCTTTTTTAGTTTCTCACTGCTCTGGCTTGTTAGTAATAGCTAATAACATCATATTTTCTCCCCCCTTCTCTTTGAGGAGGGGGAGTAAGAGAGCAGTTGTGGTGGAGCTCAGCTGTACAGCTGGGTAAAACTGCCACAGTGAGCCAGAAGAGAACTGTTTGATCTGTATTGCTCATGGCATCTGATAACAGAGAAATAAAAAATAAGCTAAGCTCTTAGAATAAAAGCCTTTAGATGGAGTCTGTGATCCATGCAAATTTACCAAGGAGATCAACCAAATACAGAGTTTTGCTTATTATCAGCGCACTGTGGACTCCCCACTTTCCTACTAAACCAGTGCTAAATACAATAATATGATAATAAGCCTACATTTACAGCTCTTTCTTATCTCCACTCCTGTTGAGATCTCAAGTCTCTCTTGTTCACACTGGGGCCACAGACTCTCTTGTCTACCACCTTTGCATTTGGATGATGATTTTTATAGACCATTTAGGCCTGTTGACTTTTGCTTCTGTTCCATGCTCCATGGGGAAGTCAGCGCTAAAAGCAACACAGTCATTAAGACATAAACTAAAAATAAAAGCTTGTAATTGGTGTTCAGAAGTGATTTGACAAATTGTATATTATGTTCCTCTATATTGCTATGCTTAAATGGACAATTTTAATATTTACTTTACAATACTTCATGATCATTGTCCTATGCCTCAATGCTCTTCAGTTCAATGATCAGAGGAAACCAGACACTGCTGAACACATCCAAGGGGATGTGGAAGAGTAGACCGTGTACTAAGTTTTTCAGGACAAAAAACACAGGACAGAATAATGAGCACAAAATCTGTTTTAAGCCATTCTCTTCTCTTTCTCAGGTGCCTAATAACTAGAATTCTGCTACCCAACTAAAAGCTACCTAATGTAAACAGTGATGTCCTCATTATTTATTCTGTTTAACCCTTATATTTTAATTGTTTTGTCGTTGTAGGAAAAAAAAAAAAAAAAAAAAAAAAAAAAAGTATTAAGTATATATCTACACAATGACTAGACCATGGACTAGTGCTAGGACCTGTTTTATTAAACGACCTTGTCAATGACCTGAACAAGGGAGTCCATACTAAAATCCCCAAGTCTGTAGATGATACTCAGCTCTTTGCAGTAGTTCAGTGCAGTACCAATAATAAGCAACTCCAGGAAGACCTCATGTGGGCAAAAAAGTTGTCTATTAAGTTCAAGGCAGGTGCAAAATGATGTAAAAAAAATAAAAATAAAATAAAACTAAAGCTTATCTCCATGATGCTGAACTCCAGTTTATCAGGGAAGATATCTTGGAGTCGTCATTGATAGGCCACTAAATCACAGAATGAACACTGGCAGATGGAAAGGAGGCCAAGAACATATTGAACATCATTAGGAGGGGAATTAAGAATAAGGCAACGGGCATCATTTGGCTACTTTAATAAGACAATGAGCATCATTTTGCTACTGTATGAGATCAAGTCTACATCCTGAGTCCTGTGGATAGTTCTGGTCTTCATATCTCAAGAAGAATGGAGTGGAGTTAGACTAAGTGCAGAGAGGTTTAAAAGGATGGAGCTCTTTGTTTTAGGAGGAGACCTACAAGAAAATTTTTTTGAGGTTCAAAAGACCTTTAAGGTGGAAAGTAAATTGAATGCAGAACTATTGATCATCTACTCTCAGCATATCTCAACTGTAATGTCCCTTATACCAGAGTCTTGGATGCCAAGGTAGCATCAGGGTAATTGACCACTGAAAATGCCAAAGTTTGCATACATTTAAATAACATCAACCTTTTCTAGTGTTGGACGTGGAATATCCATCTGGATGGGGCTTGATCTGACCTGTCAGGATAGTTCTTTGGTTAATTAGATCTCTGTCCCCTGGGCTGTGTAGTGCATCTCCTCAGGTTTCCCCTAGCAAGCATCAACCTGTTGAAGGAAACAAACTCTTCCTGCAGCTACCCTATACATTTTCCCCCAATTGCCACATGTTCACATAATTCCTAATATATATAATATGAAAATTAGCTGATCGTAATTGTCCCTTTTTCAGTAGAAGATATGATAACTTGATCTAAAAGACTATATCTGCTCTGAAGAAGTGGATTACTTCATCCCTTCTATGTCCAGAACTAGAGTGCAGAGTGAAGCTTTTGTATTCATTGCATATTTAGGGAGACAAAATATTTCTTTTTTGCCTGTTCACTAATACAGGCTTATTTTATAAGCATTCATATGAGATTAATAGCTGTACTGGTAAAATCTTTCCTCTAGTGAACAAATGATGATGTTATAGTCATAGAGAGAAGCCTACTGTTATCTTTATTTTCACATTTGAAGAACCATTAACTTCTGATGTGACTACCAGAGCTCGTATTTAATGAGGAGCTGTTTACACTGACAACTACATAGAGGCTATTGAGCTGAAATATTCAAACTGAGTTAAAAGAGCAACAAGTATATGCTTATATCCTTAAGAATATCCTTCTTACCCATCAAATGGTAATAGTACTTACCTGTGGTAACATACTGCTGCAAACTGATCTTATATCCATTAACATATGATTCTTGTGGCACAGTTTCCCCTATGTAAAATGGGGATGATAACAGTAAGAATTTGGCTATAAAAGTAATGTTTTCTTCCATCAAAGTCAAGTCGTGGGTATAACTAATGATTGCACATTATTTGGGTATTTGGGTGCTTTGCTCAAGTTGTTCGGTATCTTCTCTGTGTGTGAATATACAAAGAAATGGGTATAACTAATTCTGGAAACTTATTCTTGGCATTTCTTTTTAGGGAGTTTGGCTCATCAACTTCCAAAAGATCTGCAAGAACCAAGAGCTAATTTCATCAGAAAACTATTAATGGGAAAGAGACATGGTACCCCAAAGATTGCTTGTATGAAGAATTCGTTAGATTATGTTCTTATTTCCCTGATAAATGTAACACACAAGAGGCAAAGGAAGTCTTCCTAACTCCTACTCACTTTATCAGTGAAGTTCTAATTGCCCTCTCTCACTTGAACTGATGCACATACAAAGAAACCTATTAATTGAGTTCTGCTAAGATAAAATTTGTGAGGAAGAGGAATTAACCTCCATGGTCTAAGTCTAAGAAAGATGAAAGCCTCTGTGAGTTATCTTATAATTTTTTCTTTTTAGAAAAATTGTTCAGTCTTTGTGAGGATAAGATTTATTACTATTGCTATTGTTATTACTAAGATTTATTATAATGACAAAAAACAAAATAGAGAACACAATGGACAAAAGGACTGATAAGCAAGTTTTTTGGACAACTGAAAAGGATGTCAGTCTGGCTAGTACCACAGAAAAAATTAAAGACAGAGAGATTTTCGACTAAACCAAGGTGCTAGTGCCTCTGGGTGAAAAAAAATGAGTGTCAGTGGTAGAGAGTACTTGGAGCATCTGGCTCCAAGCATGCTAGAATCTACAACAAAGGTTAAGTGTTTCTTCTTATTAATTTAAAGGGAAATAGATTTGCAGTCTAATCAAATCTGAGCTTGTGGCATATTATTCTTTACCCAACACTACCTTCTATTTAAAAATATATATATATAGATTCTTCTTCCCAGCTAAAAGTGTATATCAATCTCTCAATATAGTGAAAGCAGACATCACAGATATTTATAGATGGAAGACAACGTGTGTATATAAAGCTATAATTTTTTGAATCTGGGCCATCAAACAGAAAGGTTTACCCAATTGTGTTTGTTTGTTTGTTTGTTTTTAAGTGGTTTTAGGAGACCATTACAACACTAATTTGAGCAGTTCTGTGTTTGCTGAAATAGGTATGACCATGTGTCTAAGCCATTCCAGACTGATACATGCATACCCTGTTCCCAAAAACCTCAGTTAGGTACTTAGCCTATTTCAGTGCTTTGCCAAATTTACCAGAGAGCTGTGAGAAGACAGGCAAGCCCTACATACTGGTAGAAGGAGCAAGCTACTTCAAACAAAAATGTGGACCCTTTCATCTCCATAGTGGGTGCAAATGCTTGTTGCAGGACATTATAACTTCCTGCTTGAATATGAGCATGTAATGGAAAATGTGACTGATTCAATATTTGCTACCTTCCCTAGTACAGATATAGGGAGAGGAGACTGTGTGACCTTCTTACATGGGACAGGCAAAGCCCTAATAATCTGACCAATAAATAATGTATCTGTATACTAATCCAGGAATATGCAACCAAAGCAATATCAATGACTGTAAGAACTTGGGCAAAAGCAGCTAAGATCTGGACTTTTCAATATAATGCAAATATTCTACCACAGTAGACCAATGCTCCTCTGGCACTCTCCTTTTCGTCCTTTTTGTATAAGGTAAGATTGTTTTTTTTTTTATTTCCTAGTGTCTCTGTACTTGCAAAAGAAAGGCATACTGATTTAGCTACTCCAGTGGCTTGGTTTATGTTCACAAGGCAAGAGAGGTTCTGTTTTTTGGTTTGGTTTGGTTTGGTTTCTGGTTTCTGGCCCCTTTGAAGGCAGAAGTTTAGCAACAGAGCATGTAGAAATGGACCTAAAATCTCCAGATGCTACACTCACATGGTGACTGGCACTCCCAGACAAAAGGACAACAGCAATTGTCATTTCTGTCCAGAAGAGGAAGGGAAGGGAAGGGAAGGGAAGGGAAGGGAAGGGAAGGGAAGGGAAGGGAAGGGAAGGGAAGGGAAGGGAAGGGAAGGGAAGGGAAGGGAAGGGAAGGGAAGGGAAGGGAAGGGAAGGGAAGGGAAGGGAAGGGAAGGGAAGGGAAGGGAAGGGAAGGGAAGGGAAGGGAAGGGAAGGGAAGGGAAGGGAAGGGAAGGGAAGGGAAGGGAAGGGAAGGGAAGGGAAGGGAAGGGAAGGGAAGGGAAGGGAAGGGAAGGGAAACAAGGTGAGTTAAGCCCTGAAGAAAGGAAGATGTTATGTTGTCCTTGTGTTACTGTCTCCTGACGCATACAACAAGTGTTTTGTCTCCCTTTAGGATCTGAGATTCAGGTAAACAGTATGGGGTATTGCCTCTCTGTAAAGGCAAAGAATAAAATTGAACCTTGTCCTTGGAAACACTCAGTATAGACAAAGTGCATTGTGGTGGCCAGGGAGGTGGGCAGCAGGCTTTCACAGAACTAACTCAGATAAAACGTAGTTATCTGAAATTGAGGTGCAAGTAGCCTTGGGGGACTTGGCCCCTTTACCTGTTGTGTGCAGAGGATTAGCAGGTTTTCAAACAGTGGTTGTGATATACTGTGCAAAAGTCAAGCAGGAAACTTTAATTTTCAGGAGAGCGATAAAATTCTCATAATAATCAAAATAATACAAATAGCTGAGTTTCAAAGGGGAACGTTAAGATTGACCTTAATACAAGATAACAATTTGGTTTGTGAAACAGTCAGTCTGAAAAGGACACAGTCCTGACTGTGAAGTTTTCATTGTAACTGAGCATAGACTTTCACATACTAGGGACTGCCCAGCATGCATGCCTCTAATTTTAGTTCCTCTTCATTTAACCCCTGTTGTATCAACTGCTTTCTATCACTGTCTCATAAAACTTCTTTTTTTGATTAGATGTGAGTGAGTGACTCACAGTAAACCATGTGTTTAGCAGGAACAGAAAATTTTTTAGTTTGTATCCACAAATAATTTAATTTTTATTCACTTTGTTGCTATGCCAAATAATTTAATGAATGTTTTCTGAAACAAAATGTCAGCCTGTGGCATAATTACAAAGAGTTCAATAGATGTATTCCTACCTGTAGTCATTATTCTTGTAAATCTGCATTCAAATAGTGGCTGGCCTCAGTGACTGATGTAAATACTCAATGTCACAAATTACCTGAGCTTCCAAATAAGCCTTTCCTACAGCTAAATCCCAGGTAAGCACTCAAAATTTATTCAGCCTGTATATTTAAATGAATATGATATTACAGACAAAAAAAAAAAAAAGGAGGAAAAAAAAAAAAAAAACACAACAGTTTATCTATCACTTTGAACCTGAGACAGATTCATCATCAGCAACAAGTGTTTAGAAGAGCAATTCATACATGTTCTTGTCTTTTGAGTTTTAATAAATATTTTCAATGTTTTTTTGTTTTTGTTTTGTTCTTCTTTTTGATCTGCTTCTTAAGCCCCATAGTAATGTGTGGCAGAAATGAAGCCAAGATGTGACTCTGCAGATACAAAATTAAATTCTCCACTCCTACACATCATCAAATGACATCAGTCCCATGTCATGTTTTTCTCCGCAGAGGGCTTCTTCCTGTGCATCACAGCATCACGGTCACTACCGGCACCATGTGCAGGCTAAGCCAGTTTTCCAAGTTCCCTATGTAGGTACCAGTTTCCCCAGTAAAAATGGGTACTTTCAGAGGGCAATTATACCATGACTTTTGAATACTGCAGATAGCTGAGAAGAACCCCATCAAAAAAAAAAAAAAAAAAAAAAAAAAGACTAGAGAGAGACCCATACACAGCTCATACCACAGATACACAGGCATTTATAGCTACAGCCATTGAAAATATTCGGCTATGAGTGAATCATTATGTAAGGATACACCATGCTTTGCTTTACTTAATGCTGCCTTTACAGCTAAATTGCCTCCACCATTTTCTGTCTCTTCAGAAGCTGGTGCTATTTCCAAGACGTTACCTTGCCTACGAAGCCTGAAGTCTCAGCAATGCTAGGATGGGAGAGAGAAAATGCATAGTGAAATTGATTTCAAATGTTGGGTCCCAAGAAAAGAATGGTAGTAGAAGTTTGAAATAAGAATTTTAAACCAAAGTTATTATTTTTTAAATCTGCCAGCAGGTTTCATGCTTGCTGGAGAAAAGGGTTGAGTCACATAAGCTAAAGATAGTGCAGTACTATAAAGTCTATTCCCTTAGGAAACCAAGCAAGCAGTATAATTCAAAATGTCCACTAAACAATTTGTATGGGGGAAAAATAAAAGAAAATCTGTTGTCCCATGCATTCTATGTAAAACATGCCATGTAAGACTGTAATGATGTATGAAGGGTGGAGAGGACATGTTCAGAAAGAAGGAAAATTGAATATGTTACTGCTGCAGGCAGAAGAATGGCAAAATGGATTCTTTCCAAATATACATCATGAATTTTCAACTTGGTATGATGCCAGTTAAAATTACCTGTCTCCAGTTACCTGGCACTGCACAACCACTATTGCATACTGCATTTAAAAAACATTTTTCTAAGACCAGGTGATTAAGTAGATCACAAGTGCCACATTTTAGCAAATGTACCTGGAAAGGTTGTTACTTTCAATCTTCATCTTCATTTGCCTAAGCAGTGATGATGAAAGAACAGGATGCTTCAGGCAGACTCAGGTTAATGGGTATAAATTGTGCTCTGGAGTATTGACTCTCTCAAGTAAGTTATTGATTCCTATAAAACAGCCTAAACCTAATTATTTTTTATCTTACTGTAGAAAGTGTATAGGAAATAGCCACATGCATGTAAGCTAAAATTGTGAAATTAGTATTCAGTTTTCAGTTCTATATTTAATGAAGTGTGCTCCCCGTGAAGTTCAGCCAGAGATCAATTGGAAACTCTTCTCTGTCCATTGAAGCTTTCATTCCAAAGTGCCCATTTCACACTGAAAGGCTGGGAAACACACACGACACACACCTAGCAGTTTATCCAGGAGTTTGGTGTCCGAGGCACTCTACATGCTGCAGAAGGTCCAGCAGATCAGATGCCTGAATTTAAATGGTCCACTTCCCATATAAGTGTGCTGACCCCTAGGCTGCAGGTCAGTTGATGATGTGTTTATGTTAATCACATTTATTTTAACTTGGAATGTCATCCTGGATACAAGGAAGCTTCCCAAGGAAAAAATTCACAACTGGTGCATTCCTTCCAAAAGTTTCATGTCTGAGAAACTGATGTCTTGTAACAGAGGGGAAACAATATAACTCATGTTCCAAGCCACTCTGATTTGTATTAGAGAGATCAAAAACTGCTCACATGGGGATGTCACTCTACCAAGAGTGGGAGTGGGAGTGGGATTCATTGCTCAGACTGAAATAACTACAGTGTAGATATTGAATTAGCTACCCTCAAGTATTCCTATGATCACTGGTGAAAGTCATTCCACTCTATCATGGAGAGCTAAAATAGATCAGATGACTCAAATCCCAATAGTGCCTTTTTTCACTCTATTGCTTCAAGGCAACTTAGTGGTGACCAGCTGAAGTGTAGATTTCTGGAGAATGGTAAGGTATATCCCAGTCCAAGGGTCCTTGCCCTGAAGGGATAAGGGGACAGAGAAGGGAAGTTATTTGCTTGTTGTCATGCTCCAGACCAATCACCAAGAGGATCTGCATTTCTCTAGCCACTAGACAATATGGTTGCCTTTTCAGATTAAAATCCCATCCAGGACACTGAGGCAGTGTTGATGAGTATTTGGGAGTGGCAGAAAAAACATTCACTTCATACATAATTAGTTCAGTATCTATTGCTCCACTCTTTAGGCAGTCTGGTTACATAAAATGTCTTACTGCTGATAAAGACCTCAGCCTGGCACTTGGACCCAGCAATCCTCATCAGGTAGTGCTTAGCAACTGATGCACCATAAAATGTAACACTTTTCCTTTTTAAGATGCAGATTTAATTAGAATTAAGTGACATTCAACACAATGAATATTTACACCTTAAGCATCAAAAGTAATAACTACGCAATAATACAGCTGCTGTTTTCCACCTGTTCCACTCGGACGCATATCTCAAATATTTCCACTTGTTATAATGAAGAACTTCCTTGGCAGATGTGTTTCTGTGGTTAGTTTGGTCTGTTTCAAGCTCCATGAATTTGCTTTACATTAGTAGGACTAGCCTCTGTCTCTTTTAGCCTGTGCTTAGGAAACCCTAGCACGCAACATCTGTCTGTCTCAAACTTCTACTGTTTTTCCCAGTTCACCTCTTCAGTCCTTCTGAGATGTTTCAAGAATAAGTGGGGTTTGTAACCAAAGAAGCCAGAAAGAAACCTGTTGGAGGGGCCAGTCTTGAACTCAGTCTTCTGTGAATAATGTCACGATATCCCTTTGAACATGTATGTTGTCTGACAGGTCATCACATGTGTCTGCTTATGTCTTCTCAGCAGCAGAGCAATTCTCACTGTATCAAAACTGGTAACTCACAGATGCAAAACGAATGCCAGTTTAGATTTATTGTTCCATCAGAACTTCGTTTGACTTAAATATCTACTTAAAGGCTTCCATTTTCTATTCATTTTTTGCAACATTAGCTTTGTCTTTCAGCCCCAGTGGAAATCACCTGGCCTCCCTTTGAATGAATTGAGTCCAAGTGGCCAATTCATTAGTGTGTTATAGGCAGAACTTATCACAGAAACTCTCTGCCAAGCATCCTGATAGCCAGCTGATGCAGAATAGTCAGCATCAGTGGAGTGATCATACCTCGTTATCTGTCAGAATATGTACATTAGTAAGATTATATACATGAATAAGTGATGACAGCATTTGTAACCTCTTAAGAGCATAGCAGCACAAATGTGCTGACAAAGTTATAAAAAAATAAGCACACCATGTATTCTTTTGCATTTTTTAACCTTTATTTGTAATATATTTTAAGACTGATACTATAAACATAAGAGCATTTGTACAGGTCCATCTATGCCATCGTCCCGGCTGTACTGCAGATTGATTATCAAGAGTTTTTTGGAAACCACACGAGAAATAGGGGAGATATATTAAGCTTTTTCTCCTCACATGTCCTCCCAGCAGTCTGTGGAATAGGGATGTACTGAACTCATGGTTATGTGTGTGTTTAATTAGTTTAATCATTGGATTTTTCACACCTTGGATTATCTTCTTTTAACCCATTTATAGCTTTTGCCTCCACACGCGTTAGTCATTAGTTTCACTGCTTAATTATGCATTTGGTGAAAAAATATTCATTTTCCTTTGCATTACAGTGGCTTCCCAATAATCTCACTAGGTACCTTTTAGAGATTCTGTTATGAGAAACAGTAAATGACTGTTCTTTAATCATTTCTGTACACTACCCATTACTTTATAGTTTATTGTCTTCTTCACATATTTCTCCTCCAGCCAAACCTGTTTAATTTCTTCGTATGGAAACTGAGATGAGCTTTTGATCATCCTCAATTCTATTTTCTGTAGTTTTTTTTCTTTCTTCTATATGAAGAAAGATGGAGAATTCGGACCAACTTTGAATGCAATATTCAAAATGTAAACACACTGTGGATTTATACACAACATATTAAGGTTTTCTGGTTTGTTCTCTACTCTTTTCCTAATCATCCCTAACAAGCCCATTTGATGTGGGGTTTTTGTATTTTTTATACCACTGCCAAGACTGAACTATTCTTTACAAAGAATGAACAGCAATAGTCTCTGCTCTGAATGATAATAGATAATTCTGAGCTTATAACTGTGTAAATATAGTTAAAGCTATATTAAAGCTGGTTTTCCTTGTGTATGCTACTTTGAATCTATTAATACTGAATTTCATTTGCTCTTTTCTCAATAAAATAATATCCTCTAAGACTCTTTGATGAGACCTCCTTTTTCTGCTTTCTAAATTCTGATCCACAACAAATATTGCTGCATTAGTATTCAATCTTTTTTCTATATCATTTAAAATGCAAATCTCTTTTGTACTCCATCAATAACCACTCCATTTTAAAGACTGACTTTAAATTCTTAACCTTTGCATCCTACATTTTAATAAGCTTTTAATTCTGGAAATAACCTTTACTCTTACATCCATCTTAAGTGCAGGAATGTGAAAGAACTTGTCAAAACTTCTTCAGAAACCATCGTAATACCATCTCCTTTTGGCTCCACACAAGCTTCTAACAGTCATATTAAATTTTCTTTTTTGGAAAAAAATGGAAATTTAGAAAATACTGATTCTTCCCAATGTTGTTGTACATATCCAGGAGCATAGTAGTTCTCTTCAATAACATAATTTCTTCCAGTTTTCTAGGTAAAGAAAACATCCTAGTCTGTGATCCTCAATGACTTCTTTCACTTGATGTTTTTTAAAAATTTGATGTCACATTTCATTTGGACCCTTCTGTTCTTGTTGTAGTAGGACTGGTTTAAGTGGTAGATACACATCACTGATAATAGATTGGGATTTTCACATCTGAATTCTTTGAGAATACCATAAGGAACACCTGTTAGCCCTGTGTGTTTATTACCAATCCTTTTACACTTTTTTTCTAAGACAAATTCTTTGGCCACTCCAATTTGAGATAGCTCTTCTGATCCAAGAGACAAATTTATTTTCTACTCCTTTTGCAATAAATTTAACACCTGTTCTTTTGATGTCTCCTGTGATATTACACATTTTACATTGTATTGTTTGTTGATTAAATGTTTGAATCACAAGAGAGTCTTTCTCTAGGAAGCTAACAAGTTTCACTAGCAAGACTTACTTAAGACTTACAGCATTACTTACTTCAGTGCTATCATATTTGTATTCTAACCCAGAAGCTTAAGTGACCCAAAGAGAATGCCATCTCCCGAGCTTAAACTAGTTTGCAGCAGTTTGAGATCTGTGTAACCGATGGAGTCTAAAGTATATGAAGCCGCTGCTCATATTTCTCAGGGAAGGTTTTGCAACTGGGATACATATTGCTTTTGAGCATCAGATTGATGTGAAAACAAAAGTCATGTGGTGGAATGATATGGATTATTGACTGCACTGCAGGGAGTATGAAAGCAGAAAGGAGTGCATTAGTGTGTACATACAGCTGAGCTAAACAAGGATGCCAAATGTTCCCCACTAAGAAGTATTTGAGCCATGACCTCTAATTAGCAATTTTCATTTTTTCCAAAATACTCTTTTTCAATTTAACAGAAATCACTGCTAAGGGGAAGCCTTGTGTTTTTTTTCATGTTCATTTTGCAAATTGTTTAAGCACCTGAAAACAGTTGAGCTGCTTAAGAAGAGCATTGAGAAAAAGTAAATAAATAAATAAATAAATAAAAATCTGGCAAAAAGGTGTGTGAAACAACTACTTTCACTACTCTGAGACTAAAAAACAGTGTTTCCTCTGTGTGGGATTTTCTTCCTCCCATAAAAGCTCTGTAAAGTGTTGTAAGGTTTCTCAGTGCATTGTCAAAAGTACAACACAACTGCATAAGGACAGGCATAAATACCCGTCCTTCATGAAGAGGTGTCAAGGGCACTGGCTCAAGGAGAAAATCTGGAGTTTAGAAGCACAATCTGTGAGAAGCTGTTTACTTGCTAAATCTCCCATCGTATTTTCTTATTGCTGGGAAGAAAAGATATGTTTAATTTTCTTAAACTTCCAAAAGGAGGAAGCTTAAATACTGGGACAGTCACCACTCACATCAAGTGTAAACAAGAGGAAAAAGACCAGAGGAATGTGTTTGGGATTGGTTTTTGCCGTCTTCCAGCTGGTATGGAGTAAAACAACTGGATTTCTAAGAAAATACAGTGCAAGCCAGAAGACCTGGGAAGACCCTCTTTCCAAAGAAAATGAGGAAGTGGGACTGAAAGTTCACATGGCATTAGAAACAATCAGCTACCTCAAGCAGAAAGTTGGGAGGGAAAGAGAAAAGAATAATCACATCCACTAGAGGAACTTAGTGTAGTTCTTTAAACGTGCTCTGAAGATACCTTGACAGATCATCTCTTCTTTCTCAGGTTGTTTACAGAATCACTTGGAAAACACTCATTAGAAATCCTACTGGGAGAGCTGAAAACAGGAGGAGGAGGTGGAGGAGGGTGTTTCCTCCTTTTTGTATGATGATTTTTGACTCTTTTTTTTACAACCTTTGTATTTTTTTGATGACTTTTATTACCTTTGTTGTATATCAGTTAAGCAGAAGATGATTTGGTCACTTTAGGTAACTACTGTTTGGGTTTTCTCCCAACAAGTGTAATCTCTAACTTCTTTTCTCTGTCGATTTACTGATGGGGCGCTGTCTTGGTAGCAGCTTTAGACAATTATCATATTGTGGGAAATTAGTAAAATCAGACCTGATTATAACTTTGACATGTTTTTGTCATTGTATCCATGCTTACAGTTTGATTCAGGAAATTACCAAGGGCAAGTGGGAAAAAGATCATAAATCTTGTCAATTATTTTAACATACTTTTTTCATTATTATTTCAGTGGTATTTGTCTTAATTTTCCTCTTAAATTCAATGTTAATGTCTCCCATGGGAGATGTATTTTTAGGTATGTGAGCTAGGTCCAGAAGCATCAAATCAGCTTGTTCAGCAACTGTGTTACATGTGTCATAGAGTCACCTCATAGAGTCACCTCACTGTACATGTCATTGAGAGCACCACCTTACTTTCTGCCTCTGTTTCCTCATACAGTTTATTTGAGTATCAGAACTGCCGTTTAATGTATTGTCCTGCAGTGGAGAATGAGGGAAGAAAAATGCAAAAATTATCTCCTTATCACCAGCACAGCAACTACTCTGTTGTTCTTACCAAATTTTGTCACACTCTAACCTCAAATTTTTCTTCTCCCAACAGCACCTGCTTCCCAGGTAGAGAGGAAGTGCCCATAACAGGTCTCTTTGCCTGGTTCCAACCCCCCTGCCATGGGCAAGGACACCTCTCACCAGACCAGGTTGCCCAAAGCCCCATCCAGCCTGACCTTGAACACCTCCAGGGATGGGGCATCCACAGCTTCTCTGGGCAGCTTTTTCCAGGGTCTCACCACCTTCTGAGTAAAGGATTTACTCTTAAACCCTAATCTAAATCTCTCTCTTTTAGTTTAAAACCATTCCCCCTTTTCCTATTACTACCTGCCTGTGTAAAAACTCACTCTACATCTTTCTTATTGATGCTCTTTAAGTACTGAAGGGTCACAACAAGGGCTCCCTGCAGCCTTCTCTTCTCCAGACCAAATGTGCTCTCAAAGAGTTCTCTCAGTCTGTACTCATGTCTGGGATTGCCCCAGCACAGGTGCAGCACCTTGCACTTAGACTTGTTGAACCTTGTAAGGATTACAAAGGCCCATTTCACAAGCTTGTGCAGGTCCCTTTGGATGGCACCCCTTCCTTTTTTTGTATCAAATGCACCACTCAGCTTGGGGTCATCTGCAAACTTGCAGATGGATGCACTGGATCCCACTGAATATGTCACTGAGGAAGATACTAAACAGCACCAGTCCCAAGATGGATCCCTGAGGGACACCACCCGTCACCAGCCTCCACCTGGACATAGAGCCATTGACCACCACTCTCTGGGTGGTCAATGTACTCCCACCATGTTTCTGTAATAGCAATTAAGTCATAGCTTTCTAATTGCACTGTGGTTTCTAGCTCCTCCTCCTCATTTCCCATGCTGCTTGCATTGGTGTAGAGGCACCTCAGCTGGGCTATCAGCCACATCTACTTTTCAGAGAAGCCTTCTCTAAATCCTTCAGGAAAATTCACAGGTATTTCCCTGGTGCTTCCTGAAGTGTTGGTGTTTCCTGGCTCTTCTCTGTCACTCAGAAGTACAACCCCCTTCCCCTGCTGAATCTAGTTTAAGGCCCAGTTAATAAGTCCAACTAGCTTGCTGCCCACAATAATCTTGCCACACCTGGTCAGGTGCGCCCCATTTGGTGTCAACATGCCCAGTCTCTCAGAAGTCTGTCTGATATTGTAGAATCCAAAACCATGAGCACCACACCATCCACACAGCCTGTCATACACCTGGTCCACTTGTCTCCTTCTTTTGGGTCCCAGACTCCAACTGGGGGAATAGAGAACACTACTTGCACTCCTAATCCCTCCAACATCTTTCCAAGGGATATGAAGTCCCTTCTGATATTGCAGAGTCTCCTCATTGCATCTTCATTCAGCCCTAAATGAAAGAGTAGGAATGGGTTGTAGTACTCTGGCTTTACCAAGCTTGGTAGCATCTTTATATCACGAGTGCGGGCACCCAGGCAGCAAACCTCTCCAGAGAAATTGTCCAGACAACAAATGGATGCTTTGTTTATCATGTTAAAGGATGCTTCAGCTCAGTCTGTGGGCTGCCTCACTGATATAAAGGAATTAACATGTCAAACAATATCATTTTCTTTTGGCCTCAGATTTATTGTGTTATAAAGATCAAGACCTACTAAGTCATCTCTGGCAAATTTCACTCTTCTAACGCCCTCATCTATTTTATGATGATGAATTATGCTCATGAAAAACAGACAGTAATTTCCCAGTGTCTGATAAAAGTGTAGATTTGTTGAATGGGTGTTAGATGATATCAGAAAATAAAGTTTCTGACACTTTTTGTGGAGTCTGATATTTGTTACTCAACAGATTTATGAGGCAAAAAATCCTTCCAAAAAACTCAGACCACAGCTATAGCTATAGGAATATCCTTAAAGATGGTGGTTTTGCTTTTGCTTTTTTTTTTTTTCTTTGTCTTGCAGTATAGTGTGTCCTTTTGGCAGTAAAGTAATTATGTATATTTATAGATGTGATACTTGGACATAGCAGAACACTTTGAAAAATAAAAATATAAATATGCCCCAAGATTGGACAGGATAATTTGATTCATAGTCAATACAAATACTTTGTTCCACTTATCTCTTCTAATTGAACATAAGAGAATACCATAGGACAAGACCTGTTTGAATTTGTGGATGTGCATTTTCCATCAAAAATGCTGCTGGGAAAGCAAGCTTTTCAGCAGGAAGGTGGAATTTCCCGTTTGGATAACATTACAGGATTATGAAACTACATGCTTATCCCATTTCATCATTTTCTGAATTAAGGGTTTTAATTTAGCTTGAAAGGTTTGGATTTAAAATGTGAATTATGCTATGTTAATCAAAAACAACATTTATGATATCAAAAGATTTAAATGACAGACGTTTTAAATGATTTAAATGACAAAGATTTTCTGTTCTTGAAGACTAACATGATTTTTTTGTTTGTTTGTTTCTCTATTTTGGACAGAAATTGTCAATTCATACTTTGTCTGGGTTTTTAATAATTAACTTGACAAGCTCTGGATCAAAGTATGTTCTTCCCAATTTCAGCAAAAGCCAGCTGAGGCACTCTGAGTTGCGTGAGGTGCCTGTGAGTTGCCAGGTCAATGTGCTTTTCAAGGTGTATCTCTCAGATCATAATATATTGATGTGGCAAAGACACAGTCTTTGTAATTATTCCCAAGGCAATTCCTCGGTTATATATGAAAACTTTATCTCCACTGAAATTGGTGGCTTTTGGAGAGGCTTCGAAACTACTTTGTAAATTTGGCCAGTTGTCCTGTCTCCAAGTCCCAAGTCTAAAACCGTGTGTGCTTCTAACCCACAAGTTAGAAGCACTAGTACGTGGACATCAGGCTCATTGTAGTACATTTATGGAGAGAATTCACCAGGAGATGAGTTCATGGTATGGATTAGCAATAACTGAGCAAGTCACAATGAGCCCAGGCTTTACCTTCTGCTAAGTAGAGCAAAGCAAGCTGAAGGCACATATTTTCTTATGTGCCTTCAGCTTGTTTTGCTCTACTTAGCAGAAGGTGAAATTCAAGGCCCTAAGTCTAACATCGTATTTCTTTTCCTCCTGTTCTCTGTTACTGTTTGATACCAAATTAAAGGCTTTGCAGCAACACCAGTGCTGCACTGAGCTCACCAGCAGGTTTGCTAATGTGGGGAGAAACCCTGTATCATTGGCACCAGAGGTGGCAGCCAGTGTGGTCTCTGGGTACTGCTGGAAATTATCAGCCTAGGTGGACACCAGCCTGTTTTCAGTGATTCTGTAAGGATGCTGCAAAGGCCTTCTTCAGTAAGAGTTTCTTGAAGAGACCAAGTGCAGTGTGAATGTGAAGTTCCTAGAGAGTCATGGGAAAAGCCTCTGTTGGCATTTTTGACAAGGATGAATGCATAATACGGACACAGAAAAGCCAAAATACATTTGAGGGAAGAGAAAGCAAAACAGGTACAGAGCAAGATCTCAGTGCTTGACCAACTCACAGGCAGAAATGCTGCATCTGAAGGGTCTCCAGCTGCCACATTTCAGCACAAGACCTCCCCAAGCAGATGTCTCTGCAGACATCTCCCCAGGTCGCTGCTGATCTCATTGTTACAGGGGCCTCGCCCTACCATCAACAATCTCAGTCTATAAGGCCCTGCCGGGAGCAGCTTGTTTGCTTTTCAAATATCCATAGTCTCAAGTGAAAGTATTGTTTTCTTTGCTTTTTGAACTCCCCCAAAGGACCTGAGAGACAAGACTCCTTCATAACGCCAACTTCTGATACACACTACAATTATTTTTTATAACTAATGCTTGGCATTAGGTCAATATCTGAACTTTTCTGCAGAAATAAGAAATTGATTATGGGCTCCACATTGCAAATTGGGGCCCTTGAGCTAAAACTGAAGACCCAGGAAGGAGGTGTCAGGCTGTGGCAGTGGGTCTGTGCAGCCATGGGACCAGCAGTGACCCCACTGCAGCATTTCCAGGCTGGTTCCTGGCACAGCTACATACCTGGGCTGCTGTTTGGCTCTGCCTGAGGCATAATGTTGAGCTAAAGCGTGAGTGAAATTTAGCTGAATGAGCTGACACTGAAGAGCACAAAATGTCAGTTCTCAGCAAGGGTAATAATGCTACTGAGACATAAATCTTCTGCTGGACTACAGCCAGCCAGAAGCAAATTGCAAGCCTAATAACAGAAAATATACAAGATATACGCTAGGTGTGATTAAGCTTCAGGGCAAATATCTGACAAATATGTGGATTGCAGCACAGAGGTCAGCGTAGAGCAGAGCCAGCACAAGTAGTGAGGGAGGAGTGTGACTGGAAGTAGCTGAGGTGCATTTCAGTCCACGAGCCAGGGCTAACCTGCACTTTCCTAAAGAAAAGATGCAGCTGAGGGTAGCTCTGGAGAGGCACAGCTTGGGGACAACCCCACCACTTGGTTTCCTGCATCACCCATCGTAACTTGGAATGGCTGGAAACAGAGCAGCAGCAAGCAGGATGGTCACAAGCACAATATCTCCCACAGAGCCTTTCACTCTGTGACATGACTCACCCCCAGGAAGCCCAGCATTGTCATAATCTGTGTCCATGGTCAGGAAAATAAATTCTGGGCTGAAATCCGCCTTTCACCCCGACAAGTTAATTATGGGTCAACAAGAACCTCAAGCCTTTTTGTCTATGAGAAAACACTTTCCCTGGCCTGGCACAGCATCCCAGTGGCAGCTAGCTGCTCTGTTACCAGTTGGCACTCCAGATGCCCCATGCTGACAGCCCTGCTCCCTTTCCTTCCTTCCTGAAGGGTTTCTCCTCTGGGGGCCTCTCCTAAACGTAGTCTGTTGGGAGCACCTGGTGTCCAAACCTACAAGCAGACCTCCAAGGTAAAGCCTTAACACACTAAAGAAAAATATATGTTTTAATTACAGGAAAATGGCTTGTACCTGATGTGGGTCTGGTGGCATACCTAAATCTGGGCAGGTTTCTAGAGGCTGCAAGATTCATCTCAGTCACACATTCCATCTTGACACATGGCCATAAATTCTGAAAATGAGAGTTATACTGAATCCCAAGAGAATTTTACCTTCACAAGAACAAATAAAAAGTGGTGAGTAACTAAGACAGAGTAGCTGATACCAATCAGCTATTTTTCAGCTTTACTTATTTGAAAACGGCATTGGTATTATAGCAACATTTTTCTTGATTAGCAGAAAACAAATGTATCAGATTAATAGTTAATATGCCTGTCCCTCATAAGATAACTGACTAGAATGTTTTGGTTGGTTGATTGGTTTGTTGTTTTTTTATTTAGGCGTAATGGTACATTAAAAAAAAATCTTAAATTGCAATATGAGATACAGAGTTACTTCAGTGAAGTGTTGCTGTTACATAAACACAAAGAATAATCTCTTCTAGGGGACAGCACGGCTATTCTCAGTAAATAGATGCACTCTGATTTCCATCTCACAATTACATGCGCTTACCACTGAGCAGGAATATTCTGTGATGTAAAGTCCATGAGTTCAGGCTTTTACCTGAGATACTCAAATTTGCATGTGTTGATAGAAGAATGCCTGACTTACTCAGCTGTATAAATCTGATTTAAGCCTATTGTAAAAATAACAATAATAATATTTTCAGAATTATGCAATAGCACAACCTACAGCCACTATTTCCATGACATCTTTTAAGATGAGGCAAATAACTCACTTTCAAATGTGGAAATTGTATATGCAATTAGACACTGGACAAACATGAGCACTTCAGAGCTGCAATCTCAAGAAAAACTATGTTTTTCTTGTTTTACCTTGAATTCATCATCAGGGAGACTGTTGAAGCAAGACAGTAGGGCAGGGCAAATCAAGGCAAGGCAAAGCAAGGCAGACAAAGGCAAAGCAAAGCAAGGCAAGGCAGGGAAAGAAAAGGAATAAAAACTGTGTACACACACACACACACAAAAAAAAAAAAAAAAAAAAAAAAAAAAGTTTAAATTGTGAAGGATTACTTGTTTTAGTTTTTCTGGCCATTTCTGCAACCTAGTTACAGAATATTTGTGATGTATTATTTCACTCTCTGTTGAAAATACTTGCCAACATCTGTGGCATATAAATGGAATCTTAGGACAAAAGGCTAGTAGGAATTTAGAAAACATGTCCATTGAAACATGCAGATAGCTTAATTTAATGGTAGAACCTGTACCTTTTGCTAGCTGCTTTTCCAGTGTTAACTCTTTTTCTATACAGGTCACAGTATGCAGATAACAATCACTTGCCTCTGAGTTGCTTGGGATCAATATTTAAATTGTCACAGGATTTTGATTCAGTGATTGAAGAACTTACAGATTCCCTGAAATTACTAGCAGAGAGAAGAACGAATTTACCAAAAGAATCGCTGCACAGATAAATATTTTTAACAAGAAAGCCTGTAAAAAATAGAATGGAAAATAATAAATAAATAAAAATAATCAGCGTAAAGACAAGAAAAGTGGTATGTAGAGAAACAAACCCCTTGTCTAATGGAGAAAGCATTTATCTATCTTTGTGTGCTGTGCAGTCTGTTTATCTTGGTGGCTAGACCAAGACAAACCATGATACATCAGCATGTTGATTATGAATTAAATGTGATGGTTTAGACTATGGCATGTATAAAAACATTTTAAGGATATTTAATGACCTTGAGCACACACAGAAATACACTAAAAAATAATACAGGTGTAATGTTTATTGAATTTTTCTTAAGATTTCTACCTTCAGGCACACTGCAGGTACAGGAACTTCAGCAGAACCCAGGCACCCAAGCATGTAACTGCTGAAATAACTTTGATTCATAAAACACGGGAGTCACAGATTGTGTGTTTCCATATTTCTCTTACTGTCCCATATTATGACAACAAACAAACTTTTAGCTTCTCTGGGCAACCCATTCCACTGCCTCACCACCTTCTTAGTAAAGAATTTCTTCTGACTATCTAATCTAAATCTACCTTTTTCCAGTTTAAATACATTATTTCTTGTAACGCCTTTATGTATCCCTACACTTCATCCCTGCCCAGCTTTCCTGTAGCCCCCTTTAGGTACAGGAAGGCTGCTATCAGGTCTCCCTGGAGCCTTCTCTTCTGCAGGCTGAATAATCCCAACTCTCTCAGCCTGTCTTTGTAGGAGAAGTGCTTCAGCCCTCTGATCATCCTTGCAGCCCTAATAATGCAGAAAAGTGTGCAAAGTAAATTAAAACCTAAATCCTTAATCAGAAAAATTAGGACCTAATTATTTGTTGTATTGGTCTTTCCCCCACCTGTCATGACCCATCAAAATTAAAGACAAGATAATACTGTCAGTGTTTGAAAATGTCTTTCTATCCAAGAAAGGGTAAGAAACCAAAGAAAAGACCAAACAAAGCACAGTAAGAAATGACAATGATTTCAATCTCTGGCTTTTTATACATCTCATCATGAAGAACTTCTGAGAGGGAGCAGGTTTTCGAGAGAAATTTGACCCTCAAAAGGGACTGAAGTTCTTTATTTCTTAAACCAGTACTGAACTCTACTTCAGACTGTCATAGATCCAACAGCTTATGTACAGGCTAAATTAATTTTAAACTTATAGGTTCTGCTTGGTTTATCTGCTTAAAGAAAGTAATTTCTGCTCACTTCAGAAGAATCTTTCAATTTTTTCCATGTAGAGGGACTCCCTGGGGTCTCCTTCTGACGTGGCTGAAGCTGCTGTCTGCTCATTCACTCAGCATATTTCTGGGCTGATGTGAATCATCCTTCCAGTTCCTGGTTATACAACCTGCAGTATGTAAAGCTGGAAATTAACCAATAGCTCTCAGGAAATTATCTGATATTTTTAGAGCTATAGCTTTCTTCTTTTCAACTGTTTTCTGAAAAGTGAGTTTAAGCTCCAATATTTGAATAGAAATGCCATATCAGATTAGTCCTTGAATAGAACTGATAGAGTTTATTAGCTCATTCTCTCTCCCAGTCAATAGAATTTCTTAAAAACCTCTGGGAAACATTTCTTGCAGCTGAGTTCAGTGAGGTATTATCTAATGTATTGCCAAGTAACAATCACATTGACTGGAGAATTCAACTGACTTCTCTGTACGTTACTCTTCATGCTATCACATTAAAAAAATTATCAGGAGGTAATTAACTAAAACATTGTTTAAAGAGATCTAATATAAATCTCTCAGGAGAAATATATTTCAAGCATTTAATGAACCACCAAAGTTTATCTCACTCACATGAAATGTGAGTTAGATAAGGAGGCTTAGTGTTTCCTTTAGAACATATTCCACTCTCTAGAATCTGAATGCTTTGGAGAATATATACCTTGAAATACTGTTTAAAGTAAAGGCTGGATTTCTTCATAGAAAAACATGAGAGAACTGAAAAAGGTCAGTCTTCAAAGCATAGCTGATATTATTTTTATAACATCCCTAACATTTCTTTCTGTTAAAAACTAAAACACTGATACCTATTTTTCTTTTAGTCATTTTTTTCCTAGCCAAGAGATATTTATTTCACTGGGATAAAACTCCTTCCATTGATGTGTCAGCTCACTGTCTATATAAGAAGGGGTGTCCATTTCTGTAGGGTAGTTTTTGCCTGTTTACCCTTTGAGAAAGAGAAAACAGTTCACAGCTGATGCTCCACCACAAGTGCTGTATGTACACTCCTTCCAGTTACCCAGTAATGTACAACATCCCTGGCTAGCTGGTAACTTCCAGGAGGAGGTGAAAGAGAAGTGGTAAAGCTTACTGATAAAACAATTGTCCAAGTGTACTGAGCACATCTATAAAAATCTGGTAATATGAAGGTAATGGGTATAAAGCAAATAAACCCCAGAACATGACTTAAAATTTTTTGTTAAAATACCCTTTGACAAGACTTATACTTCCCAAACCAAGCTCATAAAGTCATGTTTTCATACAATATAGAAGGTAGGAAGGCTAAAGAAACACAGCAGGTATTCTAAGTGCAAAAGTGTTAGTCCCTTTTTGCTCTTAAAAAGTGATAGAAGACTTTTTACTTGTACTACCTTTATTTGTAGGTGATAGAGAACAGAAACCTTCTGTTACTCTTTTGGTTAATCTCTCATTTAATATAAAAAGTATCTTACAAAAAAAAAATCTATGTAAAGAAGTTGTAATCTGCAGACATGTAAGAAAGCAATTATTATTGGTTTTTAATGTGGAAGCAAGTTTATAATGATTCAGCTACTAAATACAATTTATCAAGAGCAAATAACATCAAACCAATCTAATTATCTCCTATGATAGGATAACAGATTTTGCAGAGGGGAGGGGAAGAAGTGCTAGATGCTGCATATGTCTGGACTTCTGAGAAAGAAAAAAAAAAAAAAAAAAAAGTGCTAGCTAGAGATTCTTCGAGTGAAGAATTGGTTAGAAAACAATATTCAGATACATGTCATCAAGAATTCATTGTGATAGGAGAACCAAAGCTCAGCAGGAGTGTCTTCTGAATCAAGTTTTGCCCAGTGCTTTCCATAGTAACTGAGCTGATAAGACAGTATCCACATACAAAATCTGCAAATCACATTAATTTGGATGATGCTGAAGACATGTTTGAGGTCAGGATTGGACTTCTGAATTTTCATGACAAACTGGGGGAAAAGTCTAGGGAAAAAATACATGAAATTTAATGGGACAAGCTGACTTGCTGCACAGGCAGAAATAATCACAAAGACAGGGAGTACCTGTACCTGGCTGAGCTGTTTTTCTTCTAAATGAGATCTAGCAGTGGCTGTGAGACAAATGCCAAGCAGCCAGCAATGTCAGTCAGGGGTGGGGAGGGGAATGTAAGAAAAAAGAAAAGAATATATATATCATACAGGATTCTTTAAAAAGAAAGATCCTGCAGAACCTGCAGAATTGTCCCTCTGCTCTAATCAAATTTAATACAGCTCCCATCATCAATTTTATCTGTCTTTGGAAATTTTTCTTGATATTAGTTCAGGCAAACACTTGTTAGGAAGGATGTAAGTGTAGCTGTTCCTCTCTTGGATAAAGGGATGGACTAGATGGTCTCTAATACTTTCTTCAAAAACAAAACAAAACAAAAAATCCGTTATTTCATTATAAGAATAAAAAACAGTAATATTAAACACACTTGCTTAGTGCCAGATTTCCTCTGCTCTACTTTTCTTCTTCATTTACTCTTCTACCGTCAGTGTGGGAAGCCTAAGGTAAAAGGGAGTTGCTTTCTTTTCTCTGTTTTCCTCTGGCAGGATGCTCTTGGCTTGATCTTATCCTGCTTTTTTACCCCTGCCACATCTTTCACAGACCACTGCCAAGTTACTCTGCTAAGGGTGTTATCTGTCTCCTAGGGATTCCTGGTATGGATAGAAAAGCAATTTGAGAACAAACTTCAGTATGCATCTTCTACTACAGAAACCACGTTAAAGATGCTGTGTCTGTGGCTTTTCTCTTAATTTCTGTAACATTTTACAGTCTCTAATCAGACTGTTAAATTGCTGGCTTTTATGTGGTGCACTTTGACACCTTGGCAGCCTTAGAGGAGAAACTGTGTTTACCTTTCTCTTTGAAGCTGTGACATGTCTAAGAGATAGGACTGGCAAACCTTGCTGCACTCCTCAAGAGCTGTTGAGGCTTTTTCCCCCCTTACTTTCCCATCTTTGTGCTCTTGCCACCTTTTTTCATGCTCCTTGCAGGCTGTCTAAGGCAACCTTACTTTCCTAAAGGTGTTGTCTGGAGCTGGTTACCCACATTTGTAGTAAGATGGTTAAAAATATGATGCTTGAGTGCAAAAGTGGTTCAGCTGGCCTTTGGGCACCCCAGTCTGAAAGCTGGCATTCTGTGTGAGGCTAATTGAGAGTGCTAGGACTGAAATGTTTTGTTTTCTTCCTGTTCAGAAGGTCATATATCATAATTTTGTAAGAATGATCTTGATACTAGCAGAATGATTTGCAAAACATGCATGTCTACCCTCCTCTCCAGCAACCATCTTTGCATGACACCCCATTTTCAAAGGTCTCTGACCATCTCATACAGCTGGTTTTTACTCTGCTTGAAAGTCTAAGTGTCACTTATTCCTCAATGGGAAAAGTTAGGAAAGACTGAAGCACAGTTGGTAAAAATAAATAAATAAATAAAATTGTAAGAAGAGATTTCTGTTCTCCAGAGAGATCATTTCAGCCTCTTTGCTTTAGCTAAAGCTAAATGCTCATTTTTGCTTCTGCTAGTGAGTTTTGGAGATTTAGCCTGCCACTGAATCAGGGTCAAACAGGCCGTTAACAGAAACAATAATACTGTAGTTCAGCAGTTATGCGTTGTTTCCACAAACACCTTGGCTGTAAGTAATTACAATTTCAATTCACTGCTGTACTTTTCTAACCAGTTTGTATGCTTTTATCATAACCTTAACATATAAGATATAAAAAATTATTCTTGCATAGCACAAATTATTTTACATACATTCAGAGGCAGACTTGGAACATTATAATGTGTTTTTGTTGTTGTTGTTTGTTTGTTTGTTTTTTCCCACTAGAAGTATATTGTTTCCTAGCATGTAATCCAGTTCCTGTGCATTTTCCATTTATTCAATAATATAAAAAAGTAACATTTCAAGCTTGGCAAGAAGATCAATGTGGACATTACTGTCATCTTGATAAACAGATATTTCTGCAAGAGTTGAAATATGGATGTTTTGTCTACCAGAGAAGTTGGCATTCAGCCTAAGGAGTCTTCCTTGCTTGACATGTCCTGTAACTTCTAGGTCTCTGAGAGACTGATACTGTCACAAGAAAGTTTTTTGGATGCTGCTGAGACCAAAGTTTGGCCCCTTTATAAAAGATGATAACTCCCAGCAGGCTCTTCATTTCATATAAGAAGATGAATTGGCTCAAAAGGCTACAGAGACATTTCCAGGTTAAATCACAGCTGCTGAGAGGACTGCCTTAGACGGATTTCTGTGTTTGAAACCTGTATTAATAAAACAAATAGAAAATGAGGAGGTGATCCAGAAAGTTACAATAGCTCAATGTTTGAAGCAGCTGTTCAAAGGGAAAAGGCAAAATGCCTCTCCTGGATATTTGGTTGTCTGCAGCCAGAAGGGAATGAGATTAATTCCAGTCATTGGTGTTTTGTTTTGTTTTGAACAAAACAATATGCATAAGGATAAATGCAAGAAGTTGCCTCACAGGTTATTTTTATTAAGCAATTCCCAGAGCAAAGCAAATGTTTAAGAAAATAACAGTAAAATGTGTGAACAGGATGTTACTGTTGGTGAGGGAAGGAATGTCACCCTTTTTTATATTCTGTAACATCTCACAAATTGTCATTGACATTTTACAATGACTGGGAAGTTCTCTCTGGTCTCTATCTATATCTCTAGTCTGTAAAACTGGGACCAGAGGTGTTCCTCCAAATCTCTGAAGAACGTCTAGGTCTGAAGATAAAAAAGGTTTACAAGAATCTCAAGTACAATTTTTATAGACTGTTACAAGTTGATGGTCTCTAAGGGCCTCCCACTGGTCAAACAACAGAACTACATAGGTACCATGTTAACACAAGGATCCTTTCACTTTGGCATTAGATGTGTAAGGGCTTTGATTGTTTGTACCAAATGAGGAGGGCTTTGGCACAGCCTGAGATAAGGCATGGGGAGATTCCCGAGCTGATTTGGAATAGATTCTTATGTAATTAGGTGAAAAGAACAAATTTCCAGCTAGAAAGACACTTTCAATGACCTTCCTAATTCACAACAGAGTCCTCCAGGGATGGGTATCCTGGTTGTGCTGAACGTTGTTTTACAAATGAGCAAAGATTTTGGTGTCTAGAAAAAGAATATTTTTAAATGGACCTACAGAAACTGGGGTGGTTAGAATGTAACAGATACAGAAAAGAAACCAGTGGGCGCATAAAGGTAGAGTAGAAGATAGGACTCAAATTTGTCATAAAACTGTTCCTCAAGTGATAAGCTTTCCTCACCTGGATCAGAAATGGTCTCTAACTTGGCCTATAGCTGCCAAGCACAGAGCCAGATTTGTAAATATGCTCCTTCTTTGCATTGACAAAGAAGCCTGAATGCCAGCCCTCCTCAACCACATGGCAGAGTCCAAATCTGGACCTAGCCACATATCCCAGACATCCTGGACATATTTTTTTATGCTTTTTATGTTGTTACTATTCAGTTGTTTTTATGTTGTTACTATTCAGTTTCCATTTCTGCGTTACTCATCTCCATCATTTCCTCTTCCTCCTGCTCATGTGGGAGACCTTTCCTGTAGCAATTAGCTTGAGTATCCTGATACCACCCCACAAGGTGCAATACATCATTGCTATGACTGTGCTGTGAGGCCACAGAAGCCCAGACAGTTCCTAGCTGCCCTGCAGCTGGTCTGAACACTTCCCAGTGATTGCCAGTGCCTAGGCACCACACAAATCCCTCCTGCCTTGAAAACAAATGACTGGGCTCTGCTCACAGAGGTTAACCTTGCAGTACCTTCCCCCCACCCCCATCCTGCTACCAACACCTTGCCACATAAGCCCAATACAGTGACACAGAACTGTCCACTGTTAAGTGGGCAAATGACCAATTTGACCTCTAACCTTAACTGTCCTGAAAAACAGTAGGAATCTTCTGGAGGATTCTGACTCTCCTTAGCATGCCTACCAAAGTAATCACTTAGCAGTGAAAATTACACCTAAGGCTATACTCACATTATTAGTTTATTCCACACCTATGCCCAAGATCATTGAGCTTTAGCTGTCTTTACCCATTGCTCCCTCTCAGTCCAAAGACACAGTGCTTTCTGGCTGTCACAGAATCACAAAATTCAGGTTGGAAAAGACCTCCAAGATCATCTGGTCCAACCATCCCCCTACCACCAATGTCACCCACTAAACCATGTCCCTATGCACCACGTCCAACCTTTCCTTGAACACCCTGAGGGACTGTGATGCCAATACCTCTCTGGGCAACCCATTCCAATGCCTGACTGCTCTTTCTGAGACGAAATGTCCCTTCAGATCATCTTCCTGATGCAGCAAGAGTGGACTAGGAACTGTCAGCTTTCCATGAGGATCATCTCTCAAAATCACCTACCCACAGTGCTGGGCCTGGGAGCAGTCCTACCCTCTTCTGGGCAAGGCAAGCAGGCAAGTCTCGGCCACCCTCAAGATGTACTTCAGGTTCCATTCTCGGTGGTCTCTCCATTTTCTGAGTGATGCCCAGGAATTGACTGTATACATGGATATAATGGATATAACATGGATAACATGGATAACATGGATAACATCACTGTTATATCCATGATGTATGTATATCATGGATATAACAGTGATGAAGTGGACACATATGTCTAAAGCAGTTTTGTAGGATAGAGATAGCCTAGCAGAGCCAAAGCCAGAAAAAGTGAATTCTATTGCCTAGGTTTTGCTACTTCAAAACTGGCCTTTCATCTGATTAGAAATATAGACCATGTGCAAGTCCAAACTGAGATGTTCAGACACAGTCGTGCCATTGTAGTTCAGAGCGGTTGGATAGGAGATTGCTGAAACTTCCTTGGCAACAGAACAAAAAATGGGAAAGAAGTTAAGAGCTATAGGTCCTCTGCAAATACTGTTGAAAAAAAAAAAAAAAAAAAAAAAAAAAAAAACATGGAAATCATAGCAAACACAATCAGCAGTTGACAAGTTCCTGTGTATTTTTTCTACTGATTGAAACGTGTGATTAATTTTATTGAATCACCTAACTTTGAGAAAGAAGAATCTGTGTTATTCTTTTGCACCTGTAGTAGGCTTAATATCAACCCCCTCCCCAAAGCCAGATCTGTGATTGCCCTAAGCCAAGAAAACTAGTGCCTTCACCACTTTTTATCCATCAAAGATCTAGCCCCAAATTCAGACTCAGCTTCTGTTTGCCTCTGCCTTCCATCACAGGAGCAGTTCAATCTTACACTATCTATAGACAACCCAATCATATCCTGTGAAGTGGATATATATGTCTTTCAAATCATTACAGATATTAATAAAACACCTATGGTCCTTGACATTTAATCTACTGTAGTAATAGTGTTGGAAATAATCAAAATGTGGAAATTCATTTCACAGTTTTGGCCCTTGATTACTGGCTGAGGACAACAGCTTGTGGCACCTGCTAAAGGGCAGGTGAGATCATGCCTTCCATGTTATTCGAGAAAAATACTGAAGAATTCCATGTAGGAAATAGAAATAAGGCTCAAATTCCCCTTTCCTACTTCATCCCCCTTGTCTGCAGCCATTATCTATGATGTGTGTCCCTTTGGCTCGTCAGTCAGTATCACAGAGACATCAACACTAAGATCTACAGAGTAACTGCAGTCTTCAACTCAGAGTGGCAGAAACATCCCTGGTCCACTATGTCACCTCCAGAAACCTTGGCATGGAGGCCTTAGAAATATTTTTAGATAGTCCAGGATCCCATAGGCAGGCACCCGGAGGCTGATGCAGAAGCTGATACTGCCTGCAGGGGACACCGGGCAGGCCCTGGGAACAGACAGTGGTCTGGAGCCTGCCCCAGGGCTGGTGAGCATTGACCCTTGCACACCTTTGCCCACTTAGCTTTGGACGTGAGAATGCAGCATCTCTTCCCATGAATGTTTGGCTTTACTATGTGTAGAAGACACATATTCTGCTAATGTTAATCATTCAGTGCTCTCACTACCAGCCTAGCTTGAAGAAACTATTACACAGTCAATAAAGTTTAAAAGAATGAGAAAAGCTTAGTTCCTCATAGAACAGATTGAAACAAAAAGCACTCAGAGCATCTTCTCTGCAACAGCCACACAAAATAAGCACCACAGCAACTAAAGTGTCAGGAATGGAACAGGACTTTAATAAAGAAACTTCTGTGCAAGAAAAGATGCCCAAAAAGCCCAGTTCTATTTTTTGCTTATGAAAAAGCAAACAGATTGTTCAACCTGGCAAATAAGTTTGCCAGAAAAAAAATAAAATAATTAATAAAAATTGTCAGAAACACAACCTATATAACTTTGTTTCATACAAGGTATTTGAAGGTTGAGAGTCAGGGTGGAAGCCTAACAAAACCTGCCCTTGGATTGGAGTTTGGGGTGGTTCTCAAGGTTTCTATTCCCACTGACAGCCATAATGTTCAGTATAAATGCACATCTATGCATGAATAACAGAGACAGAGATTGTGTGAACCATTGTGAGCTATTCTCAAAGCCCAGCTTTGTGGTTGCATGTATTCTGACAGAGATATGCTCAGCTGTAACAAATGCTGAGGTTTTGTCCATAATACACAAATAAGTAATCTCATGATACATCTGGATGTCCGCATCTCCTTGTCACTTCCCAGGCATGGATAGTTTAGCAAAATACAAGAATAACTAGAAAGAATTCTGGTCTTTTCTGGTCAGAGTGGGAGAAGTGGGGAGTGAGGCATGTGAGAAATTTTGGGTTGCTTAGGAAGTAACTGCAGACTGCAGCTACTTTTTTTCTCTGAAGAGGGGTGTGTGTGTTATCTAACCTGCTGATCAGGATGAATGTTGGAGAAAAGCCTTCATGAAATCTGCTATATGTTTTCCAACTTAGACTTCAAATTAGAGCAGGGCTAATAATTCATTGCAGTTAATCTGCTTGATGATTTCCCTACTTCCCCTGTTCACAAATCATTCTCAAGTAGATTGTGAGTCTATTCTTCCACTAATTTCTTTAAGAACCCTTGGGCAGCCAAATACAGATGTAGGGACCCCAGGCAAAACCAGAACTCCTGTACAGGTAAGAGCACTGACAAATCCACAGTACAGCTAACCAGCATCACAAGGGAGGAAATCCTGCAGCAGAAAATCCTAAAGCAAAATGTTGAATGGACTATTGAGCTGAGGGGGAAAGCTAAACGCAGCCCCACCAAGTAGTTGTGCAAGAAAGGAATACAAGTGCCAGGGCAATATGTGCAGCTAGCAGAGACACAGCCTCTCAGGGGGAACAGCCATGCAATCAGAAATCCATGGGGTGAATAGGCTCACTGCAGTACACAGCACAGGCTAATCCTACTCTCAGGGATAAACCAGTTGCTGATTTATTACTGGATGGATGGTTCAGCTCAGGTTTGAAAAGTGTGGTCTTTTCGGTCAGACATTTGAAGCTCTGCAAGGGCACCTGCACAGAGTGCAAGCACGGGTCATCTTTGGATGGCCATGTGGAATGTGTAGGCTTTGCCAGCACTCCCCCATCTCCCTACACTTGTGGGTGTTACCAGGGCCCTGCTGTCATTTGTGACAGTGGCTTTCTGAAGAGGAACTATGTCCCAAGAGGAACCACAGTTACCCTCAAAGATCGGTATGTAGCCTTACTTATGCCAATGGCAGAAGTTTTTAATGACCTTACAAAGAATTCAAGGCCACAAAACATCCAAAAAGGACAGTCGAAAGCCAAGTGACAGCAGTGCATTAAGCCTGCAGCTTCTGAAATTAAGAGCTTCTTATCCCAGTACATAAAACCAAGCAGAACCTTAACTGGTGTCAAGACTGGCGGTCACTTGTTGTTTATTAAAACATCCAGAAGACAGGAAATATTGAATTAGGGGTTTACCAGCAAGAGGATTTTTGTCCCAGACCTCTGTATTAATAACAGGTGTGTATCTTCACACTGATGTCAAACAGCAACAGGAAAAGCATGAACACTTATAAAATTGTGCAAACAAAGGTATCGGAAGAGGAAAAGAACAGAAGATGTGATCTGGCAGATTAAGACTCTCACTAAACCTCTTTTAATATAAACTTGTCCATTTTCAGTAGCCTCACTGCCCTGCAGAGACTGCCACCCAAGAGCAGTGAGGAGAGCCAGGTGTCACTGCATTGGCCCTGTGATTGCCTCTATCGTGGACATGCCTCTGCAGTGGCTTGTTGTCATTTCTGGAAGACTGCTGTAGGAACGAGAACCCAACATGCTGCTTCACCATTTTGAACCACAGTATTGTGAACAGTTTGCTGTTAATCAAATGAGATGGAGTTGAGTGTGAGGGTTTGTCTTTTAGTATCTTAAATAAAACCTATAGAGAAGTCGGCCTTTTTTGGATTAAGCAATTACTTGTTTGGCTTTTTATAGATTCTCTATTAAGTTTGTGAACTATGCCATGAATTTCAATGTCTTTTTCAAAACGAAATCCATATTGTCACTCTAGCAGACCATACTTATATGTAAATGGAGAAATACAGACAGCACTGAACAAACACATATTCTATAAAGAATAGAGAATCTGAGTTTCTTCCCCAGTACTATGAATTAATGCTTGTATTAAACTGTTTTCTGTTTATTCAGTGATGTACCTGACAGTAGTCGCTCATTTTAAAATAAACAAAGGAAAATAACTTCTTCCTCTTAAATTTGGCTTCTGATTTCAATTATTTTAATAGTTGTATGCATTGAGTCTCTGAAGTTTCTTAGTCCAGGATGAAAAGATGTTCCTGTGTGTGATTCTCTTTTAATCAGTGCTGAAATTTGTTCTTTCTAATAACACTGGTTATTTTTAAAAAGCTTGTTTCTGCTGTACTGAGTTTGGGACAAATTTCAAACTGTAAGCACCCATCTAGGAAGAACAGAATTACTCATTTAATAACAAAACTATTTTTATTCCTAGTTGTATTTGTGGCAAAATAGGAAACAGTACTCCTGTTTTCTGTTGAGTGTACTTCAAGCCATCCCTCATAATAAAGCACAGGGTTGATTCACCACCATTGTTCTTTCAGTTGAAAAGTCAGCCTATATCATCTGTTAACACAGGTATGTCTGCATGGATACATTTTTAACTCAAAAACAATATTATAAATATAGAACAAAATGGTTGCCAAATAAGCCTATTCCCATGTTAATTATAGTACCACATTAAACCCACACAGAGTATTTGAAACAGATAGAGATCATGAAAATGTCAGCTTTCTCCATTGACTCATTCCACCCAAGATGTTAATGCGGCTAATTGACTGGCCTGCAATCCCATGCAGTCTTGGTAGGGTAGGTGGAAAACTCACATTGGTGGTGCTCATAGAAGAAAAAAAATCTCTGATCACTTTGGGGATAATCTATAATCCTACATATTAATTGTCCAGTAATAAGATGAAAGATCATTGCTTCCATTTAGTGACAAACCAGAAACTAGGAACCTAATGTTCTCCTGTATGAGGCAGTTTTTCTGACTTTCAAACCACAGGACATTTGGTATAAAGTCATTGTAAAATACAGTTCTTGTCTTCCTTAACAATGCTGAAAATAGCTCTAGTTAAATATAATTTTCCAAACAGGGGAATGTCAGACTTTATCAGCAAGAGTCCACTATTTTTGAATACCTAGAATTTAACATTTGTTCTTCAGTTTTCTAATAATTCAACTCTGCTACAAATGCCTGCATTTCAAAGCCTGATCAGAATTAGATTTAACTGAATGATACATGCAAGATCATAAATGAACTTTCTAGCACTTCAGGTAGGAACTCAACAGAATTAAAATAATAGGTGGAAATTAAGATTTATAGTGTACTAGGAAGCATACTGGAATTTCAGAAGATTGTTAAAATGATTTTATTTTCTAAAAAGAGGATATTGGGATTAAAGCCACAGTGGTCCCCATATATCCAGTTCTTACATTTTTTAATGCTTTTGAGGCCTAGAGATTCTTTTGAGAATTCCTGTTTTCATGTGTCTGTCTTACATGCCTCATCTTCAGCAGACAGGCCTTTAAAAGAAGTTGCTCCACAGATTTTCAGTGAGAGTTTTGTTTTGTTTATAGTAATTTTGGAAATTAAAGTTAAAAAAAAAAAAAAATCTGAAGATGCTCAAAACTTTCTCTTTCTCTTTTTTTTTTTTTTTTTTGACAAAACTCTAATAGCCAAGGAGCAGCAAGACAATGTTGTGATGTTGTGAATTATTGTAATTCATTACCCAATTATCCTTCAACTTACCACTCACTATATTTTTTACCCATTGTTTGAATTCAAGCTACATTTATATCCAACAGGACTTGTGTCCTGTTCACACCCCTCTTAATCCTGCTTCCCCCCACTTTCCTCATCATGAAACAAACTACAGCCTTTCTGGTGGTTCCAGATTTGTCACAGGAGAGTCACTTTGCAATGTGAAGTTCACATTAGACTTTGCATGATCCTAAAAAATGGTTGACTATCCCCATGTTCCTACCAAGAGAAACTCCTGAAGAATAAAAAGTACCTACTTTTTGACTCCATGCATGAGTGTCTGCTTTTCCCCAATGTGGGGTTGGGCTGAAAGATGCCAGGGAAGTGCTGGTCCTGTGAGTTGGCCATGCAGGGAGAAAGAAGGCCATGGTGCTGTTAGGAAACTTGCAGTGTTTAGCTGTAGCCACAGATGTCTAAAGACTGAGTCCACAAAAGTGGCATATTTGTGGTCATATCTTTCATTAGATTGACTGAAAAATTAGACATTTTTTTGGCTGCCCAAAGCTAAACACATGTTGAGAAAACTATTCAGAGTGTAACTAGATATATATAAGTTGTTCCACTTAAAAGTTGGTAGCAGGCACTTGACTACTAGAAGGATAGAGGGTAAGAGATGATCAGCTAGTTATCTCCCACGCAAAGAGCTAGAAAAGTATTTTATAATACATAGAGAAAGGTTATAAAACTAAACAGAGAAAAAATACCTAAGTTGTAACAATCTTTTTCTCATTATTACTAATAATTTTCATACCTAGTCTTTCAAAATTAAATAAAGGCTTCTTTTGAGGATTAGGGCTAAGAAAGCAGAGACGAAGAGGCTGCTTTGAAGTACATGTTTCCATGGGCCTGGGTCCAGCAACTGAGAGGCTTCCCCTGGGTAGTCACCATGCAGACCTGCAGAACACAGTCTCACATGCTGATGCGAAGTCCAGGGGGTGGTGGGATATCTGCTGTGATGGCAGTGGAAGTGCTGGCAAGCCTTGGTGCTACAGCCTTGTTGCACAGATCCCAGATCCCAGGGAGTTGCAGTCTGCTGAAAGTGAGTGCAGCTACTTTTCTGGTTGGTTTGACAGCTAAAATATCTGAGTCAGGGAAGATGGCCTTTACACTGAGCATTAGACAGACTGGGTACAAGCAGTTCGTTGCTGTCATAAAACTCCCACTCTATCAATTGTCCCACTCTGGTGGAGTGCAGAGCACAAATAAAACACCACAAGGCACAAAATCCACAGCAGAGATGGGCAGATAAGATCAAATTTCCTTGGTTTCAGGGCCTTGCTAGCAAGAAAGTTGCATCACGATCTCCATCACATAGCACTGGGTGGAAACGAAGGATCTCAGGGGATCTGCCTTTGCTGTTACCAGATTCCCATAGCATATTTTTATTTCAAAGTGGAGTTTCTGGTGACTGGAGCAGCCCAAGGGACTTTAGAGGAAGCCAAATAAAACTAGGTGAATGAGCAGTGGAAGTAATGACTTTAGAGCAACAACAAATGATTTCAAGCAGGGATAAAAGCAAGAAAATTGGAAGATATGCTTTGAGGCACAGTAAGAGGCTATAAATGGTGAGCATTGTTTTAGACAGCTCGCTGGAAAAAAAAAAAAAAAAAAGGTGTTGGATGAAAAACTAGCCTGGCTCTCAGACCAGGACCCGAGAGTGGCTAGAAGACTAGTAAAATGTCAAGAAAAATAGCACTGATAGTTTTACAGCTTTAAATGTACAGGTGTATCTACGGCTATAAGCCTGTGCCCTCTGTGGCCTTTAAAAATGTACATCCATTATCCCACAGTTTCACACATCCACCTTTTGTACTTGTTATTATGGTCCTTTATTTGCTTTCGATTCAATTGTGAGATCTCAAGTGAAAAGCTCTGATTGAGTTGGAAGTCTGATTGGGTTTTACTCTGGCTGAGACATCAGGCACCTTTTCAAGAAGTCTTGTAGTCACTTCAGAAAGAAATGATTGTTTTTATGTATTTGAAGGACACAGCCTGTGGTTCATATGAATTCAAAATCTCTCCTACCTTTTGGACACTTTAACTCCTCCCACCGAGTCTACATACTTTGGAAAGCACTCAGTTTGGCACTGCTCTAGACACACAAAGTTGTGCACACCACAAGTTAAGGTAAAAAACATGGCTAAATAGCAAGGTCAGGTCAAACAGAGAAAATAGAAAACATCATAAAATCTGTAAAACTAAGTGTAAAACTGTAAATTAGGCAAGACAAAAAAGTGTCTGAGGAACAACCAGCAGAAGGAAGGAAAAAAAAAAAAAGAAGAAGAAGAAAAAAAAAGACTAACTCCTTTCTCAGGCATATCAAAAGAAAGAATTCATAGTGCCAACTGATGCTCAATGTATTAGTAAGCTCTCAGAGAGGATAAGGCGGCTGCACAGAAAAAGAATGAATTCACATGGGAAGAAAATGCAATGTTTGCCATGCCCAAAGGAACTGCTCAGGTTTGTCATAAGTGTATATACATTTTTATAGCAGATTTGTTATTTCTTTTCTAGATTTTTTCTTTCTTAACTTCATTTCCAGTTACTCACTGTTAAATAAGCCCTTTAAATTCCCTTATTTCTGACATTTTAATTATGATCTCTCCTTAACAGGAATCATTAACGAGGAATGGATGTTCCCCACAAAGTTGGAACTCTACTATATTCCAGCAGTACTGGCACCAGCTTTATGGTTAGTGCCCTGCCTGATGTGGGTGGATGCAGTTTGGACTTCCACAGTTTTTCAAACGAAGTGCTGTAGTGGTGGGTCATATGCACCACCTGATGACAGCATAAGAATGTCCCATTGTCTGGAGAGATGAATCCAAGTGCCGTGGTTATGATGGATTGGGGTTTGCCATTTTCTGGATCTGGAAAATCCTGTTTGGGAACTGAATCCACCTCTGTCTTTATATTTCCTCCGAGTTGCCTACCTCCAAGAGTAAAAAAATGTACGGGAAAATGCATACATAGAAAGGAAAACCTAGAAGGACCTTGAAGGTATTCATTCTGCAGAGCAGAGGAAGGTTTCTAAGAAGATCATGAAGCTTAATAGAGACCTGAATGCCAGAAAAGTGGGGAGGAAGTCAGAGTTAAATACAGTTAAAGAAATCAAAAACACAATTCAAGCCTCAGAGAGAATGAACTGAAGAATTTTAAAACAGGGTGAAACCTATGTAGTGGGACTGTAGGAAATGTAATTATGTGCTTGGAGGAGGCACAGAACTGACCACTGAGAGGTAGGGTGGAATGTGGGTGAGTCAGAATTACAAAGTGAGGGATAAGGGCACTGAAGAGAAAGAGAGACCAACCAATAAACCAGAATGAATAAGGAGAAATATGGGAGGATTCAGGCCTGACTACCTGTACAGATGAGAATCCAGAACTGCTGTGTACAGAAGGGCTTTGATTTGGTTTGGTTAACCCAAGGAGCTTGGATGTGTGCACTTGTGTGCCTGTGTGAGCACGTCTGTGTCCTCAAAGGATGGGGAGTAGATGAAAAGACCCCTCTTGCTGCAACTCTACCTTGTGTGTTCTGTTAGTCTGATTCCTTAGCAGTGCTAAACACTGGAGTTAAAGTCATTTTACAGAATCACAGACTGACCAAGGTTGGAAGGGACCTCTGAAGATCACCTAGACCACCACCCTTTCCGAGCAAGATCACCTAGAGCACACTGTGCAGGATGACATCCAGGTGGGTTTTGAGTATCTCCGGAGAAGGAGACCCCACAACCTCTCTGGACAACATGTTCCAGTGCTCTGTCACCCTTTTATTTGTATTCTTCTGCTCTTTTCAACACATGTCTACTACCTACTTGTGTCATATCAATGCTTTCTAACCTCAGTGTTTACTAAATCATTAAGGCAACCAGTTCAGCAAGAAGAACCAGCAACTGCACTCAGCTCTGACTTTAATTAGCTGCTCTGCACATTGTTGTCTTATTCTTGGATTACAAAGATTATTCAACAGTTATGGTACTTACTTCATATTTAGATATTACTGCACTGGCGCTGTCTGGTTTGGGAAGGCTCTGTAATATCAGCCACTGCTGTGAAGTGATGTACCCAGAAGTTCTGGAAAGCCAAGAAGTGGCAGCTCCTTAGGGAACGGCACAGCTAGTGTTCATGGAAGCACCACAGAAGCTGATGGTGATGAGTCAAGGCATCTTTCATCTGAGATGGCACATTGGGCAGAGCTTAGATAGCTTGCAGACCCCTGAGAAGAATGTTGCCTGGGCAAAGTTGATGGGCAGATTTCTGACTGGACCTGTCCTGCAAAGGGGAAGCTGGAAGCCTGGAAGCCCTGAGCTCAAGGTTCACAACCCCCCACCAGCACAACTACTTCCCTTGTAAAATGCAGAGAATTGTAGGCAAAAGGTTTTGGCACAAACCAAGTAGAGCTGGTGCCATGCAGCAATGTGTAATTGAGAGCTGAGCATCTGGAGCACAAGCACCAAACAAGACAGGCCCCTGGCAGACCCTTCCCCGGGCAATTAATGAGCAAGCAGTGGGAAGGCGCTGAGTGGGAGAATGGAGCAGCCCTCGCAGCTGGGAGTGGAAATCAGAGAGCAGCTGCAGGAAGAGGAGCTGAGGCAAGTTTTTCACTCTGTACCAACGAGCCAGAAAAAGAGGAAGACAATCAAGTACATGGCAACAGAGGGCACAGAAGCAAAGAATGTGTTAATTGCCTCAGGAGGCTGGCTGCAAGTGTAGTGCAAAGGGGGAGTACCAAGCTTTGCATAACAGGGGGAATATGTGGGAAATGTCTTTAAGTGGAGGAGAAAGAGAACAACAAGGCTGTCTTGTTCAGAGGCTGTGGTGGCTGAATATCCTGCCCCTAACTGGAAGACCCAGAACTCATCTACGACACAGCAAAAGGGAATTACCACACAAAGGACACCTGAGCAGTGAATTCTGTCCTGATGATGCACAGATGAAAAATGTTTTGAAATGATTTAACAGACTCACAGCAGAGGTGCATATATAGAGTTCAGAGCTCTAGCCCCCAAGGTACCATGCACACACTGAAGTAAGCATTGCAAGATGAAGTGATACCCAGCATTTGAAAGAAGATTAATGAAGGCTGTCAGACATCAGACTGTGCACAGGATAGATGAAAACAGACACTGGGGCTGGCTCAGAGGATCTCCTCACAGGCAGAAAAGGCAAAGCTACACTGCCCCGGGGGAAACCTGCAGTCTGAAGCAAAGTCATTCAAAGTCAGATACAAACCACAGGCCATGTGCAGAAACTTTTAACACTGAAAGTAGAGCCATGAGCAGAGTGATATATGGGTTTACAAGCTGTAATAGGAAGCCCTCACACACTAAGAAATGTTGTGGAAACAAACCCATAAACAGTTTGGGCTTGGTACCCCAGTCATCCTTAACAGCATAGCATTGTGTTTGGGCCTGGAAAAGGAGCAAGAAGGTGAAAATATCTGCACTGGGGAGGAGGAGCTCTCAGAAAAGCAGAGCTCACAGACCCCACACACACGGCATGCTTCTACACCATAGGGAAATCAGGACGCTTTTAAGGAAAAGAGTGTGATTGGCGGGGCTCAGCACTTTGGGAAGAAGCACAGAAAGTTGTGTTTGTGGTATGTTGCTTAATTGGAAATGGCACAAACTGAGCAGTCTGTACGGATCCTGTTCCACATAAGTGTTACAGGACTGATTTTCAAACAATGAAATAAGGTAGTAAGTCACACCTGTTCAACTCCAACCATGAGCTGGGTAGCCAACTCTAGGCACATCTCTTCTGAATCTCATCAGCTCCTGGAGGGGTAACACTGCAGTCTTCCAGGAAGCTGTACCTGCCACAGCCAGAGCTACCTCAGGCTGCAAAGCTGTCCTTGAAATCTCCAAACCGACTTATCCCACATCCTCCTTTTAAGTACATTAGTAGACACCCTCAGTACTTGCCTCTGTAGCCTAGAGTATATTGGGAGGCCCAATCAGCCCAGCCAGCTATCCGTTCCTTCCACTTAAAACAAGTCCAAGTCATTGAAAACACAATAGTCTTTACAACCCTGTGGACAGGGCAGCTCAGGGAAGGTATCACAAACTATGTTTCCTTTCTGCATTCCTTTCTTCAGTTTCCTGCATTACCAACACTCATCTACCCCATTTTTCTCCATCTATTTGGTCCTAAAAGGCTTATGTGAAAGTCCAGCTGAAAGTTCCCCATTTTAAGGTGACAGGTTATATGCAAAACCTTCCCTCTAGAAATATCTGAGCATCCAAATACCACCCTTGCTGACCTGCCTCCTCCTATGAGAGCCAACTGGGATGTATTTCCACTATAAGAAAGTTAAATTCAGGTTAATAAGAAATCCAGTACCTTTCATCAGCAGATGAAAATTATTAGAATTAACCACTTTTTGATTTATTTGAATTGAACTTTTTGGTGAGATATTAATGACATATGCACTTGTTATCCTGTCATGATCAAACACAGAGAACACAAAAGCCAAGGCCAAGCAAAAAGAAATGTATTTCAATATTTACTTTGGAGGTGACAGAAAATTATCGGTGAACAGTTCTCTTCCAATTAAGTTTATCACTGCTGTTGCAAACAGTGAATGACAGCAAAATTTTCACATGCCATAAAGCCTGGGTCTCTGTCAGTGATAAATTAACACTCATGATCAACTCTTAACTTCCATTCCTTCTAAATGATTAGAATGAAAGTGACAACAAAAAATCACTAGACCTTCACTAGGTAATGAAACTGTGAGTGATGAGTAGCCCATGATACTGCTTGTCATGCCATCTTGATTGCTTTTTGGATGGATTAACAAAACAAGTAGGTAGCAAAAAAAAAAAAAAAGTGGTGGGTGTCATACCTAAATGATGGTAAGGCATTTGATGACATGTCAAATAAATATTGTGCTGCAAATTCATTCAGAATGATTTGGATGTGAGTGCTCTCCCAGGACCTGCAAGACAACTGAGAGGACACTAATAATAAATGGAGGGGAAAAAATCAGTCAGGGGACAGTGTTTACTAAAGCACCAGAGGGTTCAAGGCTTTGTATCATGCACAGCCCCAATGCAGGATGTGGCCACTGGCACTTGTTTTCTGTTCTTGCCTTGGGAAGGGAGGAAGTGAAGAAGGTGCCTCCCTTGCTGCCTCTGTGTGCCAAGATGCACAGGCACTCAGGCACTGACTCATGAGAAAGAGGAAAGGAGAAACTGCCCTTAAGTTTTAAGTTTTGCCTCACTTTGGTTTCAAACTTTCTTTTATTTTGCCATGAAGTAACAAAGTGTGGTCTTATATTAGAAACTGCTTTCCTTTCAATCCTTTCTTTTTCTCAAAGTTCTATGCTTGAACAAGTAATAGTTAGAGGGAAGGAGTAAATGGGAGATTTAATTGAAGAGATGTTTTATGAAATTTGATTTGATAGTATCCACTAGCCTCACACAGGTGACATACATGTAGCTATAGTTAATGAAGTCTAAATGACACATACAATGTTTCCAAGTTATTTGATCTTAAACTAAAAATAAATCACCAAACGTTATTTAAGAAGTGTGATTAAGGGCCTTAGCGTAACCATGAAGTTACAATATAGTTATACAGAATATATAGACATTAGCAAAATTATATGCAAATTACATACATTACATACATTAGATATGAGATGACTATGCTCTGCAACTTGCTCTTTATAGGGAATTATAACTATTGATGGCTTGTACTAATTATCTTAACCTGTCCACATCTTCTTCCTTTTTTCCCTGTGCTGAATAAGGTAGGTCTGCAAGCTGCTTACACCCATAACCGCTCCAAATATATTCCAGGGTGCTTACTTCCAATAGCTATCATGGATGTAAAATTAAACTGATTAAATGGCACACTTTATGAAATCTCAGATAAGCTACTTTAAAACAGAAAGTAAACTTCGTTAAAAGATTTACAGCCCAAAGACCAAATATTACCCAATGAGATCCTGAGGTCCAAAAATATGTGCCACTTAAAGTGTAAATATATTCACTTCTGCTCTGGAGCACCATGACATAGATTCTCCTGAGAAAACACACTGGATAACAGATCAACAACTACCACGACGAATGAAATGGGGAATTATGCAAAAATGCATAACTGTGGAATTTTATTGCTTTAGCTGTGGTGGTTAGATATAAAAATACAACGAGCATTGATGCAACTGAAATACAGCAGCTCAAGAGAGATCTTCAACCTGAGAAATGGTAATATGTTCCTCAGGATGCAATGATCTTGTTCAAAGCATAAAGAGAAATCAGGAGCTGAAAGAAGCTTGTGAATTTGCAGGCTGTCTCACAGGGAAATGAAAACCATTATCCTGAAAATGTTCATAAACCTGCTGAACTTTACATATGAGAGTCATCCCATATTAATCATTTATATAAACTTATTTAGCAGAGTGATACATTTGTGGCCAGCAGCAGGCTGAACTATTTATTTCATATACACGGTCTGATGAATTTAATCTTTCTTTTGTGAATCATCCACAAATGGATCCTGGTTTGACAGAGAACATGTTATCCTGAAGAATAAGCCAAAAGTTTTGAACAGTTTTCACCTAATGTCCCATTCCCAAGAGATTCACTTCAGGACCTTCCTCTTTGTGGGCTGATACTGATTACATGCACCTTAATAGTACCAATCCCATTCCCTGAACAGTAGGCCAAAATGTTTGGAGTGAGAAAGTGAGGAGTGATGAGTGCTCCTGCTTGCTTAGATGCAGTAGTAGGAAAAGCCCCTGCTCCTATGTGTGGCTGTAGAGCAAGCAGCAGCCAGAGTGGTCCAGGCCAGGAGCAACCTTCAGTACCTGGGGATAGAGGAAGAGCAAACGAAAGTATGGGATGCTTGCTGCAGCAGCCCAGGCACCCTAGTTGACATAGTTAACAGATATGAGGGTAAGCAGCAAGTGGATGGCTGTGGCAGTCACCAATGCAGCCTCTCCCACTTCCTAAATGCTGTTTTTTGAGCAAGGCTCTCTCACTCCCATTTTATCAGCTGCATCAGCTTCTCTCTATTATTGGTCACCACCGTCTGTGAGGGAATACAAACTACTTCTTCACTGGTTTTCTGAATCTCTATGCTGCAGAAGATCACTGGCCTGTTGTCCTGGTTTCAGTTAGCACAGAATTAATTTTCTTCCTAGTAGCTGGTGGAATGCTGTGTTTTGGCTTAGAATGAGAAGAGTGCTGATAACACCCCGATGCTTTAATTGTTGCAGAGCAGTGCTTATACTAAGCCAAGGACATCTCAGCCTTTGCTCTGTCCTGCCAACGGGCAGGCTGGGGGGTGCAGTAAGAGCTGGGAGGGGACAGACCCAGGACAGGTGACCCAAACTAGCCAAAGGGGTATTCCATACCATCTGACGTCATGCTAAACAATATATAGGGGTGGCTAGCCGGGGGGAGGGGGCCGGACTGCTCGGGGTTAGGCTGGGCATCGGTCAGCGGGTGGTGAGCAATTGCATTGTGCATCACTTGTTTGTACATACTATTATTACTTTCGTATTATCACCATTGTATCATCATTATTATTATTGTTATTATTATTTTGTTATTCTTTTTTTCCTGTCTTATTAAACTGTCTTTATCTCAACTCACGGGCTTCACTTTCCATTTCTCTCCCCCGTCCCAGAGAGGGAGGGGGGAGGGTGAGCGAACGGCTGCGTGGTGTTTAGCTGCCGGTCGGGTTAAACCACGACAGTCTTTTTGGCGCCCAACGTGGGGCCCGAAAGGTTGAGATAACGGCAGATCTGATCAGAGTGTGTTAAACTAAAATTGGTGTAAGGATTAGACCTGCTTAATAGTCACTTGTCATGATGCTGATTGCTTTAATCACAACTCTGCTGCGCCTGTTTTCCAAATTGAGTATTATAGTACATTATTTTCCGTATTTGCTCTCTGTAGTGTTGTTTCTCCTCTCCGGGCCCTGGTTTCAGACCATTATGGTACTAAGTGTTATAGCAATGGCTTATGAGACGATAAAATATCTGGTCATGACTCTAACTTGGTATTTATACTCAGTAACATCGTGGACTCTGTACTTTGGAAACAGCATCTTGGGAACTATTAGCAATTATACCTATTGTTTTTCTCCATTAGAGAGTCAATCTGTGGAGGGGAAAGGGGAGGATATTTTTCCTTACTTGCTTACTTTCCCTTTCTCCTTCACCACCCCTGTATCCTCCTGGGTCACTCTGCCTTCCTCCTTCACCACCCTCTTATCCCCTGAGCTTGTCACAATAGCTCTCCAAGATATTGAATATTTCTGGAATACTCAGAATACCATAGTCTTGTTGTTCTGCCTCATGAATGCACTTCAGATTCTGCTTAAAGTTAAACAACTACTTATGAAGCTCATCCGGAGATCTGCCCGGAGGCAGTATAGTTGTGGGTGGCAGGGAGTATGGGTGGATATGGGCAGGCATCTAGAGCAGTTGGCACCCCCAGTGTGTTGGAAATTCACCCCTGAACAATGGCAAAATCCTCAAAAACTGGCAGAATGCTTGAAAAAAAGGTGTAATGATTCTGGCAGTTCCAAAGTAACACAAATCATTGTAACGTGCTGGGGCCTGGCTCATGCCTATCGAGCTGCCATTGATACTGCTGTCAACTTAGTGACAGACCCTGCGGCCACTCCAAACCCTGTGACAGATCCAACGGCCACTGTGACCCCTACGGTGGATTCTGCAGCCGCTCCAGTCCCAGCTCCTGCAGCAGTGCAACTCGTCTGTTGCACTGTGGGGATGGTTACAGCAATGGAAGCAAAACAACTGGCAGCGTAGGGGCAAACCTATCTGGGCTGCTGCATTGTGGCAAGATATTGCTGCTCGGGTAGAGAACCTGGCTGTGAAAGTACGCCACGTAGATGCTCATGTGCCCAAGAATCGGGCTACTGAAGAACATCAAAACAACCAGCAGGTGGATCAGGCTGCTAAGATTGAAGTAGCTCAGGTGGACCTGGATTGGCAGCATAAAGGTGAATTATTTATAGCCCGATGGGCCCATGACACCTCAGGCCATCAAGGTAGAGATGCAACATACAGATGGGCTCGTGATCGAGGGGTGGACTTGACCATGGACGCTATAGCACAGGTTATTCATGACTGTGAAACATGTGCTGCAATCAAGCAAGCCAAACGGTCAAAGCCTCTTTGGTATGGAGGACGATGGCTGAAATATAAGTATGGAGAGGCCTGGCAGATTGATTACATCACACTCCCTCAAACTCGCAATGGCAAGCGCCACGTACTTACAATGGTGGAAGCAACCACCGGATGGCTGGAAACATATCCTGTGCCTCATGCTACCGCCCGGAACACCATCCTGGGCCTTGAAAAGCAAGTCCTATGGCGACATGGCACCCCAGAAAGAATAGAATCAGACAATGGGACTCACTTCCGAAACAACCTTATAGACACTTGGGCCAAAGAACATGGTATTGAATGGGTGTATCACATCCCCTATCATGCACCAGCCTCCGGGAAAGTTGAACGATACAATGGCCTGTTAAAGACTACCTTGAAAGCAATGGGCGCTGGGACGTTCAAAAACTGGGATACGCATTTGGCAAAGGCCACCTGGTTAGTCAATACTAGGGGATCTACCAACCGAGCTGGACCTGCCCAATCAAACCTGTTACGTACTGTAGATGGGGATAAAGTTCCTGTAGTGCATGTAAAAAATATGCTGGGTAAAACAGTCTGGGCTACTCCTGCCTCAGGAAAAGGCAAACCTATTCGTGGAATTGTTTTCGCTCAGGGACCTGGATATACTTGGTGGGTGATGCAAAAGAACGGAGAGGTCCGGTGTGTACCTCAAGGAGATTTAATACTGGGTGAGAATAGCCCATGAACTGAATTGCACCATGTTAAATAGTATATTATACTGTATGTTATCACTACCATGATTACTATAGGTGACTAATTAGAATGTATGGAAAAGAGTGTAACCTGAGCATGACATAAATGGTATGGAATAAGGGGTGGATAGATGTCCTGGTTTCAGTTAGCACAGAATTAATTTTCTTCCTAGTAGCTGGTGGAATGCTGTGTTTTGGCTTAGAATGAGAAGAGTGCTGATAACACCCCGATGCTTTAATTGTTGCAGAGCAGTGCTTATACTAAGCCAAGGACATCTCAGCCTTTGCTCTGTCCTGCCAACGGGCAGGCTGGGGGGTGCAGTAAGAGCTGGGAGGGGACAGACCCAGGACAGGTGACCCAAACTAGCCAAAGGGGTATTCCATACCATCTGACGTCATGCTAAACAATATATAGGGGTGGCTAGCCGGGGGGAGGGGGCCGGACTGCTCGGGGTTAGGCTGGGCATCGGTCAGCGGGTGGTGAGCAATTGCATTGTGCATCACTTGTTTGTACATACTATTATTACTTTCGTATTATCACCATTGTATCATCATTATTATTATTGTTATTATTATTTTGTTATTCTTTTTTTCCTGTCTTATTAAACTGTCTTTATCTCAACTCACGGGCTTCACTTTCCATTTCTCTCCCCCGTCCCAGAGAGGGAGGGGGGAGGGTGAGCGAACGGCTGCGTGGTGTTTAGCTGCCGGTCGGGTTAAACCACGACACCTGTTAACATTTTAGTCTCAACTTCTTGAGAAAGAAAAAAACAACATCATTACAATAATAACCTGAGTAAATCCCTTGAATGTCCCAAGACTCACTTCTGTTTCCCAAGAAAACAGTTGTCCTACTGAGAAAACCATCCTGCAAGGTCAACTTGATGCCAAGTCCAATTTATAATTATATTAAAATGACATATTTTGTGTTATTTCTACAAGGCACATGGGTTAAAATCTACTGACCAACTAAATGTTTAATGCATATTTATGGTTCACTAGCAAATGAGTCTGTTGTCTAGGAGAATCAATAGGTAATTTGAGAGTGGAAAGCTCATCACAGTCATTAAACTTGGTGTGTTTTGTAACCAGGAACAAGGCTTCCATTTATCAGAAGCCAGCTGCAAGTGAGCCAGAGCACTTCAGAAAGTTTAGTCCAAAAATCTCAGAGACTTGACAGCTTCTTAGCAAGCAAAGAAGAAAAGGCTTTTTAATACAAGACTGTGTGATCCTTTCTTCTATGTGAACCTCTATAAAGAGGCACAGAGCCTACAACACCAAGACACTTAGTTTCAAAACTAATGCTTGCATGTTAAGCCTTGAGTTTAGCATGTATCAGAGCTCCAGTTAAGTACCAAAGCTTAACCCTGGATGCAGTAACTCTAAGCCAAACTGATGCTTTCTGTTGATCGAGTGATTTCAAACAATTTTCTCTGAACAAAGACCAGCTGTTCCACAGGTATACATGCTTGTTTGGAAGTAAGAATGGCTTGTCACTTATAGCTCCATCAGATTTAATCAGGATCAACATCGCCTGCATGGACTGGGACTCACTAAACCATTTGAGTTTGAACAAAAACACAATGGATCTTGGAATTATTTGAATTGATTTATATGTCCTCAAGTACTGCTTACTCGGTATCAAGATCAACTGATGACTGCAAATCCTATGACTAAATTATCTTTATTTTGCCCTAAGGAAAATTTTTAACTGTCTCCAGAAATATGCTCCTTATTCTCTGGTTTGCTCTTTAGCAGTAGAGTGGACAATCATGAAGCAGTAACTGCTATGGCATAACTCATGGGTTCCTCTCCCACAGGACTAAAATGCTGCAGGAGCTGGAAGCAAAGAAACAAGACATCAGCCCTTCAACTCTTTATTTCTTATGACTTTGTTTCAGGTCTTGAGGTTTTGGATTTTTCTGCTCCTGCATGCTTGCACAGCACTGTCTACCACTGCATTTCTGGTAGGGAATTCCTATGGTGCAGTGGTCCTGCTGTGCTTCATTTTCTGTTTTTCTTCTCTTTGTAAGGTTGGTTCTTTATGTTGAGCATGATAACACCAGGCTTAGTTCATTCAGAGGTGATCAAAGCTTTCAGTCTCACTCTAAACTAAAACAGACCCCAAGACAAAAAGTTTGTACATGAGCACACTGAGTAATGTATTATCTCTGCTTTCTCTAACTTATATTATGCAGAGTCCTAAACCTCTGAGCCTGATTTACACAGCTGTGAGCAAACCATCAGCATACACAGAAACTGATTCTCTGTGTAATCCATGGTCAGAGGAGAAAAGCAGATCCAGAAGAACCTCGTAAGTTTGCTTTGCCTGTACCCAGCTGTTTCCTTTGCAGACCCAATATTATCCCACACAGTTTGTAGTGCAAATGGGAACTGAGGGATGAGTCACACTCATCCGAATAATGTCCCCCTGCATTCATACAAGATGTGTTATGTCTCTTCCCAGCAGCACTCCTCTCTCCCCCAAGCAAGGCACCAGATAGAGATGCCAGAGGTCTGGATCAGCAGGGCCCCATGGACCCCCGAGAGGGAGTGAGAACGTTGTTCTGCCTGAGGAGTCCCTGCATCCGAGGAAGATTTCAACCATGAGAAGTCCTCAGGATGAGTTTATGAGGTCAAATGGGTCAACAACTGAGTTAGTAAGATGGAAAGAGAATCTGATCCCGCGTGCACAGTCCACTCAAGGGGCTCAAATGCCCAGGAGACTCAAGAGTTTCAAATGAGCTCACCCATCACCCATCTGAATGCAAGATTCTCCCAGAGTGTGGAAAACAGGTTATTCTACCCTTAAAATTGCCTCATTTGATCTATACTTCACCTTCAAATACCACATTCAATGTTTACAGGATGCAAAGTGCAAGCTTAAAACAACAGGGAGAAAATTGCCTCTATAAGGCCAGAATACTAGAACCTTCCAACACCTGAAATATTTCTCCCTGAGGCAGTTTTCCTGATTTAGCTGGTATTTGTGGAGAAGAAATCACTTGCTGCTGCTGTATTTCAGCAAAGCAAAGAGGGGTGTAAGGCATACAAAGTAATCTTGGACTGTTAAAAAAAAATACATTATGTTTCTAGAAATAAAAAATCCCCTAATGTCTTTGGAACACCAGCACAGTGATTTAGCAGAAACAAACAAGGCTAAAAAAAATGCAATTATTCTTTACCAGCTAATGAGGAAAAACTTGCTTGCCAATACAAAAGGAAAAGTGCAGGGTAGAGAATGAGGCTGGGTGGGCTGCAATGGTTTGAAGTGGCAGCTTTGAGTGGGAGATCAAGGTGTCAGGAATAGATCATTTCAAGATGATTGCCTGTCTTCTCATCATTTCTGTTTGAATCCCAGTGCACTTGGACACACAGCAGTGACCACCCACAGAACTGAGGCAAACAAACCTTTGCCTAGCCTAGAAGGCAAACCCAGCACTGATTCTACTGCTGAATGCAGCTCTCCCTGTTGCATTTCGTGCTTTTTTTTTTTTTATGGTACTTCACAGCAAGTTTCCAAAGAGCTCTGGTGTCAGATACGTAGGATTTTCTGCAGTGTGTTAACATAGGTTTTGCTAGCATGCATTAGTGTTATTTTGATCAAAGCAGACCTGACACATAACTTTACATTAAAGGAATAAATTAGTTTACTGGAGGAGTTTAGTGGAACTGAACTGTATCAATAAGCAGCAACAGTCATATTAAGGCTTTTTGATATGGCTCATTTAGCTTTCTGGCTTTATTAGATCTGGGGCAATCTACACTGCACATCATGCAAGAGGAATTTGGTAGAATTTTTCAGTCTTTAATGAAATGCTTAAAAAAGAACAAGAAACAAGAAAATTAGAACAAGTTCTTACATAAGCAGTGGATGATTTTGTCATTAAAGAGTATTCTCCTTAGAGCTCTGGCAAGCTGTAAGAAATCCAAATGGTATTTGCAGACTTATTAGGCTTAATTGTCCTTTTAACACATTGCTACTGAAAAGCTCAGTTTTGCCACCCTGAGAGAAAATTCTACCTTCTAATTTTGACTGAAGAGCTGTTGATTTTCTTACGCTCAGTAAAAATCCTAGCTTTCAGGGTGGGATGGTGCCAAAATGTTGATGGACAGCTATGGCACAGGGCAGTTCTCTCATCACATAAACCAATGTTCATGCTTCAGCAGCCATTGCAAATGGGGGAAAGATAGTCAAGAAGTAAGGGAACAATTCTGCAAATTTCCATAGAAGAAATCAAGCTGTTGGATTGAGAGTGGGTTCAATAGTCATGGTTCACCACTAGATTTCAAGTTCCCTAAGAAGGGTACCTGAATACAAACAAGTTTTCCACCTGCAAAATGCATAAAATATTGCAGTGGAGGAGAGGTGGGCTTCACAGTAAAATGGTTAACAGTTCTTAGAGAACCTCCAAAAGTGACGTGCAAATGAAAAGATGAAGTTTTATTCTGGGTTTATAAATAGGGCATTGCGAAAAGCACCTGGCTGACAATGAGGGTGGGCAGAGCAGAAGTAGAAACATCAGGACTTGATTGTTTTACACATGTTACAAAGAGAAGACATGAAAGCATAACACTGCTTCAGTGCCACATTAAGGCAGCCAATGAGCAGAACAGGTATTTCTCAACAAAATCTCCAGTCAGTCCTGTCAGACCTTCTTGCCTAGCCTGCAGTTATTGGTTTAAATATGATTTTATGCAAGACATCATCATTATCTCACCACATTTATACTTATTCATCATTTGATTTTTGTTTATTTTTTGAAAATATCTCTTTTCAAACCTCAACAGGTGGAAAATTAAAGAAGGACAGCACTGGGTTTTTGCAAAGTGTCTCCATAGAAGGGTGCAGATGACAGCAGGTTCCCTGCCCTTTCTGAAGCAAACATCAAGGAAATTTGTGTTTTACCTTCCAAATTTCTTCATTCCCATCAAGAGATGGTGAGGCTAGGGGGAAGCAGGTGGGTGTGTAGGTCATGCTTTTCCTGGAGAGGTGCTACAGCCTTTTTCCACCGCACTGGAAGAGTCAGCAGTAACTCCCACGGGCCAAGAAGCAAGATTAAAGCCACAGCAGCAGTATGCCAGAGGGAGTGTCAAAAGTAGTGGAAATCTTGGTTGGGTGACCTGCTCTTGCCGGGTAATGCTGCTTGCTCCAAGCCCTCACAAATGCAGCAGTGCTTGAAGTTAAGGGTCTCCAATCTCACACCCAGTGACACCCACCTGCATTTCTTCCTGCATTTCATTCTGCCCATGCTGGTTTCAGACCCACCACACTAACTAGCACCTACAGATTCATTTCAAACCAGAACCACTCCTGCCCGCAACAGTGCTAGCTGGACCAACAGTAGATATCACCAGCTGGATTATGAAGGCTCCTCACGTCCATCTTGTCCTAAACAAAATATAAACATAACATTTCCTAGTGTATGACAATCTACACAATGTGAAATGAGGTCCAACCAACCCCTGGAGATAGTCCCACCTCTAGTAGGAGAGGGGAGCAGAGGACCTCCACACCTGATGTTCAAGGGTCTGTCACCTCTGCAGATGTGGTGTGTCTACTTGAGAGGTCCCTGGCCAGAGACAAGGATGCTGCAGGCCATGACACAGTTACCCATGGAGTGGTGCTCCACACCACAGACTGGGGTGGGCAGTCACTGAGTGGCAGCTGGGAGGGACCTCTGGATGTCTCTACTCCAACCTCTTGCTCAAAACAGGGCCAGCTCTATCATGTCAGAAAAGTGACATGGATAGAGAACCTACACCTTCTCTTGGTACTCCACTGAGTAATTTTCCTCATAATGAAAAGGTTTTTACCTTATACTCAGTCAGAATTTACCTCATATCTATTTATTACCACTGTGTCTTGTTCTCTAGATGTACTCTCTTACACACAAACAGTCTCCGTCTTCTCAGTAGTGTTCATGTAGGTACTCAGAGGGAGGGAATGAGGTGTTGCTGTTAGGCCACCCTGAAATCATCCCTGCTCCAAGCTGGAAAAGCTCCAGTCCCTCAGTCTTTTCTCACAGGGCAAGCGTTCCAGCTCCTGAACATCCTGGTGGTCCTCTGCTGAGGTCTCTCCAGCTGATAATTCAAATGGGTGAGAATAATTAAGGTAGAGGGAAGAGAGTAGAAGTGAAGAAGAAAATACAGAGAGACACTGTGTTTTACTCCCATCCACATGACTGTGCTGCTTAGAAAGGGTGCAAGCCACAGCAAAACATCATGGAAGCTAAATTTTCATAAGCCCAAGATAGTAGCAAGCATGGACAGCAGCTTTTTCACACATGGGAAAATTCAAGGAGTTCTTTGTCCAGAGATGAGGCTGTGTGTCAGACAGTGAGTGCAGTTTTGGGCTGGTGATTATCCCACACAAAATGGAAGAAACACAACAGAGGAGGTGTAAGAGCCTGCAAAAAAGATTGAGGCTGGCTTGGCAGAACCACTAACCACAACAAGCTGTAGAGACATAACAGCCATGGAAAATAAACAAACAAACAAAAACTTTTGTAAGAAAATAAACACTTTAGAATCAGCACTCAGATTTCAGGTTTTTAAAAGATGTGAGGCTTCAGAAAGAATTTGTACCTTAGGGAAATCAAGCATTTTGTCACAATATGACATAATGAGCTAAGCTGGGAATAAACCAGCTGGTTAGATGTCTGTAGGGTAGATAGCCTGGAAATAACACTCACTCAGAGACTAGACAAGAGGAATGGACTGACCAACTCTACTGACATCCAATCTTGCAGCCTTCCCACAAGGGCATCTTACTTTCTAAACATAATGAAAGATCTGCTACAGAGAAAATATGCCCATAAACTTACATTGATCTAAAGTTAATGTACTTGTGAAAAATTGCTGTCTAGGGTGTCAGTGTAAGTGCTATCAGCATGCTGAGAGCAAACAGAGAAAGTTATTCTGTTGGCATCTTGGAAAAGAGAAAATATATAAGAAATATGCTCTAGCGATATGCTGTATAAACAAGCAATGAGAAATATCTCAAGCAAGCTTTCTGATGGCATACCTGGTAAAATGAGAGACTAAGAGTGCACAGAGCACTTGTTATATTGAATGTTAATATCTCTAAAATGCCTTGAAAACAGATAAACAACACGTGATAAATTGCTTGTCATTCCTTCCCCAGTGCACACTAGAAACCACCATTGCTTCAGTAAATGGTCTGAGAATTTCACTGGAACTTCTTCAAGCACATTTGTGCTCTCTGCTGAAACACTCTTGCAAAATCCACTGCTATATCTTGAACACTTAGTTTTAAAGCTGCGTCTCCAACAATCTTTTTCTGAAGTCCAAGATTTGTCCAAGGATTGTACCTTAAAGTATATGATCTCTTCGTCATGAAATTCTGGCAGGGAAGTGCAGAGTTTGCACACCCATTAAATTCAACTGATGTGGTATTCTGAGGTATTTATTTGTCTTTCAGCACACAAAGCCCATTTACTCTGATATCTGATCATTATCTGCTGTTATGTCTTTTTGCCTCTTTATCTGAATTTACATGCAACTTATTTGTAAAGGCTCCCTACTTCCCAAGTCATTACTTGGTTCTCTCTGCTAATGTAAGCCTGGAAGTTTTGACTAAAAAAATAGATCTGAAATGTGCCTGTGGTTAATATATATCTGTTTTCTCAAAGCAGCCAAGATCTAAGACTTTTATGTAGAATAGCTGTGTGGGTTAAATGCCTTGGTTTGGATAAATGCTTTGGACAAACTCAATTTGCCTTTCATTTCATAGGCTTGTTCATGCCTGAAAAAGAAATAACTTGATAAAACATTTGCAGTCTCTGCCAGCGTAAGCAATGTCTGAAATGCTTTGTCAATGAATGGAAGTTTTCAGATTATTTTTGGTGCCATGACGTACTGCTGTACATAACCCAGCTTGGAAAATAACTGACAGTCTCTGGCATCTTGGAGATAAGCAGTATCAGCCATCATTGAGTAGTGGACTGCGTCTCATGAGGAAAGCAGATGCTGGCAGTTGCTTTGGGAGAGAAAATGTCATTTTTTTTTCAATAATTATATTGTTAATGTGTTTTTAGTTTATTTTGATGTATATGCAGTCTTTGAATAACAATTAGGTTTCTTTTGCTACTGGTCTTTTCCTTTGGGCAACATCACCCATCTTATTTTGAGATGTGAATGAAAAGTAAGGTGACTAAGAATAAAAGCAAGTTCAAACACATGAAGCCATTTCCTGAGTCTTGTGGCTTTCCCCTCGCTCCATCACCTCAGTGCAAGAAGCAGAGAAAGGAGGAAGCATCTCCCTCCCCAGAGGCTGACAGCCCTCAGCACCACAACAGCATGGGGCAGCCCACAGCTGTGAGAGCCATTGTAACATTCACCTTCACCCCACATCGCCAACGGGACTCAGCGAAGGGCCTGGGTCACCAGCCAGAGTGGGCAACAGAGCAAACCTCCCGAAACTGCCAGGGCTGCTCCATGCCCTGAGCTGTCTTTGATGCACAGAGATATTTTCCAAGTGTGTTTCTGGTTAACGACGTGGTCAGATGTGCCGCGCTGACTGGAAGAAAAGCCAGAGCACTTTCCAGAGCAGATTACGTCCACAGTGCTGTTGATAGTAATGACACATCAGGCAGGGTGTCCAACATTGCAGGAAAATGGGAATGGACATCTGCAGTCCTCTATATTATTTTCCAATCCTATTCTCCGTTAGCACACCCACATCTGGGCACTGTTACTATGTAATTCATACAGCAGTAGCCTCTGGCAATCCTTAGTCAAAAAATATTATACATACAGTGCTCCCAGTGTCTGAAGTCTGTCAGATGGTAACAGCAACCACAGGCACCCACTGTTTTTAAAGCATTGACTCAGGGGGAGAAAATCAGTTTCAATGACTCTGTTCTAGAGAGATGAGCTGTGGAGGATGATCACATCATATGTGTCTTTGAAGGAGACCATAGCACTATCTCATAAAATATTTTTTGTCCAAATCTGAAGCTAATACAAACAGAAAAGAGTGGCCAACAGAAACATTGTGTGTTTAAACAATGTAAATAAGCAAAACTCCTGACAGTACATATCCTCACCTGTTGAAACTCACTGAGTGGAATGCTGTAAGTACTTAATGAGAGAATTCATTTGGATGTCATCCAAAGCATGCAAAAGTTTGAATACTTAACTCTTTTAAATGCTCTTTTTTCACCTTTTCACATGTTGTAAGCATTTCTGCAGGCAGCAATGAGTCCTCTCCTAAAAACTCCGCTTGTGAAATGTTTTCAGCCCACCAAAGGCAGTGTGGCACAAAGCAGATGAACCAAGCTGGCCATCTTATCAGTCATGTAAGAGCCACTTTTTTGAAAGCTGCCAGGCAGTATACAGCCTATAGGTATATTTCCTAGTGACTTACCTACCAGCCAGCATTCCTGGAGGCTCCCAGGCTCATGTGCCAGAGTAAGCACCTTTTTCCTGCTCACAGGACACAGCAGCTACCCAGCACCCTGCCTGCAGGAGACATCAGGCAGCAGTAGTTACCTGAAAAAGCCAAGAGCAACTTTCTACCAACTCCAATTGCTCTACCAATTTAGGTCTCAGTTTGGGAAAACATACCTTCCTCCCTTCCCTTATCTCAAGCATTTTCTATATCTTAAGTACATTGTGAATCCCAGAGGTGACTGAAAATCATTCAGAAAGGCTTCAGTGAGTAACAATAGACTTGAGCAGTCATTTCAGATCCTTTGGAGAGCAAGAAGCCAGTTTGCCAAGGCATTTTGAGAATGACTGAGATCACTTCAGTAAAGGTATAGAGAAAGGGCTGTAAAGTCTGAGATGGCTCTGGTTTTAGATAATAACATTACTCTGACACAGTACATGTAATTGTCTCGGGGGGGATGTTTTAATTAAAAGGGGAAAAAATAAGTTCTTTTTCAATTTCATCTTCCATCCACTTCTCATCACATAAAATGGAGGATAATTAGTCTCATTGACCTGAGCAGTTTGTGCTCAAAGCATTTGTGATAATATCCTGCTTTACTCTTGGTCTCTTTATTTCCCATAGGATACTGTGAAATATCAGCCCAATGCTGAAATGCATCAGTGCAGGCAGCCTTGGGGTCTTATATCTTAATATATGTTTTGACATCTGGTCAATCTTTAAACTTAACATATTGATTTATGTGCTACCATTATGAAGAGTTCCCTATGGCTACTGATCTGTCTGTTGTTTGGATATGCAAGGTCAACAGCAGTTTGTGCAGATCAATTCTTTGTGGTCGGTGCCAGAAGCTGATACTAAATATTCTGTGTTCTCCTTGAAAATAAGATGCAAAATATTTATATATATATATATATATATATTATTTTTTTTTAAAGTTATCGTATACACTGTGGGTCTTTAGCAAAATAGCACAAGTAGTGGGGAATGGGATAAAGAATTAAATTGAAGGCAGTGCTGCATAGTTCTGAAGCTGAACTTCAGAATAATCACATTTCATCCTCCAAGAATATCCTTCCATATGAAAGCATGAGATGAACACCGTTGAGTTACCACACTGGAAGTTCTGTAAGGAAAATAATGAGGCAGAAAATATTTGACATGCATATGAAAGAGCTCCAGCAAATAATGATTATTTGCTTATGATTTCTTACAATTACCAAGTAAAAGGAACAGGTGATGAAATACACACTAAAGAAAAATGTTTCCTTTTTTCTATCCTCCATATCTGGAGTTCCAAACCCATTTGCCAGGTTTATCATTTTATTTCTTTGTTGCACCAGGATAGTCACTGCTTGAAAAGTAAAATATATTACAAAAATTACTACCTTTTTATTTAATAATATATATAATATATATAGGATTAAAAAAATAAATAAATAAATGGTTTCAAAGTCCATTTTTCTTCTACCTTGGCTAGTGTATTCTGATACTACAGACTTTTATGATGAAGTTACAGATGAGGAATTACAGTAAAATCATTGAAGGATCTTGGTAATTGCTGTCTGGTTGCTTATCAGAGGTTGCGACTTGGCAATTTTTATTGGAAAGTACTTTGTCATAATCTGACAGGACAAATTAATTAGTGTAAAACTCCACCATGCATTCATTAATGCCAATGTACCTCAAACTTGTGACATAATTGCTGTTGCATAATTTATTCAGTTCACCAGGAGCACTGTGAGACCCAGGTTTATTTCTATCAGAGCACACAGTAATCACTCTTTAAACTCCCTAAGCTTTTTAACAAGGTGATCAATATTGAAATGACTTTTTAATATTGTTAAGGTGATGTATCCCTAGCTACTGAAATAATATTTTGTGAAATAGGTGTTATGTATGTTTGTAGTAACACGGCTTAAAGATTATTGTCCAAAGATTTTCTTTCTTGTGCTTTAAAGATCTTCCAGGTGCTTTATGGCCTCTCTCTGTTCCTATCAATGAAGGTAACAGAGCATTGCTAATTTTCATTGGCAAGCATTTGTCTCTGCTAAGTAAATACGAAAGACTACAGATTAGGCAAACAGGGTCTGTTGCTGGAGACTTCATAATTCATCTAAATTAAGAACATTTTCATTTTAGAAATATAGGGCTTGTGAGAGCATAAGGGATTATTATAGTGACAAACTCCAATCTGGGACTGGCTGTGTGGAGGCAGGAAGACTATGTAGGTGAAGAAACTGGACTGAAGCCACAGGCAGTAATGCCTACAATTCCTTTAATACTCCTCCAGCCAAATCAGCTATGACATATGCTTTAGGAGGAGGAGTGCTGAGCATAGCCCTGCTTGCCACCACTACATGGAGCAGACGGACACAGAGGTCCTGATGCTAACCCCACAGGAACCAGTACCTAAATTCGTGCCAACAGCAAGAAGATCAAACCTGAAAGCTTCTTCTCATCCTTTTTTACAAAGAATGTGATGCCACTGACTTGCAGAAAAATCAAATTTGAAACAAGAACATACACACTCATTTCTTCATTTGCAGTTTTTTGGATCTAAGGGTGAAGCAGAAAACCCCTCTCCACCACAATGTCAACAGTGGTTGCTATTATCTCATCATGAGTATGTTCCTATGAAAACGCTGATTGCCCAAAATTCTCTTTTATTTAGATACACTGCCACTGGCAGAAAGGACAACCCACATCTGAAAGACAATTACATTTTTTTTCCTTGGTGGCAGATAGGCAGGTGAGCCAGAAGCAGCACAAAAGAGTTGCATACCATCATCATTTAGGCTGCAATTCTCCCCTGAAATGAGTGGAGAAGAAAAGTGTGGGAGGCTCTTTCCTGACTATGCCTTTCAGCCACCCCAACCCTGAGAGAAGACTTTTCCCTGCTCAGCTCCCATTGGGGCTGCACAGCCCCAGGAACAGGTGCAGGGGACACTGCAGCTTCTGCTTTGGGTTTCTCCCGTTCTTCTATTGAATGGGGTCAGGTGGTGTGGACAAATGAGCCCCACACATGCACCAGCTGTTTCGGTCTCTCTCCAGGGACTACACACTCCTGGCTGGGTACAAATGCCCAAAGGATGTTCTCATTGTACTGACCTAAGCCTGGGGCTCAGCAGTTGCTTAGGGTCTGAAGCTACTGGATGAGTCCCTACAGCCCAGCCCAGGGGCTGTGGTGTTGGCACCAAGACATCTGGAAACTTTCCATCCTTCTGGAGAGCAACAGGTACCACGCACCCATGGGTAGGAGGCGGGTGAATGACATATGAAATGTATCTCGATATTTTGCATTGTATCAAAGCAATTTGAAGAAATGGTATCTGCCAATGAAGGATTGAATACATTTGTTATTTTTTCAGAGTAAGCACCAGAACCCTGCCAATGCACGATAAAATCTAGAAAAAGGTGGCATCAGCCATCTGTTTAAAAAAATCCACTGTGGCAAAAGCAGAAAGTGGTCCTTGTTTGGGGTCTTACCAGGATCTCAGGTCCCCAAAACTGAGTGAACAGGTCTTTATCTTGATCTGCTGATTAAATTTTATATAGCTGTCACCTTTTTCGTCTTAGAAGATTACAGATAGCTATGATCAAAAGCACAGTTGAGGTACAATCATTTGCAATGCTCTCAAAAAGTTGTGCAAAATCATTGTGCAAGCCTTCCTTTCATGCTCTTTGCTTAAAAACATGTCTCCCAACCATTTAATTTGTATGTGACACTCAAAACTCAAATTTCTGATACGAAAAAAAGAAGCTATGCAGAAATGATGCAGTTTTGAAAAAGATGGTAGCGAGGTGGATCATAGTACAACCAGAAAGAAGGAGGAAAAGATATCCTCCCCAAGGAGTGTAGTGGTATGAAGAAGGGTGAAAATCTATCAAAGAAACTGGAAAGTGACACGGTGTGGTCAGTGTGAACAATATCAAAGAAAAGACTCTTAATAAGTTCACTCTAAGAGTAAAAAGACCTCTATTTTTAACCAAGCAAAGGACTAAGTGGAATTGAACTCAGAACAAGAAGTCTGGGTCAAGAGGTACATAGCACGCAATTAAAGACTCAACATTTGCTACATACATAGCAGCATAAAGGTAAAAGAAAAGCAGATGTAGTAGGAGCTGTGTTGTCTTCGGTTGTGTAATTGTTGTGGTACTGAGCAGCTGATGCACCCAGAAATCTTGTTTACACTTTTACAATACAAAAAATTTGAAGATCAGTCCAGGGCAGGAGCAACTGCTGGAGTTTCACATGATTATATGAATCCATTCAACAGTGTGAGAGGAAAAGAACAGTTATCTCAGTGGACCAGAGCGAGATGCAAGCAAAAGAAACAAGCTGTAAGGTCGTGAGTCTCTGTGGGACAGAAATGGGTTATCAGCATCTGCAGAAAGCAGGTGCTCCCTTGTTAACTGAGCTTCTTTGCTGGTGAGAGAGTTGAATTTGACTGGCCACTTAGTAGCCTATTTGAAGACAAGGGGGATTTTTAATGATATGGAAAATAATGTTTGCAAGCTAATTACACAAGCCATAGCCATTTCAGTACCAAAGTGGATCAGGCATGTTGTAAGGACAGCTGGTAAAACAGTGACTTCTGGATATGTCACTTTTAAGCATCTCTAATTGAGCATTCAGGTGTGTATTTTCTTAAGAATTTAATGCTTAAAAAGAATGAGAAACAGACAAATGAAATTCAGAGGTATGTAGGAACTGAGTGTCCATTGACATCAATAAGAAGTAGGAGTGGTAAGCCTTCTAAAAAGTAACCATCTGCCTACCTACATCTTCACAGGGACTAAACAGAATTCAAGGCCTTGACTGTCTATCCCAAAAGCCTTTGGACATCCAAAGACCTATCAAAACCTGCCCTTCACCCAGTCTCTCAAGCCAGGTGCAGCACAAGAATAAGCTCTTTGATGAATCTGGGTCAGGATAACCAGAACTCTCTCTTCTCATTCTCAGACTCTTGTCAAGCTTCTTTCACCTATTCAGCTTCTTTCATGCTTTGATTTTGCCATGCAGGAGGTTGAGAATTTTTGCTTTGGGTTTTTTACCTGTTTTAACTAGTAGGAAAACTATATTGCATTTACTATGTACCCAGGACTCTCTTTGAATTGCCAGTATATACTTGAGATGCATCTGTCAGATGTATTGTGCTACTAAAATTTTATTCCCACATAGGAAAAAAATTTGAAAAGGTGTTATTTACACATTTGTAAGATGTTGTTTGATTGTTTTTTCTAGAAGGCAGGTAGAAACTCAAATCAAACTAAAGGACATCCTCACACCTTTCTATTTTGATTTCACATAAGCATTGTGTCTTTTCATGTTGCGTGACTGATGATTATCAGTAATATCTTGAGCTACTGTTAAAAGTAAAAACCTTTCCATTAAAATAATAATAAAAAAAAATATTCTAATTTTCTACAGGATATGAATAAGTGGCTCCCTATATCCAATTAATTCTAAGCCATTCCATCCTCTAGCAAACTAGTTTGAGCATATTTTCCCTTTAGATGGAGTAGATATTGAAGTGATTAGCTGAACAGACTACCGGAAAAAAAAAAAAAAAAAAAAAAAAAAAAAAAAACATATTATCACTAATGCACATGGCTTTAAATGAATGTCACCAATAAATAGGTACATTTAAAACATACCTGTCTTTCCATTCTGCAAAGGTGTATTAGCTATTTAATAAATCATGTACTTAACAATGAAGCACAGTTAATTCTTTGTACAACTTGCAAGACATCTTTTTTTAAAGGTTTCTCTCAAGTTTTGGGACTACAGGGCAATGTTTCCTATGGAATCATAACATTTCTTGCTGTTTCCCCACTATCAAAAGGTAGAAACATTGCGGGAAAGAATGCCTAGGTAAGATGCAAGCCAACTTGCTGTACTTAGTACGGTATCTGCTATTTACTGTCGAAAGACAATGAATTGATTAATTCTATGAAACTGAATAAACATCCAACACTCACATTCTCTTGCATTAGAATTAGATGTTTCATGAGAATAAACACTATACATAGAAGTTAATAGAAAAATAAAGAAGTTAAAACATCAAAAAGATCTCCAAGCACTATAAACTATGGAATATTACAAGCAAGAATAGTCTGTCTGATCTGTTTGTAAGTCCACTACAACTTTTATTTCCATTAAAAGAATGACAAGGCAGATAATAAATTTCTTGCACAGAGAGATCTTCCTAATCATGCAACCTATATTTTAAAGAGCCCTTAAAATAGATGTTATACTGAGGTATTTCAACCTTTTGTGCATATTGAAAGCATAATAACAAGAGACTTCTTTACGCTATTGTATTGTTCCTGCCCACTTGCCCTTCCATTTCCCAGATATTATCACTGGAGTGCAAAGGGCAAATAATAATAATAATAATGGAAGCACATTAAAATATTTTTAATGGCTACAGAACAAAAAGATTTGACAGAGATCTTTGAAATTATGAGTCTCATATTAAAATCATACTCCCTTCATAGGCTTTCAGCATGTCCTTGCATTAAAGATAGAGCAGTGCTCATTCCAAATTATCTCCAAATTAGATCATTGTCTTTTTAGGCTTTCTCAAAGGTGAGTTTGTCCTTAGCTGCCTGGGGACCTAAACCTGCTTGCTTTGATGTCAATGAGATCAATGAAAGTTTTGCACTGGCATTTGAACAGAACAGGAAACAACATTTAGACTGCTTAATTCAATATGGCTGCAAATTTTGCATCATGGCCCTAACATTATGTGTTTAATTTTGTTACTTTTGGAGATATAGAACTTGTTTCCAGGTTTAGATATTTCTTTTTATTTGCATTTTATATAATAGCAGGAGAAGTCTTGGAAGATGTCTGCACTGATTTTGGCCATGGCAATTTTCGAGGTACAATTTGGGGAGGGGGCGGGTATTTTTTGTTTGTTTTTTTAAATGTCTAGAAAACATTGAGGAACATATTGCACAAAAGCTGTAAGCTAAATCCCCAGGCTCTTCTTGTGCAGCTATTTGCAAGATTAAGTCTCCAGCAGATTTTTACTGTCACTTCAGTGACATGGATAACAGCATAGCTTCACAAACATTTTTGTTGGCACTGAGGATGGAGAGCAACTGAAATGGAGCTAAATGGTTGGAAAAGGTAATGGGAGATTAAAGGAAGTTATTTTCAGGACTGACATCAGATTCTTTTGGTGCCAGCCCCCCAGCAGGCATAAGAATCAAGTCCAAAGAATGAATTCCACATGTTACCCTTTCTCCAGGGTCTGATCAGCAGCAGTAAGGGCTGGTATCAAATTTAAAGGGGGAGCTGCTGAAATAATGCCTAAAAACTCTACCTAGGAACATGGGAAAATTAGGCCAAGCTTTTTGGCATTCAGAGAACTCATTTCTCCCATTTTCCAACACAAATCAGTTGGTTTAAAAAGCAATATGGGATTGAAGGCTGCCTCACATGACACCAGCTTGCCAGGGCACCTTTGACAGCAGTGGCTGCTATTTGAACAAACACAGAAGTAAAAATAAGCTGAGTCTTTTCACATGCAGGATAGTCTTAAAAGGTTTTCCTATATGAAAATATCAAAGAAATATGAGAAATGATTCTTTTTCCTGCCCCTGCCTGCACCCCAATGATGGTCTCCTCTCAACAAGCAGCTTCACTAGATAGTAGGCAATTCACTAGTGCCTCATCCTAATGCAGTTAGCTATTGCAGCTACCCACCAGTTACCCTCTTTTCTCACCACCAAGATGTCAACAGTGCTGCCATTAATTTTGAGGTCCCTCCACTCTAGAAATCTCTGGGGAAAAGGTGAGGAATGGGTTCATTCCTGATCTGGGCAGCTACTGGGCTTCTGAAATGAATGCATGCACATCTGTCTGTGGCTCATGATCAAAGAAAAAAGCAGAAAGGTAAAGAATAAGATCAAAGGTTTTAAAGGATGAGGAGTCAAGTTCAGTAAAACTGGTGTAAAGGAATGCTTCCTTCCAGCATCTTATAGATCTTTGTCAAATGCACAATATATCTGTTGAACTTGCGGCAGCTCGTGCTGCTCTTCCAAAATAATGATGCCAAGTAGTCTCTTTTTCCAAGTATTTCTCTTTCATGCCCTCCAAAGAATTAGAGAAACACACACAATCATTTCAAAGAACAATAAATAAAGTGAAAATTATCTGTCAACTTCACCATGTAATTTTTATTTAAATCCATATAATTACGTGTAAGAATAATTGAATTCCCTTTATAGACTCGTTTCAGAGATAGAATTATACAGGATTAATGCTATTTTTTCATACTTTAAAGAATTAATTCATCTCAATGTATTTGTATTAGGGGATGACAAGCAGGAAAGCACAAATCACTCAGAAGTGAGATGATGTACTCTTTAAAAACACCATTTTCCCTTGACAGTGTGTGATTACACAGGGCTTCCAAGATCACCACACAGAATCTTTTTGGTTGGAAAAGACCTTCAAGATTATCTGGTCCAACTATCACCCTACCACCAATATCATTCACTAGGCCACGTCCCTAAGCACGACATCCAACCATTCCTTAAAGGAGCATACTAAGATGAGTACCAGAGCACCTTTTATAATATTTCAAGCTGGTCCCCATGTTTTTTAGTCAAGGATTTTGTGCAGCTGCCAAAAGACTGACTTCTCTTTTCTTGCCCATTCCCATGACAGAAACAGAGGAAAGGAGGCTTCAACCCTTATCTGGGCAGGTTCACATTCTGCCATCAGCCCTATGGTTACTGCCAGGATATTTTCTCCCTACATATTTAATACTAAGGGGGGGGACACCTCAGCTGTGTATGGATGTTCATTTCTAAGTAAGAATGCAAGTAAAATGTTGGAAAATGTATGGGTTTTGCTCTGCACACAGGCCCAAGATATTGCATGCTTTTGTGGACCTGGGAGATATGTTTAAGCACAAAATGCCATTTTCAGCTCAGGATTTGTTTCCTACATAGATAGGTGTAAACTTACCTAATAGGTTCCCAATTCAAAATAATAATGATAATGATAATGATAATGATAATGATAATAATAATAATAATAATAATAATAATAATAATAATGAAAAGAAGTGAAACCTCAAAATATTTCTTTTTAAGCCAAGATACAGGGCACCTATATTTCATTTGTCAGGTCAATAATACACTGAAGAACTCAGTAATGCACTGTGCAGACCTGTCATATAATATTAGTAGAATGGAAGCACAACAGTAATTTTGTTAAATCATTAGCATAGAAATGAATTATTATAACTATTTACTTTACTCTTAAACTTCATAAGAAAAAAAAAAAAGGAAAAAACAAGCCTACACCAAAGATAAACTAGTCCTTGCCTGCATCAGAAGTGAGCATCATGCCATCTATTCTTATGTGTAACACGTAAGAATATGTGTACTTACGTGTAACACGTAAGAATATGTGTACTTATGTGTACTTTTGCTTAAAACCTACTTACAGACTGCCTATATACGTGTGGACTTCCAAAAGCCTCTCTTGAAGTCTCACATCATCACTATTTTTTAACTTTATTTTACTCTTCAATGCAAGTCTTCTTTTTCTCTTGAATATGCCAATTTTCACTTCCATTTTACGTTTCCCAGGAAGTTTTGTATGGATATTTAAAATAATAATAAACTCAACATGCTGGTCAACAAAAAAGAACAGGAGCTCACAGCACTGTCAAGGATGTTTAAATAGATGGACCCAAGGAGGTGGGACAGGAGGGGCAGGTGGAAAAGGGGTCTTGCAGCACAAAGATGCACCTGAGGAGGTGTTTTAAGCAACTTTTAGTGGGGGGGGTGGAGAGGGGGGAAGAGGTGTATCTGCAGTTTGCATTTCTAGGTCACAAGGATTAGATTAATACCAAGATTTTGGTTTGTGTTTGTTTGTTTGTTTGTTTGTTTTAAAGAAAACAAAACCCAACACATTAATCGTTCAATAGTATGGAAGCAATCAGGTGACGAAAGTGAGCACATAATTCAGCAACAGGTGTGTGAAATCAAATTTCCCCACGTTTTATCAAACCACCACCTTTCCAAGGCTCTGTTGTCACAGAAATGACCATTTGGGCAGTTTCTTTTTTTCTTGGAAATGTTCACCTTATGTTTGGCTCCTGTGCAGCTTGGTTATTTTGAATATCTGAGTTAGAAAGACTAGGAGCTTAATGTCAGAAATGCCTTGAAGCGCTTCTGTAGGAGGATACATTAGAAGCAATACAGGCTTAGTGGCACATCCAAAGGTTATGATATGTTATTTAGCTTTTACAGCACCGTAATTCCTACTGCAGCGACATCTGCCACCCAGTGGAAAGTGTACAGAGGCGCCATGGGACCACAGAGAGGCACAGAGGAGCATGGACGGCTCCTTTTGGATCTGCTGCCAAGAAAGGGATCATATATTAATAGGCCAAAGATTCTTCTTCTATTATTTGTGTTTGAGTTGTTTTGTTTTGTTTTGTTTTAAATCCACAAATTACTCCGCTCTCGTCATCTCATTTGTCCTATTTCCCTAGCCAGCCCCCACAACCTCTGTTCTCCCAGAGGTAGTTTCCTCAAACCTGAGTTGTCTTTGTTCCTGCTGGAAGAGCAGACAGTAGAGGGAGGTACCCCATGGTCATGTACTCTTCTGGGTCTCTGCTATCTTTCCTCCACCTCCATCTCCTCCCTTCTTGCTCCTCTCAGAGAAGGCTGGGCAGGAATGGAGCGTTAAGGCAGTCATTGCCTTAAAGCCTGGCATAATTAAAATATTCATTGGCATCGCTGAGCTGAGCATACCGTTACAATGAGGAGACTGATAATAGGTAGTTTTATCACTTACAATAACAATAAAAGATAACTGGCAATGACCATGTGCCTCAAATAGTATTAACAGGATGTACAATTCATTAGTGAGAGGTAATTCAGATGTTAATGACTGTGATGTACAGGTATAATTTAGTGTTCAGATATTGGACACAATTTTACAAACCACAGCTCTTTGACTCCCTGCACATGGAGCACCCGCTACCTCCAGTGGCAGAGCTTGGGTGCAGAGCAAATCTCCAGCTTATGGACAGCATGTGGGGATGACCCCAGAAGTGCTAGTGTTTTTAAGACTTCTAACATTTAAAGCCTTATTGAGAAGTCTGCTAGTTCCTAGACTTGTAGCTGAAGCTGTGGTTATATGTCCCAAAAAGTATTAAGACAATTTTCTGCTTCTATACCTGTCACACCTTAGGAGGGATGGAAAGAAAACCCTCTGTCAGTGCCTTGGCTCCTGCCTGCAGCAAGAAGCATCCATACCTGGATGACACCAAGAAGGATGTTCTGCCCAGGGCGATGCCAACTGCTTCTTCGCCCTTGTGTGCATGAACTCAGCCTTCTGGAAATTGTATGGATTTTAAAGAATAACAAGGTAAGGAGCTGACACAAGTAGAGGAGACAAAGTAAATGACATAAGAGTGTGCCTGACAAATCTTTACAGACAGGTCTGATGGTTGGTTCAGTTGGTGCCATGATGCCCTTATTGTCTGCTCTTTGCCACATTTCCCATCCAAAATGGTTTTCTGTGGTCAGTGTTTGTGTAGACCCTCTGAAGAGCCATGCTGCTAAACTTGTGTCCCATAGCTGTTGTCATATTCACCGTAGTCACTGCTCTTGAAGACCCAAGCATACCAAAAAGGACATTGAACAAATAAAAAAGGTGCAGAGAGGGGCAGCAAGGGTGATCATTGTTCTACAATGTCTTCCATATAGAAAGAGACCAGGATCTTTCAACTAGGAAAATAGTGGAGGGGAATTAGCATAGGAATGGGAGAAGTGGATTAACAGGGAATAAATGGAGAACTGAGATCCCTCAAATGAGAATATCACACGTCGCAGGCAGAGTTGAAACAATCACAAGCCCAAACTGCCCAATATAATTAAACCATTGAACTCACTGCTGCAGAAAATTATGGATGCAAAATGCGAAAACAATTAGCCAAATTCATAGAAGGAAAGTACATCATAACAATAAAACCCCAATTTCTGAATGAAAAAGCCTCTAAGCAGCAGACTGGGGTTGGAATAGCTTACAGAGGAAGCATGACTGCAGTCTTACTGTCTGTGCTCGCTCAATGCCAGGGGGTGAGTTGTCTCCCATCACTATGCCCTTTGTCACCTTTGTCCTGGGGATCAGTATCAGCCTGAGCGCAGCAAGACAACCACACCTGCCCCATGTCTCATCAGGGAGGAGGGATGAAAATAACCAGGGGACCATGTCTAGAGGCAACACAGCATACAGGGCACTGGTGGCTTTCCATCTGATGATGCCTTCACACTTCTTAGAGCTGAGAGAAGATTTTCTACCACCTCTGACTCAGGACTGAGCACTAACACTACTGAGCCCTATATAACTGATGAGTGCAAGTTATGTGATGTCATGACTGATGCAATGACATCTCTCGATAATCACTTTTAATGTATTCCAGACCATCCTTGTATAGTTCCAAGCAAAATACAGAGAAATGTTCAGTGGAAGGGAGACATGAAATTGAGATGTATGGAGTAAAAACACGTCCCCCTTGCAGGAGGTAAGGAAAATTCAAGTTCTTTCATTAGGCAGCAATTAAAATGCAGTTTATAGAGCAGGAAAACAGAATATTATTGAACAACTGTACGACAGGTGAGCTAATCACTAACGGATTCTATTATGCTGCCTTCGTCCAAAACGAAAGTGATTTTCCTCTAAATTAGAATGAATTAAGAGTGTATTTCCTGATTACACCTTACATAATGATGCAGGGGATGGTTCCTCTGTTCACATTTCCTTTCTCCTTTAATAAAACATGCCAGAGAGGAAAATTAGCTAGCTGTTCCCATTAGCCATTTTGAACACGATGTATCTCACACTCACAAGAGGCAACTGGTAGTTTTGCTATGAATAGCAATTAGCTCTCAGCCCATCATGAAGCAGTTTCACATAGTTGATACTCCACAGATAGGTCCACTTTACAAGCTACAGGGCACAGGTTCGGTTATGTCCAGGGCAGTTTCACTGGGTAAGGAATTTAGGACTGGTCTGATTGCAGAATGAGCCCAGTTGCTGGCTTTTTTTCTTTTGGCACCTCCAGGATTTATCCCCCTTTGGAGTATTTTCCAAAACAGAGGAGTTCCCTGCCTGCCCATTTCTGAAAAGGCACTGCAGCTGTCTGGGAAAGGCAGGCTCCAAACAGCAAAATGATGCACACCTGCACCTGCATCCCTCTTTCCTTCCTGTGCTGTGCAGTGCACCAATGCCTTGTAGATGCTCTCCATGGCTGTCTGTGAAGCTGTTTCCACGTGGAGCAAAGCTGCCATTCATCTCGTGTTCGCAGCATGCTGTGACCCCAGTTACAGCTCCCCAGCTCCAGAAATAGCAGCTAGCCTCTGGGAGAGGTCAGCCACAGCCAACTGCTTAATGTCAGCCACATCCGCTGTGGAGGGTCCAAAATCTATCCTGCTTGGTTGCTCATCACCCTTCTTGTCTTTGGGACCGGTCTCTCAAGAGGCTCTGCATTACCTCCCCGCAGCCCTGCCTCAGGAGATGAGCAAATTCTGCATGCAGTGGTAACCCTGCATGCCTTGTAGCCTTGTAAAGTCCTGTACATGGGTGAAGTTATTGCAAGCTGGCCACAGGGTAGCTCCTAGGCAGCCTTTGCTCTCAGAACATGTCTCAGGGGAGCTCCTTGGGATCTGGGATACAAGCAAGTTTTAAGAGGCCTCTTAAGAATATAAACACAGCCAGACTCAGAGAAAGGCTCTTTTAGACTAACGCCCTGTTTCTGAAGGATGCTTAAGACTAGAGTGTAAAAAACAGCTTTCTGCACTGACAGAGCCTCCCAGTCTCTAGAACCAACATTTTAAGGACTTCTTGAGATAGAAGTCACATACTCGTCATTGTGTGTAAAAACCATCGATGGTCCTTTTCTCTATAAGCTTACCTAATCCCTTTCAAACTCATTTTTCCTTTTTGATAAATCCATGAATCTTTTGACAGCAAGGTCAATTTCCGAAGTGTTGGGGTTTTTTGTTTGTTTGCTTTTTTCATGTTGTTCTTCTTTTGATTCACGTTACAATAAACGGTGAAGAGGTGGGGATGGAAGGTCTCACAGCAGATTGCACCCCAGGGATGGAGTTCAGCTGCTGAACCCTGGGCTGTTTCTGCCCAGACACCCATCCCCTCCCTGAGCCCACCACACCAGCAGATGCACTGCTCTGCCATGGCAGCCAGCTGCTCCTGGTACTGCTTCTCGTAGCTCCTTGGGGGATGACAGTAAGGTCACAGGTGAGCTGTGTGTGCTTGAGGTGGGCAGTGCTGTCAGGAGGTACTGAAGATGCCACTTGTGTGGTCCATGTGGCCTGAGCCAGAGATATAAACACAGGGCTTCAACCCTGCCTGGGCATGAAGGCACAGACTGAGGGCAGCTCAGACCTCAGACCTAAGGAAGTCCTGCACATGGGGTTATGCACCAGAAAGTGACAGCAGAAGTGGAACACCCCATATTGACCCCAAGAGATCCTCCTCACCATGCTCAGCAGGGTGCTCCCTCAAGCCCTGCCTGGCTGTGCTTCTTCACCTGCAGACGGGGTGGACACCCCACCTCAGGATCATGCGATAGGTGGTCCTTGCTTCCCCCTGACCCTTCCCACCCCACTGCCACCCAGCTTCATTTCCTTCAGCTCATCCAGGACACCTTTGCCCCCAGCCCAGAGGAACCTTATCACCTTATCAGGGTCTGCCATCTCACACCCTTCCCCAGAGTGACTCCCTGTGGCCAATCAAGCCCCACAGACCTGGGTTCCCCTTCTCCACAGGAGCTTTATGGTCCTACCAAGCAGGCAGGGTGGTCCACAGGGCACGGGGGGCTGGAAATACAGCTGGAGATAGCATGGGGATGTGGGGAGGCACTTGCAGAAGATGATACCATTGGGACCAGAGACTTTGCTGTTAATATCATATTATACCTGATCCTACTGTGACTTCCCATGGCAGCTCTGTGCTTTCTCCCTGGTGGCTCTTACTCCTTGCATGGTATCAAGACAGCACACACACACCTGCTTTGGCTTCTTTCTCTCTTTGGTGGTTAATTGATGGGCCTCATTTTCTAGAAATGTCACTCCAGCACCATTCATGTGCCTAAATGTCACTTTATTTCTTTAATTACAAATGGGCATAATTAATGTAAATTACTGTAATATATATTAAATACCAAAGATTCTTCCCTCACTGCAAAACCAGTCTTCTCTGCAACTCTTAATGTGGAGCCTGAGGTTATAACACCACAAAGGTAAGCACTCATAAAAATTACGAGATAGCTGCCTTGGCAGGTGTTAAAATGATCTCTTATAGGACAGTGACAAGCAGCATTTTAATTTTTATACACTCTTAGTGTTAACCTGGGGTCACTACAACTGGCAGAGCACAGCCATAAGCTGTTATTGCACCAAGATACATGGGATTTTAATGCTGTTGTTTTTATGGCTCATAGCGGGCATTATCCAAAACATCTGGACATAGGTAACCAACAAGATGGATCTGGATGTGAATGAAAGCACACAGTAAGGGGGTTGGAGTTAGTGCTAAACTAATGAACTAAGGTAGTTACTATTATTATTCCTTTCTCTGCACCACAGTAGTGCATACAACCCTATCCATGGGTCACAATCTTGTTCTGTTAGATGAAAAGAAAATCCCAGCCCCCAAGAACATTACATAGCTGTTCACATGTGTGTGTGCTTTCAGAAAATAAATAAATATATAAATAAATAAAGTGTCTACTTTCTGTTATCTGGACCACAACTATGGCAACTGTGACTAACTGAAGCAGTAGCAACCACCTCTATAGCACTCTGGATCCAAGAGCTACACAGACAGTAGAAATAGACACAGTAATTCCATTAAAAATAATAATAGTCAATATGTGAAGGTTACAGGTGAAAGGAACATATTGGAGTTCTAAGAAAAAGAAAAGACAAAGCATGAATAAAAGTCTGTTCTGGGAGGACATTTAGGCAATCATAGAATAAAAATAGCTAGATGGAGGTAGCTACCAAAAAAACGGAACTGGCAAAAGAAAAACATACTTTGAAATGGCAACAAAAGAGTGAATTATGCTTGGGAGTTGAGAAGCTGAATCAAAGTGCCAAGGTCAATAGGATGGTAGACAATGGTAAGAGGAGAAAGTTAAAAGGAGCCTAGTCATTTGATAACCCAGCTACAAGGAAAAAAAAATGAGTTACAAAGAAAGAAAGAAAAAAGTGAGAACAAAACACAAATGAAAAGAGATAGCATTTGGTCCCAGAGCACTGAGGAAACTGAAGAAGAAATAGAAGGCAGAAATAAACAGCAGTACAGAAATCAAGAAACAACAAGTACTGAAGACCTAAAAGTATAACAATCTAAAAATCAGAGTATCTTTTCTTTTCTCTGGAGTGCAAGAATAAGTTGATGATATGATTGGCTTGCTATACATATGAACAGAAATTTTGCAGGATGAGAAATGTATCAGTTACAGCTTGAGAAAAACACCCATATTTCTGAAAAGTGCAGAGCAAAATATCATTTCTGGTGAGGCAAGTGGGATTGAAAAGGTGAGATTTCCATTTGTGGTGATCACTGTACATTTTAGAGACTGAAATTTGGACTTGCGGACATATGGCAAAATCAATGAGAAACAGTATAGATACAATATCAAAGAAAAATAAATCATCTGAGTTTTCCACTGGAAGAACTGATGCTTGACTGTGAACAGTATTTCTGAGCTACAGAGAATGCAGGGATAATAAACAATTTCCTTCTCCAAAACATCTTAAAAACAAGCTGTAGCTTCAAAGAAGAATTGTAGAATTCAAAGCAGAAGACAGATGCACAGATGAAAATAAGAATTTCCTTATATTCTCAATTATTTTCACTGATCAGTTTTTATACCTAAAGCAGGTTATAGGTTTTAATTTTCATCTAATGCAAACTAATAAGTTGTTCAGATCATCTTTAACAAGTGAGCACATCCCCAAGGCAAGGATCACAGGGAAGGTTTGCATCACCATTTGAAGTAGAGCAGCATTAGGTAGACCATCATGTAACCATGTTTTTTGCTGCACAAAACCCTGTAGCCCAGCTTTCAGAGTGACGGTATCTCTCTGAACCCCTGGGAAATGTGGGAATTCAAGCGTCTGCCAAGGAAAGCTGCTGCTGGCTTGCTGATGGCCACCTCCATAGCTCTGCCAGGACAGGAGTCCTTAGCCTGGATCTCCTCCTGTACTCTGGCCTGAGCCAGACCCAAGAGGAGAGAGCTCCCCTCTTAGCATAGCTCATACATGAGAAGGAAATAAATAAAGGCTTTGAACACCTTGCATTCTGGAGCAATAGCTTTTACTTATGTGGAAATATGGTAAATTTGGAAAGAGACAGTAGACATGGGATATGGAGAGAAATGAGCTGCAAGTCAGCATTAATGGTTAGAAACCTTGTCCTTCACTGCAGGGCTCAACCCTCTGAGAGAGAGGATCTGCTGGTTACTGTGAGGTGTGCCCTGTTGAGAAGACACGGTTCCCAGCAGCCATTTTCTGTGGTGTTCCCTGTTCAAGAGGATGTGAGTGACTCCTGTGTCCTTGTGCCCATGAGAAGCAGCATCTGAGGCTCCCAGCCTCTGCAGCCTCAGTCTGTCCCTGCTGGGCCCCATGGCAAGCACAAAAGAAAGCAGCTGGTGGCACCCAGATCCATCTTCTGACACACGGGTTAAGGTAGGGCTGCTCCAGGTTGCTGAATCATGCCAGGAGAGCTTCAGGGTGTCAGAGCAAAAGCCAGAGGATTTTCTTCTCTCCTTAGAGTCATGGGCCACCTGGGGGTGTCTGAGCTAGCCTCGTCTTCTACACTTCTAAACTTGGCTATTTCCCAAGGTCTTCAAGAGGTTATTGAAATACCAGCGAGCCATAAGCTGCCGATCCACAATGCCTGTTGCGAGTAGCCTGCTGCAAATCTAGATCAATCATTGCAATAATTACATTTATTAAGGAAATTAATTTGTTTCCTCTGTTCAACTCCTATTGTGCAGTCCACCTCTAATTGATTGGATTTATAGGCTCTTTTATTTTTGACCAAAGACAAATTCACACATGTCCCAGCTCTCAGCTTTCCACTAACCAGCAGAAAGGTGACACATTAAATCTATTGTCTGCACTAATGTGCTAAGTACTCACACACCCTCTGAACATGCTCCAAAATGTACTTCTGAGTGCAAGAATTTAGAGACTGCACTTATCCAAATAGCTTGCATCCCATTTGTCAGATCTTTTAAGCGGTTATTGTGAATTAAGTGGCAAGCCCAGAGGACACTGCATGTGAGGGATCAGTGCCAACACCTTGCAAACCAAGAGCTCGAACCTGAGGAGTTTTGCACTACTCAAGATAAAGGTCTTTGCCATCCTTGGGTATACTGCCATCAATTAATTCACTGAAGATGCTATCTAAACTTTCAGATAGTGCTGATATTTTCATTATTTAGCAAACTCACCTCACATTGTCCAATTTACCTCTCTTATGCAAGCTCTACAAAGCCTGAATCTTACCCTAGGTAACACTAAATTGCACACATCTCACTGTGAGATCTTTCAATCTACAGCAACGATTCAGCTGGAGGTTGACTTGTCACACACTCACTCCATCCTAATGAGCAGCAGTAAGTCAACAGCAGAGGTAATCCATTTCCCCACTCTCTTTAAAAAAAAAAAAAAAAAAAAAAATCACCAAAAGTCCAGAAAAAGAACCACATTTCAGTAAGCAGGGCTGTCCCCTTTGAGCATTTTCTCCAGAAACAACTTTTAGAGATACATAATGAAAATATTTTCTTGCCTTTGCTGGTTTCTAGACATAAAGATTAAAAAGTCAAGATTGTCATCAACACTTGCAGATAAAGTGAGAACCCTTATCTTAAACACTGGCCAGCAATAGTAAAGGATATATTTTTTTTTTTAATTCCACTCTTATTTAACCCTACGCTCCTTTTCTGTATTAGATGTTCTCCTATAAAATACTAAATTGGGCCCAAATTCCAAGCATTTTGGTATACATGTGATTGGCAGAGGGAAATAAAATACTACCTTGGGAACAGGTATTATTCACGGGGATGTGAATACAAAACCTTGACATAATTCTGTGGTTATATTAAAGAAAACAAGGCAAATTTGAATTCAGATGACTTAATGAATACAGTCCAACTTTATGGTGAATGGATTTGTTGACATTTTTCTCACAGAACAATTGTTCCTGAAGAAGATTCAAAGAAATAAAAACATCCAATGGAAACACACTGTCCTGAAAGAAATTTTGTTTTGTAATTTATCTGTTTTATTTTCTCATAATAACACATGACTTTTAATATACAAAGGTTAAAATGCTTCAGTGAAATATTCCAGATTATTCCTCTTCATAATGAAAATCCACAATGCCAGTTTTCACTAGAAATAAAAAAGAACATAGTACAAACTCTAAACATTTCTCTAGTGACAGATTTTATGGGCTGTCTCTGGAATAATTCTAAGTTGTGTGAGTCACTCGTGACCTGTGCAGTGACCAGAAAGAGATGCTAGAGCATTGCATGTTGTTCTTTGCATGTCTTGAGCCCAAGCAGAAGCCCGATATGCAGACAGGTAGCTCCCTCTTCCTTTTGTTCTGCTCGTACCTACAGGCTAGGTGAGGATTTTAGCTGCCTCCCATAGCTGGAGAAGGCATCACCCTTCCTATTGTAACATCAACCAGCTTCTGGCATTATGTCAATAAGTTTTTGAAGAGGGTTTTTTTTTTGTTTCTTTGTTTGTTTACTTGTTTTTGCCAGTCTACATCTTTCATATCCTCTGAACAGATAGAGTGAGAGTTTGTCTGATATACATAATCCTTACAATCCTGTGTGAGGTATTCAGCCTCCTCTGGATTAAATTTCTTTGCTCTTCTCAGAAATCTGTGCATCTGACTGAAAGTTTGTTAACCTCAAAATGTTTTTTGTTTGTTTGTTTTTTCTTCCCATTTCATTTTCAGGGGGCTGTGGCCTTTTAAGCAAATACGAAAGGGCATTTTTCACACTGCATCTCCCACTGGAAGGCAGACTGATTGGTAAAACACATGGGGAAGCAGAAAAAAAAAAATAACAGTATGAGAAAAGTCATTTACCCAACAGATTCAAATCACCAGGAAACATATATTCATTTGCAATGTGCCTAGTAGCATGCAGGGGAGAAGGGAACAAGAACATATTCTCTCTCCCAAGGGGAAAAGGCACTCCTTTTTTTCCACAACACCACAACAGATGTGGTAATGTCACATCCGACACATTTGTCATGACAACAAATTTCTGCTAGCTAGAAACAACTGTGTCACAGAAACTACTATGAAAGGGCTGCTGAATACCAACAAGTACCAGATTATGATGAATTTCCTGAGACAGGTGAGGAGGACCCAAAGTCTGACAGCAAATATTGGCTGAAGGATGTGGAAGATATGGACGTAGTGCACAGAAATTACTACCAAACTTCAAACCAACACATCCTATGCAACTTCTGTGGACAGTGCACCTTATATGCAAAGACGGGATATGTTATCATTCTAATTAAAATCTCAAAAGTCTAATCAGGGAGTCATTACTAATCCAGTTATAATGATACTTAAAGTTATTGTCCAAATTATATAATTATGGGAAAGGCCTCGTTAATAATATTGTTAAATTTGTGCTAAATAAACTCCCTTGTATCCACCCTTCCCATGGTGTATTGCTCACCTTTCCCCTGCCCTGCTGGTTCCTTAGGTCAGTGGAATGGGGGTCATAACATGTCATAACATACCTTCACCATGCCACATTCTTTGCTTGGGGGAATCAGATGTTGATAGAGGAGGTTACTGTTACAAGTTAGCTAACACAGGCTCTTTCTTCGTTGATCTTCATTCCTCCTTGCATCTGTTTTCTCTGTGTACAGTAAGTTTCATGTATGTTGGATGCTTGTCTCAGTCTCTAAACTTGTTTTACCAAGGTCCTATTGCTGGCTGCATTCCTTTAGTCATCAGTAATCAACCACCTCAGGCTTACTTTTACAGAGGTTCATCTGTTCTTATCATCCCGTGTCTGCATTTTCAAGGCCTCTCTCACCTCATTCTTATATTTTTGGGGGCCCCTGCTACCGACCAGGTTTTCTTCAACAGCTTTCATACTATGGTTTCCTGCTAACATAACTGATATTTAACAGCATGACCTAGTCAGACATACATACTTGTTAAAAGGTCATTACTAACTCACTCTAGAAAAATAGTGATTCATTAGACAGCAGCTAGATAAGCAGTTACATGTAGATATAATGATTTGATAATTGCTTGTTATTAATATTTCTTATAGTGGTATCACCTGAATGTTATCAAAACAGCTCTATTGCATTTGCAGTGCACACCCAGTGCCACCTGACCCAGGCAGGAGGCTTGTGCAATACATAACTCTCTCATTCTTCCTGAGCTAGATCCTCAGCTGTTGCAAGGTGGTAATGGCTGCAAGGTCAGGGACTGCCAGGGGAATAGCTGAACGTGTGCTCTCTAAAGAATGGTAGAGTGACCAGGAGGGGCAGCTCCACAGGTGTAGTATATTCTATTTAGTCCTTCCTTACTATGCACCTTGCACCATTCATCTCCCACTCTGTTATTTTTGTACCTCCTTAGTTTGCAAGTTTGGTTCTAGGTCAGTTCACAAAGCACAGAGATTTTACTTTAAAAAAAAAAAAAAAAAAAAAAAAAAAAAAACTTTTCCATCATTTGAGGTCTTCAAGTTCTGATTGTGAGTCAAGCATCACTACACTTAATAAAGATATGGAAAGCAGCAGTTGTCCTCAATTCACACAAGTCCTTGTATTCAGATTTTCTTCTCCATTAACTGTCAGTGTTCAGGGGGGGGCACTGAAAGAGGAGCTGGTGAAAATGGATTACTGATTGCTGAAAGCTGTATTCAGCCTACTTAGTAGGATGTCTTAGGCAAACCAGGGACCAGGTAGTAGGAGCAGGAATTCCCATTAGGAACTTTAAAAGCCTGAATGGGTAATGAGGTCCCAGCAGGTTTTTCAGGGCTCTGCAGAGATCCTTTGGTTTCTAATTCAAGCACATAAACTAGAGGGATAAAGCTAGATGGAAAGGCTATCCTGGAAAGGTTATAAATGGCTTTATTCAGGAAGGCAGCAAGTGATTCAGAACTGCTACTGCCCAAGGCTGACAAACCCCAGCTCTCCATGCAGACACTGGAGAGAGGCAAGTGATGCCTGCCTTTAGAAAAGGCAAGAGGAATCCAGCTGATGGCCCCGCCTTGGTTCTCAGCAGTGCTATGGACCTGTCCAGGCAAGTGAAGGAAAAGCAATGTATTTGGAGAGCAGTTTCACCTCCTCAGAGAATGTGGGTGATCTTACAAAAGTTTAACTGAGTTGAAATAGTGAGCAAAGAATAAGTGATGAGATGAAGACATTATGATTCTACTCATTATGTGTTGCACATTATCATATGGATGAGATCAATTTCTGAAGGCTCTTGCTTTTAAGCTATTACAACAATTCAAAAACTATTTCCATCCAAACTATTGGGAACTGGGTATTCCTATACAATTTCCAGCATGAGATACACAGTCATGTGGCATATACATGTACTGATATAGGTAATACACACATATGTACATAATGTAGATAACACTGAAATTCTCAAAATACACTGTGGTGGGTTGACCCTCGGCAACAGCCAAACACACACACAGCCATTCACTCTTGCAGGATGCAGAGGAAATAAAAGAAAAATGCATGGATTGAGATAACGACAGTTTAAAATATAAAACCAAAACTGTACATGCAAGCAAAACAAAATATATTTATTCTCTACTTCCCATCAGTGGGCAATTGTAGAGCCACTTTTTGGAAAGCAAGGACTCAGCATACATAACCGTGTCCTGGGGAAAAAAAAAATAGTGATATATGTCCCCCATTTCTCCTCTTTCCTTGAGCTTTTTTCACTGAGCCCAATATATTACAGTATGAAATATCCCTTTGGTCAGTTCAGGTCAGCTGTCCTGGCTGTGTCCCCCCTAGCTTCTTGTGCCTTTGATTCTGGGGGTGGGGGAGGAAGTGGGAAAAGGAGAATGGATAATACTTTGATGCTGTGCAAGCACTGTTCAGCAATGCCCAAATGTTGTGTTATCAACACTGTCTTATGCACATGTCAAAAATGCATACATAACATCTCTACAAATAATTCTCATCTGATTCCATGATACTCAGTCATTCTGATTTCTTAAACTGATCTTCTCTGCCAATTTTTAGTTTCATCTTTTCCTATCTTTAGTTCCTCCCTAAATTTCCCATAGTAAGTCCTGTGTGATCCCACGCTCCCTTTTACCCTGCATCCCATGTGTCCCATCACCAGACAGAAACCCTTCTACATCCATAAGGTCATTTGGAGAGATGGTCCTGGTGACTTTTTGTGATGGGTTTCACACCCACACTCTGGAGTTAAGGTTCTCCTGGGAGAGGCTTGGAGATGTCATTTATTCCTCTGAGTCCTTAGTTTGAGTTTCCACTTACCTTTGTGTGCCTGTGCTCCTCTGGGCTTGGGGACACAGGCCTGTGATGGACTGGTGGCTCCTGGGATGGGCCTAGGAGTAGCCAGGGTATTATTTGGTCTCCCCCTCCTGCCATTGTCTCTCTGAGCTCCTTTGTGGGTGTGTAGAAGGGCTTTTATTGTGTAACCTAACAAATGAAAAAATAACTTTTCTCAATTATTTCTAAATGGTTTTGGCCATGGCTCTAGAAAGGCACTAAACATGGATTCAACATGCAAGAGCATGCACCCTGCTGAATAGAGCTTTCACACATTCACTGCTCTCTCCCAGCCTATATGACTAACTTTTGGAAGACAAGCTGAAGTCTGTAGGAATATGTCTTGCTGGTCTTATAGCCAAAGGCATGTACCTGTTCAATAACAACAGCTTTTTTTCACCTCACCAGTTGCAAGCAATTTTCATTTGTCATATTATGTGCCACTCGGAACAGTACAAAGAGGTAACTGATGTCATCTTTCTTTTGTCTTCTGCCCAGCCTTGATAGACACTCTCTAGTATTCTTCATGCTGCCTTCAGTCCGTGGCTTTCTTCCCCTGGGAATACAAATGTGGAAGAGGCAAGCTAAATGACATTATTTTAAGTCAGAGATAACTCTAGTCTGCAAGAACTCTTTGCTCGGATGTTATGTTGCAAAGCAAAAGCAAACCCTTACAGTGTAGCCATCTTTCTACTGTAGCCACATCCTTTTGACTGAAGCTAATCTCGTCTGTCTTCATGAAGGTAAATTCAAATAAAAAGGAATTAACTGCATCTCAAAGACTGGGGGAGAAAAGAACTGCATTTCAAAAAATAAAAAAAAATAAAAATAAATTCTTTCATCTGCTGGCTTCCTTTCAAGCACCTGTAATATTAAGATGTCCAGCACACTCTGGTCTGATCCTCTGCTCTTTAGTCTCTGATGAGAGTGTGTGTATATGTGTATTGAACTTTTTTCCCATTCTCATGTCTGTAAGAAAATGTATGAGTACAGAATGTCATTTTTCTTCTGGTAGATGTAAATATAAAAATAACCTTTTATTGAAAAATCAGACTACTTCCTGTTACATGAGGTAATTTACACAGATCAAAGTACAGACACACTTTAGCAACAATGGAGAATTTAATCCAGTACTTGAGAAATAAAATTAAGCACAAATTATGTAGATAATAGCTTTCACTGAGATGCAACAGCATTTTGGAAAATAAAATAGATTTATCATTATATCTCTAGAGACATTTCTACTTTGATGTTGTCCTTATGTTAACCATGAAGTTTAAAATGAATAAGTAAATAAATAAATAAATAAAGCCTTCTTTTTAAACTTCTTAATTTGCAGTTTTTCTTCAGACTTGGGAGTTTGAGAGTTTGGAGAGAGAGGGAGGAAAAGGAGTTGGGGAGGACAGTTGGTTTTTGTTTTGTTTTGTTTTGCTCTGCTTTGAATTTGGAGAACCAAATCTGAGTAGTATCTAATAGAGAAGATAATTACTCAAGTAACCAGGTTTTGGGCCTCCATTTTCCATTAAGACCTCTACACTTCTACACTGGCCTCTGTTGCCAAGAAAAACAGAAGCTCTGAAGAGCACTTTAAACACACAGTGGGAGTTATCCTCTTATTCTGTCATTCAGTGTGACTTGCAAAATCTCCCTCTGAGTCTTCAGGGCACCTGTAATAAAGAACCAAGTGAAGGGATGGAGTGAGAAATGGGGACATGTAGCTCATTGCATGTACCTGCCTGGTTCATAAGTACATCCATATTAGCACACACAAAAATTTGAGTTCCCATCTATGGAGATATGAATATCTAAGTAACTAGTGCACCGCAGTGTGATTTAGTGTTGTGCATCAAGCTGTTCAACCTGTCTATAGTCCACGACAATATGTGTGCTTTTGCACAACAGGTGTGCTCTTGCACATCAGGAAGCCAAGTCAGACTCTCAAAAGTGATAACTTACCCATCCCCAAAATGGACTGATCTAATTCAAACTTTTCACTTGGATCATTTAGAAATGTTAATTTCTTGCTTGTTTCTCCAGGCTGGTTCCTCCTACAGTTAAGAACACAGCCCCCACTCTCAACTTTCGTATAGGGAGTATGGTATTTGATAGTCACCCCCAGAACACTAAACCAGTGCCAATGCTCCTGAAAGGAGTCCTGCAGGGAAACAAAGGCTTCAATTACAATAGCTAGAATTTTAAAAGTGGGTAAAAGGCTAAAGTTACCTATATAATATTGAGGTCAATTTGTCAATCCTTCCCATTAGCTTCAGGTACCTAACAGATGACAGAACTACGATTTTTTCCCTTATGAGAAAGTGTCACCGTAGCTTGGACAACAGGAACTATCCACCTGAGAAATTCCCTGCTCTCACAGACTCTGCAGGGACTGAGAGCAGCTGCTACGCTGACACAGGCACTCACAGGTGAGCCAGAAACTCCTGTGGGCAAAGGCCAGCCTTTCTGAGAATGCTGCCAAAGCTGAGGTGACACAGTGTGGGTGAGGATGTATTCCCTCACCACTGTGGCTGATCCAGAGGGAGTTTCAGAAGAATGGAGGGGAGTTTTCAGTGGGTTCCAGCATGGAGGGACACATGAGGCATCAGCTTCAGACTGGCTAGAGCTCTGCGGTCACACTATGATACAGCTTCCTCTGAGATGCAGCCCTAGCACCAAGCAAAGTTGTAATGGCTTAGAAGGTTATGAGTACTGTTTGGCATATTTTTCTCATGACAAAATAGTAACAAAATAAACATAGCTAGAAAAGTTATAGTCAATAAGCAAAATGAGCCTACAAAGAAAAAAAAATTGCTATTTTTGTTATTTCAGAGTCTCTCAGTGCTTTGGTGTTTGTGATGTATCTCAAGGTTCACTAATGAATTTTTACCTTTCATAAATTTTGAACAGTATTTTCATTGGCCATTACTTTGCAGTTACTATTTCCATTAATTAATTTCACAAATAATATATTTTTTTCTTCACTGTTCTTTTTTTTATTATTATTTATTTTCTCTAAAAACATCAAGCAATTGCAACTCAGAAATCACATCTATGTGTCTTTCCTTTTCTTCATTTCTTCTTCAGAAAACATTTCTTCTGGCTAGTGCAAAAGATTTTTGTAGGCTGAACAAAAATGCCAATGAAGTCATGTAGAAGCATCCTACTTACTTCAATGGGAATAGCTTCAGACAGATCAAACTCATGTTCCATTACATCTCCTTCATTTATAGTATGACAAAGGAGAAGAAGAATTAATTTCACATCCATTCAAGATTTCATTCTCAGTGAACTGTTGGTAGTGTTTGATTCCCTCTTCATGGGTGACTAATTTTTACTGGCAGTAGGAAAATGTGATTGCTGTCATTCTGGTATAGCTCTAGGCTATACCTGGACTCACAAACATACCAAAAGCATCAAAGCTACCCACTGCAGGAATTTCAATATATATATGTTAAAATTATATATTAGATTCAGCAATTCCTTTTCCCCAGTGAAATTGCTAGTACTGTACAAAATATCTGCTGTGCATTCAAATGCACAGAATTCCTTTGCAGAATAATTGGGGGGGGGGGGGGGGGGGGGGAATGCCCATTTGAAATCCATTTTCAGACTATGTCACCTAATAAATACCAGATCCCGGTTTATGTTCAGGTAGAGGATTATATTAGCATTCTTGGAGCTCTATCACATTATCACATCCTGTCTGTATAAGATGAACATTTTTCTTTAGACATAGATGTCAACCTATACTGATGGGATTCTCCTGGTCCTAATAATTGGTATGAAATCATTCAACAGTTCCTCTACAGAAACGTACAGAGCATTCTATAATGAGCTATTCAGCATACACATGAAAAGTTAGCAAGAAAACCACCCTCTCCAAGAGCTAAAAAGACATCTTAAAATTTGCAGAAGTTGGTGTTTTATCAAAGAAAATTAAAGCACTCTGCAAGACTCTGAGCAGAGAGGCACATATACAGCCCTGAGTATGCAGTCCTTTTACCTCTCCTCTGGTATGACTTAAAAGCCAATATTTAAAATTGCATATTAACATTTTGCTTACAGAAGAATAATATAAATACAAAGCATCCAAAACTGTTCAAGATTTCATGGCATCTATTCATGGCCTTCTAGTCAACAGTGTGCTCATTTTCACCTCAGAGTGCCATAGTCTTTTTTTTTTTTTTTTCCCCTCTTTTCTTATTGTCATGGATAGGGCTGTTCTTTCAGGAAACTTACTGGGAGTATTGCTGTGGAGGAAATAGCAAAGGGATCACCTGCAGAAGAAATTAAAGGAGCCATTAGATCCTTGTCCCACACTGAGGGAGAGATGGCCCTGTCTGATCAGTGCCCAGACAGTTCTCAATGTTTTCTGATGAAGGAGATTCCAAAACCTCATACATGTATGTCTCTGTCACTGCATATCTTTACAGTTTGCTTGTTTTCCCAAAATTGGATTTATATCTTCCCTGCAATTAAACTGATGACTTCCTGCCAGTTGTGGAAAGCAATTCGACATGGAAAACAATCAATTGTTATGCTGTTCACAGCTTCCATTTACATATTATAAATCTTTTATGATGTTCCCCACCTCCATCCTCTCCTTATACAACCAAAGGCAATTCTTTCAACCTGCCCCTCAGAGGCAATGTCTCAAGTCATCTGTCTTATTAATGTCGCCCTCCAGCTTTTGGCATGCTCTAGTTCACAGTTGGGTGGGTTCAGCCCTTCTCATGCTCACATAGCTGAAACACAGGGAAATTAACCAAAGGAAAATCATCTTCACCTTCTACCCTGGGTGATGCTGAAGACCTACAGGTGAAAGGAAAAGGAGAAAAGAGCACCACAGTGATTACATTTTTGAAACATTATTTTGCATAGATCAGAGGGTGCATTTAAGAAAAGTTATATCAACTTCACATGGGCCACAGTGACTGAAGGAAGCAGTAAGGATTCATCCCTGACATGTGGTGGGGAGAACCTTGAGATAAAGCCAGTGCTTCCATTACTGGTAGGTCTGCAGAAGTCCTGGCCACCACCTTTTTCTTCTGTTTTATTCTGAGAGAGAGTGAAACTCTTAGGAAAAATATGGTGTTTTGTTTTCAGTGTGTCCACTAGTGACTACAGTGGCAAACATGGGGAATCTCCTGGCTCTGAGTGAAATAAAAGTCCATGTGAGACAAGGCCAAAAAAGAGTACATTTTTATTGTCTGGTTGCTAATTTCTTTTGAAATAAATAAATATATATACATATATTTTTTTTTTTTTTCCAAACAGTGGCCACAGTTCAGTCACCAACACAGGAGCATCTCTTCTCACGTGAGATGTCCTACAGATCTCCCCAGCTGAGAGATGCTGCTCCACAAGGGTATAGCCCTCCCACGGCTGTATATTCCCCTGTCCCACACAGATGTCCCAGCTATCAAGGGCAGAAAAACTGACACTGTGCTCAGACAACTCAATCAGACTTTATGTCTGCTTGCAGAGCTGGGCCAAAATAAAATCCCCAAAGATAAGAATTAACATCAGTTTAACTTTCTTCTGTTGAACATCCTTAAGTTTTCACAGACCATTTCTAGTGCCTCATGTCATGCACAATTCTTGAGGATCTGTGGGTGCAAGAAGTATGATTTCCTGTCCTTGTGCAATAATAAAGGAATTCATTATTAATTTTACCTATATATTCACAACTGAGTCGCCCTCCAGCCTAAGTAGCATTTTGTTGATAAACCATTCTATAAATTCCAGATATAGTTCATTACATTGGAGGGTGTCATCCAAACCCAAAACTGAGTTCCATGAAGTTTTACTGGAGGATTTGGATGGAAAACTGAGACTTTGATCTTCATTTGAGTCAGCATATGTTTGTCGTCTGTTCTTCCAGGTATGTTTCTGCCAGCTTCCCTGACATTTATATAACTACATAAGGATTCATATACAATCTTTCCTAAGTTCCTTTGGTAGCGGACAAAAAAGATAGACCCTCCAGACTTTATGAATGTCAACAATGATAAATACAAAGGGCCAGGGAGAATATTTACACACTGAGCCTTTGAGTATATATCTCTCCTTATTCCTTGATATATTTCAGATCACATCAACTAATTCTCTCTAAGATATCATTGAGAAAATGTCCAGTCCAGAAGACAGCAGAATAGTTCCCTCTAGACTGTATCCAAGCATGGGCTTCTCCTTCCCTGTGGGGTCATTCAGCAATACTCCAGGAGGCTTAGCATCCTCAAACAGATGTAATCTTACATCCTACTCTATGGAAACACCACCCAAAAAAGTTTAAAACACAGCCCTCCTGTTGTTTTAGGCACAGAGACTGAAATAACACACAGAAAAGTGAATCCAGCTTTGAGTCAGAGAAGCATCCGCATGGACCCAGCAGAAACCAGGGCCAAGTGCCATGTAGTTTAGGCATCATCAATCTGCATTAACAGTGTGAACAATACAGATTTGAGCCAGTCTGCACCAGCTGGCCACACTGCCAGATTAATTTATTGCCTGGCCTTGCAATAGAAAGGTTATCTCCCCTAAGGGAGACAGCTTAGGACAACAAAGTCTTAAGTTTGGGTGCCACTGGAAAATAAAAATAAAAATAAAAATAAAAATAAAAATAAAAATAAAAATAAAAATAAAATAAAAATAAAAACCATATGTTGTTGGTAATAGACAGTGTAGCCCAGATTTGTGGATCCCATCCAAAGGGCTTAGAGGAACGTTACAGACCACATGGGCTTTCCCTTCCTGCTCTCTCCTCACAAAAATGACTCAGATGGAATTCCTACGGGCAAGCTAAGTAGGAGAAAATCCTCATTATAAACATAATGAGAAGTCCTACTGACTGGATTGGTATAAATTTGGTAAGGGCAAGAGGGAGGGAATATTTATCCGAGTGTTTCTTAGCTGTTATGTGTTTTTTTCATATTGAAAGAAAACCATACAATTTCTCTCAGCAGATAACCCAAAATGTTTCTGATAATCTGTGTGGTGAAAAAAATAAATGCTTATTAACATGCAGAAATTGCAATGTATAAAATTACAGCTTTTAATTGAAAACTGGCATTTATACAAATATTTTGCTGGAAAGGGAAATATGGTTTGCAATACTAGCAGCATTGAGCCCCATATTGGGCTGTCATTTATTGATGTTTTTATACATACAAAGCATACACCCATTAGCAAGCCACTTCAGTAGATAAGTAGGGTACAACTGTAGTTAACAATTACTGCAACCAAGCCAGTACTGAATACAGACTCTTCTGATCTACAGTCAGATTTACAAGCTTTCCCCTGTAAGCTCACTGCTTATGCTAATGTGGAAAAATTAGCTCTTCTTTTTCTATAATTTGCCTTTCTACGTTGTCTGCAAAATACAATAGCATCAGGGCTGAAACCCTCCAGCACGAGTCAGAGAACTAAGAAAAGTCACCAGCCACACTGCTAATGTGATGAGAACCTGCATGCAGAGCTGTTAACTGCTTCTCTGCAAAAGCTTCCCCTGTGTTAACACCTCTCTGTTCACTGTCTTCATGTCATTGTTTCCACATATATATTTATATATATACAGATGGCAGAGGTGAGCATGGTGCAAAAAAAAGTAGCAATAGAGTCAGTCATAATAATCCTGGTGAGTTAACCAGAGATAAGAGTTCACCTCCGGTCCTGAAGTCAATATGACTCTGAAAGACTACATCTAAACTGAGGACTTGAGCACAGTGTGGAGCATTTGTGTTTTGGCTTATCACGGAGGGAACTCCAACAAAGTCAGTGTGTCCAAAGCTTGAAATAGTCTCCATCAACAGCCCCCTAAATGAGGCATGAAGGACACGCTGCAGCTGCTCTGCTGGGAGCCATGGCCAGCCCATGCTCCTCAGGTACTACAGCCCAGCCTTTAACCAGACTTTCTCTTCCAGTAAACACAGGATCCCCCATTGTCACCTCACCTTGCAACTGTGTTTGTTGCTAGACCCACTTCAAGGGAAAAGCAAATATATATTTTTTATTATTTTTTTTTCACAGTGGACAGGAGTAATGTAATTTATTTATGCAACTGGGAATGAGGTTCCAAAAAGAAAAAAAAAAAAAAAGAAACCTACAAGCAGTAGGAGGTACCCAAAGAATTCATCTGTTCTCATCTGCTCTGTCAGAACTCTTTTGCAGATGTTGCTGAGGATATGCCATGGATCCATGCATTCTCATAAGCAAAAAAGCATCAGAGTGTTATTCTGGAGAGCCAGCCTCTTCCTCTGCCCACATTCACCTGGTTACAAGCTTCCTTAATAAGAAGTCTCTAAATAGCAAAGAACCTTCAAAATTTAACCCATTTCTCCAGTATTGCCTTTTCTTCTTTTACCTTTGGAGTTTACTCTGTATTTCATCTTCATTTCTTTTTTTCCCTTCTGATCATCTGAGAGGTACCTCCAGGCCAGTTTCCCATGTCACTGACACTGTGCCTGCTACCTGCAGCAGCCACATCTCAGATGATGTTTAACTGACAAGGTAAAATGCAGGTACAATGAGGTAGCTCATTTTACTGAATTTTCACATTTCTAGTCTCACATTTTATCACAAAACTTCAAAGATTATGTATTTACTGTTCCTCAACATATCGTAGCACTTTGCTAGCACCCAGTTTGGCAGGTTTCTCCCCACAGATTTCAGGCACCCTGCGTGATAGCCTGGTCTCCAAGGACCCTTCGCAGATGTTTGTGCATCCTGGCCATGCAACGGTACCCAACACCCTTCCCTCTGCACTGGTTTTCTGTTCAGAGCATAAAAACAAAAAACGGTGACAACCAGAAAAACGCAGCAGACCAAAAGCTAACTCGTATTGCGGGAAGTATGCACTTCTCTAATTAGGGCACTTTCCTGCTATCTCTGTTTTTAACTGCTATGGCAACAGGCAACATGAACGTTACTAAATTGAACTGAATGGGGGGGAATTCTATGAAACCAACAGAAAGACCACATTACGTGAATGGACTGTGCAAAAAGATGCAAAAGCCAATAAGTCTAGAATTGATTTAATAAATGATTTGCTAAGAGAACAGATTTCTTGAGCCTAGAAAATATGATAAGAGGTATAAAGACTTAACAGTTGTATCCTGATAAGCTGTATCCTGTATAAATATCTTGACACCTTGATGTGTCGATGCGTTGGCTAAAGTAACCAGCTTTTGTTTTCTACAACAAACCCAAGCAATTACTCTTCAATGTAAGAACGTCATTAAAGGAAATTCAGGGGAGTGCAACAGTACTGAAGTGGTTTCTTTTTCTCATGGCTCCTGAAGGAGCTGTAATATCTGCCTGCACTTATCTGCTAGGACCAACACCTCATGTCCTCCAAAGACCAGAGGACAAACAAGAATGCTCTGAAAGCCTTTCTAAGGCATGACTGACAAACAGGATAAACTGAAATAGAACTTTTAACCCACAGTTACAGACAAATGTTGATGAAATAATAATAATAATAACGCAAAGCATGTGTATTTCAAGACAAAGGCACTGTAACAAAAGACAAAATACTGGAACAATGTATTTAAGACATGATCTGTGATTCTTATTCTCCTTCCTTCTCCCCATCTCTAGATGGTAAACCAGCTCTTTTTTATCCTTCATTACAGGCAAACCCCTGTTTTTGCTCTAGGCTGACACTACCACAAAATACGTGGAAATAAGCTTGGAGGGGAGAAGAGCAGTAATTCCTTTCTTCACCACATTGACGGCAGAGCAATTTTTATTACTTTATCTTCTTAAGTTCTTTTTAACATATATGTACAATAAATGCATATGCATACAGAGCATGATGTAACCAAATAGAGAAAAGGCAAAATTGTTTTCTCCTAGAAAATCATCAATGCAATGAACACAGAGTGATTACTTTTAAGTATTCTTAAATGCTGGAGTGCTACTCACTGAATATTACTGGTTATATACCTATATAAATGTTACACAAGCATAACCAATTACACTAGTTGCTAGGAGCCATAAAAGCAGTCGTCACGTCAACAGGTATCAAACACCATCAGACCGCCTGACCATCAAGAAGTCTTCCAGGAAAACCATCAGGAGTCATTATGCACTTGTCCTTCAGTGGGTGATGTTCCCTCCTATCAAATCTCAAAAAGAAAATACAAACTAGCAAGGTCTTCTGACGTAGTCCTGTGTGCTCCCATGTTCACCAAGGACCTCCCAGGCATCCAGCTAGGGGTTAGTAGTTAGGGGTTAGTAATCACTGGGGCACTGCTCACTGCTTCTCACCCTGCTCACCAGGGCTCCATGGTCTCCCTGTAACCCATGAGAGCAGAGCCAGCCTTAATCTGGGGACACTAGTTTGCTCTCTGTGCAAATTTCTATAACTTTGGCTTGAGCTGGAAATGAGTGAGCAATGTTTTTGCTAGAACTTATCTCTGAGCTAGGTAGCAACACAGTAACAACGTAAATGTACACAAAAAAGTGGAGATGTCTGTAACCTAACTCATTGGTTCCTACACTGAGATTGAGTACTAAAAGCATTGAGTACTAAAAGCATTAATATTTAGTTAACAATTTAGAAAATGAGAAGTTTGCTGTTTAAAGCTTTAAATTCATATGTTTACAGAAGACAAGACTTGAATACTTAGATTCAAATGCACTCAGTTTCCATTTCCAAACGTATGCTCAAGCAGTTCTTTTCTGCATACAGTTTTTTAAATACTTTTTAACAGATATAAATAACTTTATTTTTAGTTCACAGCATTCTGGGTTTTATCAGCAAAATACTGTCTCTCATAGACTCTTCCCAAATCCAAACACAAATAAATGCTGAAAATAGAATCATAGCATCACAGAATGGTTTCGGCTGGAAGGGGCATCAAATATCATCCAGTTCTGACCCCCCTGCCATGGTCAGGGACACCTCCCACCAGACCAGGTTGCCCAAAGCCCCATCCAGCCTGGCATTGAGCATCTCCAGGGATGGGGGCATCCACAGTTTCTCTGGGCAGCCTGTGCCAGTGCCCCACCACTCTAAGAATTTCTTCCTTATATTCAATCTAAACCTACCCTCTTTCAGTTTAAAGCCATTCCTCCTTGTCCCATCCTTACGCTCCCTGACAAAGAGTCCCTCCCCAGCTTTCCCCTTTAGGCACCGTAAGGCCACTGTAAGGTCTCCCTGTAGCCTTCTCTTCTCCAGACAGAACAACCCCAACTCCCTCCCTCCTTCATAGGAGAGGTGCTCCAGCCCTCTGATCATCCTCATGGCCCTCCTCTGGACTCACTCCAACAGGTCCATGCCCTTCTTGTGCTGGGGGCCCCAGAGCTGAGGGCTGGGCTCCAGGTGGGGTCTCACAAGAACAGAGCAGAGGGGGAGAATCACCTCCCTTGCCCTGCTGGCCATGCTGCTTTTGATGCAGCCCAGGACACAGCTGGCTTTCTGGGATGCAAGTGCACATTGCTGGTTCATGTTGAACTTTTCTTCAACCCAAACCCACAGGTCCTTCTCCTCGGAGCTGCTCTCAGTCCATTCTCTGCCCAGCCATGTACTTATGCTTGGGATTGCCCTGGCCCTGATGCGGGATCTTGGCATAGCACTCCCCTAAGGATCTTGAACTGCACCGTTTCATGACCACTGCAGCCAAGGCTGCCCTTGAGCTTCACATTCCCCTCCAGCTCTTCCTCATTGGTGAGATCCAGCACAGCACCTCTCTCAGCTGGCTCCTCTATCACTTGGAGAAGGAAGCTATCATCAACACATTCCAGGAGCCTCCTGGATAGCTTATGCCATGCTGTGTAGTCCCTCTAACAGCTAGTCTTCTGCTAACTTTGTTAGATCTATTTGCTATAAGATTCTTGCCTGGTTTTAACTTTATTTACTGTTGTGTATGTACAAATTTAAGTGTACACAGCAGGAAAAGGAGGGCAGGTGGGTTTTCTGGAAGTCTACTATAAAGACACCTCCCGAACAAAACTTGAGGTTTGCCTGCGTGCCTGCACTAACACAGCTGCCCCAGCAGCCCTGCAGCTGGCTCCAGTGCCCAGGTGGGGGTTGCAAGGGAGCCCCCAGCTCACCTTCATCCCCAGCACACCCTTCCCAGGAGAAGATTAATTTATGTATTAATTTATAAACAGACAAAATGAATGGATTTAGATAATACCTCAATATGTAATTGAAGAGCTCGGTGTTACAGGTACCATTGAGTCAAATAGCTGGACCAAGATACTCCAGCCTGAAGAATTTAGTGACACGTCACTAAACCATATGATGAATTATCACCCATCAACACTGTGTATTGGTTGGTCAGCTGAACTAACAAGCATTGCCTGCAGCTGCTGTAAGTCCTCCGTACTTCCAGTTTTTAACGTGTTGCATTTTCTACAGACACTGATTTTTGTTAGCTTGAAGTGAATTACATTGTTCCAGCCATGAGGTTTACAAAATCATAAAGATTAACTTCTGTTTTCCAATACTAAGAGTTTCCTCTACTAAGGTTTTTCCAAACTTCCTTTTCAAAAAAATCCTAGATGCCCTGGCATTGTCTTGTGCTCTATGAAATATGAAGTCTCCCATGCTTTTATTCACAAAAGAAGAAAGAAAGGAAAAATAAAGAAAAAAAAATCTCTTCCTGCTTCTTTCTCCCATTCCACCAACTTATCATGATATCCCCTATAGTTTGAAAACCAGATGTAGCTGCAGCAGTGGTGAAAATAAGTAGGGGCAGAGACGGTATCTGAGGAGGCTTTGATGTCTCCTGAGTCTTTATTCCACTTAAACGACCAAGGTAGAAGTGCACACCCTTCCTCTGGCCTCTCTGGTGCAGCTGAGGAGTTGCCCAGCATTTGCAGGTCCAGCTCACAGCTCCTGCTCTCTCTGTCACTGGCCACAGTGCAGCAGCACAGGACAGAGGAGTTCTGAGTTGCCAGCATGCTGGGCTTCAGCTGGGCAGAGGATTTTGAGTGCTTGCCCAGTCAAGGTGGTCCTCACCAGGCAAAATTTCCCCACCCTCCCCATCTCTGTGATCAGGAAGAGAGAACTGGCCCATCTGAGACACTTCTAAGATCTGTAGCCAAGGCTATAATGGGAAGGATTTTTCCACTAGCAAATCCTGACTGCCTTTGTTATTATGTAGCATGTCACAGAATAAAAGGTACATTCCTGGATAGCATAGAAGGGAAAATAAACTAAAATATATTTCTGTACTGAAAAACATTTATTGTAGAAATGAAGGCCATGACTGTGAATTCAAGTTGCACTGGAAAGGCCTTTTGTTTGTACATCAGAAACATCTTCCTGGCATCACTGACTCCATTTTCATTTCCTTTGCCAGTTTCTGTCTTATGGAGCCTAAAACTTGGCTACTGCAGAGCAACACAGAGACTCACCGCTGCAAACTAATTGATTGATCGATTTATGCTTAAGCCCTGCTGTCAGTAGTCATACAGAGAAAAAGGAGTATTTTTCTTTTACAGGTCAAAGGCAGACTGCTGGGTGTGACACAAGCCAGATACAGTCATTTCAGAGAAGAACTGACTCAAGCTGGATCAAATGAGCCAAAGGAAAATCACATAAGATGCTCTACACCTCTTAAGAGGTGGTCACTTTTCTCAGGTGGGGTAAAGGGAACACTAAGAGGAGAAGAAATCCCTGCCTTACCCTGTTGTCCCAGTTTGGCCTGACACTTAAAGCAATTTATCTATATAAGCCAAGAAAAGTCCGTTGGGACAGTGGGAACTTGTGATTTCATGGTGTCATGGATCAGGTCTGTATTCATTAAGATTCAGTGGTCTCCTCTTCCTCTGTACTCTCCAAGCAGTGCCTGCTCTCACCCTGCTCTGACCCCTCACAGGCAGAAGCCCATTATTGCGACCTATCTTCAAGATTATGTTACATTTGTCTCACTTCCACTAGCAAAATAAAACACCAGGGAGTTTTATTGCTCTAATACCGATGTGGAGAACATACATAAATTTTGTCAACAACGTTCAAATGAACTCAGACAACAATATGGCTTTGATTTATGGAGGCAATCATTTTATCATTGAAAGTAGGTAGACATTTTGCTTTCCACCTGTAGCAAGATTTATTCTGAAGAGTTAAAATATATTCCAACACAATCACACACGCACACACTCATACACACAACCCTGCCCACAAAAGTTAGACTGCTTGATTTAAAGCCTATTAGACTATTCTGCTGTTGTCTCTACAAACGATTCATCCCTGAGGGAATCAATTTGCATTATGTAATGTTGAGAAATAAATGTAAGAATCCCTGTACTGACATTAACACGAGAACAGGTACCGACACTGTATTCAGATGAGCAAGAAGCTGACTTCCCTTGCAGGTGTAGATAGAGATGTGATTTTTCTCTCACTGCCATATCTGCCTCTTTTAAGTATCCTATACATTCAATTCAGTTGGAGCCATTTCATTCCAGAAGTGGGTGTCTCACAACTTGCCACACAGCTGTTGTCAATTAATAACAACGGGATATTATAATAAAACCAACAGCCTTTTAGTTCACATCCTGCTTTATTTTTACGCCTCGCTCTCAAGAAAACCAATAGGCAGCTGCTCTGTGACTTTAAACTGGTCCCTATTCATTTTCTACAGGGTGTGCCTGGACACTGAAATGTATTATTCATGCACACCAACACAAAGGAAGCTCGTTGTTGCTTCTAGCATGTGAAAATAATACATTGGATGCAATGGTTATATAAATAGTAGTAATTATGCAGAAAACAGCCCATGTTCCCTTGGTAATGGCACCTCATTAATTTTGCTGAAACCTCCCTAAATTATAGCAATGAATTCTACTGTCAGGTTTTGGTTTGGGTTTTTTTGTTTGTTTGTTTTTTGCCTTTCATGAGCAAATTGTACTATAGCAGAGTAGGACAGGAACATTTCTGCTGGGTTGGAATCAACAAATTGCTCATCACATAAAACTGTGGTGGGAGAGAGGAAGAGACATAGCTGATAGCACACACTAAAAATTGTGTTTGCTAGCAGCAGTAGAGAAATTCTTACTTCAAGAAAAAGTCTCAAGAAGCAGTTACAGAACTAGTGGAGCCCAGTTTCCAATGGATTCATGTCTTGCGGGTAACTGAATTGCATGAAGGTTGCAGCATGAACCTGCTGAGGAGAAAGAAACAATGCTAATTAGGAGAAAACTGCCATTATCCAGGGTTTTCTTAATTAGTAGTAAATGCCAAAGAATTCCATTAGGAGCCAGTTGTTGATGGAGGAGAGCTCTTTTCACGTATTACTGTCCCTGTGTGCCATGCAGCTGACAGTCAGCCATGGCAAACAAACTACTGGAGGCCTTGAAGGTGGCTGGAGTATCCCTTCCATCTCTGTGTGGATCCTCTGGCCACCAGTATGACTTGAGCTGAGGCTGCAATGCCTTTCCCTCAGCAAGGACATGAGCAGAAATGCAGTGTCCGTGAGGCCTTCTACAGACTGTCAAATTTGCAAACCAGAAGTTTGCAAGTTATTGTGAGGGGAGCTGAAGGTGGATATATCCATGCAGCATCAGAGAATTAGCTTAGTTTCTTAGGAAACCAGAGTAATACACTTTAATTATCACCTTTCTAGATCACAGGGCTAGCAAATAGCAGTGTCACCAAACTGATGCGCTCCATGTAAAATTCCATATTTCTCTCAACCTCTCTGTTTTTGAATGTCCAAGCTTTTAATACATGCATTTCTTTTCATTGAATAAGCACTAAAGAAGTAGTCTTCTACTCTCCAAAATTTAGTATCACTTAATTTTTCATACAGAAAAGTGCTCCAGTTCACCCAGGAAAATGAGTGACTGACGTCAGAAGAAGACTCTCTCGGTAGGTATATTGTTACAGACTGATTTACTTGTGAGCTGAAAAAGTAAATGAAAATGTAGCTCTCTGCCATCATTCTCTACTCCCATTTGCAAAAGACCACTGAGAGGCTTCACTGAAAAGAGACTCTAAGCTATTATGATTATATTTGCAGAATATTGGCCAGATAACCCACTGCTAATAAATACTTCACAAATTCTAGTGGCTTATGAAGTTTTGTCCTTCATTGCTGCTCGTGAAGACCTACATGTAAAAAGGGCTTCCTTTAGTTTGCATTTGGAAGGAGGGGAGTTATTGCAGTAAAACCTCCTACACAAACTAACATTGATTGATAAGTAAAGTGCCCTTAGTGCTTTTCATTTTACTCTTTATACTGATAGAAACAGTTATAGGAAACTCTTCTCAGGTTAACTCATCACTGTTGCCTTTCTGCACATACAGAAGCATACTGATTCAATTACCATGTATCAGGTTTGTGACTTTAGTTAGTTACAGAGTGTTTCTGATTTCTTTTCCAATCCTTTGTTAATTTTAACTCACTTAACTTTACAACTCCTAGTTAGGAAAGTTCCCCAACAATCCAAACAGTTATTTCGTGAGTTTCCCTCATTCCCAGCTCTATCCCAGCTCTCACCCTGTCTGGGTGGCATAACTAAAAGTGCTGATGAATGCTTTTGTATTGTTGTATGCCATGCCTTTCTGTCTCTTGTGTTCCAAGAGATGCAGCTATAAAACATCACCATTTTACTTCATCCTGTCTTATTAATTTCTTTTATAAATTACGGGACCTTTTCCCCCTTATTTCTCACCTTACAAGACTGTGTTAAAGAGCATTGATAGAGCAAATAGTTAATAGAATTGTAAAAACAACTATCAAAATACAATCTCAGAAAAATGAAAATGAAATCTGTCTCAACATTAGGCAATGAACAGATGAATTAACTGGCATGAGTACTGCGCATTTCTAAAAATGCAACTGAGGAGGTTGGGGGAACACTAGGAAAATTTCTGGACCAGTTCTCCTTCCTACTGCATTACTAGAATTGTACTGTTAATTATAGTCAACGCATCTGTAGAGCAAGGTTGTTGCTTTCAGACAGTTGGTCTGACATTTAGAAATATTCAGTATATGCAGACTGTAGCCTAGAGGTAGGAGATTTTAGAGACTGTAAAAATTGCTTTTTCTAAGTCAAATATCCAAGTGGGAAAAATATCAGTTTATGTCTTTCTTAATTATCAAATTATTCTTCTATTCCTCTTGTATAATGTTTACTTTTTTTTTTTTTAAAGTCCTTCTGTGTCTATTTAATCAGTCTCCATATCTAACACAATTTATTACTCTTCTGTTGAGTTGTTTCTTATCTAAATATATAATCACATGTTTTTACTAAGCTTTAAGTACTAAAAATGTTCCATTTTTAATCACAAATTGTGCCATTAAATCATTTTATATCATTTTGCTTGACCTTTTAAAGTCCATACTCATTCTTTACAGGTGTAACACGTTATTCATTCAATTCTTGAGGCACACATAGTGCTTTGGACAAATGCAACAATACTCTGTCCTCTAACAAGCTTACAGCTGACATAAAAGATGACAGAAGAAGCCTGAGCTGGGGGTAATCAGGGTGTGATGATATTTGCACAGTATACACTCAAAAATGAATTGACCACAGGATATGTATAGACCATCACATCCTCAATGGTATGTAACCATGTAATCGGGATTTGTTAAAGGCTTCAAGACATCAAAGCAACAAGGTTTTAGAGCAACCTTCCTGTTAAGAGATGTGGGGATAAAGGAATAAGTCATGCTTAAGATGGAGCTTGACATGTTTCTGAAAAGGACTGCATGATGCTCTTGCCTGCAAAAGCAGGAGGGTGGATTTTTTTTTTTTTTTACTTTTCTTCACAGTGTTTTTGTATTTGCTTGATGTGGACATGAGGGGGAAAGGGGCTTGTTAGGGTATAGGTCTGTAGAAGGTGAATGTAAAAGCTGCATGAATGATGATGGACAGCAGTCAAAGAACAGAACATCATGAATGGAAAAAGAGTAGCTAGCACAAGACCTAATGAGAAAGCAGGCTCTTATTCAATTCCAGTGGCTGGAAAATTCCTGTCTATTCCTGTGGAAGCTCTTGCCCATGTTCAAGAGATGAAATTGCTGGATTTATTGTACCAGAGATGTGCATGAGGCAGAATATTGCTGCAGCATATCACTGATGAACCCAATGATGGCTGCCAATGTGCAGTGCAGAACTGTCCTCTCACGTTGTGCCAACCCTGCAAACTTGCTGAACCACATTAAAATAAGCCACATATTACTTTCCAAACAAGCACTTTGTCCTAGGTTTCAGAGAGCTGTTAAACGCAGGAGAGAGAAGTTAAGGTGGCCTGCCGAGTTGGGAAAGGAAGGGGTGTATGGCCAGACAATGATCTAACAGTTGGCAGTGATGGGTTTTTCAAAAATAGTTTGTATTCCATCTGAAAATAGTGTATTTCATAATAAACAGCACTGTTGGCAGAGTGGATAGACTTTTTAAGAAAAAATAAATAAATTAAATGGTTTATTTGATTAAATAATGGGAATAAATCATTTGCATATGCAAAGCATTATTGAATATCAAGTTCTTTATAGTTCTCAGAACATCGCTGAAGAGTAGTTTCTTTTTCTTTTTCCTTTGTCCATTTATTGTTTTCTGACTATATACACACACACACATCTTCTCCCAGTCTATTGGAAATCCTGTTGGATTTGCAGTTTACTTTCTCATTTGAAATAGTCTTTTCCTGCTGGAGAAAAAACTTTTATACCACTACTGGCAGGTTCCCGAATACTGGCATTCAGGAAGCAATGATGGGGAATGGCTCATTCTGCCTCTGTGTTTCTGTCACCAAACATACCTAGAGACTGAATCCTGGCTGAAATACAATTTTATTTCCTAAGTGACTGAATTAAAAATCTAGCACAGGGGGGAGACGGGATGTGAATGCAGTGTTAATTTTTTATTGGATTTCAAATACAAATGATTTTTGTTATGGTGTTAAGTGACAGGGAAATGTGGGAGTGATCACATCCTGGACAGGGACCAGGAGTGCACGGTTCCTGCACTGCACCTCATGGTTGCTTCACAACTGCTGAATTTCTCGATGGTTTCTGCTGTGCTCTGATAGAAACAGGGCAGTGTCCTCTGAATGTCTCCGTTTTCTGTCATGCCACAGAAGCCAGAAAACACTAGATTTTCGAGTTTTTCAAGCACCTCTAGGTGCTCTGGTTCTTCAGCTCCTTCATACTCTGCCTGTTTCATCGTCCTCCTCAAGTCCCCTTTGCTCTGTGGCTGCTGAAACCTCGACACCACAAAGACACCTACTGTTTCTGCAGTTGCTGTCTACCACCCTGCCCGTCCACCCGTGTCTACACACAGAAGCTCATCAGCTAATTATATTGTCCAGTTGGAGGCAAGGATGGTCTTTGGCCAGCACCCAACATGATGGGATACTGCCCTGTGAAAACAGTCCTGAACAAAACAGCAGCACAAACATATCAGCAAAATAGTCCTTGAAATAGAAAAGGGACTCTGCCACAAAACTATTAAGAGCTCCTTCCCACTCTCTGTTACTGTGGGAAAAGGAGTCTGAGCTCTCCCCTGCACCGCCCTCACCAGATGTCTTTTGCAGAACATTCAGCCTGCGCTACTTCAAACCAAAGCAGCTGCCTCTAAGAGCATTCCTCTCTTTGTGTGCATCTCAAATGCGGACACAAAAGTCACACCCCCTCTTGTTTTGTTGAAAGAGTCTTGTTATTGCACTTAATCTGGTTTTGACTTGCTCTCTGTTACTTATTCTTAGGTGTCTTTCTGGTAACAGCGATGTATTTCCCACCATGAATGAGTGGGGAGTGTTTGTTCCTCAGCTCTCTCTGTAGATCTGCTCCACTTTACTTTGGCTCTTTCAGGATAATCCACCGATAGCAGGGTGGGGAATTGTAATAGACTGAACTTTCTAAAGCAAGGCAGGAGCACAAAATCTTGGTTGTTATAGCTCAAGGCTGGGATTTCACATCAGTTTTGACATGATCTTGGTGAGGGAAATGAGAACTGAGCTGTCCTCAGCTCTGAGGCCTACAGAGACATTTCACATTCATATCAAGGTATGCCACCCACACGTTGTTCTCCAGAAGACCACTGATAGTTACAGGCACAGTAAGCTATGGCATATAGTTCTTAGTTCATGATACAAAGTACTCCAAAGAGCCCCTGTGTATAGATACAACACTCTGAATTCCCTGTACACAGGGAGAAATCATGTAAAATGTGGAAAAGGAGGGGAAGTGAGAGGACCAGCAAGAAGTATGATCAGTGAAAGGGTCTCCAAAACATGAAGCTCCACAAAGTCCCTGGGCATCACTCTTCACCTTGCCATTGACCATTATTTTGGCAGTCAATTCTGTGGGGAGGTTTTGCCATGGAGACTCTTTCCTCATTGAACCATTTGTGAAATAAAAACAAACCTCAGAGAAGTCTCCGCCTATCTTCAAAGAGCTTCCCAGAAAATATGATTCTGGGTGCCAGAAAAACTTATTCCTAGGTCTTTCACTGGAGATACAGCTTCTCTCTTGCTGCTCCAGTCATATTTATATCAGTCACCTAAAATAGGTTATGCATCATTCCTTCATGTTCATTTAAAGATATTGGCCCAGGAGATGAAGGCTCTGTAACATTTTAGATTTCTTTCAAGTACAGCTTTACTTCAAAAATAATCACAGGTTCAGAATAAGCCAAGCATTGTTTTCATCCTAAATATGTACTTGAGACCAATTAAATTTACACATAAGCTACTCATCAGGTCAGTTTCAAACTTTCCTATAAGAAAAAAGTCATGTTTGGATACACTGTCTATCTTGATATGAACTGAAATGATCATCAATATCATGAATATAAAATAATATTTTATGTTTCTACAATTTAAAAAGAAATTAACAAAGATAGATTGTTGATAACTACTATTAAGCCAAAGGACAACAAAAAGTGCTAAAACCCAGTTTCTTTAACCTTCTCCCAGAGTTTTTCACTGGAGTTCTAACATCTGTAGTTTCCTTGGGAATACTTTACTTATCAGAAATTAAAATTCATTATCACTAATGAAATATTCTGATTTTAGATTGTCATTTCCGATTCTAAATATAAAAGTAATTACCAGCACACACGATCCCTCTAATGAAACAATTTTATCCTCATTCCCGGAAGTAACATCAACGCTTTTGTTGTTTTTTGTAAACGAAAAGCCTTTACCATAATGACCTCCTGAAAGTCAAGTAGAAGCTATTACATAGATACAAAAGAATGAAATAATTGCAGCCGTGATTTAGCAACATTTTCTACTTAAAAGAAAAAGAAATAAATACAAAAGGACAGTTAAGTTATTATGCACAGTTATATAATGCAGCTTTTGTTTTTGTTTCCAAACTCATGGAAAAAAATGACCCAAAATATGCTGTTGAGTTCTGAAAACAGCAGCAACACCAGGCAGCAAAGAGAAGTTGGTGTTTTCTGTAAATCTCAATAAATAAAAAGTCCCATCCTATCACTTCACCATGCCACTCACTCTGTAAACTATACAGCTGCTCACCACTTAAAGTACAAGTAGTAAACTCAGAAAATATCTGAATTTCAGGGACAATTTTGTCAAGTGCAAAAGTGACATCTGTGTCCTCCAAGACCTCTCCTTTTTCAGCATACCTTTTTTAGTAGGCAAGCATTTCTGTTAGCATCACCATCCCTCTCATGATTTGGTCCTATTAGCCCTATGTACTCTACACTGTATTTTCTGTGTTTCATACAGAGTATCACAAGGTGTCTAAAATGGTCACACAAGTAAACAGACTTTTATAGACTCTCCCTTAACTTAACATTCACAGTTAAGATTATTTAAATGTGTTACTTTCTTGTACAACCTGTTCCTATTCTATAATTGTATTGAATAACCCTATACATATCTATATATTATAACACACACTTGTATAGTTACCTCCACGTTTTATGTTAGATTTTTAGATGAGAAATATTGAGTGTAAGAAGACCAGCAATTGATTATCTATATATATATGAAGAACATTTCTTCATTACATATTCCTTATTACTGAAAAATTGTATTCTACACACACTGTTTATTTTAATTTGATTTTTTTTCATATAAACCACCATACCAAATATCTGATGAGATCAATACTTAGACATTAATTATGTCCCCTTTTCACATTGCCATTGCATGCCTATTTGAAAGACATGAGAACTCAGTGGATTTTTACCAAAATTCTTCTCTACTTCTTGAGAAAATGACAATGAGAGGAGATTCATTGAGCAAAGAAGATTGAAGCATCCTCTCAGATCATCAGAACCAGACCTACAGACTTCTGTCATCTCTATCAGCCATGTTGTACACATTTTTTCACAAAGAGACAAGTACATAACATTGTTGTTTGTTGGTTTTTTGTTGTTGTTGTTTTGTTTGTTTTTACTAGAAACCAACTACCAGTTGGAACATTTCCACTTTGAAATGTTTCTTGTCCATGTTTTTCCAGTCATTCTTGTATCAACATTTAGGTCAGCTAAATGCAGTAAAGCCCCTTGGTTAACTGTAAGAAAACAGGCTCTCCTCTCTTCTGAGCATCCTCTCTACCTTTTACCCAACTTCATATTCCTCTTCAAAAAGAATCACATCCTCTCAACAATGCACAATGTTCTGGGTGAGAAATACCAGTGGTTCAGGTAGGGTAAATGAGATTTTTCCAGTCAATTCAGGATGTATTTTGCGTGATCCAGCCAAAGACCCCTCTTCAGCCCTCCCACAGTTGCATCTCAACCTGTTCATCCTGCAGCTGTTCAGTATTACAAGGTCATTTTCCTTCCTCATTTGTTTCCAGCTGATGAATTCCAGCTTACAGCAGGAATTTTTGCTACTTAGCAACACTGTAATTCTGACTTTTACAATTTCATTACTCCTCTATTATGTCAAGATTTAAGACCATCCTGTTGTTCCTGTACTGCTCCTACCTCCCAGCTGTTATGATGAAAAGGGTTCACCAGTGTGTTCCTGCTTTTTCTGACAAACTCTAAGATGTTTCTGAGTTCCACATCCAATCCCTGAGGAATCCGAGTCTTCTCTTTCTTCCTATTGATTAGTTCCCCTCCACTGCATGCTTCTTGCCATCTGATTATTTGCCATTTCCTTAACTATCATACTAACCAATACACAAAACTCCAGACAGATTAATCATTTCCAATGAGGAAATGGTTTACTGAAGTCCAGACAGACTGGAGCTATTTCATTTCCCCTGTATCAAAAATTAATTAACTCATAAGAGGTAAGTATTCGGTAAAATTGGCACAATCTGTTGTCAGGAGACTATAAATCATGTTGTGTTTTATCCCATTACCCATCCAGTTGCTTGCTTTTAGTCTTTCAATAATTCTGAATATTGCCTCACTACATAGTTTATCAGCGTTCAGCTCTTTGAATTCAAATGTGAATCAACATATTTTATCACCAAGTTCAGAATTACTTGGTTCAATTAAAAATGAGATAAAGTAGAATTATTTGTAAGGATATCTTTAGATTACCATAATGTGTCTATTTGGGCATCTATATTAATGAAGAAACATATCTTACTCATTTGAATGTGCATTACAAACTCTAAATGAGTGCCTTTCTGGAAGTTTTGACTTCAGTCATAATCTTCTTGATTTCCAAATTGTAATTTTTTAGTTGATCGATCCCTTCTGTTTTGCTGATCAGTCTTACAAGTGCCTATTTCTCTGTTTGGATTCTGAAGAGATTCTAAACAGCTCAAATGCAACAAGTCTTCATAAACATTATAGGTACCTGAAGCCAGGAAAACTGAGATCCAGCCTGGGAGTCTTTCAAAAGACACTGTAATTAATTCCATAGCCATAGACTTGACACATAAAATAAGGTTCAGAGGCCACTATCATGAAAATCACATATATGGTGTTAATGGTCCCTTCGGATTTTTCTGTGGACAATTAATGAGGAAGCCTGTCACTAACAAAAAATCCAAAAAAAAAAAGAACAAAAAACAAACAACAGTGCCCTGCTGTTATTGCCATTTATCTTCATTCTACACCTGGGAAATTAGTTTCCTCAGTCATATTGGAATTCTTAGCATGTTTTTAACTTGGAGAAGTACTCAAATATTAATGTTCTCAAACATATTCACATGAGCAAGCAGAGGGATAACTTCGTAAAAAAAAAAGTCAAAGGTGTGTGAAACAATTCTGCAGCACACAATACAGTCTGTACATTTTCTCTAGTAAAATTAGTAATAAAATGTCACTCTCAATGCCATTCTTGCTAATGTCTTCATAATCACTTGAAGTGTTTGTCTTCACGTGTATTTGTAGCGTTGTAAGAAAACTAGTAAATTTAACCTCATTGTTAGTTTTAAGAGAAACAAGGCAGACAAAGAAAGAAGCTAGACATTTTCAAGTCAGGATGTTGCCAGGGTTACAGAAATTTGCTCTTAGAGTACTCTCCACCACACTTTAACCATCCCAGCGCTGTTTTCTGGGCCCACACACTGAAATAAGTGCATGTGCATAAATCTGGAGAATGTCATTTATAGATTATGGGAAATACAAGATGTTTTGTTTCGCATTGCTTTCAGCTCATTTTGTTCCTTGTTTCTTATCAAACCAAATACTCTGTTTCAATAAAAACAATGAGGTGATCTTGGTTTGAGGATGTTAATTTCATTGTCAAGATGTTTCAGTGCTATTCCTGAAATGGCATCATTTAACTAGACTCTTAATATTTCATAAAGGACTTCATGATAGTGATGAAGTACAGAAAAGCATGTTATGAGGTCTGTATTAATGCATTCTTCACCATATCAACAGCTTAACAAAACAAGACATTTGTTACAAAACAGTATGCTGCAAAACCCCTGCAGAGAAAGCCAAGTGTTAAGATTTGAAATGTGTAAACCAGGAGCTGCCCTGCCCCATCCTAGATTGGGCTGCACTGCGGATTGGCTGAGCCCAGCCCTGTCCCCTTTGGGCCTCCCTCACCAACTGGGCATCCCAGTCAGAGTTGTGCCTCCAGTCCTGGCCGGCTGTATAGACCTCAAACCCATGTCATGGCATGCCTCTGTTGGTGTTGACCAGGCTCCAGTCTGACTTGGTACCTTGCCTCAGCTGGGACTGCTGGTGGATCCCACCTCTGTCACCACCTGGCCCTGCTCAGACCCTGTGGGACAGTGCTCTGTCAGAGGGCACAAACTAAACCAGCCTCCAAAGGCAATGGGGCTGACAACTCGGCGCAAAGAAAGCCCAAGCTCTATGGCAGGCAGTGATGAGAAAGTCTTCCCCACTCCTTGGTTCTTTGAAACTGCTCAGGCCTCCAGTCCAACGACACACAGCTGGGCTGAAGCCTATCCACACTGCTGCTGTACATCTTCTTTTGGAGTCCGTGCAAGAAAGGATATGGCAGCCTATGCAGTAGCCAGCTTTGCATGTCAGTGGAGTTTTCTCCTGCCTGGGGAGGTCCTTCTCTTTCCAGATTACACTCACCATACCATGGCAGCTACCAAGCACATTTTCTGATGTCCTCTAGGATCCACGGGAGAAGCCAGCAGCATTTGATGCTGGGTGTCATCTCAGACATATCTGAGCTGTTCTCTGAACGCTGATTGCTAAAGATTCTCACCGCACCACAGGGTGTTAAAAACTAATTTTGGTTTCTGTGAGGACTGAAAAGTACCGCTTTCCTCCTCAGATTGTGCCACTTGTTCTAGTCTTTGCTTAGCTTTCTGTGGCTAGTCACTAATCATCCTATTGATTGTAGAAGGCTATGAGGACAGGTTGCTTTTGACATCAAACCACTTTTAAAAAAATAAACCCTTCAAAAAGAGAAGGTGGAGATGTGGTTTGTCTGAAGCCCATGTGGGTAGAGCCAAAAGACCTGATAAACCCATAAGGAAAGTTGAGACCAGAGTGATAGACTATACTTTCATTAATAAAATGGGACCCAGCAAAGGGTTAGCATTGCTTAAGCATGTCTCACCTGGGTTTTTGTGAGAACATTTAATGCCCTTTTCAGAGCATCTTGGGCTTTGAAGTGCTCTGCTGTCATACTAAACGGGGGCAGGAACGAGTTCAGCCTGCTGATGGGTTATCCGCCACTCTGAGTGTATTGCAGTGTTACACAAACGTACAACCAGCAATCCTCGAGTTGTTCAGGCACATGTTTATAAATAAAACACACTGCATTCAGAGCACAGACATCACGCCCTGCCTGGCGTCACCGAACAGAACACGGCCCAGCCCAGCCGCTCTGCACAACCCAGCTCCAGTGCCTCTTACCTCCCGACTCCACCACCTGCTCCAAAAGCAACTCCTGGTGCTCAGCAGCAGAGACAAAGGGTGGGAGGAGAGCTGGGCTTTCCCCACCTGCCCCTAAAGGCAGCCCTCCTGGCTCCCTGCCCTGCCATATGGATGAGTAGCATTCCTGTGGGGCGTAGATGAGGCTCCCTGGAGGAGGAGGAGGAGATGAAGAAAAAGATTGTGCTGGAATGAAGAGCCAGGGCAGAAAAACTCATGGTATGGCCCTGAACAGCAATGTTCACTGTGGAAACATGTCCTGGGCTTGTCACCTCTCCTTTGTTCCCGTTCCAGCTGAGCACTCTTTGTACCAATTTTTTCCTAATCAGCACCACCCTTTGTGACCAACACAGGAAGTTTCCTATTTTCTAGATACAGCAAAATAACAGCTTGATTGAATTTCCTCTCTGGAGAGAGGTAGAGGGAGAAAAGCCTTATTCCACATCTGCCCCTACACTAACAGTCCCTGAGTGCAACATCATCTACAATACTCAGATTTAGCTGGCTGCCTCTTAAACTGAAAAACAAGGTGACAAAGAATAGCACAAAACCTGTGCTTAGCTGCTTTAAAATGCCCTTTGACTGACAACTCTGAAAACCTGGTGTCAGGACGGAGACATGTTCAGGCAGCAAATGGCTTAAGATGCAGTCTGGCAAGGTTACCAAACCTAGACTCCTTGTCTCATTCACTCTGAAGCTTATCTCTACAGCCTGTGACTCACCAAGCAAACATAAACAGGCACTGCAGCTATCTTCTTTTTAAAGGGAGGTCCTCGCACTGTGTGACCCTCCGCACTAGCACCACCATGACTAAAATACCCTAATTGGATAGGGGTAGTTCCCATTGGGAGTCTTGGAAATCATACAGTGTGGTTAGTTAAACATTTGGCTTAGCTTCAGCAAAGAGAGAGAATTCAGATATAAAAAGACAGTGTCGGTTTGTGGGAACTTTATTCCGTGGTTTAATGGTCCTTGTGGCAGCATACGAGAAGTTATGCGTGGAAAAAGAAAACAGGCAAGTAGGCAGTGATCCTGGCAAATGACATAGCCATTTGTTCTAATTAACTGAATTAAATTACAGGAGTCAGACAAACTATCTCTCCACTACCAGCCAACAAAATCAATACCAAGGCTTAGTCATAGCAAATTTAGTAGTGTTGCCTGCTACAAAGGTGGCTGAGCATTTCCTATTCAAAGGCCCACTTCTGAGCTAATTATTTCTTGCAAAACTTCATCTGTCTGGACTGAAATTTTCCATATGTGATATCTAATTTTGACTGATCCTTCCGGTAAAGTTTAGCAAGAAGAGGCCAACCATTTCCTAGAACAAAAATAGCCAAAAAATGGTCTTGTCCCTTGCTTTTCTTTCTGCCTTTTTGCCCCTTGCTTTGGAGGAGTGGTTTGAAGTGCCATAGAAAGTGAAAGCTGTTGTCAGGAATGTGACTTTTATTTTTGCACAGAGTCTCATAGGGGATCCCCTCTAAACTCAGCTAAGCTTCACGGTCCCCCATAGATGCTCTGTAGAGTATCTGACATCTTCAATGCCCAGAGGAGCACCCCTTCCTGAGCACACTGCGCCCAGCTCCCTCACTGACACAACCCAGAGGACCTTCATTGTACTAAAGTACAGGGAAAGTCCCCTGAACACCTTTCTCAGCCGTTCCAGACCTATCTGGGACAAGCAAAGTGTTTATGCTTAATTATGCCTTTGGTGGTACCTATGCAACCCAAGGGAGGGAGCAAACCCACTTTGAATGAGCAAGAGGTGCAAATCACAATAACAGGACAGGAGAAGACTGGCCAGGCACACAGGGTTCAAGGGAACTAGAAGGAAAAAAAAGCTGTGGGAAGAGGACCAAGAAGACCATGTTGAGCCAGGTGATGGCCTGATTCCATCTGTGGAAGACCTGGCTTGTCCCAGTATCCTCACCAAGGTGATTTCCATGGGGAGAAAGCCCGCTGGATGCAAGCCAAAGAGAAACTTCACTGCAGTCTAAGAGGTGCTGACTCGGCCGATGTGGAAAGCCAGGACAAGGAGAGGAAGAAAGCCTGGAAGGAAGCAGTGGATATGGCACATCACTAAGCAGGAGAGAACACTCCCCCTGCTTGTGAGAGAATAGTGATGAATATTTCCTCTAAAACCAAAGAAATTTAAATCAATAAATATACAATGAATACATCAATAAATAAAAGCAATCAATAAATATTAAAAAAAAAAAAACAGTAAGGTAAATTTAATGCATTAATCGCTGAGTCCTGTCACTCTTCCAGCAGGTGTGTGGATCATTCCTGGTCCACAACACAGGAGGTAACCAAGCTTTATCCAACCATGCAACAGAGCCATCAATAACTCCTTCACCAGAATGCCTAGGGGGATTCTCTCCTAACCTCTTTAAGTCTCAGTGAGTTTGGGAGTAGCTGTCAGAGCACACTTTGATGATTAGTTATAATCATCCTTTCAAGCCACTGGGGAAGAAATAAAACTGAACATTTTATTATCTGACCTGCTATGGGCTTGAGCCTGGGTGGTTTGTTTGTATGTTTGTTCCATTTCTTATCTGAGAAATTCAACCTTCTAAGGACTGGCTCCAAAAACTTGTTACTCAATTGCTTGGGCTGGGGCCTCAGAAGCTAATTTAACCATGGTCAGTTGTGCTGTGCAGAAATGACTGTCAATCCATGTGCTATTGCTTCCCTGCTGGAGGTGAGCACTACTGTGTGCAAATCAGGAGAACTGATTGCTTGAGCTCTCCTTAATCAGTCCTGTGCCAGCTGCTGGATTTATTTAATATTCACTAGAAGCCAGTTCAACCTACCCTGTCTTACTTGCCCTGAAGTGGAAGAAGAGACCTCATTTTTCCTCCACCTGGGGGAGCAATCACCTCTGAAATCACAGGTATTCCAGGAGGAATCATCTGTCTCTATCCTAAATTTATGCTGTGAAAATACTTAGTACAAAGTTTATGTCCCAGAGCATCTGTTTGCTGCCACAATTTAGCCCACATAATGCTAAAAAAAAAGGAAAGTGAGGAATATCCAGATGCTGCTGGATATACTTTCAGCAGTTGATAAACATTTGCATTGGAGATGTCGGGGGGATGGCTTACCTGGAAAAGAGCAAAGTAATATGCACTCTTTGTTTATAACAGGATCCTCAGTGGTACCCATCAGCTATGGGAGAAGGCTGACCTATTCCCTGTGTCTCCTCTTTTGTGAGTAGGAATTCTGAAAACGCATGAAGAAAAAGGTAATTCAAATATGCATAAGATCGTGATTTATTAAACAAAACAAAGCAAAAAAAAAAAAAAAAGTCATAAATTTCATGGTTTTGAAAAAAAAAAAAGAGCCAGACACAGTGAAACCATCTAAATATGGCTCATCAATGAGCAAATATCTCTCTGATTTTCATCCCAAAATAATGTGGCTTCAGTAATCTTAACAAGCAGGTGTCGTTAAACAAAACTACATTAGATGTGCAGAGCCTGTGAGTGATGAGACCAGGCACTACACTTTTGATGTTTTGCCTCATCACAGAGAGCCACCAATCCAACTGTTACCTGTCTGCAGCAGTCATGGAGACAAGTCGCCCAGGTAAGCACTCTGTCATCTCCCTTCAGCTTCCTTATCCACACTGGTGGGAAAGAAGACAACACTTAACTCTTAGGATATCAATTAATTCTTCACAGCATAGGTTGAAAACCTGAAATCTTGTTTCAATCTGTGCTAGCTATCAGCTATCCTGATTTTTTAAGGTATGAACTAACTTGTACTTTGTAGGAAAACCATGGGGAAAGGTCTATTGCCCAGCCACCTTTAGGAAGCTGTCACTGTAGCTTCAGTCACAGCAAAGAACTAATCCAATTTCAGGCAAGTATGAAAGGAGAAGGAGGGAAGAATGGAAACCCACTTTCACCTCTTCATCTCAAGTCACAGCATATCCTGCTGTCAGCAGTGGTGCAGTCAAGTCTGTTTGGTAATCCCCACCGAAGTTGTTCCTTGGAGAGGGAGAAACCCAGGTAAAACCTGGGCAGGCATCACCTCTGTGATCCTCTTCCTTTGGTACATGCATCTTGTTATATGGAGTACATGGGCCTTCTGAAGGAGACTACTGCAAGAAGTATTAATCTCTTTTCCCTGCATTAATTCATTAAACAGTTGCTGCCAATTATTTATTTTTAATATTATTATTTACTACTTGGGACATTGTTATAATACCTTTATAGGAAAAAACAATCACTGGTTATAGCTGGCAATTGCCTACCACAGAGATAACAAGGCAAAAAGAAAGAAATGATAAAATGTTGGCCATGGTGCAACCCATTGCCTTGGTACCTTGTGGTGCTCCAATTCTCCTCAGCCTCCTTTTTTTTTTTTTTTAATTATTATGATGATTACAATTTTATTACTGCAGCATTTCTCTCTATGGGTTTCTATGGTTCCTGTGCACTTGAATCCAAAAGGCATATATTAAACCTTAATCTGTGTGAGCCTTTTTTCTTCAGGAACAATTGCAAAGAAAAAAAAAAAAAAAAGAGAGAGAGAGAGAGAGAGAGAGAAATAGAACAAATTGATTTTTTTTATTATTTTTTTTTTTACATCAGTGCATAACCTTACTCTCTGGCCTCTCATACTTCCATCCCCAAAGTTCTCCTGTTCATGTAAGGATCAAATAGATAATATTCTTGTATTCATACAGTGTGTCTTCCTGATTTTTTTCCAACATGGACCTTGTACTTGTTGTCTTCATTGTATAAATAAAACATGCAGCTGTTCGTAACAACAAGAATATGACTTTTTAGTTGAAAAATACCTCAGGGGACTCATATTCTCCCCTCCAGTCCTAGCCTTCTTCCATCCTCAGGATGAGAATACGGGCAATTTGACTATTTACAACCTTCTTTATTTGAGCCTAAGGTTGTTAAACTGCTTCCCAGCCAAAGCCTTAAGTCCTTCCTTGCAGCTGTCTTGATGTTGAATCTCTTCTCCATGGGACCAGACCAGCTAGGAATAAGACTGCCCTATGCTCCTCACCACCTCCTGGAAGCCAGTGAATGAAACCAGTGTGAGTATTCAGGTATTTAAGCAGCACACACTCTCTAACCTAGAACCCTGTGAATGACAAGGAAGTTTAAATGCCAAAGCTCTCCCAGCCTCACACCTATGGCATCATGAACTACTCCTCGTTGATAAGCTGAATCAGTGCTTCTGTTTTTCTTGGCCAAAACCAGCCTTGATCTAAAGACCCAGCAACTCCTTTGGTGGCAACTGTGCCCAGATTTTCACAATGTGTTAAACTGTTTGAAATATCTCCTTCCCTTCACATCAAAGAGATCTGGCCTCTTAATGGGTGTATCATAGCGAGACTAGAGAAAGCTTAATGAAATCCATGCTGGGATATTTCATTATCTTGCAGGCAATAAAGCCATCAAAACAAAGCCATTCATTATCTTTCCTATTAAGGAAGAAAACTAGCGATCTAGATCATTTAGATTATATTATTGTCCTGCCTGGTCAAAAATAATAGTGGCATAAAGAACATGAAAGAAAGCAATGTATATTATTCAGTTGTTTGTTTCCACAGTAAGAAACCAGTGCTTTAAAAGTAGGAATAAGCTCGAGGGCTCAGCTGCATAAAAACTGTCTATTTTACAGCTCATTGCATTGTTAAGTAACATTACAGTGCAATTTGGTCTTTGGGATATAGTATTACATAGGGTAGGCAGAGCACTTGAAAATTTCTTTTAATGTCCCGTTCCCCCAAATACATTACACACAACCAAATTCAATATTTGGATTTTTAAATCTGCAGTAAATGGAAACGACTCCGAGCACACACGGCAGCAGGCAGCTTCTGGACTCCAATTCTGAAAACATAATTGTTTCTGAAGTGATGTATTAAACACTTCGAAATTGTTTGTCTCTGTTGTCTATCTTGTTAAAACATACATGTATTACAAGCTCCTTATGGTAAGAGCTGTGTCCCATCTACATGCCATAAGGCTGTGAGCCTTGGAAGAGATTTGGGGTGTTGAAAATGCAGTAATAATAACTATTTTTTCCTGTTTCCTAAGAAAAGGAGACTTCTGTGTCTCTTCCTCAGTCTGTCAGTGAGCTCTTAACATTTGGAAATTTTCAATCAAGTGCAACAAGGAAGCAGGGGTGTCAGAGATGTTAATTTCCTCCAAACTTTGTAGAAACAGGCTAGAAATAACTGGGTAAAAGGTAGTTATCACTGCCAAAGAGCCCCGGGGAGCCAGGTAAGTGCGTCAGCTAGCTGAGCAGCTTGCAGGCACTGTCTGAGGCACATCCTCAGCAAGGAGATGCCATCAGCCTCAGCCACCACCGCGGTCACCTTCACCTCTTCATGCCTCCCCAGCCCACGCAGGCTGGGCAGACCTGTGCTGCTGGCAAGGCAAGCCTCAGCTGGAGCTCTCCTGGCCTGGAGTCACAGGCAGCTTCTCCAGGGCTTAGCTCCTTATCACTGGTGGTTACAGGAGTGCTCTCCCATGAGCTCAAGCACGGGATACCTGGCTCCAAATCACAGATCTTCCACAGCAGTCTGCAGCGCGTGGGGCACACAAAACCAACAGCTCAGCTGCAGCTGTTGCAATGTTTACTAGAAGCACTCTGCTCAAGCAGCAGCAGAAAAAATACTACTGAGATGGGCAATATCATGACACATTCTTCTAAATTACCCCTTGATTTCAGATGGTGCCTCTAAAACGTTTATTTTGACTTCAGATTACTTCCTACAGCCAAGGAACCTAGGCTCTCATTCTGACTTAATTGAAATAAAAATGCCATGGAAACTGTGAAAAAGAGTTTCCGAGATGTAAAATCCTAGCCTTGCTGAATCCAATTTCTGTATAAACCTACTCCAGACCAAAACACAGTTGCTTTGGTCTACTTCTAGTGTAATCATTTTTAAATACAGTGTCTATGCTGGGTACCTTCCACATGCAACCAGTGGCGATTCCGCTGTGTTGAAGTTCCCTGTCCCCTCCATTTTAAGCTTAGAAATCTGTGAGCCACCCTTCTCAGACCAGGCACGTTTTCCTTCTTAGGATCTGATGTCTGGCTACAGCTCTCCCTTGGATGTGGTTAGGCCTTCTTAGAGGATGACCTGAAAAACAAGTCCGTATAAGCCAGTAAGGCTTATTAGCACAATACTTTGTTGCCTAATCAAATATTTATAGGGAAGAATAAAGCAAGAATAAAAGTTGTATATTTTATTTGCCTTGCAGTAAGTGCCAGAGAAAGCAAAGGAGGAACATGAATTTATAATCTGGGATAGTAGTCAGAATGTGTGAAAGCAATAATATACCAGGTTACCCCTTCCAATGATTTTCCCTGCAAACAATATGAACAGCATACATAATTTTTTAAAAGCTCACTTGTAAGAAATCTTTTTATTTAGTAGAAGAAATTAAAAATATTAAGAAAATAGTGACATTTCATTTTATGAGAGAAGGGGGAATTCTGGATTGTGTTTGGAAATTGATTTATAATAAATTCACCATTGAATGCTTACATGTTCAGGCAACAAAGCTGATGATCCAGTGGTAGCATTTCAGTTCCATATTACTAGATAGATGGGTTATTCTCCAAAGATGGACTTTCATTTTCAAATTCACCATAATGCACAAATCTTTAATTGTAGATCATTGGTAGAACAGCCTTTGTAGCAATTTAGCTTTAAAGCAATTAAGTTCTTAATGCCACTGTTACATAAATTTCCCATACCATTTACAGCTTAGCTGAAAGCAGAGGGCCAAATATTGCCTTTGGGTACATTAATATGTAACATAGACAGATGAATGAACTTCATTTGGTATTTGGAGTTATAAATTCTCATTCAAATCCATAAGAGCTATATCTAACTATAAAGCTGGTATCTGAAACATATCTCAGTTTAGGTCATAATGCATGAAGCCATAATCCCTCAAATGATTTTTTCATCTCACCAAACACTTATACAGTACTTTTCATCCACAATGCTTTCCAAAGGACATCCATTTGGGTGAATTGAGGCATGCACTAACAAATTCACTTACCTAAGATCATGCTGTGAGGAACAAGATCCTGGCTCTCAAGCCTTGGTTCTGGACTCTAACAAGAGGGCAGCTTCTCCAGAGCCTAAACCAGCTATGATCACCTATGATCATACATCTATCCTACAAATTACAATACAGGTCAGAGATACTAAAGCTACCTTTAATATATATATATATATATATATATATATATATATACATATATGTATCTCTCAAAAACTGCATAGCCATGGCAATAAGAAGCAGGACATACGGGGAATGACTAATGGATTCACAGATAATATGTACAAAAAGGTATGGTAGTCTTCACTTTTTTGTAGTTTTTCAAAGTAATACAACTAAGAAAACATGAGGTCCATTAAAGAAACATGGAAGAAGGCATAATAGACATCCAGTTGCTGATTCATCAAACTTATTTCAGAGGAAATTATAGCTAAAAGCCCCTGGGTAAGATAAATTAAAATTAAATATAAATACGTAAACCTCCAGACTGAACTGGTCAAAAATCTGGAATGAGAAAGAAAACACAGTAAGAATATTTTGCCAGAAGCAATGTTTATTTTTCCAAACGCAAAGGCTTCTTTCTTTAAAATTCTCTTCAGGACTCTCACTTATTAAGTATGGTGCAAGCTGAGAAAAGCAAAGTGTAAGACGTGAGATAAAAGAAGAAAAAGATGGCATAATAAGCAATTTTACAACACAGTCTTCTTGGAAGCAAAGACTCTCTGAATCAACTATTTGAAAACTTTATGGAAAAGAACATAAAGTAAAAGAATGTTTTCTCTAATACTTGGATATTTTTTAATAAATGGTAGCCTGGGAGAATATATAGGGTGTCCTCCTTTGCTGAGTTGTTAGTCAAAAGAGGAAGAGCCTGGCAGGTCTGAGGATGAAAGAAGTTCCTAGGACAAATAAAAGTACACATAAGGGTTGGACTTAACATCACTGATACAGTTCATAAAATCCAACCTGAGCAACAGAAAAAAAAAAAAAAAAAAAAAAAAAAAAAAGTACATTTTAATTACCAGGGAAATTTTCTCAATTTCAGACACGAAGAATGTCTTTGTCATTCAGCTTAATCACTTCACCTTAGTGTCCCAAACCCAGAACATCCATACTGTTGAAGATAATTGTGAACAAAATGTACCGGCAGATATTTAACAATCTATGAATTAAGGATTCATCTTCAGTAATTATTTCGTGACAATAGTAAGTCAAATCATTTTCTGACTCAAAAAAAAATAATGTAATTTTCAACTGTCAGAGGGATGGTAAGTGCAAATATTTAGCTTATTAAAGGATTGTTGACCTGTCACAAAAACACAAATGAGAAACTGGTGATGGATCTATTATTTTTTTCTATCCTGAAATACCTAAAAGCCTAGTAAAGTCTGATTAATTCCTTACAGAATAAAAATAAGGTAACAGAGCATCATGAACTACCCTAGAGAAGGGACAGAGAAATACAGTAGAAAAATACTGCTAAACTGATTTGGTATTTTTGTCACAGCAATGATGGGGCAACAGTAAAGTGAGGCATGGTTTGTGGGGAGAAGTAGTATTTTTATTAGACCAAGTTATAGTGTTGAGAAAAAAAAAAATTCATGTACACAAGTTCTCCTTCAGATGATCTAAGAGCTTGTCAAAATTGTCTAGATAAATCTTTTAGTTTAGTGAAGATTCTTACATCTGCCTTCAAGTGTGTCTTCTCTCTTTAACTTTACAAAATGTCAACAAATGTGTCCAAGAGTGAGCAAAACATCTGGTATTAGTTAAGACGGCAGCAGGCACCTGCTCTTTTATCAAGTCCATGCTGCCAAACACTGCATTAAATATTGCCAGAATTTTGATAAGGCTACAGAGTAGAAACAAAAGAGACATAAATTAACACCCTTGCAAATTAAAGCTCATTACTGTTAGAAAATCAAAGCAAGCAAACGAGCAGACTGCGTAACAGTCTTTTATCTCTTTCACATTCACATATTCCTCCACCTGACAAGACGAGGTGACCAACAGATGCTGAAGGTATCACCTTAGAAAAAAAACAGTTCCAGAGAAGAGTCATGTATGCATTTTATTTTGTACCTATATCTTTAATTTACACAGCTATATTTTAAGCTGTGCTGAGGTTCTTGGTCAAACTTTTATATCTGCACCAAAGCACATAAACTCCATCTGCCTGTTTTGTGTGATTACTCCAGCCTGCCCCAGTAAGAGTCCTATCAAAAGTCTCCACTAAAACAACCCCAGGACTTCATCTACACACTTCTCAGTTCAGTGAGCAATCACATCTTCACTTGCTAGTGAACACAGAGCTACACTGCTGTATCTAGTAAAAGTGGGTCATCACATGTATAACGTCATCCTTAATTCACTTCCTAGGCCACTAGCAAATCTCCTGCTTCATGCTCCTCGGGAGGTCTGACCCTCTCCTGCTCACAATACTGTGCTGCTATCAAAATTAATGTAGCCAGGAGATCTTTGTGTCTTCAACTGGTCAGAGAGAAATGCTTGTTGGTCAAACCTTTCTTAAAGTTTGTGTAAAACTGAAGGAATATGCTCCCAAGGCTGCTATCCTTGTGAGGCTGTATGCACAAGTCTGGTAATAACATCAACAGTATGAGGGGGGAAATCTTCCAAAGCGGCATACACAGAAATAACTCTGAACTGTGAACCTGCTTTATGCTCAGCAATTACTTAGCACTGACCAAACTCTGTAAAAGCTGTCACATTATGCTCCCAAGACTGAGCACAGGCAAAGTACATTAGCCAGCCACAAGCCTTAGAAGTTAACGTTTGATGGTTCAAACTTGGATGCTTATTCAAATTCCTCAAACCCTGAGACTCAATCAAGGCATATTATTAGGCAGGTATGTTAACAGGAGTTCAAGCTCTTCCAAGTAGTGATTGTGGTGGAACCACTCTGAGAACAGTTTTCTTTTATGTTTACAAGCTTCTTTATATCCCTCTTGGAATAAACTAAATTAAAATCCTGGGTAGGACAGATGAATGAGTGAGTAGCACATCCAGCAGAGGAAAAGCTAATAAGCATTCCCCAGCCTGAGGCTGGCACTAGCAGAAACAGAAGTTGGCACAGGCTGTTATGAACCAGCAGGGATAATAACTGGATGGACAAAGCGGTGATGCAGCAAGTTCCAAGCATTAGAGAGAAAAAAAAAAAAAAAAGGAAAAAAAAATATTAATAAGTGCCATCACTTCTTCCTGTTGAATCTGTGCCACCTTGGAGAAAAGGTTCAAGACACATTTGGCCAAAAAAAAGAAAAAAATAGGGTTAATTAGCCTATTTATTATGACACTAGCATAATAAAGGGAGGGCCTACGCTCCGGGGCTCTTTGTGATGGACTGTTTCTGGATTTTATTCAATAGCTACTTAAAACACATACATAGTCTACACACCTGGCTCAGGTTTCCTCCCTCCCAAGGGCCTACCTCTTACTTAATCTGCAGAATCCTATACTTACTGTTTCTCCAACAAAAGAATGGTGTCTTTTTTGCAGATTGACCCAACACCAATGAACATTGGGTCTTAGAATGGATTTTAACCATATTGAGGGATTGACCCCCAAAGGAAATGGGGTCTGGCTGCCACTTAAACTCAGGATAAAATTAACCAGGAGTCCCTATGCTCCTGGGGAAGTGCTGTAGGAAACAGATTATTGTTTCCAGCCTCACCTCTGTGCCTGGTGAGATCACAGAGCAGATCCTCCTGGAAACTATGCTAAGGCACATGGAAAATAAGGAGGTGATTGGTGACAGCCAACATGGCTTCACTGGGAGAAAATTGTGCCTGACAAATTTGGTGGCCTTCCACTTGTGGATAAGGGAAAAACAACTGATATCATCTACCTGGACTTGTGGAAAGCATTTGACACAGTCCCGCATGACATCCTTGTCTCTAAATTGGACAAACATGGATTTGACAGTTGGAGCACTTGATGGATAAGGAATTAGCTGGATGGTTGCTCTCAAAAACTGCAATCAACATTGTCCAGGTGGAGGCCAGTGATAAGTGGTGTTCGTCAAGGTTTGGTATTGGAACTGAGAAGAGCCTTCAGCCTGAAGAAGTGAAGGCTCTGGGAGACCTTACAGCAGATCTTCCAGTAACCAAAGGGGGCCTGCAGGAATGCTTGGGAGGGACTCTTCGTCAGGGAGTGTAGGGATATGACAAGGGGGAATGGCTTTAAATTAAAAGAGGGGAAATTTAAATTAAATGTAAGGAATAAAGTCTTTGCTAAGAGAGTGGTGAAGCACTGGAATGGGTTTCCCAAAGAAGATGTGGATATCCCATCCCTGACAGTGTTCAAAGTCACATTGGATGTGTCTGTGGGCAACCTGATCTAGTGAGTGGCATCTCTGCCCATAGAAGAGTTGTTGGGACCAGGTGATCTTTAAATTCCCTTCCAGCCCAAATTATTCTGAGACTATGGCAAGGGAGGGAGGCCACTAAATGGCAGTGGAAATGCAGATGCTGCTGCTGCTGCTGTCTTGCAAGGAGCTCTGCCCAGCAAGGGTATTCAGAGTGCTGTTCTGAGCAAACACACTGGGGAGACTGACACAGGATCCTGGCCAGGCTTAGGCAAGAAATAGTTGCTAAATTTGAGTCTTCAAATATCATGAGGATGAGTTAAGACCTACAGGAATGATGAATATTGTACTCTAGGGAAGCTTCAACCAGGGGTGAATCTGCTTACCTGAATTCCCCATAACAAGGGCACAAGTTATATCTAGCCAATTGGAAATGATAGGCTGGTGATACTGACTAATTCCCATTTCAGCATCTACGCTTAGGAACTGGATTCATCCAACCACAGACATGTGAGCCACGGGGGCCAGGCTCTTCTTTACGGTTCATGACAAGAAAGAAGCAATATCCGTGAGTGATTCATCTGATTTGTTAAGGATGACTGAAAAGTGCCTGTTGTTCTCTGCTGATTATAAAAGGAGCCTGCAGTGAGTACCTCATACATAGACATTGACATTTAGCTAAATTGATGCTGTGCAGGTGCTTAGATGAGCATGGTTCACCTGCTTTAAAACAATGACAGTGGTGCTGCATTTTGCACAACGTCTCACCTCTCAAGTGGGACACTTGCTGGGCTCAAAGAGGACCCAGATCAGGCCATCCAGGGTGGCTTGAACACAGTGCTATCTGCTTTTTGGTCTCAAGAGGAGATAAATACAGTCCCAGCAACTCAGAGCAGGACATGTGTGCCAAAATTTGTGGGAGCTTTCCGCAAAAAATGAAGACACAGTGAATTTACAGGCCTGCTTGATTGTGTGGCAGCTGCAGTGAGAAAACTCTGTGTGATGGTCGTCAATACAGGTACTCAGCTCGTATCCTAGTCCTCTTTTAAGGTATTTAGGCTGAAAGCTCTTCTCTGGGTCTTGCTCTTTGCAGGTCTGGACTTCAGCTGGTTTCCCAGTAACTTGGCACAACAGGAGTGGAGTCATAGTTTGAAGTGGTCAGTGCTGCCCAATTGCGCTCCTTTAATATTTGGTTTGGTATTTACTTCAGAATAAATACAGCCTGACCCAGAGCCAAATGTTTCAACATACATGAGTTGACACTTTTTGGTGTGACCTTGCCATATTCATCCTTGCTTCCTCAGCCACAGTCCCTTTGGGCCACCCTGTCAGTACATGTGCTTCTGACAGCTGGCATTAGTGTGTTGGCAACCCCATCACCACCATCTGTAGAATATTTCATATGTAGAAATCTTGTTTCTGTTCCACCTCATGCCCTTCCTGAGTGGCACTGCTGCCTCCCTGCTGTGAGTTGGACTAAGGTCTCGTTATCATGTGGCTCTTCATGCTTTGTTGCACTGGGAAGAGGGTAAGAAAGGAAGTGTGCTGAAGTTTGTCCTGAAGCCTCAGTAACACCACCTTGAAGTACCTGGCACACAACCTATTACATCTCCTTTTCCTTGAGGGAAGACAGAATATCCGAGCAGATAAATAAAGACCAGGTAAAACACGGGTTTTCTGTTGAACAGAGCAGGTGACCTAATGACAAAGGACATGGAAAAGATTGGCACACTCAGTGGTGTCTTTGCCTTGGTCTCCATCAGCACACTCCGCTCTCAGGCCCAGGCCTCCAAGATCCTTGTGTATAATGGCAGAGTTTGCTGGAGTGAGCAATAATCATGGCAGCTGGAACACATCATGTTGACAGCACATTGCTAAGGTAAGCTGTAAGGAAAGGGCTGATGGGACTTCTCTGGATGTGCCTTCACAGGGGTCCTATGCTAAGTCAGCTATAGGAATGCCACGGGGAATCCTCCTTATTCTCCTGCATGGAGAATCAAAGGCCCAGAAGTCCAGACTGGCTCAGCAGTGTGCTCCCACTTGAAGACTTCTGGAAGCTCTCCATAACAGGAAAACACCTGCCAGACAGCCCTGATGCCAGTTGTTCAAGAACATTCCCTTCACATTTTGAAATGTAAAGCAACCTTGCTTGCCAGTCCTTACATCAGTAGTCAGGAGACCAGCAGCCTCCCAGGACACTCACTTTGATAACCTGCTGCCCAAGAAACCTCTGGAACGTATCTACGAGCGGTGTAGTTTTCTCAAGGCCCCAGACTGGACCTCTTTGAATTTTCTAAGCGGTGGAAAAAGAGGGTGTTAAACATTGCAGAGGAGAGTAGGAATGGAAAATGAATTGAAGAGAGTTGAGGTGTGACAGCCAAATGGCAGACAGGATGGTGAACACATCACCCACGTAGTGTAGGAAGCATTTCTGAGTGTCACTGGAGCACTCGACGGTTTGAGTGCCTTCCATTGGTGCATACACATTAGATGCACGTTGGAGGCCCCCATATGGGTTCTGAACTGATTCACCCCAAGATTTGGAATGGATCTTCAGTTCTAGTTCCTCCAAAAGGAACTGAAATTTGGTGCACAAAAACTGCTGTGAGAAACCAATGATACGCAGTAAATGGAGAGGGTTTGTGTCAAAACTGAATTATTTCTCCAACTTGCTAATTCAGACTTGGACAAGAAAGAGCATGTTCCAAAGACAGGAAAAGTGATACTCATACTAAATGATACCTGAGGTCACATTTTTAATTCTCAAATGAACTCTGTGAAATCAGGAGTTTATTGAAGCTATTACTGGGTGAGATTATGGTATGCAGAAACTGAGATTAGACTATCCCAACTATTCCTTTAAATAGATTAAGTTTTGGATTGTGCTTTAATCCAAGACTTGAGTCAGTTCTTAGGTTATCCATACTACATTATTGTTAACTTCAGTAGTAGTTTCCAATTGTTAAGTTTCTTAAATTTTTAATCAGACAGTCCACAGAGGTAGAAAAGACAGACTTACCTTTCCCACAGCACTCCTGAAACACGGGATGCTGCCTACATTTCAGGAAAAGCTGGTTTTCTAGTAAGAGCACGTTACCAGGAGGTCCAATAATGCAACCAATTTCCTCAGCTGAGGATGTTACAAGGAGAGAAAATATTTCACGTACAAACAAACCATCAAAGCATAAAGATTAAAGTACACGGGTTTTACAAAATGAAAGACAGTTTAATAGTCATTATTGTAGCAACAGGTCAGCTAGGTCAGACCAGGATGCTAGATTCTGCAATCCAGAAAGAATTTTAAGGAGCAGGGAACCAGACAGTACTGAAGATGAGTCACAGGTATAAGAATAAAGAACAGGATTAGTCCACCTCTGTACTCCATGAAAGTGGCACACAGGTAAGAGCAAAAAAAAATCAACCAATGATTGGAAAATCAACATTCTTGGAACTATTTCTAACTCAGCTGAAGCAACACATTTTTTTCTTTGGATAGCTAACAGATGTTTATGTAAATATTCTCAGTCATTATATGATTACACAAATATAAAACTCTTTTATGGTAGAAAACATGTAGATTCTTTTTATATCCTTGTTTTCACCGAATCATAGAATCATCTAGGTTGGAAAAGATCTTCAAGATCATCAGGTCCAACCATCACCCTGACCTGCTAAGTCCCCATCACTAAACCATGCCCCTTACTGCCACATCCACATTTGTTAAACACCTCCAGGGATGGGGACTCCACCACTTCCCAGGGCAGCCCATTCAATGCTCAACAATCCTCTCCTCATCTAATCTAACCTTCCCCTGGTGCAGTTTGATGCTATCTCCTTACATCCTATCACTTGCCACCTGCAAAAAGAGACTGACCCTCCTCACTGCAACCTCCTTTCAGGTAGTTGTAGAGAGCAATAAGGTCTCCCCTCAGCCTTGTCCTCTCCAGACTAAACAACCCCATGCCCTCAGTTGCTCCTCAGAAGTCTCACCAGTGCTGCATGCAAGGGGACAGTCACTTCCCTGGCCCTGCTGGCCACATTATTTCTGATGCAGGCCAGGATGCCGTCGGCCTTCCTGACCAGCTGGGCACAATGCTGGCTCACGTTCAGCAGGCTGTCGACCAGCACCCCCATGTCCTTTTCTGATGGACAAATTACCAGTGACTCTTCCCCAAGCCTATACTGCTGTTTTACTAAAATTTAGGTAAACATCCGCAGCCTTTCCCTCTTCTACTAAGCAGGTCATCTTGTCATAGAAGATCAGGTTAGTCAGGAAGGACTTGCCTTTCATAAACCCATACTGACTGCATCTGATCACTCAACTGCCCCATAGACAAGTCCTTAATTCATTTCATTTTAGCCCTTAATTCATTTTATTTTAAACAAGTCTTTAATTTATTTAATCCTGTCAGTTTATGGTGGTCAACAATTCAGGTATAGAAGAATGCTTGAAAAATCCAGACAGTACTGACACCCCAATCTGGTGAGAAATATCTGAGACACTAAATTAATTGCTACAAAAAATATAATGGCTGCTAATTGGAAAGATGTATGAAATCCTTTAACATAGCAGTGACCGTGTCAACACTGTGTACAAAGTGAACTGGCAAGAGAAAGACCTCACGTGGAAGCTATCAGAGCTTGCCACTACTGATTTGCTATGGTACCAGAGAGAAACTAAGCACCACGTGGGATGAAATGCTGAGACACATAAGTATAACAGGACTTTTACATAGATGATCAAGTTAAGGAGCCTCCTCCAGTTTATGTGCCAGGATCAGGTGTTAGTCAGTCCTACGTATTGTAAGGATTGTATTGTTTGTTTTCTCCTCTGTCACACTGCAGTGAGCTTCCCCAGGATACTGGAGGAGGCCAAGTGCTCTCACAGAGCATAATGTTATTCTGATTCCTTCCTTGATCTCCCCTTTACTCCCTTTGTCAGCAAATTTCAGCCACCTCACGTGTAACACACACGGTTACATACACTGTTACAAACTGAAGTTGAGGGAAATGAGCCTGAGCCAGTCCCACATCGGTTTCTACAGCCCCCGTTCATTTCCATGGTGACCTGGCTTCACTGTCAGCCGTAGCCCGGCTGACTCAGAAGTCCTGTGTGCTGTAATTACACTCCCTACTGTCATCAAGACGCACACAGTTTGGGGAGAACATTTCATTTGCTTTGCTATGGTAACTAACATTGCTTCCATGAGGAGGTTAGCTCAGACTGTTAACTTGTCTGGTGCTTTGACACTAAATTCTTCCTTAACCCCCTCCACATCCTTTTGGGCAGCAAGGCCGTGCCCTTGCGGTCATTGCCAATCTGCCTCTTCTCTGCCAAAAACTTCCTTTGGCTTGGGGCTGCAATTCCTGTTTGCAGAAGCTCTCGCGGAGAATGCGTCCTCTACTTTCAAGCTGTTGTTCAAAACCCCCAATATTTTCCTGACAAGGCAGGGCTCAGATGCCTGCAGAGAAATTTTAGGAGAACCATGCCTGAGTTATATCCTATATTTGAGTAGAATTTCCTCTGTTTCAGTTCCTGCTCATTGCCTCATCTTCTGTCACTGGGCACTACTGAGAAGTCTTCCTCCACCTTCATTCCCTTCACATCAGGGAAGGGAACATCACATTATACTTTGATAAGATCCCCCTTTAAGCCTTCGCTTCTCCACGCTAATGACGCCAGCTCTCTTAGCCTCTCATATCACAGACGCTCCATCTCAATTGCCCTTCACTGGACTCATTCCAGCATGTCCATAAAGGTTTAGCTGAATGGATACAATCGTCACCACTGCAGTTGGACTCAGAACAGACTACTGTCCCTGCTCTAATTCATTTACTGTTACAAATACAGACCTTGGGCCTGGGCAACAGTCAATGAGTCAACAGAGGATAGAAAATCTAGATTTCAGAGCTTGATGTTCTCCAAGCATGTATTAAAGAAGAGTTTACACCAGTGGTACCTGGTCTAGACAGTTTAGTACATTAAGTCACCTGCTCAACAGCCTGTCAGGACAAGATCACAGAGAGCATGGAAGCAGACCGGGCTCCCACAGTCAATGTATCTCTCTTCTGTATCTCTTCCATTATATACCATATGGAGATTATATACTATATATGGACATTATGGAATGATAAATCCAGAGCAAACTGCTTTATTTCATTGTTACCCCTTACAAGAATCCAAATTTCATTATTCACATGCAAATAAAAACCACACAAGCAACCTCACTTCGATAAAACTTGGTGTGCACTTCCATACTAGCAGGCTTTCTTGTCCTGTCAGTGCTAACAAAATACTGCTCTCTGCTATATATGTAACACCAGGAAATGAATGTATTTCCACTGGAGATCCTTACTGGAACAGGATGAGAGGTCTGAAAATACATAAAAAGCATACTTCATGAACATTTGGTTTCAAAGGGATAAATATCCAACTTTCTAATTTTGCCCTCTGCCCATGCTTAGCAATAATTTCTTCACACTTACAATTGTGTGTAAAACTTTTGGCTTTTCACATTCTCTTCTCTCTTAAGCTAGTGAAGCTTAGCAATAGGCTGCTCATGACAATACTCCTTTTCCTAGAATGCTTGAGGTTGAAATGGACCTCTAGAAGTTGTCTGGTCCAACTCCCCTTCCAGAGCAGGGAAACCCAGAGCAGGCTGCCCAGGCTCATCTCCAGGTGGTTTTTGAAGATCTCCAAGGAGGAGACTCCATGACCTCTCTGGGCATCCCGTGCCAGTGCTCCATCAGCCAACACAGCACAGAAGTGCTGCCTGGTGTTGACAGAGAGGCCCCTGTGCTCCAGTTCCTGCCCACTGCCTTTTGTCCCGGCACTGGGGCACCACCCAAAAGAGCCTGGTTCCATCTTCTTTGTACCTTCCCTTCAAGTATTTTTGTATACTTTGCCAAGTTCCCCCGAGTCTTCTCTTCCCTAGGCTGAACAGTCCCAGCTTTCTCAGCCTTTCCTCACATGAGAGGCGCTCCACTCCCTTATTCATCTTCGTGGTCTTTCACTGGACTCTCTCCAGTATGCTCATGTTTCCTCTTGTACTGGGAAGCCCATTACTGGACATACTACTCCAAGTGTGGCTTTAACAGCACTGAGTAGAGAAGAGAGAAAATCTTCAATCTGAAGGCAACACTCTTCCTAATGTAGCCCAGAATTGGCTGGAAAAGGCCTGTTTGCCTTCTTCAGTTTTGGAAATAGCATGTGCTGCCTCTATCAGCTCAAGTGGGAGATAGACACATCACTGCCACAGGGCATCTATCTCCAGGACAGAGTCTTTTGTGCAGCATAGTTAGCAGGAAGAGGTTTGGAAGGGCACTAGAAGATTAAGGTGCTGTTTCCAGCTCCATTCCATGTTGTGTTTCTTTTTCTCCCTCATTTTTTGGGCAGATAAATCACAACTTCTCTGTAACACAGCTATAAAAAACCAACTTTAGCAGTTTCCTAGGACATTTAACTCCTACTGTTTCATCTTGATGAACCAGGAACATACACATCAGACAGATGTGGCCACATCACAGACAATACAACTGGAAATGACAGACTGAAAAATTCCCTCTCTGACACCACAGCTCACAACTGGCACCAACATTCTTTAAGACAGCATCTAAACACTTCTGAATAATACCATTAAATATATTTGAAAATACATTTGAACATTACAGATGGAGTTAGGAAATGATTTGATTTTCACAAACCAGTAGCCAGTCTCTCTCATTGGGAAAGACATAAAGTGATACCAGTTCTGACAATACCTGCTATTTGTAAGGCACATATTTGCAAAACACTTTAAAACAACCACTTCCATAGGAACACTTTTTATTTCATTACCATTAAAGCTTCTTTAGTGAAGAGAGATATTGTTTGAGTAACCTGAGATTTCATAAAGCAATACAAAGCTCTCAAACTTACTGTTTTACGAAACTGTAAAAGAGACATGGTGCTTTTTGTTTTTGTACAGATATTTACCTTTTGATCTACTAAAAAAAAAAGCCACTTTGCCCAAAATCATAGTGAAACAAAACTAACAATTAAAATGCTTTATAGGAAGGGGTGCCTCAAGCATTTGGGGCCTATCAATTACATAGCTTAGGTCCATCTCCTCTGATGCCACTGTGCTAATGGGATCCAGCCTTACAGACAGTACAGCACTTCTCACCTTCCCTTTCTGTCTCAGTGATTCAGGCTATTGTCCTGGCTTTGCAAGAGCAGCCTGCAGGTGTCACACAATGAAGTAACTTGTGATTTCTAAATTTAAATACACTGTTTTGTCCTACTGCAAGTGAGTCCCATCACCATGGTGTGGTTACTGGATGAGGGAAAACAAGGGTGAACTTTAATTCAGTGTTATATTCAATTGTTGAAATTAAATGAGTGTCATACAACTGGATCCCAGATTATACTCCACGTTTATGAGTGGTTCTTCTACAACTTTTGTGCAAGCATACAGCTTGCATTTTAAAATATGAGTGCATTTACTTTCTCTCTTACAAAATATGAATACAAAAACGCCTTCTAATATCACTTCTGTAACTTGGTAGGTTCAATATTATCAGACTTTCAGGGGAAACAGAGCAAACAAACTTGAATTTTTGTCAAATGGAATCACATATAAAGGCCAAGAGAAAAGACATGCATATCCAACATCAATTATTATAATCACAAACAGCTGAAATACAAAAACAATTTCTCATTTGTACATATTGAACAGCAAAAAAAAAAAAAAAAAAAAGGAAAGAAAAATATATATACACATACATACAACAAGCTTAACAGGGAAACAAACCCAAAACCTTTCTCTACTGCTCATGGACAACTGCCCCTTAAATTTTTCATGTATTCCCTCCTCATTGACAAAGACAAATGTATTTCATCTTACTGTTCTAAGGTGAAATGAAAACAATCAAGCCTTCCTTCAAAGCAAGAATAACTGTGAACTGGTGAAATAATGCATATTCACCTGAGATCATTCTGAAATATAGAACAAGATCAATAATGATTAACAGCCAAGGTGCACAACCATTTACGTCATCTTTAAAGAGAAACAGCATTTATACAAACAGATTTTGCTAAAGGACAGAAGAACTGTTTTCTGTAAGGAGAATAATTGAAAATAGTATGTGAGGAGATACTGTATTCTTGTAGTAAGGAGCACAAGCAGCTTACTCTTCCACTTTGTTCTATTCAGTATTGCCCCATTTCCAACTTTCTGTAACATAAAAAGAGGGAGGGGAAGGAAGAACAAAAGGAAAAAAAATAATTATTAAAAACATTTCTTCTGTAACTCAGTTTACCTTATCCTTATGCCAGTTTCTTTCAACTCCAAAGTAGTTGCATGGTAAACACTACAGGTATTCTATCATTTGTTTAGATCTGAAATTCCTTCTGGAGTAATTCTGTTAAATACAGTTGGTATTCACCAGTGACATGTCTGTGACTACTGGCTACTGCACTTGAAAGCATCACATAAGAACATTCATCCAAGCACTGAAAAAGTCACAACTGCTATGGTAAACAGACAATTGTCATTCATAAGTCCTATTGAGAAAAGCAAGATCAGAGCTAAAGGGCCTGTCCTGCACTATATGACAGTCTGAAGAAACAGAGCCATAGCAATGTTTGGAGGTAGGAAGGATCTGGGCAAGAGTGAAAAGAAACATTATGTCTACTTGTTTTTTTGGTCATTCTTGGACATGCATCAGTACTGCACCTGCATGCACCAGATCATGCATGCAATCATTCAACATTCTATTCTCCTTTCTCACGATTTAGGGATGTAGTATCATCTTTAATACGTGATGCATGAGAGAGAAGAATAAATAAATGTCACAGAAGAAACCCATGTTGTGGCTAAGGACAAAACTCCAATTTCTAGCATCTCAACAGTATTTTAATCATCAGGTGGAAATGCATCATTCATATACAGCCTCAATCACTAGCTTAGTGATTAAGCACAGCTGCTTAGTAACTACACGATGTGACTGGAATAAAATCAGAGCAGGGAAAAGTTGTATCCTGCTTACAGAAGTGCTCAGAAATACTAAGAAGCGTGAATGTACATATGGATAAGAGTTCCTTGCCAGATAAAACTCTGATGAACGTGTGTTGAGAAAAGTGAGACTGAGATTCAGACCCAGATTCTGCAGTGGTCCCAGACTCTGCAGAGGTCAGGTGGCTCACAGGAAATATGATCTCCAGACTGAAACGGAATCTCACCTACCAGCAATGTTAGGCTACCATCTTTACAGGCAAAAAAAAACAACCAGCCCTATAAGAAACATCACTGTGGCAAACAAAGACACAATTTTACAAAACTTGTTTGTGTATTAATCACTATGCAGATTGACTCCAAGTATTTATCTTGGAATGTATTTCATATTCACTTGTAATTTTATTTTATGCATTGTTATATTAAGGCAAAATAAAAAGTTGTATCAACATGGTGTACTCAAAGTGATCCAAACTTGCAAACTGAAGTAACAGAAAACACGATATTTGAACGTGCTTTCATTGTATCTTGTAACACTAACACAACTTGATTTTGTACAGCATCCTACATATAAGCTGTACCCAAAACACTTAGCAGACTTTAATAATGTAATTGCTGAGTTAAGCAGCAGAAAAGGAGAATAATTAACTGCTGCAGGCAAGGAAGAAAACATAAGCTCTCAGACGGGATTTGAAACAAAGGGGAGAATCAAGGTAACTTTGTCTCCTGTTTTAAGTCAAGAACAAATAAATGTCATAAAGCAGTATCAAAACAATTCAGTTTACCTCAATAGCATTGTCCATTTCTGTGTTCTCATACAACCATTTCAGCTTGTTTCTGAATTACGAAACTCTTTCTCTGGAGAGCTGTCATCACTGAGGTCACTGTAGCTGTCACTGTTAAAAGCAATACACAGTTAGAAAATATGAACAGCAATACATGTTTTACTTCAAGCCCTCCAACCCAGATGATGAGTATGATAAACACTTTCCTCAAATGCAACCCATTTCCAGAAAACTATATTAACCTACTGCTCAATTTTTGTATTTTAGAATATATAATATTCTATTTCTCTATAGAAATGGGCTTCTGCGAGAAAGTTTGGAGTCTAAGAACTGATGTTCTAGAGTCTAAGAGACAATGTTCCACCATAAAAATATATATATATATGTTCTATTTGTGGTTTGTTTGTTTGTTTGTTTTCTGTTTGGATACTGTATATTCATTCTATAGTTTGCTAGTGCCATACACATGCAATCATAATCAACAGCATGGAGCATAACAGGTATTCAGCGTAAGACTAGAAGGAATTTCTTTTTTATGGTAAAGAAAATGACCAAAGACGACGACTTTATTTACTCAGAAAGCTTATATTTATATTTAAATTATGATTCTTGCTTTTCCAGTAAGAACATCAATCATTTCCATTCCACCACGCATTATCCTGACACTTTTTCCTGAGGTTTTACCCCCTTCTGTTATTTCCTGAGAGAAATAGACTGTTTTTCACAGAACAAGCTGCCATGCAAATGATCATTTTATAAGTGGCTAGAACAAGGAAACAGTGAAGGACGGAAATCACCACAGTGACTGAAAGAAAGAAGTACCCACAAACCACAAATTCTTAGTTAGCTGGACAGGGCCTTGTGGTATCTACCCAGTGATGTCTATCAGGTCTCCAGGTTTATCTTAACTGTGAGTGCACACACTGCACCTCTTCAGAAAAACCTCCAGACTCAACCTCCTCCTCACCAAGCTCCACCTCTACAGTCTGTTTTCCAGATATCTGAGTTTCCCAAGATTAGAAGCCAGCAAAGGGAGTCTGGGGAACTGACAAGTATATGTGAACAGCAATAATGCTGGTCAGTTCTGAAACACTTCGGAGAGCAGTGTATGGTTAACAGAACACAGGTAGGGATGTCAGACCTCGTTTGCGTGGGTGCCAGACTTGGGTATCACCTCTACTCCAGCCATCACATACCTATCTTGTTACATCTTACTCTTAATCACCAAGCCAACAGGACCTCAGTCACGTAACACTCCCTGCCTCTGGGCATGAGCTCCCATTGGGTCATCAAGCACAAAACCAACCCGTGACCCACCTAGACACGGCCTTATCAGTTGACCTGCAGTGACTGTAGTGTTTCAAGGGGAACTATGTAACCCTACAGCTGGAGATCTTTGATCCAGACTCTAATGTGGAATAGTGAACAAACTGCACTCAGTCATACTCATGCTCGTTACTAAGCACTGTTTTCTAGACCGAATTTCACCTCCTCCACTTTGCAAAAACATGAGTAAAGATTAAATAAAAACATAGCCATTTTAATAGAGTGAGAGGGGAGGAGAAGAACCAGCCATCTCTTTAATTTCTACCTCTGACTGTTCAGGGAGCCTCCCACAACTACACCAAACCACTGTAGTAACTTCTGTACAAGACAGGGTAGATATTCTGACTGTTCTAACAACTATTAAGACTTTGCCTACAGTATTATGCCCTTTCTTTGCATGTTGTTGATGTGGATCTTGTAAAGACTGTGCCACATCAGGCTAACTAGAAATGCTCAATTCAATTATTTTTCCAGCTGCCGAACAATTACACAGTTCAAGTGAGGAAAGTGTTGTTAACAGTATGATCAAGCATGCCAGATGCACACACACACAAACACAACATCACTGACACTGTACTTACTTCTTTCTGAAAGTACCCGTGGAAACATGGAATAAAAATTCAGTATTATTAAAACAGTTTTACATTTTCACATCACAGCAAAATAGCAAAAATTGTCCATAGAACACAAAGCAAAATTACTGATTGCAGAGAGCTGTGCAGTCCCACGGTAACTCTGGTTTAAGCCCAAAACCTTCAGAGAACCGAGTGCTCTCTGCATTACATGTTTTTATTGTCTTTGCTGCCTAGTGGCAGCACAAAAATATAACCCAGATCTTCCTATACCCTTATAAGGCCCTCAGGCATCTAAGTAAAAATACTCAGGGACCAATGAAGTGAATGGAGAGCTGCTTATCTTCATCTCTTGAAGAGAGTTAGGCATTTATCTCCACCAAACATTCTCATCATCAGCCCTCCCCCCCTCAGTGATGCAGGTTTTGGAGCCAGTTACCCATAGGAGCTGTCACACATTGCTGGATGCTTCAGTCACTTCCTTGACTTATCAACCCCAACTTTTCAATCCGTTTTCTGTTTGTAGAAGCTGAGGGTGGCTAGCAGCTTGACTAGCTACTAGCCCAGAGGCTAAACCACTGACTTGGCAGATGACAACTTTGTTCCTGTTCCCACACTGCCCAGTCAGTACAAGGTTTGAATCCACTTCCCAGAAAAGGGCTCTTGTCACTACTTTTTTTTGACTGTTTTGCAGTAGCACCCCACTGTCTTTCCTAATTTAGAATGGTTGTGCTGGATGTAAGTCAATTTTATTTCTAACAGGCAGGCCACAGTGACAAGAAAGAGAGGGGAAATACCGAGGTAATGGTCAACCCTTGGGCTTCATACACAGGTAATTGTCAGTCTCACAGTTTCATCTGTTTGAATTGTTTCTCTAAGCATCCCCAGAAGCTTTGGCATCATGTTAACAAGATGAAATTAGGCTCCCAGAAGACCTGAACTCCTTCAAGAGCTAAGCTACAAACAGGCACACATGAATCTTGGTATATCTGGGCCCGGGTGCTATCGCCTCAAACCAACAGTGATGTGAAGTTCCTAACATTTCCTATGATATGAACTATATTCAACTGACAAATAATGTGAAGAAAAACTCCAGGTGGTATTAACCACAAAATTGCCATTACCTCTCAGGTAAATAAATGTCTTCTTTCTTCCAAACAACACTGAGTTGCTACACAGATATTAAACATAAAAATGAATTGGATATTTTGTGCTCACATCTACTACTATTTCATATGCTGTATAAATCTTAATTAAATGTGCTGGCTATGAAAGTGTGTATGTGTGGTGATGGGAAATAAATCATATAAGCCTGGCTTTTCCTTTATGAAATTCTTTTTCACAGTGAATCCTCAAATGAAAAAATATGCTTATAACTTCCTTCAGCAACTTTTCTCTCAGTTTTTGCAAAAATTAATAAACATCTTGGCCAAGATATACATCTTGTTTGTAACCACTCTTACAACACTAGATTCATATAACAAAAAGGAGATAGTGAGCAACTCAGTGGCCACCACAGCAGTTCTAGTCCTTTTTTTTCCCCCCATGAGGTCTGCAGTATAAAGATAAGGCCAAGAAGAAGAAGGGAAAAAAAAAAAAAAAAAAAAAAAAAAGAACAAAACACGGAGTTCATAGTGTCACTACCTCTGGTCAATCTTCAAGACAGTCTACTGAGGTTACAGAGATGAAGAATTTTGGTCACTTTGATCCTTACCTAATCTAACCATAGCTAACAGAAATACAGTACCCAACTGGTATTTCACTTTGCAGTGAACTGCAACAGTAGTTGCAGTGACTGCCACTGGAGCCTCTCCTCTTGCCTCCTCTGGGGATTGTGGCACTGCTTCCTGCTGGTGAGAATACAACCCCTACCAGTACAGCTGCCACCCCTGGCTTCTGAATTGTCTTTTTCTTTTTTTTTTTTTTTTTTTTTCTTTTTTAAGTGAAACAGTCCCTCTCCTGCTACTCTCTGACTAGTCTTCAAGCCACACGATTTCCTTCACTTTCCTCTGCAGTGCCAGGCTTTTGCTAATAGCAGAAATATAACACTGTGCCAGATGGCCAGATGTGTTATTGTTTGGGACAAGTAGGACAGTTCCTTTCATCCTATTTGTCCTGCTAACTTATGCTCCTAAGGATATCACACATTCTAGTTTATGAAGTATTAAGTGACACATTCTTAGTTATGCTACTGAAAAGTGGAACTCACAAAATCTTTCTTGATGCAGCTCACTTTTCACCTTCAAAAAAATGAATTCCTTACAGCTACTTGTAATTCTTCAACAGTGCTTCTTTGATAACATCCTTTAGCCTTTAAAACTATCAATATGACACATCATATACCACTGTCAGTTCTAAAGAGGTCCAACCCTTTCAATGCTATATGCCATACTCTAATTTTGGAGCAACTCTGAGAGGTCCTTTTGCAATACCATGAGTCATTCCGTCTTCCCACCTGCAGAGTAGGTGGACCCAAGTACTTAACAGGGGACATCAGGGATAGCCTTACCAATATCTTCGTTGTCACTCACACACCAGAAAAAGTCACACAGGCTTTTTCCTGTTCTGTTTACATGTGCTTGCCCAAACCTCCCTACAGAACTAGTGTCAGTGCAGTGAGCACCACATGGACAAACCTATCTTCTAAGGTTTTTGGTTTGTTTGATTTTTTTTTTTCTTTATGGATTACTTTCTATCCTTTGACCACTTTTGGTCTTTGTCCCTGAATATGACTTATGGGACACCTTTTATTAATAACCTGCCCAGAACTTAACAGATTACTCTTACTAAATGGTGCTGCATTGGTTTCTTCCCTTAGCATGTTCACAAATGATTTGGAGAAATTTATGTTGGCAACAGTCTTATTTGCCAATACTTTCTCACTTAGGAACATCTCATTTACTACATACCCTCCCCTTTTACTAAACATTTGTGTTTAAATTATTTACCTTTACCCAGTTGCCCTCCTCCTTCACAGAATCATAGCATTTAATTATTTACAGCTTAAGTTTCTAAATTCTCTGGATCTGTTTATACTATTTCTTTGTTCGGAATAGTGCTTTCAGCTCTCCCTTATTTGAAACTATTTGCAATGATCATTAATGTGCTATAGCCTAATTTTGCTGGCCATTAATAAAGATGTTGGCTTCAGGGAAAGAAGAAAAAATGCCCACTGCAGCATGGCTTTGTTGTCCATTAGTGGTTTTGCATTCCATAGGATAGTGCCCAAAGATAAAACAGCTCTCGTTACTTTTTCCAAGTGAAATTCCGTAAGACTCTTTAAAAAACAACATTACATCTGAAGTTTCCCTCTTCCTCCATTAGTTTTGTATTAAAATATTTTGGTTTATTTTAAAGAAGAGCTCTGTATTTGAGGGATTTGTATACTTTTTGAGAGTTTCTTGTGGTTCTGGTCTTCTCTGTCCTTTGAAATGAATCACGTAAACAGCCATACATCTACCTTTGCTCTGTGTGAAACAGTGACTTCAGTACTTCCATGTAAAGATTTGGAAAAGATCATGATATAAAAACATTCACCAGGAACTGAAGCGAATGATCATTAGGCACTTACATCTTTAAGCACTGGAAGTCACAAAGGCAACTTAGATGCTCAAGTACCACTTTACCAATTTGGGTAACTAAGTAATATCTCACCACTGAGATACTTTGATCCATAGTTCTTGACTACCTCCAAGCATCAAAGTTCCTAGGAACTAAATTTATCCCAGACAAGGCATTCCTTTCTCAAATATGTAGGCTTATACCTGCGTGTAAGCATTTTCAGGGCATTTACCAGAGCAAGCCTCACAAAAAGAACTCTAAGTGAAGCTTTATTTGCTTTAATTTATTTAGGACACTCTCCTAAGAAGTGTGATGCATCTTTAAATCAACTGTTTGCTTAGCTTAGAAGCTAGGGCTTCTGTCCATGTGTCAGATGTTCTAAAATTGTGTCCTAATTATGGGGCTGTTAAACATTCTAACGTAATGATTTCCTGTTAAGAATCTCATGCTGAAATATGCATTTCCCTTTGTCTCAGGGCTGCAACATTAACTTTACTTTTATTTATTTTTTTGGTTGGTTGGTTGATCTTTTTAATATAGTTTAGGTAATATTTTTCTCAACTTGCTGGCCTCCACAAATTCTTTTTCAGGTTACATCTTTGCTGCAGTCAACAGCATGACTACAACTCACGTAGGCAGTACAGGGTGAGGTGTACAGAAAATCCTCTTCTCAAATTTGTTTCAAACAGTCTTGTTACTGCATGTCTTAGCTTCATTGTTCAATGACATCATTACCATTCTGGGGTTTAAAGGTTTAAACTGGAAATCCTTTCCACTCAGCAGGTGGATAGGTTAATATGAGTGGTTGTGGTGTAATATAAATGCTCCTATTTTAGCCTCAGAATCTTTTGCTTTTCCTATGCTATTTCTCTCTAGGTGGGGACAGAGGGGCCTGTTTCCTGTGTAACAAAGTAAATGCTAAGATCTATTTTCTTGTATGTTTGATTGATTGTTTTATTTTCTTTTATATATAAAGTTTTGGGGTTTGAACTTGTCTTTGCTAAATATTAAAGTGTTGGCTGGAGTTTTTAGTATGAACAGGAAGGGAAAAGTTGTGTATAAACTTACTTGAATTAATATATGTTCAATAGAAGTTAAGTGCAGCACATTCAGTAATTGCTGCAACCTCAGGGCAAGGTGAGAAAACATTCACTACATTGCCAAGGGATTTCAATCGAAATTAGTAGGACACATGCAGACTATTTATTCAAAGCAAATTCTTCTTTCTCTCAGAGAGATGAATAGGTATATTTATGGGAGGAAGTGGGAAGAGAAGGATATCAGGAGCTGGGAAACACAACCAGCTGTGAGGCAGAAGGCACTCACAAGAGGAAACGCCTGAAGATCATTGTGCTGAAAACTACCATATTACCAATTTCCCCTTTAGGGAAAGGTAACAGGTTAAGGTAACATTAATTTTTTGGTTAAGGTAACAGGAATACTTTGATCACACTGTACTTCGCAGATCAGAAAAATTATCTCTGTATGTACACAACTGCAGAATGGCCAGAATAAGCGAAGACAAACTGCATTTATGAAAGACAGATGATATCCGTAAGGAGAGAAGTAACAAAATGGATTGTTCTGGTCTGGCTTGGCTCCATTCCTACTAAAACCTCAGTAAAATTTCTAAAATTTCTATTTTTCTCATAAGAAAAGGAGCTCTATTTAAGAATAAAAAGCAATGCTCAAGGAAAACAAAACTACTAAGTTCAATGCCTTGTTTATAGGAAAAGCCCGCAAGCCAGGGTTGGATCTGTTCCGTGTTACTGGTTAATGATTCTGGAAGTTTTTTATTCCTTTTTGTTACTGTACCCTAGGATTTCCTCTGACACCTTTATTAATATGAAATTTATTAACAAAATTGTAACTTTTATTAATATAATTCAAATAAACAAAAATGAGCTAACACTGATTGAAAAATATTGCTACACTCCACAAACACACTAAAAACTCTATGACCAAGGAAACTGAGACGCCTGAAGAAAACATAAAACCACCAGTATGGCTGAACCACAGTTTTAATCTAGATCCAAACTTTTCCATAACTTTAAAGATATTACAGCTGTTTTGTTTCAGGTCTCTTTCTACTAGACAGTTCTAGAACTAGACAGTTCTAGTAGAAAGAGACCTGAAACCCTGGTTCTGCAAAATAGAACCAGGGTTTTCAGTTTTGTTATTGTGGCCATTAAAATACTGTTGGATAAGAATGCTTCATTGCTTGATCCTCTAGCAAATCTCTTTCCCTGTAAGACTATCATTCGTAGAAGTTAACACAGTAGGCTTGAAACTTAGGTTTATTAATGGTTTTTGTTTGTTTGTTTTACTTCCTTCTGGTTACAATGTAGAAATTTGACTGTAGCCCTACTAGTCTCTGAAAATGGGGAAATCAAAGAATACGCTCACTGCTTACAGATACTTTTATACCAGGGTTTATGCTAGGCTTGCACAGAATATATTAATATATGAAGAACTCCTTTTCTGGACTTCTGAAAAGCTGGACAGGATAATCCCTCCAGCAAAGTGACTGTGAAACTCCAAGCAGGTAAGAAGGAAAGATTACCTTGGAGACAGTTTACAACCACGTTGCAGGTATGCATTGAGTGTTCCAGTTGCTGCAAGTAACAGTCCAAGGTATGGAGGTGAAGGTTTCATAGGTCTTGAGGAAAACTCTGGGTGGAACTGAACTCCCACAAAATATGGGTGGTCTACAAGACAGATGTCAAAGAAAATTAAAAGATATAGGAAGAGAATAATAGAACTGTTAGAACAAAAGTTTATTCAAGGTTTCACACAGCAGTCTAGAAACCAGATCAGCATGTGTGAATTGAAGGGTGGGACAGTGGTAACCTCAACTTTATTCCACGGAAAGCAACTGACAACAGTGGCAGACGGTTAATAAAGCAAATTCATGAAAAATCATCCTGTGATTCAACTTAACTGTGCACAATGATGTAACTAAAAGCTGAATAATAAATCTGTACAGACATGTAAGGAGAAAAACGCTGCATAGGCAACCCTAATTTTACCTATTTCATGTTATTTTTCTTAATGTTTTGGTATCCAACATTTATTTACATTTAAGCATGCATACATATTCAGAACATGCACTTACACATACCTGAAGGGAAAATAGAATTTCCTGAAAGACGAGGCATTGCCTTACAGCAACTATTTACACACACTGAGATGAATATGAAAGCAATACACACAGAAAATAGGGAAAAACAAGCTTCAGATAACTGGGCCTGCAAGAGATCTGCTGGGCTGTTAAGTCTAGTCTCCTGTTATTGAATGCAGTGACATCACAGTCTCACATACAAATGGTCAAAGCTCTCCCATAACGTCCACTGGGATTTTTTTGCTCCCACTGGAAAGTTCTTCTGATAGTCCCTCATTTTGCTTAGAAAATATTTCCTAATTAACAGGCCATGCTTTTTACAGCCAAATTATGTCCATTTCTTATGGTACCCTTCTTTCCTGCAGTTTATCCTGGGTGATGAAGGATGACAGTAACATCATTCAACACCATTTATTGCACTAATCAAGATGTGCTGGTTTGTCTTCTCTTAAATCTTTATCTTTCTATTTCTCCAGTCATAGCACCTTGTTACAGCTGCTTCTGTATCCCTCCTGTCTTCTTTGGAAAAATAAGGATAGAACATTATTTTCATGCTCTTCCATGCTGTGCACCTGTTCCTTCTTTGAATACAAGTTGAAAGAAGCTAACATTAACCAATTCTTGTATCAGAACACTGGATGAAATTAACCACAGACCCCTTCTGGTTTGACAACTTCCAAAACAATCCCAAACATTCAAGGAATTTCTCTGCAGTACAGAATAAGGCATAACAAGAAAGCAGGGGTTTTCTTCTTTGAAGATAAACAATATAAACAAGTATACTGCTTTTCCCTCTGCTGCTGTCTTAAAAAAGAACCTGGGATCCTAAAATTATCCCATAACTTCTTTCTCTCTACTATGCAATTTAGTTCTTTAAAGCAGTAAAACAAGACAATGACAAAGTATCGTATATTTCCTGTGGGGATATTTTGCTAACAGTTTTGCCTGAGCTATCTGGTATAACGTTATTTCTGTGCTTCCTCCCTATGATGATTGTTTTTCTTCTTTAGTAATCAGAGTCTCCTAGCAGCCCATTGTGAAATAATTCCAGGTTATACTGCTGCTTTTATTCTTTTCACAGTAACATGCAATTTAAAAATCCTGCCTGATTTATTTCATGATGCTCTCTATAGAAGTTGTTTCATGCAGGACAGACAAAATAGCCTCCCAACCAGTCACCAACATGCACAACAGGAACAAACATGCATCTACCAGGAACAAACTAAATAAAGAATACCATGACAATTAGTAGTTTATGTATTTTTTACTCTCTATGGTGCAGCTGCTTGAAACTATAAGTAGATGTCTACATTCAAACCCTTATTCAAAATCACAAGACCGTTCTTCAATATACCTTGGAGTACGAAATGAATTCTCACATCATGTCAGAAATAGCACTCTATATAAAATGATAACGTGTTCTCATGATATGTTTCTGTGCATGGAGTTTATCTAAACCAATGGTAATTTTTGGCCATTTAAGAAAAGGAAAAAAAAATCTTGTAAGGTAGCCAACATATTCAGGTGCCTGGTACTCATCCTGCCAGTGACTTAAAAGCAAGGAGTTACTCAAGGGTTCAAGCAAAACCAAAACGACTATTTCTAACAGCTGCTCTGTATAAATTTTCAATAAAAATATGCACTGTAGCTCCTTTTTGTCTTGGAATGCTTTAGAAAATACATCAAGCTTTACTTGCTAAAGTAGTCCAATGCTACCAGATTTCTACAGAATCAAACTCTCATTTATCTGAGTAGCTTCTATGAAAGAAAGGAATTTGCTTTCTATATGATATTCATACTTGTGTTTTTTTTCCCTATGATTATAAACAAGGGGTAATCGGACACAAACTGACTGAGTTTGGAAGATACCCTGGGAGGTCTCTAGTCCCGACTCCTGCTCAAAGCAGGTTCAACTTCAGAATTAAATCAGGTTGCCGACAACTTTGCCTAGTCAAGTTTTAAAGGTCTCTATCTGCAAGAATGCAGATGTCACAGTTTTACAGTGATGTTTTATACTTTGGTTATATAGCATGTATGCATATTTCATAAACTCAAGCAAACTCAGTATATATGAGTTATTGAAACCTGACTGAGAAGATCCAAAGGTGCTTAGGGCCAACATCATTGCAAAGCTGGCTTATACCTTTAAAAGGTCAAGGTGACCGTGAGAAGTACCTGATGACTAGAAAAAGAGAGTCACCATGCCCATCTTCAACAAAGACAAGAAGGATCTAGGGATCTAGAGGCCAGTCAGCCTAAATTTGGTTTATGGCAAGAATGCAAAATAAAGCCATTTTCAGACCCACAAAGGACAGTAAAGGAACTATGAATAATCAGTCTTCAGATCAGGGGAGAGCAGTAGCTTCCTTAATTCTGACTTTAGCAAGGCTTTTGATACAGTTTCCTAGCACCCAAGTTGGGAGCTATGGATGGAATGGGTAGACTACAAAATGCGTTAAAAATGTCTAGACTGGGTTCAAAGAATAGTGGCGAGTGGTTTGAAGTCCAACCAATAACCAACTTGGAGACAGTCAAAACTTGACTGGATATGGCTCTTGGAAACCTGATCTGTATTTGAGGGTAGCCCTGTATTGAACAGAGGGTTGAACTAGACAGACTCCCAAATCATGTTATAATTCCACATAGCCACTGAGCTAGAACTATGACCTTTTGGAAAAGGAGTAAGTGTCTCCCTGATAATCTGATACATGCACAGTCCTTGAGAAGTATAAGACACTGGCTGATAAAATCCTCTGAATCTTCACCTATTGTAATACACAGGTGGAGTCAACAGTACTCCCTAATATGATCCTGGCTGTTTTGACAGCTATGTGTTGGTCTACGTGCCATTTAGCTACCTATAGTTTACATAGTTTGAATAGATGCAGAAAGTACTACAGACAAGTGAGACACTTACTCTCCAATTCAATAATTTCCATTCTGTTCCCTTCTGTATCATGGCCAACAAATTTCAAACCTTTCTCTTCAAAGCTGTGAGTCAGTTCGGGGTTCACCTGAAATATTGAAAATTATAATAATAAAATTGTGGTTCTTTTTTTTTTATTTTATTATTTAACAATATGTACTAGTTAATTGTAGCGCTTTTAGTACGTATAAAGGAATGAAAGTAATTGGGAAAAGAATTAGGAATTTTTGCTTTCTTGTTTTGACAACTCTCTGGTAGAAGTATTCAGAAACGGGCACGCTCATTTTACATTAGATGAATCAGTAATTTAAAACCTTAACAATAAATACATACAGAAGATTAAAGCCAGGGTCCCTCTTGCTTGCTGTCCTCCTGATGAAGAGCTTGCATTCCTCGTTTTTGAAATGGTCCATCATAGCAGGGGGGAAGATTGACTTCCTCTTTGCATACCACAATTCAGCAGTCTCTGACATGAGCTGTGGTTCAAAATCCCTCAAACAGGAGCTCTGGAGTAAGCTGTTTCATTTCCTTGCTGATGATCTAACCACTCCGTTAATATTCAGACTTTGAGCCCTACCATCACATTCTCCTCCCAGCTTTTTAAGGAAACTTAACGCTGACTCAATCAATTTGTAACATGCATACATTTGATACTTCAGGCTACTCTAGAGATGCTTATGGATTCAGGTGCCTTCTGAACCATCCCAGAGATGGTGTCCAGCTAGTGCCTGTCTACTTGGATGATAGAATTTTGAACATACAGAGACACCTTTGCTCAGATATTCTCAAACAGAAGTGTGCTCCTATAGCAGAGGTGTGGACCTATATCAAAGGCCTGTAGAATCATAGAATCATTAAGGTTGGAAAAGACCTCCAGGATCATGTAACCCAACCATTCCCCTGGATGACTACTAAGAAGCAAGTGATCTGAATTAGCCTCCGAGTTGTGAATGCCTGAAGTCTGCTTACATTTAGACCGTGGAAGAATGTGGACTTCCTAAGCATAATCTAAGCCTAGGCAGACCAAGAACAATCTCCTTAAGGATTATAGACCTGTACCTTTCAAATACTTCACAGGAAGTCAAGTCAGTAGCTAACATCACTCTCAAAAAGTTTTACTAAGACAGTAGACTGCTCTGCTCCCCTCTGTTGAATGCTTGCAAGAACACCTCTACAATACTGTGTCCAGTTTCAGGCCCCTCAGTACAAGACAACCATTGACAAAATATTGCAAATCCAGAAGAGGTCCACCAGGATGGTCAGAGGGCTGGAGCACATACAACACAGGAGAAGAGACTGAAGGAGCTTGGTTTGTTCAGCCTGGAGAAGTGAAGGTGAAGTATGGATCTGGTTGTTGAATTATCTAATGGGATAGTATAAGGAAGATGGAGAGACACTCTGCTCAGAAGTTCTCAGCAGAAGAGTGAGAGATAGATGACAAAGTGCCCAAGGGAATCTCCTATTAGACATACTGGAAGAATGGTTCAAACTAAGTGTTTAAGCACTAGAACAAATTGTCCAAAGATATTGTGGAATATCCCTCTCCAGAGAAATTCAAGAGAAAATGGGACAAAACCTTGAGAATCCTGATCTAATTTTAAAGCTGACTCAGCTCCAGACATGCATGTGAACAAAATAAAGAGGTTCCTTCCAACCTAAATGTCTCTACCTTACCATTAGTAAACCTTGTTTTAAGTTTACTTAAGAAATCTCTCATTGGCTTTAAAGCAAATCATGCCTACAAGGAGAAACATGATTTGCTTAAGATTTAAGATTTGAGCACAAAATGTATGAGCAGAGCTTACCTCATATCGATGCCTGTGTCGCTCCTCTACAAACGTTTCATCGCCGTAAAGTTTCCCTGAATACACAAAAAAAGAAGCAATTAACACTGATGTGTTACTTTAATAGCTGTTACAAATATGGCTTGTAATTTAAACCTTACTTTTTTCACATGGAAAACACATAATACTATTCGTCTCACTCCAGCTTTCTGTTTTTCTGAGTGATGACTAATTTCTTTGAATTTACAGTTACCTGAGTTTATTCAGGTTTCATACTCAACTTTCCTCAAACACAAGTAGCTTAGACTTTAGAGTGTGAAGACCACGAGTAAACTAATTTACACTGTAATACACAAATTAATAATAATGAAGAGAGAAAAAAAAAGAACGAAAAAGCAACATAAAATCCCTGCAGGTTTTACAACACTTGTATGCAAAATGTGCATGCAGTGAAGGAAGCTCTGCAGCCTTTTATTAACATCTGTTCCATTTTAATAGATTGTGCCTGGCAGCTGCCATACCTCCAGTGACAAACTGAATGTTGTTTTTCTCTCTGTTTTCCTGATCTCTTTACCCAAATGATTCTTGCAGCCCTCTGAGCCTAATCTGGAATGCTCTACATTGAAAACCAACAAGGAGTAAGTTTAAGATATGTAGTAAACTGGCATTTAATCATCTCTATCACAGCCATGGCCTGAACTCCACTTTAATTTATTCTAGCATCATTTGGAATACCGTCTCACTTAGGAGGTTTGGACAAGAACTGGACTGCCAAAAAGATCTCCAAAAATTTGTAGAGCAATAATACTGGAATTTTGCAAAAAGCAGCATATGACTTAATTCTAAGGAGACACTTTTTCAAAAACAGTAGTGCCACTCAAGGTGTAAAGCTCAAGGTGTATGAGCTCAAGGAAGCTGCCACCCAACTGCTTGCTTGAGGCTGTAGTCCTTTAACAAAATGTACTTTGGTATTTTTGCTTTGCCATGTTACAGAGTTCCTATCCAAAAGGCAAGTGATAAGAGCAAAAATATAACTTACTTAAAATAGAATTTTGTGTTTTGAAAACAGTCCTCCTCTTCCCCAGTCTCATGGTTCCACCCATATCTCCAGGATTGTGTTCTGGCATGTCAATGACCTTTAGAGAAAAATGGTTTAAACATTGTTTTGTCCAACAAAGAAAAAAAAAAATGCAACAATCACATAAAAGACTGCATAGATTTATAAATTGTAACATCATCAAGTTTTCTTCCAAGAATTTCCAATTAGAATTTCTCTTTGGTTTTCCTAATGCTTTATTCTCAGTATTACTGTACACTAGGCCCTTTCTTATATTTTTCCTTATACTGTTAATTATATACAATGTTCTTTCTTACACTAAGAGGCAGAAACAGCTGTCTTGGTAAGACAGTGGAAGTTCTCTTTTTTTCCATTTTTTTTTTTTTTGAGAAGGGGAGGACACAGGGAAGCAGAATGAACAGAAGACAGAACTTGTAACAAGTCTTTAACATTGTTAAAGCAGGGTACTAAAAGAGATGAGTTCTACATGTGTGCTATTTCAGATTATATGCATAATTAATTTATGACAGGGAGAAAACTGATGAAACTTCCCTCCTAAATCACTTTTACAAAAATGTTACTTTTTCAGTGGTGCCAGGACAAGAGCACTGGGCACAAACTGGAGCCCAGGAGGCTCCCTCTGAGCATCAGGCAGCACTTCTGTGCTGTGTGGGTGACGAAGCCCTGGCACAGGCTGCCCAGAGAGGCTGTGGAGTCTTCTCCTTGGGGAACTCCAAAAGCCACCTGGAGATGGGCCTGGGCAGCCTGCTCTGGGTGTCCCTGCTTGGGCAGGGCTTGGAGCAGGTGAGCCCAGAGGGGCCCAACAGCCTCAGCCATGCTGTGATTCTGTTTCTCAGATGGCCTAAGCATCCACAGAATACTGGGTTGCCTCACATGGAGAACATGCTACTTAACATTTAAAAAAGAGGATATACAGTGGTTTTGTGGACTGAAGCAGATGGGTCAAATGGCTGCTTCATGGGTTAAACGAAATCCCAAAACAATGGAATTCAGTGGATGTGAGGAAGGACAGCTTAAGGGAAGGATGGTGTTTAATTTTACTCAATCTGAATAATCCTGATGAGTCTCACAGTTGTGTTTACAGGAAGTCTGTCTCACAGAGGTAAAACCATTCAGAATAGTAGAAATGAGCTGAAACTATGACCTACATGCCTGTATTTGCATATACATACTCAGTAAGAAATATGATTGACAAGGAAAGGTTCTAAAAATACAAAGATTCACACATCTGGGTAATCTGGAAGTGGATTTTTATTAACCTTAATTTGCCCTCTGGGAGTAATGAAAACAATTTCTGATGATACACTTCATAAAGTGAAGTTATTCAATTTACAAGGGATGGTGGAAAGTGCTTAGCCTTTGGCCTTGTGCCAATGCATTTCAGCTGTGCAATTATCTCTGTATAACCTCATACCTTCGAAATGTTATTTATAAACTATATACTCATTATAAAATGTCATGAGCAGAAGTTGTGATCAAACCAGTAGGGTATTACATATCCTCTAATTACCTCCCAAAAACCCAAAGGTGGACTGTGCAGCTTAAAAAAAACACACCTCAAAGAATAAACTCAAAAAATACTCAAAATAAAATCATTCATTAAATCCATGCTACTTTAAAAATGACAAGACTGTCTTATTTCCTTCCATTTACTTTCATTTCTTTTCTGTAATAGTAGATATTAAAAAATAAATAAAATAAAATAAAATAAAATAAAATAAAATAAAATAACACACAGCACAAGACAACAGAAGCAGTTAGAGTGCTTACAATAAACTGTGTGTATATGTCAAATACTCTGGCCCTCTGAAACCACACACAAGTTTTCCAGGAGATTTTATTTACTTGCTTATACCCACACTACAGATAATTTTAAAGTTGTACTCCTGATTCCCATCAAATGGAGATGAAATGGTCCCAAGCAGCTACCAAATATTTTCAATCACATGCTTCTCTTCCAGTCACAAAAACATAAAAAATCCACTTCAGTGGCTGTTTCATGAGCATTTGCAGTTGACAAGAAAAACGATAAGTTTTTTTTTTTTTTAAAAAAAAAAGGAGGCTAAAGTGAAGACTTGACATTCCTTCATTCTCAAAAGTATATCAAGCACCTAACTACTGCCCCCTAACCTCACCTTCAGATTCTTCATCCTAAAAATTTGAGTCTGAATGTCTTGATCTAAATTTGTTAACTGAATCATGGTAATATTGAGGTCATCCCACGCCCCCCGGAGAAATTTGTATTTCACTGTTTTCTTGCCTTTCATTATTTGCTGAACTAAGATCTTCTATCAAAATATTCTGAGAACAATACCATGAACAGAACTATGGGGATACGATATGGGAGATGGTACCTTCTTGAAAGACATTGCTCAACTCAAACTGCTTAATTAAAACACTGGTTCCAAATTAAGTGGACCTGCCTTTGCAGGCCGTAGAAAATTTCACTGATTTACTATGTTTAAATGTGTTCTTCAGGAAGACTCAAAACCATCAGTTGTCAAATGTATGCTTCATGTATCTGTGGTCAGGGTCACATAATCAGAAGAGGATACAACCTTAAAATGTGCATTAATGTCTGCTAAGTCTTAACTGAGATGTATTTTAAGAAATATTGCATTATACAACTGTTCAATCTTGTTTCTATCAGTGGCAGATTTTGTACCAATGTAAAAGCCCTATCGAGTTTCAACATCAAGCAACTTACTGCGTGTGTTCATGTTTTGTTACTGATATGTTGCATTATAAACCAGCTCTCAATCTTCTCCAAGATTTCTAGGTTTATCATAGTAAGAAAAAAGGCTTCTGATATTAGTTTTTGTAGTCGGGTGAGGAAAGAAGCTACTTTTGAATTAGTAACGCAGGGCTACTCTGACTCTGGATCTTACGTTTTGGTATGTTCTGTGGTTCTGCTCGATTTCAGCAGCTATCACAGCACAACCTTCAATGTCTATATGTTATGTGAGTTTGCAACAAGGTCTGTGAAAGCAACTTTCAAAGAAGCAACACTGCTGCCCTACAGCCCAAGGATAGTAATAAGCATCAGAAAATCAACTCGCATTATGGAAAACTTTGCCATATTTTATGGAATTCATTTGATCAGATAAAAGACAAATCTTGAAGTGGTGGTTACTCTGAATAACTGAATAGATTCTTCAAAGAGCTTATGCTTCCCTCCACAGCATACATCAGCTGTCACTGTGCATTAGTTCTTTGAAGAGCAAAAACAGCAAAGAACAAGAGGAACCACAAGCAACAAAAAAGCATCTGTAAGGAGGGTGTAGGAAGAGATAAGGCATTAATTAGGCCTTTTTTACTCAAATCTCTGAAAACTGCTAACACTACAGGGATTTTACAGAGATCACATATTACACACCAGACAGCCAACATGAAACAGATAACAAATCACTGACATACCACAAAGCACATTCGAGATATAAAACAGTCTGATGGATATTAAATCACAGTACTGATGAAAAGCAACTTTAACTACCCATGAAATACAGTTTTCCTTCAGAAATCTGCTGCTTGAATTGTTTCATTGTCATTAGAAAACATATTAAAGCTAATGAGAAAAGTTCAGACACTCAACGTACAGCAACCAAGGCTCTGAAAATCCAACACATATCACTTTACTAATCGCCACAGCACCATCACAGGACCATTAAGTTCTGTCTTTGTTTTGCTTCACATCCAGCAATGCCATTTTGAAGAATACATCTACCTTGGTTACGCTGGGGGGGGGGGGAGGAGCATGAGGGCTAGGGGGTGGAAAGAAGGGGAAAGAATTGTTTGATTTGAACAACTGTTTGGTAAGTTATCTTTGGAAGTGGGTTTTTAGAGTTTTTGCTTTTTTTTTTTTTTTTTTTTTTCTCTGTTCTTGTCTGGTAACCAAATGCCATTGCTGAAAGAAATCACTGTTCATGTAAGTGCTGATTAGAGCACCAGGACAACCCCTGATCCTAAAGATAAACTGAACACTGAAAAGAGGCCCTAAGAATGAGCACCTAAGAGATGTGCATAGGCAAAGGTGTCAGGAATGGGGAATACAAAGGCAAGCACTCTTGTGTAGGAGTCCCTGCTGAGCAAGGATTTGAAGAAAAAAAAAAAAAAAAAGCACAGCAACACAAAACCAAAGATATCAAAGATATAATGTAAACTAGAGGACCCGTTCATTTATCAACTCTTGCATTGTTTCTCTGCAGAATTAGTCAATACTTGCTAGATTCAGTCTGATCTGTTTCAGTCACAGTAACTTCACCAGCAAGCAGGTCTGATCGCTAAAAATGGAACACTTACAGTGGCATTTTAGAAATTATATATATACATTTTTAAGAAAAAAAAAAAAAAGAATGATGCAATACTGAGTGGGGTGCTGAGAGCTTCCAACTTGTCAAGTTAAGCTGCTCTTCATTCATACAAAGCCAGGGATTTAACATTTTCAATTATCAAAAGAAGGTGCAAAGTGAGCACACCTGCCCAAATCCTTTAGCCCCTTAAAGCTCTCCAAGTTCCAAGCAAACCCCACCACTGCCCACCTATCCAAAGCATTTGGACCTCTAGGATACAATTAATTGCCATAAAGGTACTTGAAGTTTTCAGAATACTCAGTGCTCTGTTACTCTGGTTTACTTTTGAAGTAATGTTTGTTTTCCAAAAAAATGACAACCATCATGTATGAGATCAAAGCAGAAACCATCAATAGCTGATTCATGCAGCTACAGAGATCTGAGTAACCAGCTTGAAAAATCCTGTCCTCTGCCTCTTCACAGAACCACAGCACAGTATCCAAACATCCCAACAAATATCAGCTTAAATTTCTTAAATTTTGGAAACTAATTTACATGGCTTCTTTACCCAAGTTATTGTTCTGCTTGCAAGGTTTCCTTTTATCCTGAATATCTGTAACCATCCTGCAGCATGTTATTGCCAACCATTTTCCAGTTTGGACAATCCTCTTTTCCAGAAATTTGTTGTTTCCCATTTTAGGATTAAATAGTTGTCCTAAGGTATTTATTTAATTAGATCCGAAAAAATTCTCTAAGAAGGATTCTGCATGAATAAGCAGAAATTCTGGTACAGAATGTTTTGTAGTATTTTCTTCAGGAAAAAATGTCACAAAAGGTGTACTGCTTTTTCAAACATTGCTCACTCACTCATTCATTACTGTAATGCAGTGAACTAAGAAAGCTAATGGAGATGCTGATATGCAGAGCAATACAGATACTGCCTAACGGCATTTCAGAACTCACTCTAATTTTGCCAACCACACATCCCAGAGCTTAAATACTTAACCAATGCAAGCTTTCAGATTGTTAACGTTAATGAAATAAACAAGATTAGACAGTGCTGGCTACAGAAAGATACCAGGGTGCCAGTCGTGCCATGCCAGGAAGCGCAGGATTTGCTACAGACTTGAGTTACTGTAAATGGACGAGTGTTCTCAGACTTTGGACTGGTCCAGTTCACATGGCAATTAATGACCAAATGCTCACTGATGTAATTTTAGTACGATCGGGAGGATACCTGCAGCTAGGAGAAAGTCTTCCCTCCCTACCACATAGAACTATTCAACAGTCAAAACTGTCACTGCATTTGAGGGGGACCTTCAGCTGAAGTCACTAGATTAAATTTTACCTTTACCAAAGTCACTTAAATCTACATGAAATATGTCAGAAAAAAAGAAGTCAATAAGCAAATCTCTCTCAGGGCATTCTGAAGCAGGAGAAGGACCCTAGAGAGGGAGACAGTCTTGTGTTCTCTTCATCAAACACCCCAGGCACAAAGCTGACATGGGGATAATCACACACAGCCTGAGGCTGGTTAAACAGCAGTCTACTTTATGGTCCCTGACCAAGAGACTGCTTCTGTCTTACCAGCAACTGCCACAGAAGACTCAGCACAGACCAGTCCACTGCCTAAGCCATGCAAAGAAGTCAAAGAGAGGTGAGATTGTCCTTAGCAGAGACAAAGCACAACGTATGATCCACTATGTCCTGTACTTTCTCTACCCTCCCTGAGTTATCTTGCACAAGCAAGCATCCATTCTACTTACTTCTCATTTGTTAACAAGGTAGTGTTAGTCAGAATCACTTCATTATCAGCAAGCACTAAGCCACAGGAAAAATGGATTACTTCAGGTGTTTGCTCTTCCAGACCTTCACCGAGATGAATTTGTAGTATCAACTTCCAGACCATACTCAATAGCATGACCTACACTCTCCTAGCATTTCTTGAACAAATTCTACTTATCTACCATTAAAAACAAACAAACAAAAAAAAAAAGAATATGTCCTTAGGTAACACAAGGAGAACTAGCAACTGGTTTCCATCCCATTTCACCAGCATAATCCGAACACTTCCAGACTTGCAAGCAAGACTGCCCGGATTCCAACCTCTAATCCTTACCGCAGAATGGTGTCACAGATCACCCCAATATCCTATGTTCCAGACCTGCCAAGTGGTTAATTTTGTAATTGATGATCCAGGATCCGAAATGCTCCTGATCCAGGAGCAAAGCCATTTCTTTTAGAAAAAGAGTGTTCAGCAAGCAGAAATTTGTAGATTGCCCTAGTTTTGTTTTCATTGTGCTTGGAAAGTACTTTTGCCATTGTATAAAACTTCCCTGCTAACATTTTTCAGGGGAGAACAAATCCCTAGAAAAGTCCTGAATCAGTTCAAAAGTTTCATTTGAGTAATCTCACCACAGCCATTTGTTTCCTTTTCCAGGCCTGCCAAAACAGTCATGGAGGAACATTTGCCACAGATGTGCTGAAATTATGTGCACATGCTAAAATAAAACAGTTATTGCAATAGAAAATAAATACACCTGTAGATTATTTATTTCATTTATTGGTGATGTAAAAACATCCTACTGAAAGGATAGCTATTTAGATGAAACAAACAAACAAACAAAAAAAGCTAATAGTTCTTCAATACTGAAAAAGACTGAAAGTTTTCATGCGAGAGCTCTACTCCCAGATGAAAGTAAAAGGGCAAACACCATCCAGAAGATGAAATCCATATCAGTTATAAGAATACAAACGTAAACGTATCTGTATTTTTTGTGGTTTAGCTTCTGTTTTCAAAGATATAGCTTCATCCCATCTGTGGTTTGGTCTGATAAATCATTTTTCTTTAACAAAATATGCTTGTCCAAGTTAAACTTCACGAAGTTTAAGATGAATTCACCAATTAGCTTTAGTTACTGTACCTTTGGTTAAGATATCATTAAACTGAGGCTTTAAACTGAAGAGGAAAAAAGCGCATACTATCACATTGCTTAACACTGCCTTAAGAAATGCCTCATTTAAAAATTTGGAGTAAATGAATGAAAGAGAAAAATAAAAGGATTCTAAGTCCATAAAGATTTCTGTGCCACAGATATATAAGAAACAGTCCAGTGTCATTCCTTCCAATGAAGTTATTAGGCTTCATACCATGCCCAAATATCAGAGGCAGACCATGAGCTTTATTGATTGATCACCTCTTGAAACAGACACTTTTTGAATAGACACCAGAATTTAAAATGTGACATTTCTACATCAAGAAGAGAATTCTCTATTAGCTGAATTATATTAGTGTCTCCGGTAGGTGAGCGTTTTATGAAAATAAGCTGAATAGAATGAAAAAATATGTTCACTCAGAAAAACATTCCTAATCTTTTAATTTGCAATTTCTAAGAACAAAAACATTAAATAAAAAAAAAAAAAAAAAAAAAAAAAAACACAATCCAAGATGTCAATAAAAAGCAAAGCAGTGAGAAAATATCTTGAAATGCTTTAAAGACTTAAAGACACTTCTGAGTGAACACATCAAACTTCTTCTATAAAGTATTTTGTAGGTTGCATATTGTTGCCAAAAAAAATAAAAAAACAAGCACACCACTGAAGTGATATAGAACTACTGCAGACAGTTGTGAAAGTAAATGTTACTCTAGTCCTAGTGCCAAAATCCTGTGACAAATCTAATTAGCTTAACAAGCACTCAGCTGAGTCCACTCTGCAAAACCACACAAAGAAACAATTCAGGCCAACCACTGTAACTTTAATTGAAGCAATTTGTTCTGATGAGCAAGCCTGTTTTCTTCTCAACTCTTCTTTTATTCTTAAGCTATAACTTTCTAGAGAAGATAATGAAGGCTAGAGTAAGTCTCAAACTCATTTACAGCAATGTCACATTTATCTTCCATCTCCTTTTCTTTGGTTTCTCTTTTTAAACTTTGAAATAGCACCTGACAAAGTATCATAACCAGAAACAACACTATGCAAGCTATAGCAACTTTTTTCAGAAGGCAAGCAAGATCACTTTTCTGTTTGAACAGCAATTCATATCTACTATGCAGATATTGGAATATTTTACATTCTTCTTTGAAAGCTTCTATTTTAGTTTATTTTTAAAATAAATTGAAAGTCGTCATTTAAAAGTCATGCCTCCACCCAGTAACATTCTGTTACTCCTAATAAAACCACACAAAATGAAAGAGCTTATGGAACTGAAGTTGGCTGCCCCATTACCTAGTGGTCCTCCCATTTACTTGATTTACCAATTTGAGAGATTCTAATAGCGATAATCTTATGGACTAATAGCAGAATAGACATACTATAACAGGGAATTTTTTGGCAGAAAGCCTCTGGCACAATCACTGTAATTTTATCTACTCCTATTCCTGTCTTCCATGGGATGCCTGAGACAATACACGTACCTTGGCCTATCTAGTCTCCGATGTATGTAACTTTCCCAAAGTTACAGAGAACAATCTGAATGCTGGATATATCATTAGTCATACAGAACAGACATCTAGTCCCCTGGAAAGCTCTCCGGCAATGAGTAATGTGATTTTCTTTCCCACCCCCCATGAAGTGAAGAGCAGCAGTGCAGATTACCTCCAGGAGTTGTTATCCTCCTTGCCACAAATACACCGTAACCTTTCTCATATCAGCTGGAGAACTGGAAGAACTAAAGCAACTGCTGCATCTCGTAGAAAGGTAATCAAGGCACTGACTTCGAATTCTAGGATTTCCTAAGAATATTGTGAACTATATTAGAACCAAAAGAAGAAGATAGCATAAGGAGATTGTTTCAAAGATACAACTTTGTGAGTTAGATTACCTAGGAAAAGAAAAAAAGTACCTTGGCATTTTCATTACTGTGTATACAACAACTGTACACATCTCATCAGTTTCAGAAAACCTTTCAGAAAAAGGAATGATATATATATTAACCTCATAGCAAAGATAAATTACCTTAATTACACCTGCCAGCCACTTCAGGGATGCTTCAAGTCACACGCTCTATATTACATTTAATTATTTCCTGTTTCCACTCAGAGAAGTTTCATCTGTCTAAAGATCATCTTGCCTTGAAGAATCTTAACTCTGGAAGATGATTTATGACCTACAATCCAAATCCCTTTTACTTCAAGCTGAAGCCATGATGTCTTCCTTCTAAGCAGGATCCTTCCTGTCTTGCCTTGGGTCTTCTGCCTCCCCCAGAAATCTGATAAACATCGTTGTCCAGATCTTCACGTAGTTCTGCACTCCTTGTCAGCCTTCCCTTATTACATTAACTCTCTTGCCCTCAACATCAAATAACAAAAATTCCTTGGAATATGCTTTCTTTAGTTGCATCTACACAGGTATCTGGGGTCAAGTTCTGCCTGTCCATCATTTTCTCCCACCACAAAGAGCCTGTGAGGACCACTGTAATGCCTGGATTAGACTGTGGGCTCCAGCCTGGAGTTAACATGACAGTACAGGCATACCTCTGCACTTCTAGTTTGCTAACAGACCACATAACCAAAATAATTAAAAATGAATATGTAGATTTGTAGAGATGAACATAGAACACGCTACAAAAAAATAAAATCCATCTCAGATAAGAAAAGCATGAGAAAATAAGACAAGAACAAAAAGGAAGAAAGGAGCAAAGAGGATGTGTGCACGCATGTGGAGAACTCTTAGCAAAAAGGCCAGAGAGGAGAAATGGATCTTTAGATCACTTCTCGTTTAGCAACCATATGGTGAAAGCCTACCGGAAGCATTGTACCTATATTGTTTCAAAGAAAGTAACATCTAGAGTAATATCACCTTTACGCTGCCACAAATCAAGCAGGTATTTAATTAGCATGACATCAGGTGAACACACCCAAAATAATTCAGACACCCTCTGTGAAAAGTGTGGGTGGCAGGCTACAGATTACTGCAGCAGATAATGCAACAGTCCCCTCAAAAGCTACGCTCAAAATGTTTACGAAGCAACCAGCTAAAGAACGCCAGTATTGCCACACAGCAGAAGCTGTAGGCTGTGTCACCAGCTGGCACAGGACGGGACACAAAGTGCAGCCAGCACAGCAGGTAACAAAGGAACACGGAGCTGCTACAACCTCTCACGCCAAAGCAATCCTCCATTTAATGGTGCCCCTATGAAAATCATTTTTATCCTTCACCTGCACCTCTAACAGCTTGTATCTATGACAGCAGAATGAGAAGTCAGAGAGCACATGAAAAAATGTTAAGTTACAAAGCATAGGTTTACAATTAACCGTTATGGAAACCACTGCAAATGGAGTTCTGTTGTCCACTACCTTACTGCACACTATCTTATTACCACATACAAGTCAAGGATGATAGGCAAATATATACAGAATTAAGTTTTCCCTTCTGGGTAACCTTTTCATCTCCTTCTACCTCACTTTCAGCAGATAAATTTATTGGGGAGGAAAAAAGGGTAGATATTTATTAAAAGGAAAACCTTGGCTAATAGTTTTCTGTTGTTGTTGTTATTAAAATTATATAGTTACAAACATAATGAATAGACCACTCACGTCTCATTAAATCCAATAAAACTATGCAACTGATTTGAATTCCTCAATTTTTTTCTTCCCCTTGCACCCTTAGGCATATGTTCAATTCCAGTTCTCACTTCCAGATGTCTGCAAAGCTGTTACAAAAATGATGGAAGTTCTCAGCTGCTGCATAAAACATCTCCTTTGTAGGCATCAAGGCACTTCACAAAGACAAGGATGTTTCATTATCTCTTTTTGGTGAATGAGAAAATTAATATAGATTAAGTGACTTATTTAACCTAGTAGAAGAAGAAATGAGCACTTCTGAGATACCTAATCTTACTGCTACATTTTAGAAACAAGGCAGCTAATGATATCTCCATACTGTAAAATCCAATCGATTCCCAGGCAAGCCTCTAACAGTTCACAAATACATTTCATCAGTTCTACCATGGCTCTAAAAAGAAAGCAAGGTGCTTCCCTTTTATTATTATTTTTTTATTCTCAAATAAGTGTCTTCTCAGTGTCACTTGCCACTCAAACTTCAGGATTTGCTTAGTTTACAAGGACGTGGTGGAATGAAAAAGAAATAAAATCAAGTCCCTAATGAAAAAAACTTTTAGAATCTATTTCAGCTGCTTGCTTAAGTACTGTTTTTCTAACACCCCCAAAAGACAGATGATTAAATTTGTCCTGTCACTTAAGTTCCAGCTGAGACAACAAAGGGAAAAAGCAGGTAAGTTAGCTGAGGAGGTGTTAATATAAATATATCCAACACGTAATGGGGCTAAAGATAATAAATTTCAAAAACAGTAATTTACTTCATCTTGCAGAATTCATACTGGTTTTGTTACTATCACTTACAGTAAAAGAACACAAGCTTTGCAAGAAGGTTTATCTAATTATCTCTATTTAAAATGGATTATACTGAGAAAGTTTAGGATACTTCTTTGCCACAAGGGAAAAAAAAAAAAAAAAAAGAAGTTTTGCACAGAGTCAAGCTGTGCAAGAAAGCAATGGTTGCTGATCTGCTATTTGCAGACACAGCATGTCTGCTGTGATTTGTCAAAACTTATTTTTCAGTTTACAGATTGAGCAATACTGAGGTTTTCGTATTTTTGCCAGGCTCTTGGGCAACTGTTGGGCTTCCTTTTCATCAGTGAAGACCAATGCTAACAGTTTCATGGCAAGTTAATCTCCAATCCCTACGCAGGCTGTCTGTAATTAGCCAGACCAAATGATAATCCCAATAGAAGCCACAGCTAATTAAATTTATATTATATTTTAGCCACAACAAATAATCACCAAGTGTTTTTATACATAAATCTTCATTATTTTCAAATGTATAATTCCACGTTCTTCACGGCTAGATTTTGGGGCTTTTTAATTGTAGGATGCAATGGACAAGAGAAGACAAATGTGCAGAGATGGGGGGAAAAAATCATCTTTAGTAATGTCTCAGAGGAAAACCAATGTGTCTCCTTTTTGTCGATGCTATGCCAGTTCTGAAATACACAGCATGCACAGGTGTCTTTGGTTTACATAGGTCTGTTCCAAATTGATCCTAACCTTAAGGCCTAGCTTCACTTTACACTTGGTGAGCATCCTTTTAAGCTAAAGGCACTTAAAACTTTCTTATAGAATTGTCTCCATTCTTGGTTCCAAATCCAAGGAGTTACCTTTAAGAAGTTAAGAAAATTAAGTTCAAGAAGCTAAGAAAATGTTTAAAGCTGTACTTTGTTACACAAAAACTGTGAAATTCCTCATATTATTGGTGAGAAGGAAAATCCTTTCTGTGTTGAAGGCAAGACTAGTCACCAACCAAAAATAAATGAAATTGGCTGTGATGTTGAATCTTAAATTCGACTTAATTGATAGGCAGGCTCTTCACTGGCACGACTTACAAATGAGTTATGACTGACATGAATAACTTGTTAAATTCAGTTTATAGTAAAATGCAAATCTACTTCTTTGAAATTCTGTTTTATAATTTATAAAAACTGCTCATTTGATGCATTTGCATAAACTGAGAACTTCCAAACTACTACTGCTGTTACTTACTGAAGTTATGATTGAATAATTATTTTAAATTAGAAAAACTAAAATTAAGCCAGATGCACAAGCATTATCCATTCTTGACTATAGCTTTTGTACAGATATATGTCTGTCAATAGGCCATAATCACAAAGACACCTGCTTGGTATTCTTAGACAATAGCTACTCTTACCATAATCCTGGGTTTATGATTTAAGCTTTGGTTTTCCTCATGTCCTAGGGTAACACTTGACTTGGTCAAAACGGAAAGGGGGAAAAAAAAAAAGGAAAAAATAAAAAGAAAAAAAAGAAGCATCTTTTGCTTCCATTGTCCCACATTCTCCTAACAGAGATGACAAGCAGAGTTATTCGTGGCAATTTATTTAGAGAGCTTTTTGACAACCTTCCCTTGGAAAGAAATCAGTGAATATCTATTATATCTACAAATCACTACACTGTAGTGCTAAGAAATGAGAGATTTGTATGCCAAAGGTAAAGCCATTACTTTATAATATCGTTTTTATTATGGTTCACACTGGTAATAAAAATATCAAACATATCCCAGAATACAACCAATAATCTTACTAATGCTAGGCATTTCACACTTGCAGACTTCTGAGAATTAGCAACTACTGGAGCTCAGACAGAGCACATAAGCACCCCTTTCTCTGAATCAAAGGGAGAGTCTACGGTTCTTACCACTGCCTAGTCACCTATGCTATTTATTTCTTTGCCTCTGCATTTTGTGCTGCTGAGTGGCCAGGACAGCGAGGCTGACCTGGTTGTTCTAACAAGGGTGCTGAAGGCACAGGAACTGAACATAGATTTAGAGGTGGCTACCAGAGAATTACAGAATTACCTTCATTTCTGTCTCCCTTAAGAGCACCTCACACAGTTGCTGACGTTTTCCCCAAATGCACTCAATCCTGCAGGAAAGTGCTTGTTTCCTAGGGCAAGCACCTTTACTGAAGCACCATGGTAATGTCTCAGAAATTCCCTTCTACTTCAGCAGAAATGCCAGAATAGCTGCAACAGGGTCACAGTGCCCCAAAGGCTCCTTGTAGCAAAATTGTGTTAAAAAGACTTCAGAGTTTTACTTCCAGGGCCTTGAACATTTTAACTGTGCTGAGGGCCCATTGTCCCAGCTCAGTGTAAAAGGACATCCAGGCATCCTGTTCAACAGCACACACTGCCACATGTGGTCAAAACTTCAGAGTTCTCACTCTCCCAGCTCCTGATCTTTATTATAAAAGGCAAAATAGTTTTAGAAAGAGAAGCCAGAACCCAGGATTCCCCATCCTCAACACATGCACACAAACAAAATCAAGAGTAACCTACCACATTAATATACAAAACGCCACCTTGAGCTGTTGGTTTGTTTTGTAAACAAGCATCATTAACTCATATCAGGCCCCTTTTCAAAGCATATCAGATAAGATGCAAGAATACATATTGGATAAGGCCCTTCCAGGATCGAGACAATCAGACACAGTTTCTGACTCACTACTGGGATTGTGCTGGTTTATTTTGTTCACTGACAGCAGTCCTGAACTTGCATGAAAGCAGAACGTAGGTATCTCTAGATAAAATTAAGCTGGACAAAGGAGTTACTTACTAGCATCTTTCATGCTTTGGGATTTAGACATCTCAATTCCAAGTGATTCCAACATTACATGACCATGTTGTTTATTAAAGTGCATCTCTAGGCCTCTTTTGAACTATTCGTCCTTCAGGTTTTGCACTAATGTGAGCAGTAACACTTTGAAAAAAATACCAAACCTGATCCTACTCCTCAGCTTCACGTTCATGCTGAGGCAGGGTTCTGAGATACAACTGAAACATCTAGAGAGCTCAGGAACCTGCAAGGCCAGACAACAGCTGAGAGCAGACGATCTCACCAGGAAAATAAAGAACTTTCTAATGCCACTTTTACTGCATTTGCTTACTTATACTTACCTAATTTTGCCCTATGAGAAACTCAACAAAATGTTACTCCTTGGTAAACCCACATGTGCCTTGCTGAAATGCACATTTATGCATTTTTGAGCACCCTCAAATTCAAAAAAAAAATTGTTTAGGAAGGAACAAATAAATATATATATTTACCAATTACACTAACTGTAAATTTCAGCTGCAGCGTATTTATAAACAGCAGCCTTATTGCACTGCTACATGAGCCAAGGCTCAGAAAGTGGAAGGATAAAACCCCTTCCAAAACCTCTTCCTGAAACACATTCTCCCTCAAAACTGTCTCATGTAGCATGGAATATCTGTATCACAGAGAGCTTCTGCGATACCATTATTTGTCTGCCAGATGTGTCCATATGACAACATAAGCTGACACATATAGCTACAATGAATAACACCACCAATTTAAAGCTGACTACAAACAATGCATCATATTAAATTATTCATCCCTGTAGCAGCCCCACCCAGTCCTGTTTAGGGAGACACCTTCAACATCTTATGAGGTATAGTTACAGTATAACAAGGATAACCCATATAGTTCAAGTTTCATTTGTGAGATGAGACAGCCCTTTTACACATCACCACTTAAAGCCTGACAACAATAGAAATGTTAACATAAGGAATGCATCACTTGTGACACATAAAGGATTTTATAATTCATCTTCAACTTGCATATAACAGTGTCATACCTTAGAGCAATGGCAGGTTCACTACAATGGCTGTAGCGCAGCTCTCTGAACTTCTCACACAAAATTATTTAATCATTTTCAGAGAATTTGTTAACTGGATGCTCCTTATCTCCCCAATCTGTCCTTTCTCTTTTTTTATGACAGTAAGATCTCATGGCACTGGCAACATCAGAAAGTTCTACCACAACTCCCCAGATTTGCACTAGAATTAGCTCTCACCTCCACCAATGTACACCTTGTGAAAGGTCCTACGTGTAGACTACCAGCACCCCAGCTTTAAAACCTTTTTTTTTTGTAGATGGTGCAAGAATGGCTGGAGACAACTGACCAAACAGAGGGCTTTGATCTAATGACTGATGTCTATAAGCTAGAGATGATGCACAAGCAGTATACAAGCAGAAATAACTGAATACTGAGCACATTAACAACCCCTGCTCTTTCTTTCCATGTGTACAACAATCACAATCATATGTTCTCAGTTATAGCCAACTTCACCTTGACAGTAGACATTTCTATACCGCAGGCAGGCTGCAACATAGGCCTCAGACACTCCTCAGATAGCTCTTAACTCATCAGGACTCCCATGCAAGTAACAGTGGTGATAGTAGTCAAAAATACACCTGGGAAACTGGAAAAATACTGGATGGGTAGGGTGTTAACCCATCAGCAGAGGATTAAACAGGATGACTGAGACAGTTGTTGCCCCCAGGTGACAGCAGCCCCACCTCTCTGGCATAGGCCCTGTCCCTTTCAGCAGTGTCAGTGGCATGGAAATCTACTCCAAGACTAACCCAGTTTATAGTCCAGCATGTTAAGGTAAACAAGGTGCAGAGATTCACATGCCATTCAGCAATCCACAGTGGAAAAAAGGATGTGACACAGACAAAAAATGATAGCACCCGAGTTAACACTCTACTTAATCCATAATTAAACATGCATCAAGATCTTGTGACCATGATGCCATAAGCTCCACCACTCCTACCACTAGCAGCGGTGCCCACACTTCAGCCATCCCTGCAGCTCATATTCTCTTACTCTCCAGCATGATTGGAATTGCTTGCTTCAAATATGCCAGTAAGACAGTTTATCGGGCCAATACACAGCAACAGCCAATTTTGAGTGAACTTTGAATCTGCAGACACCATCACAGAAAGTGGAACACAATTATCACAGGGACATATGTGATGTGCATCCCTAAAAAGATTGACAACTCATGATCAGCTCAGGGTTTTTGTTTGTTTTTGCTAATGGCCTTGTATCTAAGCTACAGTGAAAATGTCAATTCCAAAAGGATGCAGTGCTTGCTAACATGACTTCTCTAGCCCAGGGCAAACCCAACTGAATTATGCCATAAACTGCAGGAACAATATATATTCATATACCCAAGAAAGAGCTGCAAAACATTGTAACCAAATCTGGAATGCTTCTTCTACACTGGAAGTCAGCTTGCACAGACATCAGTCAAAGCTTGATACCAAGGACTGTTCTTCAGCATAGATAAATGCTGCTGCCTGCTAGTCACACATCACCTAATAGTGGCAACAGTAACATACTTGAACTTTTGTTCAAATTCTTAGATAATGACCACAATTCCTTACCTCTGGACAGCATTCTGCAAATGCTGGGTGGCACCGGATAAACTCTGTACCTATTTCAGAACAGCAATTATGTTGTACAAAGTGGTGTTGTAGAGAATCAACAGGGGCCTGTCAAACTGAGCTCTGTTAGGATTCTGATACAGAGCTCAGACAGACATACCACATAAATCATTGGAGGGGGCGGTCAGTCTGAGAGAGAAGAGGACAAAGAATTGGGAGATCAAACTACAGGTCCCAACTCTTCCTCTCCGTCATTCAGATTACCCCTCACAGATCATAGTATTTTGTGAATAAAACTGATCTGAGGAGACTGGATTCATCCCAAGATTCAGCTACAACTCCTGCGTAACTCTTAAGTGGGTCACTACATTTCCAGACATCAGTCTCTCACTGCCATGGGTAGATGCTTCAGTAAAACTGGTTATGCTATTTTGCAATCAGATCTTCTTTCTTAATGAATCCTTAACAGGTTAACAAGGCTAATGTGCTGAATTCCTTGAGTTGTTATCCCTCGAAATACAATTCTGCTTCCATACTACTAAGCAAGTTACCACTACGTCTTCAAGACTGGTGACAGCAAAGTGCCTGTGGTACAAGTAAAGACAAGCCATTTGAAATTTAAAGGAATTCTGCAAATACTGTAATGTCAACAATACTAGGAACTAGACGATCTTTACAGTCTCTTCCAACCCAAGCCATTCTACGATTATATGTTGATAATACACATCAGGCACATCAGGTTCCTGACACTGCTTCTGAAAGGGACAAAGTGTTGCAAGGCTCCTACATGCAGGTGCTATAAGCAATGTAAATTAGCAGAAGGGAAGTAGGAGCATTAGCAGATCACCTGGTAATTCACTACTGTTAAAATTTCATCATCTACCAGAAGTTAAGAACAAGATAACAGGAGAAAGAAAGATGCTTTTCATTTTGTTCGGGAAAAGAAATTAAAAAGAAAATGGATTCTATCTTATTGTCATGAATGAGCTTAGAGTTCGTGGTTCATTTTGGTGTATGTGACTGTCCTAATCCATACATTATAGGTTCATAGACTTACTTGCACTGATACCATCATCTACAGTGGCAGCAGGAGAGGTTCTGCTAGTGAGGACAGCAGCAGCTACTGACTTTGAGTCAAGAAGCAAACAGGAGAAAGTGTGTTTCCAGCTTCATCTCTCAGTTGGACAGACGCAGACTGGGGGATGCCTGACCCCAGTTCTCTGACCCTCAAGCTAACACCAGACTTTTGTGCTGAATTTGAAAACAATAAATATGTCCTCTCCACAACAAGCTTGGAATAAAGCAACAGGAAACTTGACAACGTCTTCTACTATGAAACACTGTAGCCTCATATCTTCCTGTAAAATTACGTACAGGCTCCCACCATCAACCAAGTGCTTCAGGCACTATTTTAAACTGCTACACCATGAGCACCCATTCAGAGTGGTAAACAATCCCTACAGCTTCCAACAGCATCTTGAGGAGGATGTAAACCAACTGGAGAAAGCCAAGAGAAGCTGAGTAGATCTAAGAAGGACTCCCAAAGGAAGACTAAACTAGCAAGGATTTCTGAACAAGAAAAAAAAGGGGGGGAAATGGGATTTCTCTATGTTAAACACCTTTTTAAGAACATAGATAATAGCCTGTTTTCCCTATTTGTAGTAAAAAGGGTTTAAGTGCAGCAAGGCACTCAGACATTTTCCTGTCTTATTGGACACTTGGCTTTTGTCTAATAATAAAGATAAGCACCAAAGCAGATAAGGAGGCTGGGGAGTCTCCATTATTTAAGCACTTCAGAATAGCTTAAGCAGGTATCCAACATAAATAGCAGTGATCACAATCTAGGGGAAAGGGAATAATGAATTAGATGATCTCTAGAGGACTTTCCCAATTCTATTGGCTATGACACTTCAGGAAGTTGAGTATAAGCACATGTAAGTAGGCTGCTAATGCAAGGTGTACATCTATATGATTCATTTAGCAAAGTTTGCTGAAGAAAGTCTACCCAGGAAACCTCTAACTTACCTGGCATGTATCTTAAACCCATATGCCTGCAGTTTCAAAAAAATGTCCCCCCCACCCACCCCCCATCAAATCCATCTTTTACAGACCCACAAAGCTCTTGGTTCAGGAGACGTGCAAAATTTTCTCAGTAAGTGATGCTCAGGGCAGAAGATCTAGTCAGCGGGCACAGAGCTAAACACCAGAACCCAACAGTAGTAGATATCAAGTAGATTGGAAACCACAGCCAGAGCCACCAACTCATCACACTACGCAAAAACAGCATCAGTACTTCACTCTGCATTGGGCTCTGAAGCATCAGCCTCTGGGGCAGAACATCACTCAAACATGCCCCACAGACCATCAGTTGAACATGATTTCAGAACCTGCTGAACACAATACTCAGTAATGCTCCCCAAAAAGGAACAATTTTTCAGAACCTTAGATTTAACTTTCCCATTAAGAATGGCTCATTCTTTTTCCATTCACGTCATGGGGTGTTTGGATTCTTAATATTGGCAACCAAAATTTCATCCCTGAGCACATTTGTTGTTCTCCTATGCTAAGAAATAGCACAAAATTTGGAGAATAGGCTTTGGCGTTGGTAATCATCAATTCATAAAAAGGGCAATTGTCTCCTTCATGTTTTATATATGCTTAAATCTATTTAAAAACATATTTTTTTTTTAGCATTTCCAAAAGTCTATATAATAATATAACAAGAACAAATGCTATACGTATCCCCACAGAAGCCTTTTTCAGGCTGCTTTGAGTATGATATGTCTTGAAGTATAAAATACACAAATTGAGAAAAAAACCTCTCCAGGATGGCCTATAAAGACCAAGGACACCTACATCAAGTGCAGTAGTAGGTGCTGATTGTGGCCTATTTCAGAAAATAAAAAATAAAAATAAAAAATTAGTCACTTATACTGCCAAGGTACCCTATTCCTTTGACTACTGAAAATACAATAGAACTACTGCACTGACTCAATGACAAATACTAGTTTCATAATCGGGGTGGAGCATGCAAGCAACTATAAAGGTAGCCCCAGTCTGAGACTCTCACTTGTGCTGGATACTTTTGAAGGCTCTGGATTTTGAGAGAGGTAAGCAAGACCTAAACACCTTGGGTGCTTCTAATCTTTGAATCTAATTTAAATATTTTTCCCCATAAGAGTTAAACTAGTTTTACAGAAAAAAATAATAATCTTTTTATCTAGGTTATGTATTGATGATTTTTCATGTTTAATAATCCAACAAACTGGGTGTCAGATGTATTTCAAAAAACATTTTGATACATAGTATTATTATTGTCTGCTTTGTTTCCAGATATTCTACAAGACAACATCTGAGAAACATGGAACATTTACTCAATGATAACCTTCTGAAATATTTTACCCAATATGCTTTAATGGAGGGTAGCACCTCTGCACTGTCCATCGGTGGATTGAAAAATCTGCTTCAGAATCAATTTGCACAGTACCTGAAGGTGAGTCTCACTCTTGTTATGTTCATCATACTTCCTATGAAATAGATAGGAAAAAGGAGATACTTTTGCAAGTATCTTTTGAAAGGCAGATTAAGTGCCCAAATGGTTTCACAACCTCCATAAATAATCCTTAAGGGTTGGTTTATGAAACTTTATTCACATTAATAAACAGCTCCAAACAGATAACTATGTAGAGAGTTTATAAAAATAAAAAAGTCCTATGTAATAACATACAAAAATCTAAAAAGTTTTTAATGTTATCCAATTTTCACCTAGAATACCGCATCTGAGTCTTATATGTTTTGCTTCAATCTAAATAATGTATTTTCAATCTAGAAAATACATAGAAAAATCTATAAGTCAAACAGTAGGGCAAATTTAAAAGTAAGAGACATGGTCCAATTTCTTTCTAGTCAACTTTCTCACCATCACAAACTAAGCAAACTTCAGAAAGATGCCAAGCGAAGAAAAGAGATGCCACCAAACCAGAGAGAGAAAAATCAATTTCCTGTCACTGGAAGAAATTTCTTTTCTTTCTTCAAAAAGAAATTTCTGATTTCATATATATTCTCTGCCAGATCTTTCGTAAACCGTATTAGGATTCAATCTACATTCCCTTGCTAGGCAGATAAAATACATCTCAAATAATGTCTTTTGGATAGCAAAACAAAACAAGAGCAATTTTTGCTAGAGGTCGGAAAGAAGTTGCATCTCACTAGAAAATCCAGTATTTTAAGAACTGCAATCCAGTTCAGTTATTTCACTAGCAGGAAGTGGCTTCTTTAAACAAACAACTTCATAGAATACATGAAGCTGTTTTCCCTTTTAAAAACAACTGTCAGAAGAAATTAATTACCAAAGTTTAAAGGAAATGTGATGGTAAATTCAGAAAGATCACGCTTTTTGTATTAGCTGTAGACCATTAGGGAAGGGCCTATTTCCACGGGTATGTGGAAATGGAAGCGTTCAGAAAAAAAAATAATGCATTTTTTCATCTGGATATCAGACATTTTCAACCATTTACTCTGCTTGCAGAAATATACCATATTAATAACATAATAACATAAAAGGAGGACAGAACAGTACAAAACAGACATAAAAAAAAGGATAACATATATATATATTATACTCAAAGCTATTTTTATAATGAGGACCAGAATGTCACATATGAAGAAGAGAAGCTAATAATGTAAACTGGATTTATTAGTTTAACATGAATTTTCCAACAGTGAACACAATATTCCTACTAAAGAGGAGAAAAGGGGAAGGAATGAGACTCTCAGGTCCTGGTCCAAAGATTGCTGAAAGTAGCAACACGTTTTCAAATAGCACATGTGCGCCCTAGATTAGCATCTAATAAAGCAGTAGGTGGTGTGCATGTTAATTTTCAATGCTGACTATGTGCATGCTGCAGCTGTTGCACCTGCTCTTTTTGTTATATTTTGTAATGTAACCCAAACAAAATTTACCCACAAAACTGAAGTAACCTGTCTGAGTAATACTTGTAGTTTGGTTATGACAGATACACTGGCTTTTTCACAAGGTATATGTGGATGTCTTGGTAGTATAAACTATTATTTAGGAGCACTCAGGTTATAGTCACCTACTGAAATGGCAAGTGAAAAAGCAAACAATAGTTTATACTTCTCAAATTGTTACTGTAACTTTGTTAACATTTTTGGCAGGCAATAGCAGGCACTATAGTTCCAGTTCAACCAGTAAAACTGGTAAATACAATTAGTAACATCTTCAAGCAACACTCTTACTGACTGATTGCTTCTTGGCAATGTTCCTCATAGGAAAATCGTTGTGGCAATTCACTTTTTTTTTTTTTCCTCTACCAAAACAGGACTCATTCTCACTTGACAACGTTATTAAATCATTGGACAAAAATAATGATGGAAGTGTCAGCTTTGATGAGTTTGTGATGCTGATAAAAAAGATAACCGGTACAGGACAGTGAGGCGTCTACAAGAATGGGTATTGCTGCTTCGTGGGAGAAGAGCCTGGCATTCACGGACAATATATGTACAAATGTAAATCCACAGATTTCCTTGTTGCGATTTTAAAAAATACAGAATAAAGATTTATACGACATACAACGGATTAAGTCTTGCATTGTGTTCCCTGCTTGTTGGCTAGGCAGCCTAAAAATTAGTTTGGAACTAACCATCTTTATTTCACACTACTAAACTGTTATTTGAGAAAATGTTGTTTAACAAACCCTGCTTTGCCTGAGTTAATTATTTTGACCTCTAGAGCAATTCAAATAAAATGCTTTCTAGAAAACATACAAAAGAAGATATGTCATTCCATTTGGACGGTGTCCCCCTAGTGTATACTATCTAATAGTCTGTCCAGTTCAGCTTCATCATTCATAGAGGATGACATTTCCATATGGCAAGCACTTCAAACTTTCCAAAAAGAAACAAAAAAAAAAAAACAAAAACCAAAACACAAGGTATTTATTTTCAATAACAAGGTAAAATTGCTATGTTAAATATGATGACTGCAAATTTCCATCTTAGTTTCAAGCTATATTTACATAAGCATTTATTTCCTTTTTGTTACAAAACTTATAAATGAGAATGCATAAGTATATATAGGAACTAAGTGATTGCTTTTCAAATTAAAACATCCATTACATCTATTTGGCATGGTTTAAACCTTTTAATTGCATGATTCCCTGTGACACATATTTTCAGCATATTTCTTGGGGATTATTATTTACTTTATCAAAAGGAAATTAATGAAAAAGAGAAAGGAGGAGAAAGGGAACTTTTACTCAGCTGGGCAGCCAAGCTGCACCACAACTGCTCTCTCACTCAAGGGAAAGGGGGAGAAAACAGAATGAAAATGGCTCAGGAGTTGAGGTAAGAACAGGGAGATCACTCAACAATCATCATCACGGGCAAAACAGACTCAGAGTAGGGAGATTAATGTAATTTATTGCCTATTACAAACAAGCTAGAGCAGTGAGAAACTAAAAGTAAACTAAAAACAACCTCCCCTCCATACACCCTCTTCTCCATCCACCCCCCAAGCAGCACAGGGGAACTAAGAATGGGGGCTGAGGTCAGTCCCTGAGGCTGCAGTCAGTCCCTGACGCTTCATCGCTGCTCCCTCACAGTCCCTCCCTGCCCCTGCTCCCCGTGGGGTCCCTCCCATGGGATGCCGTCCTTCCCCAACTGATCCTGCTCCCACACGGCTCCGTACCACAGGGTCCATCCATCCCCCAGGAGCAAACTGCTCCAGCACAAGTCCCCCACGGGTGGGCGGCAGCTCCCCCCAGACCCCTGCTCCTGCATGGGCTCCTCTCCACGGGCTGCAGCTCCAGCCTGGGGCCTGCTCCTGCGGGGGCTCTCCATGGGCCGCAGCCTCCTCCAGGCCACATCCACCTGCTCCACCGGGGGCTCCTCCACCCATGGGGGGGCTGCAGCGTGGAGATCTGCTCCATGTGGGACCCATGGGCTGCAGGGGGACAGCCTGCTCCACCAGGGGCCTCTCCACAGCCCACAGGGGAACTGCTGCTGCCTGCCTGGAGCACCTCCTGCCCTCCTGCTACGCTCACCTGGGGGCTGCAGGGCTGCTTCTCACTCCTTGCTCTCCCAGCTGCTGTTGCACAGCAGGCTTTTTTTCCCCCTTTCTTAAATCTGCTCTCCCACCCAGCATCACTCCCTGGCTCAGCCCTGGCCAGCAGCAGGTCCCTTTTGGAGCTGGCTCTGATCTGACGTGGGGCAGCTGCTGGGCTCTGCTCACAGAGGCCACCCCTGCAGCCCCCTGCTACCAAAACCTTGCCAGTACACTTGGCAGGAAACTAACTCACTGGATTAGGCACTAATCCTACTATAGAACCAAAAATTTTGGACTTAATTTTAACACCAACATCTGCCCATTATCCTAACAGACCAATTAGGTCCAGATCTCAATGTCACTTAAGGACTTCAAGACTCAAGATAATGGGAAAGCATATCAAGTGCATTGAAGCCCCCATATGAGTTATTCCCATGCCTGAATTTCACCACTAAAGAATGCAGACTAAAGCACTTCATAGCAGTGCAGCATGCATAGCAGCCTCAAAAATTATGGTATTTAAACATAATATCAATGTTCCTAAAGGTTCCCGGGCCATACTTCTACACAAACCCTTTAGCTGTTAAAATGTGTTATGTTTCTTGGGAGAAAACAAAAATCATAACGCTTAGTATTTTTTTCTGGTTTATGAAAAAAATACTTTTCTAAATTAACAATATACTTTAATTTTAATACAAAATGCACCACATACATATTTGCTTACTAATCAATGTTAGCTACTTCACACACTATCACAGAACTTAAAGAAGTGCCTTTGCATGAGCAGGACAGATGTTTTCTAACAGATGAAAAGGAACATTTTATATTTTAGAGTTCAATCAGGTTACTGACATCTTGAATGGGACAAGTGAGCATCCATAAATGTGTTATAAGAGCGCCACCTACTGGCAAAATCTATTTCTACATAATTTCTTGAGTTTGTAGAACATGCACTTTATTTTATTCTATACAATACTTGAAGTTTCACGATGCTACATAAGATGAAATAGTTCATGAATAACCATGGTCACAAGTAAGAGTAGCTTTAAATAGAAGGATTGCTTCATAAATTATTTTTTTTCTATAATGGTACCAGATGCACCTGAAATAAAATTTATGAGCCTTTTCATTTTTTTCAACAAAAAAAATAATCAAAGTTTAAAAGTAGAAGAAGTGAACCGAAAAGACAAAGAAGATGGAACTAAATGCAAATTGGTTTTGCCACCCGGGGAATCAACTTCACTAGCATCTCACAGAATACACAGATTCTTTTAAAAAGGAATTATTATTATCTTAAAGGAAATATTGTTAGTTAAAATTATCATTTGCAATGCAAAACTCATGCTAAGCACTACTCTGATGTCAGTGCATTACTTTTCTAAAGAGCTACCTTTCCAGCAAAGAACAATAATAATTTACCTATTGTCATTATCCAAAGGGCTGGAAAGCAGAGCAGAAAGCTTAGGAAAATGTAATTGGAACATGACCTATAAATAATCAACCAAGATGAGAAAAGAAATGTGCAGGACCGATCAGTGCTCTTACACTTAATTTTTCTTAATGAAATCAAACCTGTATTGAAGAAAAACTGAACCTAAAAACTTAACATGGTAATTTAACGCAAAATGCATGGTCTGGTGGAAACAGATAAAAACTCCTATATCAAAAGATCACAGAACAGGCCATCTTGTTTGCAATCACACAGCATGTGCAGGACAACAGGGGAATCGGGCCCAGTCAGCATTGGCGCATGAAAGGCAAGTTCTGCCTGACCAACCTCATCTTCTACGACTGGGTGACCCACTGCAGGGTTGAGGCACAGGCTGTTGACGTGGTCTACCTAGGCTTCAGCACAGCCCATGCAGCCTCCCACGGTATTCTCCTGAAGAAGCTGGCAGCCCATGGCTTGGACAGGTACACGCTTTACTGGGTTAAAAACTGGCTGGATGGCCAGGCCCAGAAGGAGGTGGTGAACAGAGCTGGCGACTGGTTATCAGTGGTGTTCCCCAGGGACTGGTGATGGGGCCCATCCTCTTTAATATCTTTATTGATGACTTGGATGAGGGAATTGAGTGCACCCTCAATAAGTTTGCAGATGACACCAAGCTGGGGGGAAGTGTGGATCTGTTGGAGGGTAGGAAGGCCCTGCAGAGGGACCTGGACAGGATGGGTCAAGGCGCAGAGGCCAATGGGATGAGGTTCAACTTGGCTAAGTGCTGGGTCCTGCACTTTGGCCACAACAACCCCATGCAGTGCTACAGGCCTTGGGCAGAGTGGCTCAAAAGCTGTGCAGAGGAAGAGGATCTGGGTGTGCTGCTCGATGCTTGCCTGAACGCAAGCCAGCAGTGTGCACAGGTAGCCAAGAAGGCCAACAGCATCCTGGCTTGTATCAGGAATAGCGCAGCCAGCAGGGCCAGTGAGGTGATCATCCCTTTGTACTCTGCTCTGTTGAGGCCGCACCTTGAGTGCTGTGTTCAGCTTTGGGCCCCTCACTACAAGAAGGACATCGAGGCCCTGAAGCGTGTCCAGAGAAGGGCTATGGAGCTGGTGAAGGGCCTGGAGCATAAGTCCTGTGAGGAACGGCTGAGGGAATTGGGGTTGTTTAGTCTGGAGAAGAGAAGGATCAGGATAGACTTCACTGCTCTCTACAGGTACCTGAAAGGAAGGTGTGGGGAGCTGGGGGTCAGCCTTTCCTCATAGGTAACTAGAGATATGACTAGAGGGAATGGACTCAAATTGCACCAGGGGCGGTTTAGGTTGGAAATTAGCAGACATTTCTTCTCAGAAAGAGCAGTCAGGCATTGGAATGGGTTGCCCGGGGAGGTGGTGGAGTCACTGTCCCCGGGGGCATTTCAAGAGAGATTAGACCTGGTGCTTAGGGACATGGTTTAGTGGATGACATTGGTGGTAGGGGGATGGTTGGACCAGGTGATCTTGGAGGTCTTTTCAAACCTTAATGATTCTGTGACTCTACGATTGTTCTTTTTTCTTCAGAGTAAACATCTCAAATTTAAACTTAAAATGAAAGTATCATGAAAAATGAAAAATATCAAATTATTTCAAATCTCTCAAATACAACTTATTACCCTCAGACTATTAATATTTTCAAATTCTAGCTGGCATTTCCTCTAAGTTTTCACCACATCGATATTCAGCTTTAGGATTATTTTTTTCTCACAGATGATTTTGCAGAGCCCAGGTTGAGTAATATTGTTGTAGTGGTAGTCAATAGAATAAGAAATGGATGCATAGCTGAAATGAAACAGATATTCAGCATTGCATGCAACACTGCATTTGCATGTTCAGTTGTGCATTATTGTTCAAAACAGAACAAGTTACATTGTCTCACACTAAAAACTTTAAAAGTAACAGTGTTCAGGACTTGTTATTCATACGATGCTCATCTATAGTACAACTTGTGCCATTTTAATTGAGAGACAGAGTTAACAATAATCATTTCTCGCCATTTCAGTCACTTGTATTTCCTTTGGAAGCCTAATTGCAAGTTACATTATAACTTGACAATTTCAGTTTTTATTTTTAATTGAAAAAAAATCCTGTTTTCAGAGATGCAGAGAAATAGGTGAATGAGAACAAAAACTTTTAGAGATTGCTTCCTTATTTGCCTTTTGACTTTCAAAGTACACCAAGACTTCATGTGTACTTTAGAAGAAAATACCTATTTTGGTAAAAACTGTTTTGAGTATTTGAATGCTTAAACTGAGAAGGGATATAGAGAGATGCATATTTTATAGCTGCCCCTCAGTTCTCCTGAGGAACTGCATTTTTCCATCTTTTCCTTCTTCTAAAAAATTAAAGAAAATAGAACTGATGACTCACTAGTGCCTTTCTTCTCCCCCTTCAGTTTCCAAAGGAGCAGGAATCAAAAGAAAAGTACACTGCTTTGGTTCTAAATTAGGACTCAGCTAAATCACAGTGGCATCACAAGATATTATTAGTGCTGATATGGTGTTCCCAACTTTCATAGATAATGAAACAGCTACATCAGCTCAGTAGTTCACAAACTCTACTAATCTGCTTCTCTTCCAATCATTTTTATTGATTTGTTATTATATAGAATATCTTAAGTTTTTTAGCATTAGGCAGACTCTGCTAAAACAGATTATTTCACAGTTATAATTATTGATAGTGCAAGATTCCTCTAGTGCAATGATATAGGGATGACTCACAGCTGTTTCTCACACAGAACTGAGATGTCAAGATGTTATATAGTACTGATAAATGCTACCATTTCTATAACAGAAAAAACTGCCAGTAGGGCTGCAGCAGACAAGCTTCCATGTTGCAGACTTCAGCTGAATGTTGAGCTCTCCATCTAAGCCAGCTACCGTGAACAATCCTCAGAATACTGGAGACAAACAGGCAATTCCAATGGGTGACTCACCCCTTCCTGAAGCAGGCTTCTGAAATACATGATCTGACTGCATCCTGAAAAGGTACCTGAGGGGACCAGCTGAAATGCAGTCATCTGAAGTTACGTAAGATGTATCCCACACTCCATGACTTCAGGTCCCTGAAAATTAGGAGCCTACTTTACACCAGGCAGAAGGATCTCCCATCATGCAGTGAAGTAGGGCAGGTGGGCAAAACTGAACAACTTGTTATTTGCAAGCATTTTCTGCTGAATTTTACTGGGGAGACCTACAAGCCTAGTTTAGACCACCAGCTCTCAGCATCAAAACTTAGCCAGTACTTATCCAAAACCAACAGTTTATTAGAATGGAAGAGCAGAAACTTTCTGCAATTACAGCAGATCACAGTTAATAATGTAAAGATAATCATGAGTCCAAATAGCCAGTTTTATGATCCAGATTAGATTCAAACTTCTGTCAAAGAAGCTGATGCTGATTCAGACACAAAATCAAGGTCTATCAGTTATTTAAAGAAAAAAAAAATCATCTCTAATAGCGTTACAGCCATTGCCTACTGAAGCAAAGATGCTTGAATTACTAGAAAAATAGAAGTACCTTGAAAAACTGCAAACATCGCTTTGGCAGTTGAATAAACATAAGGTAGCAATAGAAGAAGAAACTCTGCCTTATTCTACCTGACAATAGCAAAGTATCCTGTACATTTAAAACTATCACTGAAACGCCCTAGAAACAAAGATGTCCCAGAATCATTCTTGCTTCCCCAAAAATTTACAGTAAATTTTCAACAATTTCCACATTTTACAACACATTGCTATTATGAAATGGAGAAAAAGTACATTCAATAAAGGTGAAAGAAGAGACCTGTTATGATGCCAAACACAGATTTGATGCCAAATACATAGTTTATTCACTTAAGTACATGTCCAGACACCACAAAGTCTCACACTGATTGGAACTCTGAAGGTCTCTAATCTACCTTCAAAAGTTCACACTAGATTATCCCTACAATGTGTATAAGCAATATTGACAAACAGGTCAAATACTTCAAAAAAAAAAAAAAAAACTATTTGTGTGTTACAGACTAAGTAGATGTGAATATAAACACATTTTACTTACAAATCCCAACAAAATTATTGTGAAGGAAGTTAATAAGCTACTTGTTTCTGCACAGTGAGCCATCCACCTAATCCACTAAAAGGTCCTGCACCAAGGTAGTGTTTTCCTACATGTACTTTTCTGTTGTTTTTCTTACAAACCCTTTCTTACTGATCATTTGTAAGCTTTAACATTATGGTCACATGATACCATACTCTCCTGACCTAGAATATATCTGTAGGAACTCCACTCTAAAATTCTACCATTGGCATCCTATACTGAGAGCCCTGTCTTATTTACAGCACTGCAATTTTTCTAAAGCAGAGAACTGTGAGATGCATATGCATTTTGGGGGTGGGGGCAGGGGGAAGGAGTGCCTATTTAATACTATTCAAATAAAGGAAAGAAAAAAAAAATCAACAGCTTTCCATATAATCTATTTTTTTTATATATAAAATTATATTCTGGTAATAGCTTTGTGCTACACTTTCCAGCTTCCCTTTATATTTTATTACTAGTAAAGCCAATTTAAACATTGTCTACTCCCACTTGTCTACAGCCAAGGAATCCATTACACAACTTACAAAAACAATGCCACAGCAAATTTGAGAAGTTAGCAGGTGAAGGCAAGGGACTATTCAAAAATTAAATACCTTTTTAAGCAATACTGAATAAGGACAATGGACACCTTTTCATGTCCTACCACGTAAAAATATAGATAAACCTTAACTTACACAGTTAACTCTCTTTTTAACCTAAGATTTATGCTCGCAAAACACAAGTAGGAGAAAAACCAATACTTACAACAGGGTTTTTTGTGTCTGGGTCAAATTCTGTAGAATTTGCATCTGAAAAAAAAGTTCAAAACAAACTCAATACATTAACGTTGATCTACACACACTACAGGCTCACAAGAACAGTTCTGCGTCATTTTAGGACTTGCCTGCATCTGAGCTGCAATCCCATGTGTTGAAACACATATTGCACCACTTTTGAAACAGCCACAGGGATTATATGGCCTTAGTCGCACATACTCATACTTCACTTCCTACTTCCCAAACTTTCTTCCTCTCAGTTCTTAGTGGTAATAGTTTGCTGGTGAGCTAAATCTCTCCAAATTACTACTGCAACAACTATGGTTTGGCTATTCTAACTAAGAAAGTATGTGAAAGAGAGAAAAACTCTCCTCACCTTTTACTCATCACCACCTGTGAACTCTAGAGAAAGACCACAGGGGTGAACCATGACCACACTTTCTGCTACATTCTTTAAGTCAGGAAGCAGGTTTCAAGCAATTGGCATAGAACCTACTCCTTTTTACACAGGGTGCTTAGCTCTTGCAACATGACCAGTTTGAGCTAAGAATAATCATAGGATCTATATAATATATCTAATAATAGATACATATTTCAGGTACAGAATATTTCATCTAAGCAAATCATATCCACACTAGCATTCTGAGCTTACCTTTCCAATTTAAACAGTTTCTTGCGAATTCCACAACTGCTAATTGCATTCCCAGGCAAACTCCTAAAAGAGAAACAAAACCACAGAATTTAACAGCACAAAGAGCAGGACAGCAAAAGCACTTGCTCTTTTCATCTTAAATGTGACTGGTTGTTTAGAAATCTTGGTACCCAGTGTATACACACAGACTTACCAAAAAGATAAAACAAAAACAGCAATTCAAGGTAAAACAGATTTTTCAAAACGTGGCAAATTGTGAAACAATTCTGTGCAAAAAAAATGTTGTTGTTTTTTTTTTTCCTCTCCCATCTATTTTGCTAATAATTACTGTAAAGATAAACAAAAGCTAAAGCTTTTGCTTATGTCCAGAATCAAATTTTACTTTAGCAACTAGCCAAAGTAGTTGCTGTTACTTATAAAATTGTAGGAAATCTAGGGCAGGAACCAAAGCTTCAAAGGCATTTACACAAAAAGCATCTATCTCATATGCCAGATGGCATCTTTAAACATTACTGTAATAAGATAGATCAGTATATCAACAAAAAATATTTGATATAGCAAATGTCTCTAAAGGCAGCTATGTTTTCTATCCATGAATGGATAAGTACAATGACTGTGATTTAATTCAATCGAGAAGCACGGATTCTCTAAATAAAATGTGAACATAGCAAATAAAGCCTTTGGAGTGGGAATGGTCTTTCTCTTCTTTCCTCATACAGCAGCTATAGTGAGCCAGGGCATTATTTCCAAGGCAGATATTCACAACAGCACACGTACTTCCCCAAGACAGGATCCCTCCCTAGTATTATACTGATTCTATTGTTCTTTTTTACTCACCAACCACATGCTGGGGTGGAGGGGGTAGAGGAGGTAGTCTACAAAGTTTTTTGTTTGTTTGTTTTAAGATATCAAATCAATTAGCTTTCTATATACCTCCAAAACACAGTAAATTCTGACACTAACGATCTTACCAAGGAAAGGTTTTTTCTTTGTTCTTGCCCAAGAGATAGCTTGGAGTTTGCCTTCTGTTCCTCTAATTCCAAACCCTCCTGGGACAAGAATGCCACTGCAATGAAAGCCATATACATAACATCCAACACATAGAATTAAGCCAGCAAAAGAAGTCCATACAAGTTTAGAAAGACTTTTTAGGTTACAGAAGAGCAAGCAGTTACAGTGCATGAAAGGCATGTTTTGTATTATCATTCCAGATACACAGAATTTAAATTTGGACATTTGTCTCATCTACACAGCCTGTCTCATCTTACCCCATACTTCACAGTGAAATTCTCACTGCTTAAATATATATTGCTTGAATAAACTAGATACGTAGTCACAACTTCAGGATCTTAAACCTTAAACTTTATGGGTACTAAGTAATAATGAAGAAACGACTGTGTTCGGACAATAAATTACATGCCTTTACAAGTACAAATTGAAAGCCCAACAACTCTTAACAAAGAGGTTTTCAGAGTACCATAGGCATTTACTAAGCTTTTATCTAACTTCTTTACACCATGATGCATGTTGAGAAAGAAAATCATTGACAACTGACTGCACTGTAAGGAAAGTATTTTGTCTAGCTATCCAAAAATAAACAAAAACACACCTAACTGTAACTTGTCCAAAGGGATTACAACAGAGTTTAAGGATATAGGCTGATACTATAATTTGCTATGTCCAAGACTTGTCACCAATCATGCAAATGCATCTGCTTCCATAACAAAAGTCTGGATGCACTGAGAAACGATTCACTGAAGAATTTTTCATCACATGAAGTAAATATCACACTCTACATTTGGGACACAAAATACCCAATGCCACTTACTCTGCTTTGCATAGCTTGTGCCATGCCTGGTGATATTTCACTGAGTTCTCCACTTCTGTAGAACGTTCGAGTTCTGTTGAATCTATGTACTACAAAAGAAAAATATGTAGTAAACTAGTATTTTCTTCCACAGAAAGAGCAGCACACACTATATAACCAACTTTTATATAATATGGCTATAAAGAGTTTCAACGAATTTCTGAGTAAGCCTTTAACTACTACAATGAAGACCCAAATATTTGTTTCTTTCTTTGCATGCAACTCCAGAGCTCTGGCCACCTCCAGCCCTAATTTTCCTACCCTCCAGGTAAGCGGACTTGCTAGAGTGCTCTACAGCTGTATACCCAGCTTTTCTTCCTATAGACATCAGGGCACCACACAAAGGTTGGTGCTGACCTTATCCTGATATCCAAATGAAATGTAGTCAGCATGTTCCCTTTACTAGCTTTGGGTGCCACTTTTTAACTAATCTTACCTTAAGACTGGATAAACCTGCATTGTCTAGCCCACGAGAAAGGTACTCCTGTGGACTGATTTGAAAGCATCAACTGTAGAGAGGGAGTTATGTATGTCCTAACAGAGGTCTTGCATTAGAATCACTACTGCCAGTATTAAGCATGGCCCCTTAGGTACCACTAGAGCAAGTGAGTGGGGTGGTTATATACTGCATTAGAGAAATGAAGTATCAGAGTTTAGTTCTTGGTTTTACCAAAGTCTTTCTGAGAATAGCATAGTCTCTACCCACCAAAAAAGCCATATTATCAGAAATGACAGTACCCATTTGTGTATGGAGAAATTGAACTGATATAAAGATTGCCTAGAGTTTTCCTTCTCCAGACTGAACAACCTTAACTTCCCAGCCTCTCTTCATCTGCTGTGCACTTCATCCCTCTAATCTTGGTGGCCCTATCTCAGACTCACTTCACTGTGCAGTGCACATCTTGTACTGGGGAGACAAAAGCTGAATACCGTGCTCCATACGTGGTCTCAGAAGTACTGCACAGAAGCAAACAGTGACTACCCTCAACTTGCCTGCTACGCTCTTGCTTAGCATGGCCTCGGATGTTGACTTTCTTTACTTTCATGTTACTCAACGTCACATGCAGGACTTTGCATTTGCCTTTGTTGAACTTCATGAGGTTTCTGTCAGCCCATTCCTATGGCCTAAGGTCCCTTTGAATAGCAGCCCTGCCTTCCACCATACCAAGAGCTCCTCCCTCAGTGTGGTATCATCTTCAGACTTGCTGAAGGTGCACTCCACCCCATCTTCCATATCATTATGAAAGACACTAAACATTTTCTATGGGTTTGTGTTTTTTTTTTTCCCCCTTTTCTGTAAGAAGTGCTTCCTTCCACCTCCCCAGACAACAAATTAACCCACTTCTCTCTATACAGATTACCTACAGAAAAAAAGATTTCAGCTGCCCCCTTTAATCAATATCTTGCATCACTACAGGAATCACACTGCAGCAGCATGTTAGTGCTGATACTTTGACTATTTACTACCATTTTGCTACTGCAAGATGCCAAAACATCCTCTGCACCCCTTAACTGATACTAATAGACACCTTCACACCAGTTCTCCACCCCACACCTTTCCACCCCAAGCAGCAAAACTCTGCAATGGAAATGGATAGTTCCAGGAACAGGAAGCTAGTAACAGGTTTCCACGTAGTTCAACTTCCTGTTCTTATTAGAACAAGACATATGGTCTTATTTGTCTCTAATAGTACTTTATGGTAAATAGAGCAACTACTTTCTTGGAGAAACTGACCTAATTCTGATGTCACTAGAATCCTGAAGATAAATTTGACTGCTCTCAAGAAATTAACTGCAATGAAGAACATCAGCTTCTGACACCAGATTTTAAAAAGAAAGTCAATTGCTTTTCAATTTACTGATTTTCTTTTGTCTTTCTTAAACTAATCTTCTTAAAACAATAAGCAGTCTCACTAGAACAAATAAAACCCACCTTTGAGAGTAAATCAAATGATCAGATCCAGTTTTGAGTAGTCACAGTGTTCCTTTCAGATAATCCTAGTTCCTAATAAACTGATCTCTAAACAAGTATTTTTTTAAAAAAAGAAGCTTTTTGCTAGTCTGTATTTATACACAATTCATTTTCTAATTTCCATATGAATTAAAATGACTTTATATGACAAAAACTAGTAAAGCATATTCAAAATATTCCTGAAAGCAAAATCCAGAAATATCCTCACCATTAAATCCAGTTTGTGATTAATTGCCAGCGCAGAGTGCTCCAGAGCCTTGAAAACAGATGCATAGCAATCACTTAGTTTTGTATACTTGCCAACGAGAGCTATGGAACACACCTTCAGCAACCTTTCATATCTGACAAAAACAAGGTATCTAGTTATTACCCCAATTTTCACAATGTTCACTTTTTTTTTTTTCTTAACTCCACAAAACACCTTCTAAAATCCCCAAAGTGTCAATGCTTTTAAACCCAGAGCTTCCACAGGTGTTGCAGTAGCAGCATGCTCCTGACCCAAGCCCAATTTGTTCACTTCAGTGCAGCTAAAAACCTAACTTGAATTCAAACACTTCTGCATTTGAAAGAGCAGCAGGAGTTAAAATACCTGTCAGCCATTTTCCTCCATTTCATTAGCAGATCACTTGGCTGGTCATCAATGGGTAAATTTAACCTCTGTTTAAAATATTTAATGATGCCTTGCTCCTCTAAGAGAATTGGTACTCGGTAAGTAGAAGAAACATCATGGATAAATATGACCTAATAAAAAAAGCACAATACAAAAGTCTTATCTAAATATTTCTCATGGTAAACATACATTTTATTTTGTATACTACATACATTTTGTATTCCACATACATTCTACTTTTTAAGTTCTTTTCTTTTGAATGAGCAGGGCAGTTGTTGTAGTGTAATGTAACCCCAATAGACAGCTAAGCAGCACACGGCTGCTTGTTCACTCACCCCAGCAGGATGGGGAGAAAGAACTGCAACAGTAAAAGTGAGAAAGCTCCTGGGCTGAAATAAAGACAGTTTAAGAGATAAAGCAAAAGGTACAAGCAAAACAAAATAAGAATTATTTCACTACTTCCCATCAGCAGGAGATGTTGAGCTACTTCTAGTAAAGCAGGGTTTTATCACACACTGTTGACTCTGTGCTAGCACTGCTCTACAATAACTAAAATATCCTTGTGTTATCAGTACAATTTTCGTAACAAATCCCAAACTAACTCTATCCCAACAGAAAAACACAGTACAGACAATATTTTAGGTCCCACTAAATCTACTAGGGAAAGTTAATATATAAAAATTAATTTCACTTCTTCATTACACCATCATATAAATACAGCTTGTCAAGGCTATTGGCAAGTCAGTTGACACATCAGTTTTAATACAAACTTCTGGCCACACAAGCAGTCATGCTTGCTAACAAACCCTTTTTCTTCCTCTCTCACAAACTTGAAGAATATTAACTGGGAAAGAAAGAACATGAAACCTTACAAAACAGACCCAAGCACAATGTGATGAAGTTTCCTAGAAGAATTCTTAGTGAATTGGATTATGTAATTAAATGACAAGTATAGCCCTTCCAAGGGCCATTTAATTAAGAATGCTTATTTATAAGCAGTGTCCAAACTGCTTGTAGTTAAGTTCACTGCACTTGGCTTATGCAAGAGAGTAGAGTTTGGAATCCTGAGTACAAGTGTACACAAGAAGTAAAGGATACTTCGCTTAGTTAGTGATCCTTGACTTACTTGTATTCACCACGTATATATGTAAACATGGATGCTACTTCACACCTCTGTGTGTGCCCATTCAACAGCAAAAAAGTGTAATCACTGCCGTCCTACAGTGGGAGAAAGGCTTATCCAACTGGTCTTCCAAAATTGGTAGCTATCAGCTACCAACTTAAGCATAAAACATTAAAAAGAACCACTAGCTGCTCTAGATTAGTCTTGTTTACTGTGACAGCCCCGGAACAGGCCAAAGACACTGCTCGTGTTTTGGTAGTATATCCTTTGAACTGACGAGAGAAGAGTCACCCGATAAAAGCAAAATAAAAAATACACTTAGAGGAAGACTGTGGACAAAGTAGCATGTGGTTTTCAAGGACTAGTTGTCGCAATCCTGGAAAACATTTCCAGGCACATGAGAACAAGAAATCAAGAGTGGTCAGCATGGATTCTCCAAGGGAAAATCATACTTGATCAAATCAGTAAGCTTCTACAATGAAACAGTTGCCTTGGGAGACGAGGGAAGAACCATGGATGTTGTCTACCTAAACTTCAGTAAGGTCCTTGACACCATCTCCCACAAGATCCGCACAGATACTTTGTTGATGTACAGGATGGGTGAGCAGAGGGGTGGATTAGAAACTGGATGAATGGCTGAGCATAGAGGGTGGTGCCAGTGGTGCAAAGTCTACTTGGAGGCCAGTAACTAGCAGCATACTCCAGAGGGTCAATACTGGTCCACTCCTGTTTAACACCCACATTAACGAACTGGACCATACGGAATAGCACAGCATCAGCAAGTTTGGAGAGAACACAGAACTGGGAAGAATGGGTGATATGCCAGAGGATTGTGCTGCTATCTGAGGGACCTGATGCTGCCAGAGAAGCACACACAATTTCTGTTTGATTCAATTTCCAGTTGCCTCTCTTGGGCTGGGAAGAAACCACAAAGGATTTTCCATGAAGATATTTTAAGTGAATTGCCTTCCACTAACAGTAAGGTGGCAGGCAGCAAGTGGGATAAAGTAATGACCATGCTATGCTGTATGTCTATATCTGAGATTTTACGACAAAAAGCTTTTTCTTACACAACTGCAGAGAGGTTAACAGTAATACATATGTGAAATACAGCATCACTGTTGGCATCTATTATCCCTTTAATATTATCCATTACTTCGAGTTATAACATGATCTCACTTGGAAAAAAATTAAAGAGCATTTGATTTATCAAAATTAATATTTGAATATCAATCACCACAATTAAGGCCAAAATACATGAATTACAAAAGGATATATATAACTACACTGTAGATGTTCTAAGCATGTTAAAGGACATGAATAACCTATTACATATTATCCCAGGAAGAGCGTTCACGTGGCTGTGATGATCTATGGACATAAGTAAAATCCCTAGCTTTAGAGATGGCTTCGATCATCCATTATTATAACCACCTGAGATGATTTATGGACAATAACCAACCATAGCTTCAAACAATCTATGAAAGTGCATGGTTTTCATGCCAATGAATAGCAATTAACCATGCACTAAAAATTGATTCCTTTTATTAACTTTTTACAATCCATTCAGTAATTATACCAAATATAACACACATTTAAATTGTTAACAATTGCTCAACATATGAAACTTTTAAAATATCAGGAATTTTTATATGTTAAAGTGCTATAGCGTACATGACAAACAGAAAAAAACTGGAAAATTGATTACATATTAATGGAATAGTCTATAGTGGAAAAGAGAAATACACAGATATCTTTGTATACTGTCCCACATATTTCACAATGAGTAAAGTACTGACCTGCTCTGGCTCCACATGGCAGAACATTGAGATCTTTTCCTTCACTGCCATTTCTATAGGTTTTGCACTTCTGCAGACAATCTGTCATAATATTGGGGAAAAAAAAAAAATCATAAATCTTCACCAGAAAAAAACAATAGAAGATTCTCAATACTGGTCATGACAAGGCTCACATCCTTTGGAAGCATAGTGCAAGCAAGTACACCTTTTTTTTTCTGCCCTCTTTTGGAGCTCTATCAATATATCATAGCTCACATGTATCTTCTAGCAAGGCAGAAGTAATCAGTCAACCTGCCCTTACTGACCCATTTGTATTAATCTTTCTTTGGCATCCTCTACAAGCTACTTCCTCATGTTCTCCTTCTTTGTAGCTACTATTGAAATATTCTTTAGTCAAGAAGCTTTGTAAGTATGAATCAAAAATATTTTGATCTTATCAGGTAAGTTCAGAGCAATAATACTTAGCTGATATGCATGTTTTCTACCATTTCAGTATTTCAGCACATTCTTTGTAATTCTTAATTTGTAAATCATTGTAAAAAGAAGGCTGAAGAAGAGAAAATTCTCTCTTTGTGGACTTCTTCTGGTGCAATTATTTTGCTGATAAACATAAAACTTGGGAATTTTAGAAAATATTGCCTTTTTTTTTTTTTTTTTTAACCAGCAAAGAAAACAAGTGTGTGTTTCGGTGTTTGTTGGAAGGGATTTTTTTTTTTTTTTCCCCAGTATCTCATTTCAGGCAACTAACTCTAAATGCAAAACTGCTCTCTGTATGTGCCTGCTGGTAACTTAGTCTCCTACCTCAAATTATTTTGAATCTTGAAAGTTTAAAAGAAAGTTGTACCATTAAAAGGTGAACTCACTGTTTTCCCTGTCTTTCTAGCAACGTAACTACATTAAGCCCTTTTTTGTTCAGAAACTTGTAGCTGAACTTTGATCACCTTGCTAGAATGCAGTTTAGCTACACTGATATTGATGAACTCTAATCAACTTCTATCCTTGCAAAAACTTCTAGAATCAGGAAAATCGATGCCAAGAATAAGGGATAATTAGTGCGCATTCTAATAATCAATAAAGGCTTGTGTAACAATTTGTGCATTCTCTTAAACTAAGCACAATTTATACTTAAGAACTGGATCCTATTTGAAAATATTATTCATAAACGTTGATAGTATGAACAAGCACATGATCAAATCCACTAGGGAATCTATCATCCTTCTTGCTGAGACGAGATTCAATTTAATAGAGTCACAGAAATCAAAAACATCAGAAGCAGCACGTAAACACAAAACTACGATAACAGTGGCCAAGAAGCAGCTCAAAGCAACATAATAGAAATAAGACAATGAACAATTCAATTGAATAGGGCAGCAAAGACAAACATATAATCAGCTTTCAAAATGCAGCAACAGAGTCCATTAAATCTGCAGACACAGCGTATTCATTAAGCACTTAGAACCCTCCATGGAGGACAGAAAGGCTCCCGTATATAGACAGCTGAGACTGGCCCAGCATGACACCTCAGGGACGCCTAGGACCAGACAGCAAGGCAGCAGCTATCACAAACAGGTCAAGCCAAGCTTACATCAGGCAGCCTGGTGGCACAGCTTGCCAAGGAAGCCCACCCAACTGCTGTTCTAGGAGCTTCCCCAGGTGTTGTCTTGGCCTTGCACCAAGAAAAAGAGCAACCATTTACAGATTTTCTTGAAGCAGTGCCCTAGCACCTTACCGACATGGCCAAGAGGTGTTGTTCGCACTGTAATTTCCCTATGCTTTGCTGTTCAACATCAGCAGTAAAAATAAATAAATATAAAAATAAAGTAGTACAGTGCCCCAGAACTGCCCCAGGCAAGAAATCAAAGTGTGAGAGAGTGACTAGACTAGTCTGCTTTCCTTTTCCACACACAAACATTTAACAAGCTTTAAAAATTACTTTGGGGGGGCGGAGCTGGACACAGGCAATTATCTTAAAGGCCTACAAAAATCACATTCAACTTTCCATATGCAATTAATACCACAAAAGGGATTTTGAACTTCAGGCCCTGAAGCTTGGAACATAGAGCAGCACTGCACAAATAAAATCCTTTCCTTCCTCAACCTATTATAGTTAACAGGTTACAACAGTTTGAAGCTACCAAAACACATCCTTCATACACCTTATTTATAAAACCAGTGGATTTGTAGTTTAAAACATGCACATTGATAAGCTTAAAACTCTAGGTCCTGTTACAAAATAAAATCTGTGTGGATAAGTAAATAAGTAAGCACATGCTCCCTCCTATCCAATTCATATACAGTTATTTGAAAACTGTGCCTACAGTACAAACATCAGTACAGTTGATAATGTACAGATTATCAATGGCCTTGTGAATTGCTGATGACTTGACAAGTATCTACATATTCTCATAATGAGAACAGGTTACCTCTTCTCATTACATAAACATTCAACATTTATCTACGAACAGTAAAAATTCTGGTTAGTGATTGTAGAAATTTTCAAGGAAAAAAAAGTTGTGTGTGCAACCTCATAGGAAAACATTATCGATGTTATCAATGCAAAGTTACCCTGCATCAGAATACCAGATATTGACACAGAACTGTTTTTATCTTGTAATTAGAAAATTCAAAGTGTAAAAAAGGGGTTTTATTTCAAGTAGGAGTTGAGGCTGGTGTGTGGCAGATTCTTTGTTCTCATTCATATTGTGTTAGCAGTTGAAGTAGTATTTGGGCCAGGGCTTAAGCCAGTCTGCTCTGAGCCAAGATTGCCCACACCGTTTAATCATTAGTTTGCTCATTTACTCTGCTTTGGATGCTTTAGTCAGCTTCTCCCAAGACAGCTTTGCTCTACAGGAGGCCAACCCTGATGAAATCTCAGTTATACTTTTAAGTGGATTTGTGAAAAAGGATGGAAAGACCTTTAATATTTTTAACACACCTCACATTTTTTCATTTGATGTGGCAAATTGTGTCATAAAAGCATTTTTTTTTTTTTTTTTTTAAATCGAATCCATTCCCACCAGATTTCTGTCACTAATTCAAGTAGCTGTACTCTTCCTTCGAAAGTAGCAACAAGATGAGGCCCTTAGGACATCTAGAAACTAGAAAAGCACATAAGCCAAAAAGTCACCTCTTGCAAAAGTTCAAGGAGAAAAAAAAAAAAAAAAAAAAAAAAAAAAACAACAGAAAGAAGTACAACACAGAATCTAGTTGTGCAACTATTCTTTTAAGAATCATTCCTCCTTTGTGAAGATATAAATATTATACAGAACCAGTGACTATTCTTTCATTTCTGAGAAGAGTTAGGTAGGAAGCTTTTTCTACCAACAGACTTTATGGCAATGGAAAGGGCTCAATGACTTCCAGAATTAAATATGGAAAATATTCTTTGACTTGACAAGCAACCTCACATGAAAGAGCAAAAATTATTCTCTTTCTTTCTTGAAAAACTAGAAACACAGTTCAGCTGCATTACCTGCAGCTCAGGAAAACACAAAGTATAAGTTTGAACTGTGGTTGTATTGGCATTTGAAGCTGCACTGCCCTGGCTTTGCTGCTAGCAGCAACACTTGAGCAAGCAGATTAACATCACTCAGTGGCATACAGGTATCACAACAGGGAGCTGTAATTAACTTAAGTCTCCTCTCTGCTCCCTAGGAACAGTGCCAGTGAAGCAACCAATGCATCCAGGAAATAAGCACATACTCATTTCTAGGCACCAGGGAGAGAGAAACGAAGGTGAGCATTTGTCATCATCTGCCAACACATAACATGAAACGTGTTTCCTTTGAGTTCATTACACTACATGGTGGAAGTCCAACAAAAGAAAGAAATTGAAGAACCTTACTTTGAGGATTCACCCATGTGTTTCATATTTCCTTTTTAAAGGCTATACTTCACAGGTAGGATTGCTTCTTCTTAACCATGCATAAAAAGAAACTAGAGAAAAAAATGTTAGAAGCCAGAAGCATTCTAGCTCTTCTAGGTCTTCCCACAAAGTGACTGAGACATCTGCACTTAAGATTATTTTTAAGCAATACAGAATGATTTTTCTGCAAAGATCCTATTAGGAGAACATAAATAGAGGCTCAAGATTTTGCTAAGAGCTATTTGGATTATGTTAACTTAAATAGGAGTAATTTCCTGTGTCTTTAGTCAAGTAGTACCGCATATATGTTGCATTTCTTCTAAATTTCTTGTCTCTTGTGGGAGACTAAGGCTCCTTTTTTTCCACTGGTTATGCACAGATATTTCTAGATGACTTGTAAACAAAACTGCATTTATTGACTAATGAACTCACCAAATCTGGAGACAAGCCTAGACCCCTCAGTGCTCGAACACTGTTCTGTGTTGGTTTTGTCTTCTGTTCACCGGTGGCATTAGGCTAGAAAGACATATTTTTAGAGCTCAAATAACAACTTTATTAAACAAAATCTATTAGCAGACAAGTTGTATTATTACTTGCAATCACTTTTAACTTACTTGCAGGAAGTGAGCATCTCGAAACAGAGCCACAATGTGCCAGAAAAATAAATGGCACTACAACTATTACAAACATTACAAATTCTGTGAAGAAGCACACGGCCCTAATTTAGGTCAAGTTTATTTTGTTATTAGTCTTTCAAAGTAAAAGTTACAATATAATTGACTCAGATAAGAGAAGAAGAATATTTCAAAATTTGGACTTTGCTAATAAATGCAGTGTCCAACAGCACAAAGCCTTCAGTGCTCAGAAGTAATTCACAGAATAAAACCCGCTGAATATTAGAGGCAGTGATAAATATTCTCTTTTTATGTATACAAAGTGTGATCTTCTCATCATTATCAGAATTGCGTTAACAAGATCTCTCCAGTGAATACTTACCTCATCAAATAAAACCTACTTGTGAAGTAAAATATAAAGAAAAATACTTTCAGCCCCATACAGTAAGTTGTAGTGGCCCTGACTCGAATACAGTGCATCAGGGAGTTAGTGAGCCACATAACAGTTAACCTGAGTAGACCCAGACCTATGTAATGCTGAGCTGAGCTGGACATCCAGCCTGGCCTTCAGACAGCGTTGTTCTGCACCAAATCCTTGGCTGTAGGATAAATAGCCATGAAATAAACTCAACCAGCTCATTGTACCAGAAGAGCATGCAAGCAGCTCACACTTGGTACCAAAACTTAGATGACCTATCTGACCTTGTCTTTACCTAAGAATGCAGCAACAAGTTTTCATGAGAACATTGTTTGTGCTTAACAGCAGAAATGACAGAGTTGTTTCCTTGTAAGAAAGTTGTATAAGTTCAAATGAACAAAAGGGAAGAATCCCTTCTATGGATGGAGTCAGCCCAGCATGCTGCATGCATGTAGTTCAATGCAACATCATCTGGGGTTCTTTCCACCTGAAGGGATGTAAGATTATCTATATTATCCATTCCTTACAGCGTTATCTCAAACAATTTTAAATATCTTCCAGAGGCAGAGTACCTTTCCTACTGGGATCATAGTGTACCAGAACCTTCCAGCGCAAAACGCAAACATATTTAGCTTTCTAGATAAATTAGTGTTTATTAACTTTTTTTTTTTAATAACTTAGAACATTAAAACACATTCTCACATCAATAAAGTAATTAACAAGGCTTTTATTTACACAAATGAGACTGGCTTTCATCTCAATTTCTAAACACCTCCAACATCCCTTTTTAATTAGAGGAGTAAACAAATATAAAACTCAATACAGAATAAAAGTTGCCAATAATTAAAATGTTTATTTTAATAACATACCTGTGGTACTAGACTAACGTGGATGTTACAGAAGTTCTCTCTTTTTGCTTTGAACTGAAACTGTCTAAATGCTTCAACAAATGGCATTCCTTCAATGTCTCCAATAGTTCCTCCCAGCTGAAAAAGAAAGGTTGAATCCATCAGTGGCAGAAAGTATTAATTTTTTTTTTTTTTTTTTTTTAAAGAGTCTACTTTTTACAGATTCGACAAGTTATTGGATTTTTTTTTTTTTTTTTTATCTAGGAAACCCTAAAATTTGCAGGCATGCTCTACAAAAAGCCCTCATCTATTCCGCATATTTCTTGTGGAAAACAAAACAATTTGCATGTTTCTTTATATTGACTTTACACCAAACACATAAGATTCCCATAGGCAGATGTATGGTGCTATGGAATAAGCACCGTACTTTTACTAACTTTTAAGCAGTTAACAAAAGTTAATGAATAGTTAGACTGATGTGACTGTTTTTGTATAGAGGTATTCAGCTATACATTTTCCTCACAGACAGATTAATAAGCAGTCAGAACCAACAAGATACAAACATCTAGCAGTATTATCATGGCTTTTGAATGTTGATAAATGCTATATAAACAATGCAAATAATATATTATAAACATTTAAATATCTGTTACCAACCCAAAGTCCAAGACTAAGTCCATGATAAACCTGACTTAAAGACGTGAATTAGATGTCTTTTAAAGACATAAAGAGCATTAGTAAACTAAACACTGAATAAAACAGTCTAGCATGGAAGTCTTGGAAAGCAAGTTTCAGAATGATCCTTTTGTGCCACCATGTGGCTTCTGACAGAGCTGCACGTTTGTGTTCACTACCAGAAAAACTTCTGACAACCGCATTTGTTCTTGACACACATATTCAGCCTAACTCCTTCAGAGTTTTGCAATGGAAAAAGAATTCATTAGAATTATAAGAGTAAAGGTAGGTATTTTTATGAGGCTAGAGATATAACAAAATAAAAAAAACTTAATGTGGAGGAAACAAATATGTTTGAAGTTAAAAGACTGACAAGCTCATCTCTTATTAATGTTCTTGAGCGACTTCTATATTTACTGCTTTTACTTTTACTTTAAATGAAGCATTTGAGTCACTGTCCACATCATAAGAGACCTATAGATATATTTATATTGTAACCAAAGTATTCTTTTCTTTGTAAGAAATCCTGACCAATTTGATGGCCTAGGTCTTGAAATTTATCACCCTACTGATTACAGCTGTGGCTTCAGGCATGAAATATATGACACATTCTTCTCAGGTGTGATCTTCTTCTGTACATTCTGCTCTAATAGTAATATCTAGCAGTTAATGACTGCCTTTCTTTCAGTTGTCTTCACACACTACTAAGGACAGGTAAAAATCCGGAGTTCAATTCTGTAGAACATCAGTGGGTTAAACGATTAACAAAGTTACTTCCAGAGATCTTAAATACATAAACAGAAAGAGGGAAAGTAACTTATACAATGTTTAAGTATATCCCTGCAAATATTCCACAAGCAACAATGTGGAACATTTGAAGTCATACAGAAAGCTAAAATGCTCCAGGCTCTCCTACTGGCTGTGGGTGTTTCAGGTATTACCCTTTTTCTCAATGCTATGAACAGTATGCAGCTTCAGTCAAATGTCTATAACCTGGAAGAAATACTTCAAGTTACAGTAATTGACTGTCTTAATTTTCTAAATTAATAAACTCTTAAGCAACTCCATTTTAGCAGTATTCTGGAAGGGATTTAGTCAAGTTAACAGAAACTGTACAGGAATCAGACCATGCCTATCATTAGCAGAACAAATTATAAAGAATACAAAACATGTTTTGTATTATTGCTCACCATAAAACTTCAGTCTGATTTTTTATTTTTTTTTTACAGTAAATATAAAAGACAAAGCAAGCTAGCTCTTTGTGTTCACTATGGATATAGATCCTAAAATACTCTATACTTGCCTCAATTACACAGATCTGTGGCTCTTTTCTGTCATCATCCACAGGAACTTTTGCCTGATTCATTACCCATTCTTGAACTGCATCAGTGATGTGTGGAACAACTATAAGACAAAGTAAAAGCACTAAGGCAAGCACATCTCGAATGCACATGTACCAGTTTTTCCATGCAAGGAGGGAAAAACAAGCAGGAAGTCAAAAGGAAGCAACCTCTTTTGTTTATGCTCCTTATTTCCTTGAACCCAGAAGCCCAACATTACAGAAATATTCCCAGATCTCCTAGGAAGGGGAGAGGAATAAGCTGATGCAGCAAGAAACAGCTTGTTTTTCCCACTCTATTTTTATAAAGTCTGAGTGGATTAGTATACCACAGAATTTAAAATCCTACCTTGAACAGTCTTTCCCAGATAATCACCATGTCTTTCCTTATTGATAACATGCTGATATATCTTTCCAGTGGTGATATTGTTATCTTTATAGAGATTAATGTCCAAGAATCTCTCATAATTTCCTAAATCTAAGTCAACTTCTCCACCATCATTCAGTACAAAAACTTCACCTGAAAAAAAGAAAGTGAAAAAAAAAAAACATAGGAAAGTTTAGGATGAAAATCATTACAGAAAAGCAATAAAATAATCACAAGTTATTAAACATGTAGGTGTACCACAAACATATCTTCAAACTGAAGAAACATTTCTTTTAAAAGACACATTGCAATGACATACCAATAAAATACATGCTGCAACTGGACCTGTGTTGTCATTCTGTGTCTTAATATCCAAGTCATTATTTCTACATTGAATGTCTATCCCTCAGTCACTAATAGTTTTGAAAGTGAATGTAAGTTATATTGCCAAAAATATTTAAGTGACTTAAAAATATTTAACCCATATTTCAACATCATGCTACAATCCCCAATCAGAAGACAGTAATTTCAGGAATCATAAATAAGTAATAAATAAAACATCAATTTACATGTGGCAGACAAAAGCTGTGCTTTTATAAGCATGAAATATCACCCACTTTCAAAGTGTTTCACGATAAATTCTTATTGTATGGAACTATTTTAATGATTAAGGTTTGAATCAGGAGTGAAGTTATGATGCACATAAATGCTTATTCAAGTGTGGTAACTATTTATTGTTCAGTTCTTTAATCTCATATATTCAGTTCACTATGCCCACAGCAAGGGTTATTTCTGACTCTGGAAAATCTAATGAAAATATTCTTCAGGGTTCAGATTTCTCTTAAAGCAAAGAGTCTCTAAATAATTCTGAAGCCCATCAACCTCTGAAGGATCTAAATTTGCTAGATGCTAGGGTAAAGCTGGAAAACTCTGCACAAGAGAAAAGAAACAATTCCCCTGAAGGTAGGGGAATGCTGTACACTATGAAAATATACATCCCACCTAGATACCACAATCCAATGAGCAGTTTAACAAAACAAAAGAAAAATATCATAATGCATGGAACAGAGAGGAAGATTTATGCCTGATCCCATGAGGCTATGAGTTCCTTTTTTTAACCACTAATTTACTATTAAAGCCAACAGAAGCCGAGTGGAACTGACATTTCTCAACAGCAGGCCTTTGGGGAATAAAAAATGTATTATGAGAAAAAAAAAACAAAGACAGCTTTAAGTGGAAATCTCTAAATTATAATCCTTTGATTCAATCAGATTTCCTCCAAAATGTTAATAAAAGAGGCTTGCCACTTTGGCTTGTGTTATCTTCTACTTACTACCCCACCACCCTGTGTGGTTTGTTTGTTTTTGGTTTGGTTTGTTTGTTTGTTTTTTTTTTCAGAAGCATTATAAAAATTCTTCTGCAAACAGAGGAAAAACAAGTAATAAGGGAATTGGATACCACATTTGCCCCCTTGTCCCTTATATGTGATCCACAGAAGGAATACACCCTCACAGTCTCAAGTCATTGCAGGAGTCTTACCACCAAAAGTAATATGCATGACAGATGAAGTAATGTTCAACATTATAAATGCCAATCAGAGTGTCTTGCAGCTCATCAGCAATGAAGAGAACCAAGCAACCAAAGCATCTACTTTAAAATGACACAGCAGTCAGCTCTCTGAGCTCCACTGATTGTTTTGACTAGATCCTCATTGTCAAAAATGAGAGCTTAATCTAACTCTCATGAAGACATTCACGCCAGGGACACTGACACCTGACATCCCAGTAAGAGCATTCACAAGGAAACATCCAGGAAAAGAGTTTCTAATAAGTTTTGCAGTACCGTTCCAATTTTTTATCCAGTTGAAATGAAGATAGCACAGACTGAATAAGGCCAACAGCTAGGATTTTTCCCAACAAAGCAGAATTTCATAGGAAGTAAGCAGCTACTCTTAAAAGTGTCTTCACCAACCAGGCTTCACCTCTCTTTACTTAGCATACAATGTCCTTAAGAATATGCAGTAGGGAACAAACTTGCATTGCCAAATAGGTGGTAAAATGACTAATAACTACCATCGTACTGTTTTTCAAAGAAAATAAACAAAAAAGCATGATTATGAATACAAAATTTACGCAAAAGGTAACAGCACCATCCTTCATACCATGCTCATATGGTGAAAATGTTCCAGCATCTATGTTTATGTAAGGATCGATTTTGATTGCCGTGACACGCAGACCACATGATTTCAGTATGGTGCCAATGCTGCTTGCGATGATCCCTTTGCCAATGCCTGAGATGACACCACCAGTTACCAGGATGTACTTCATCGGAAAATCAGCACGAGAACACAGATCTCCAGGTGGAAATCTAAAATGACAAAGAGGTACATTTACATAACGCAAATTCATGCCATGGAAGAACACAGTCTCAGCATGCAAGAATCAAAGTTGCAATGACCGTCACGAACTGACAACAAAATGACCATTTTAGAATCTGGGAGCAGGATCAATCCCTCCCAGCTTATACACCCATATTTAAACTATATGGGTAAGTCCTCTCCACAGCCAGTAGAAAAAGAGGCACCATTTCGATGCACTGCCCTGTAGAGATGCCAAAGACCTGTTCATCTGACCTATTTCTTACTATGACAGGAATAGCCAGCCAGCCAGAAATAGACATCTTTTGTAACCACAAATTAGGCAAGAACCACAAGTTAGGCAAGAGGACAGGCTGAGAGAGCTGGGCCTGTTTAGCCTAGAAAAGAGAAGACTGAGGGGAGACCTCATCAATGTGTACAAATATCTGAGGGGAGGGTGTCGAGAGGATGGAGCCGGTTTCTATTCAGTTGTGCCCAGTGACAGGACAAGAGGCAATGGGAACAAACTGAAGCACGGGAGGCTCCGTCTGAATACGAGGGGGCACTACTTTATTGTGAGGGTGACAGAGCACAGGGACAGGTTGCCCAGAGAGGTTGTGGAGTCTCCTTCTCTGGAGATATTCAAAACCCGCCTGGATGCCATCCTGCACAACGTGCAGACGAATCTGTGAAGACAAATCTCACCCTGGGTTCTTTCTAAATTAAATAAATTAATAATTTAATTTGTGTTGAGCAGTTAGCTCAAAGATTGTTCCTTGCTACATCAGCCAGAACACAGCATCACATTCTCTCTCCAGATTTACCTTCCAAAAATTCTGACTGCTAATCAAACATATTAAAGCTAACCATACATATTAAAGTCAGAGTGCTATACCATCTGCTCTATTTTTCAGCAGATCTCCCCTCTCCAATTCACACTGTATCAAGTGTATCACCAAAGGTCTTACAATATCCTACAGAACAATGGATCATGAGAGCAAGAAATAAAAACTGAACTAAAACATCCATATTTACACAATAGCACATTCTTAATCGTGAGTCTAGAAGCCTTTCTTCACATGTCTACCCACTCACTCTCCTTCTCCAAGTAACTAGTGAGAGGAAAAAAAAAATACAAATTTTAGAGCTGGAGAACTTTACTCTAGAAGGACTTGCACTTAGGACAAGACTAAGCCAGACCACAGAAATATATGAATGCCTACATGGGAGCAAGACAAATGTGGATGGTAACAGACCCAAAACTATTACAAAAACACAAGGACTTTTGATGAAAAATTTAGGTAATTACAATCCTAATTAAGAGTTCTTCATCATCCTTCTTGTTGTGATAATCTGCTATTCTCATCATGTGCTGCTGACGCTGTCCCTCCTGTACTCCTGCCTCTTCTGGCTTTCACACAAGCATAGATTTTACTGCCATCTCCTCACCCCACCTGAAACTGGCAGATGTTGAACATGTCTTATTTATAACTGCACTCACATTACGTCCAGGCAGATGTAGGGGCTAATCCCTGGATTAATGCTTGACCATTTTGTCACAGAGAAACAATTTTAGGGTCAAGAATCATCGTTCCTTACTGACATACCTAATTTGTTCAACACAACATGTAACGGCACATGATCTAACAGAGCTTACAACAAACAAAAGCAGCACAGTTCTCCACACACTGGTAGTAAGCAGCAGCTTGTGAATGAGTGTCATAGCTCCTCCTATTAGGTTATTAAGTAACATAAATAAATATGGTCTACAGCTTCAAGAGACAGAGTTCAAGGAGGTAACAATGTTGTTATCAATGCTCTTACAACTAATAGCAAATAATAAAACATCACTTCTGCATCCCTGTGGACAAAAGGGAGACTGTAGCCATCAAATGCACTTAACTCAGGAGAAAGGGACCCTTGGAATTGACTCAAGGCTGGTATAGGCGGGCACACCGCAAACACTAATGTGGGGAGAGAAAGTTTCCTTACCTTCCCCCTCACTACCTGCAAGCATGCCAATAAAACAACTGCAGAGTAATACAAAGCAAACCACGAAATGAAAAACATGCAAAATTTGTTTACTGAGACGAGCCAAACCAGACAGCAGTTAAGACAAATTTTAAAGACCCACAGAGGAGGAAAGCGCGCTCCGCAGGAAAACAAACCCTAATCCGCGTAATTAGGAAATAACTCTTCCTTGCGATTTAATTTTAATAGGCAATTTTTTTTTATTTTTTTTTTAAATAGCAGAGATCCTAAGGTTTGGAAACACTCTGCTTCTGACTCTTCGTAAGTCAGCTAACGGAGTTGCCAGCGTTAACATTTCATAACCGTCTTAAGTCAGTTTCAAAGCTGTTTATGGAAAGAAAAGAAAAAAAAAAAAAAAAAGAGGGAAAGAAAGAGAGGGCGAAGCTCCACCAGCAGCTCCAGCCGCCGACGCCGTGCCCCTGAGGGCCGACGAAGCCCATCAGCTCCCTGCCAGCTCGCCCCGCTCCCACACAAAGCGCAGAGCCCCGGGAGCCCCGGGGCCGGGGCGGGCAGGGCCCGGCTGGGGGCACCGGGACCGGGACCCTCTCAGCAGCCTCCCCCCAACACCTCCCCTCAGCCGCGGCGGGGAGCGGCCGTTGGGGGGCGGCCGTTGGGGGGCGGCCGTTGGGGCCCCTCCCCCCGGGCAGGCGCAGCCTCGCGCCGCGGCCGTTACCTTTCCGCGCGGCGTCCACGCGAGGCGCGCGCACGCGCACGTGAAATTTGAGGGGGGGCGGGGGGGGCGTAGCCGGGCTTGTGAGCCCCGCCCCGCCCCGCCTCCAGGCCACGCCCACGCGGAAGTGACGTACGCGGAAGGAGGCCGAGGGGGGGTCGGCCGTTGGATGGTGGGGTGCTGCCGTTAACTGTCGTTAACCGCCGTTCAGCGGCCGGCCGCCATGTTGCGGGGGCTGGGCAGCTGGCTGGGGCTGGAGCCGGCGGCTGAGGAGAAGCGGCTGCTGCCGGCCGAGGAGGGCGGCGGCCCCGCTGAGGAGGAGGAGGAGGAGCAGGAGCAGCAGCAGAAGGAGCGGGAGGAGGAGGAGGATGAAGATGAAGCCGCGCGGAGCCGGGAGCGGGCGGACTCGGAGGCGCTCCTCAGCCAGGCCAAGGGACTCGGCAGTGAGTGTCCGAGTGCTAAACCCCCACACGCCGCCCCGCCACACCCGGTGCCCACACGCGGCCTGCTTAGCCGCTGGTCCTGCTGTTGCTGCAGGAGCGGTGGTGCACATGGGTTTTTGTCAACGTTTCTAGGAAAATAATGCCTTTTTGATGATTTTGGGGAGCTTATCCCTAGCGAGGTAGCGCTGTAGGCGAGGATTCTGCGCTGCTGTTGTAGATTCTTAACTAAAATGCCTCCAAAACACAGCTCTGCAGGCAAGGGGGTTCTCACTGGTGTCCTGATCTTCTGTGGCATTGGTCTGAGGAGTTGCTTTAATGTGCTCGTCTTGCGTTGCTGAAACGCAGCAAGTTACCCGTGTACTTTGGTCAGATGCTTGTCTGGTGGTGGTTGTAAATAAATCTTAATCTGCTGTCCTCTCTGATCGTTCAGGAGGGAAAAATACTTTGAATTTTCAGAAGAATAAGTATTGAGTGTTATGGATAAAAAACGTCCATCCTATAATTTGCTCTGATAAAGAAACTTTGGTAAATAGAGCCGTGCGTACGTTCCCTGTGACACCAGAAAAGTCTGTCATGGAAAGGTCCTTTTGTAAGAACTAGGACGTCACTACTGTAACACGTGATAACCCTAGAAATATTTGCATGACTAATGACCAAGGTAGTTGTAAGACTCCCCTAGCACTTAAAAAGTACTCTACTGCTAAACCTGAAGCCTTATATTTGTTCTTTTTTTTTTTTTTTTTTTTTTTTGTGCTTATTCTGTCATTAGGTTAGGAGAAATTGTTATTCCAAACTAATAATAAAAATATTGTTAGGTATCTATTCTTAATACAGGCATAGATTTGTAAGAGGAACCGAAACTTTCTCTTTCATTTGAAAGTCAAAGTGTTTTTCCACCACTAATTCCATTCCAAGGTTAAGTACCATCTCGTACAGGGGTTTTGTAAGTGCCTTGGCATTGGAAGAATATCCATCCTTAATGGAAAGGAAAAAAAAAAAAATTACTCTTCAGACTGTTTTCAGGACTGGCCAAAAGCACTTTGCTCAACACTAACAAAAAGTTGCCAGGCAGCAATTGTTTCAGAGTCCTTTGCGCTTAAAACAATTGCATTGCAAAGGAAGCTTTCCTGGATGCATCAAATAACCAATAAAAGCTTGTCAGGAGGAAACTATCCAGTAGGCGGCTGCTTCCTCTACTGTCCCAAGAGGGATACTGTACTTCTCTCTGCATGAAGGGTAGAAGATAGGTGTTTGTTTTACGAAGCGCATGATGGGATGTCAAGCCTGGTAACAGATAGCAAAGATAAAGGCGAGTAGTTGGAGGAATTTTGGTTGCCAGCAGTCTGTGCCTTACAGAAGGAAGTTGTGTATGAAAAAACTGGCTGGCTTAAGGGCTGGCTGGGCATCTCCGTTTTTCAGTATTAATTCGGTGGTATCATGAAGAGAGAATGTTTCATGTGCTTCAGAGAACAACAGTCAGCTTTCCAGAAAGTGACGTGAATGTTCCAAAGTAATTCATTCTACCGGTGGTGAGCAACCATGCGTTAAAACAATATTTGTTTTCACACGGTAAGGTTATTTGTTACATTTCTAACTGATAAGGAACTTGAATTTTTGTGAAAACAAAGGTGTTTTTTCATTTGTTTCTTTTAAACAGAAGTGATGTTTGGTTTTGAAAGCCCCATGTATAAAAGTGCAGGTCAGTTCCAGGATAACTGAAAGATCCTTTTTGTCCCACGTGCTTTGTGTTCTTACTAATGCCTCAAATGTAACTTCGGTAGCTACCATGCAATTTAGGTCCATGATTACTTCTTCCCTCCTCCTAACCCTAGAATTATATTATTTACTATGGCACTTACTGGCATTGTAAATACCGTAGCAGTGATATTACGGTAATAATAGATCTGATTAAGCGTAATAAAGTGTTTGTGACATCATGTAATTATCTGAGAAATAAACAGTGTCAATGTTGTTTTTAAGATCCTCTGTCAATAAACTGCTATTTAATCTTTCTGAAGGTTGCTGGTAGACCTCTTGCTGCTTGCCTTTGTTCTGACTCCTTTAATTGGAAGCTGACAATACAAGGCGGCTGCCTGTGCTACATCGTTCCTTCCCTGCCACCTTTCTTCCCTTCAGCACTGCCCATATAAAAAAAAAATGCTAGTTACAGTTTTTAAAGTAATTGTTGTTGCTGTTCTCCCACTGAACATACTTAGAAAAATAAACATTGTCACACTGTTTCTAATGGAGCTAGAAGAACACCACAGTGGGAAATAGAAAAGGGCAAGCAGCAAGAGCAAGCTTCAGTCTTAAGAATTGTGAAGGAATGTCAAGTGTTACTTACCAAGACTTTTTCATACATTTACTTGTCTCACTTCATCAGACTTTATTGTGCATGTTGATATTCTAAAACATATAATTGTTTTAATACTGTTGCTAGAGTTACTTCATTGCTTAAGGTCTCAGAAATGCTGAAGTGAAATTATGAAAGCTGTTGTTTCAGAATATTGATTGGAAAGCAGTGTATCGAGAACTATTGGGAGTGTTTGATTTGGTAATCAACATTCAAGTATAACAATTTGTTTTACAAAAAAAATTTGATCAAACATGGTTTGATCATTGTCACTAGAGAACGTGTGAACTAGAATGGGATAAAAATAGGATTTTAGTAGTTCTTTGGAGGTCAGAGCTAGGTTAAATGATTTTGGAAGAAGACTTCAAGTAGGTATCCAAATTAATACCTAGAAATGTGATTTTAGTGTGAGAACTGGATGTAAAGATACCTTTTCTCAGTTCTTGTTCTTCTCATCTGTGAAAGGTTACCTCTTCAATTTCGCCACTGCTGCCACAAAAAAGATATCTGAATCCGTTGCTGAAACAGCACAGACCATAAAGAAGTCTGTAGAAGAAGGAAAAATCGACAGTATCATTGATAAGGTATTTTATTTCTCGATACTTGATCTGAAAGATTTGCTTGCATACTGTTGTGGTAATGTGTAGTAAATCCAGCATGGGGTAACATTTCTTTACGCTGGTTTTTGGAACTGCGTATTTCAATTACAGGTATCTCCTGTCATGATAAATGATGTGACTGAAATGTTCATTCAGGGGATAGGTGTGCAAAAAAAAAAAGTCAACTCTGCTTTACTAGGTGCTGCACCTGTGTTTACTTCCTTCAGGATGTAAATAAGAAAGAACAGCAGAAAACAATAAGTGATGAAATAGGGGAAAAGGCTGGAAGAATTAGAGACATTAGAGTTGGGAGATGTGTAGTTGTTTTTCTTTTTCCAGTTAAGTGGCAGGAGGAAAATGCTATAGCATGTTTCATAAATGTCTTTGTAGCAAGATTCAGAATGAGGTCAGCTGTGTGGATATTGTGTAGTAAGGGCCTAGAGCTATACAGGTATGTTTTCATAAGACCCAGTGAGCTAATGAAACACCTTGCTATGGTCCTGTTCTTTTCCCTCACCCTGCCATTCATCTCTTGCCCTCCCATTTCTTGGCTGTAGGCTCCAATTGCTTTAATTCTGCAGCAAGTGTTTTTGTAGAGCAAAGGTAGCTTGGAAGGGAACTGGCCAAAACTAAGCCAGTTGTAGTGGGACCGTGCATCCAGGAGTGCCAGGCACAGGAGACTCAGCCATCCCCATCCTCCTGCTATTCTCAGACACCCCTTCCCAGAAACTAAAGAATTCCCCCTCTTTTTTTTTTTTATTAAATACAGTGAGATTCATTTTTTGTTGTAATAAATGTTTGTCTTTTTCCAAATTAATCATCAAAAGAAACTTCTAAATTTCTGTTATGATATAATTTTAATGATGCTGGGGAAAAAAAAAGGAAAAATAGACTAAGAAGGTTCATTTATTACACACATGCTTCTTAGATCATTTATTACGCAAGCAGTAGCACTCAAAATATGCTGTAGGTACTTTGTGACAGTTTCTTATGCCTAAAGTTTAATTTTCTTTTCTCTGTACTTCAGGTAATGTAAAGTCTGTATTTTGACGTAAAAGCTTACATATGGGAGAAATAGGATTATAGCTTCTATAGCATTCTAAACCTTTTCTCTTAACTGTATAAATTATTTTATTCTGTAAATGATAAAATTCAGGTAACTTATACCTAGCAGCACCCACAATGATTGATCCGTTTGATTACTGCTTAAAATTTATATCTTAAAATGTCTTACAATAAGTTTAAGTATTCACTTCTAACTTCCAGCAACATTCCTTTTCTTTTTTGCCTGTGCTTTCAAGTACAGAACAACATTGGCATTGTTACATAGGTTATGGCATTCCTGTCTATGAAATTTGTTTTAAATGGCCTCACGTTTGCACCAGGGGAAGTTTAGGTTGGTTACTAGGAAAAAAAATCATTACTGAAAAGGTTGTGAAGTATTGGAACAGGCTGCCCAGGGAAGCAGTTGAGTCACCATCCCTGCAGGTCTTCAAAAAATGTGTGTATGTAGAGCTTAGGGACATGGGGCTTGCTTAGGGACACGGTGGACTTGTCTGTGCTAGGTTAAAGGTTAGACCAGGTATGTTAGAGGTCCTTTCCAGCCTAAATGATTCTATGATTCTAAATCTAAAACTTTTGCTGTAAAAGGCACAATGTGGTGTTTTACATCAAGTGTATAACTCTTCCATGACCATTCCATATTTTTCAATGTTAATTTCTATATAGGATATTTCTGAACATAATTTTGTGATGAAAGTTTGTCAACATAGGCGGAGAAATTATTTGATTTCAGCAAAGCACACCTTCTGAAAGTCATACTTAACAGTTTTGTAAGTCTGATTTATTGCAATGGATATATTTCTTAGTTGAGTCTTGAATCTTTCTGTAAGACCAAGGGTATCTTTAAGTTCTTAGTCTTTCTGAAAACATGCTTAAATAAATCTAAACAGTCTGTCTGTCTGATATGTAAGGAGGTAAGGGTATGCATAGTATGCTGATGTTCAGATTAAGTCCATACACTAGGATTTTCTGTTGTGATCTTTGTCCCCTGAACTTAATAAAGTTATAAATATAATTTTTGAACGAGTTCATTTAGTTTAAAGGCAAAATTCAATTTTTGAGTAAAGTAGAATGTATGACTGCAACAAAAAGTCTTTAACTTACAGAAAGGGCCTGAGAAAAGAGATATGAAAATATGTTACTGAAATGCATTTGAAAGCATTATCTGAACAGACATGAAACAAAGGAAGTGAATTTATTTATTGTGGTTCCCTAATTTTTATTTTAGACAATTATTGGAGACTTTCAGAAGGAACAAAAGAAGTTTGTCCAAGAACAGCAAACAAAAAAATCAGGTAACGTACACTATTTTGAATAATACACAATACTGCATAAACTATATTTTTCTGGGGGCTGGGTAATTGAGCTATGTCCAGACCTAATCCATCAGATCTCTGTTTAATGAAACATTTATATGGCAGAACTTCAATATATTCAGTGGGATAGGAAGATGATGTTAAGTGATGCAGTTGTTGCATTAACTACTAAGTTTAGATTTGGCTTTTTAATTAAATTAAACTTTTGAAATCAACTGAAAGATCAGTGTGCTAGCAAAGCTGCTGCCTTACAGTTGTTTTGAATTTTAAGCCTGTGTATTTATTGAAAACAGTCATGCTGATTACCTTTCTTCTGAGTTTTGGCAATGGCGTCACGTTTTCATAATGAAAAACACGGGTTAGGGGTTGCACTGTAATATTAATGAGTCACCGTAGGAGTAGTTGTTCTGCTTACATTAAAGGCATAATTGCTCTTTTGCTTTCCCATAACTCTTTTGCTCTGTAATTATCTGTGATCTAAATCCTATGAGTTATCCACCCATGCACTATTAAGACAAGTGGATCTATCTGAGACTTTAAAATAGGCGCTTTTTTCTACTTTACGCTTCATTGTTTGGGTTATAGCTCGCTTAATGTGTTACCTGGATATAATAATTTGTTACTGTTTGAATAATTAGTGGCTTTATGGGTAATCTTGTATCTGTGAGTAAACTTTGGAATCTGATGAAATATTCCTATAAGTTTCATAAAACTGGGTGGCTACATTGACAAGAAAGGGGAGACCGAGAGAGAGATGGCCTAATGGATTAGCATGACCTAAAGGATTAGCATTCACATTAGCACATGAATCCATGTGGGTAAAAGTTTGCTTATATCAAGTGAATAGGCAAGTAGGCATAGATAGTTCAGTGCACAAGAGTTGTGTTAACTCGTTCAGATGAATTATAGCATTTCCGCAAGCTGAATTTGCATCAGCAGTGAAGAGATTAATAGATTTTTATACATCTAGAATAGTTTATTTTCTGTGTAATTCTACAGAATTATTCTGGAAACGTTCTTGTAAATATGTAAGTCAGGTTAGCTGCAGTATGTTTTTTCAATGTATAATTCATTGTAATTTGTTATAAATCTATAATTTTTTCTCCATAGGTGAAGAATCGGTGTCCTCTGGTTATCAGAAAATTAATATGCTAATAAGTATTTTGAAATTTTAATTTAGGCAAAGTTTACATGTTTAAAGTGAATCTAGAAATTTCTATTTGCAGGCAGCTTACCCAGTTATACAGCTTTACTTCAGTAATTAAACAAAGAGGCAATAAACTCTGACACTGAAGAAACCTCCACAGTTTTTGTTTTATAATTGCAGAAATTGGCAACTTTTTCAAGTTTTTATTTACCTCTGAAAAGCAAAGATCCAGGCCTAGAGTGATCTTATGGATGTCTTATGCCTCAGGCTTTTTTCAGGAAAAAGGAACAATGAACTAACTTGCTGATGCAAGTCTGCTTATTTTTGTGACTTTTGTTTTTTTAAAGTAGTACAAATGAAAATATTTTTTTTCTTTCAATAACAGAAGCAGCAGTTCCTCCCTGGGTAGACAGCAATGAAGAAGAGACAATTCAACAACAAATACTGGCCTTATCAGCAGTAAGTATTTATCTGATTTTTATCTTGTTGGAAAGATTAAAAGTGCTTTTGTTTTTCCAAAGCAAGTTTGTCTGACATTTGTTAAATTATTTATTTTCAAAATACTTTTTTTAAATGTGTGTCACAGTATTGATCTTGGGTGAAGTAAGCAGGATTTATTTCAGCATTAACTTGAGTCAAAGTAGATCAGCAGTATGATTTTTCATTTTTATAAAAAAGCTTTACAGCTTTGTGCTATAATAGAATTATGTTAGAAGTGGGATTTGGTGGTGGGGTATGTGAAATGCAATAACCTTTTTCTGATATTAGTTAACAACTATCTCATGTTCTTCAAAGGATAAACGAAACTTTCTAAGGGATCCTCCAGCAGGTGTTCAGTTTAATTTTGACTTTGATCAAATGTACCCTGTTGCGATGGTGATGTTACAAGAAGATCAGCTCCTCAATAGGATGAGGTTTGATCTCGTCCCTAAACAGTAAGTAACTTTTGCTGGTAACTTTAACGCAGTACTTTTAATGTATCTGTAAATATTCCTAACTTACTCCTTTTTTTTCTGCTTCCTTGAATCTTTTCTGTACTTCCTCTTTACGCATTTTATATCTGCGAGTTTCAAATACGTGGGATATTGCATGTGCATTGCAGTTCAGCAATTAAAGGAAAGAACAGAAATCTTACAAATTCGGAACTACTAAGGATCCCTTGTTTTTAGTTTAGAAGAAGTCTCTTTTTTTACGTCTAGTCTAGTAAATATTTGAAAACATTTTTCCCAAACAAAGGTAAATGCAGCAACAAAGAACTTCATATCCAAAGGTGTAATTGATCTCCCAAAGAGATGATTACAGATAGTCATAGGCCCCTTGGAGAAATGACAAAAGAATACAAAACAGTAGTATTGCAAGCAAGGGAAACTGGTTTTGAACAGACAATGTAACTGTTGTGGAAGAGATCAAGAATTTTTATAATGATGGATTTTTTTTAATTGCTTATATCACAAATTTCTAAGTTTTTACAGGAGGCAACTCTGTTTATCCCTTTCCTCTGCATATTTGGTTTTTGTTCATTGCTAGATGGTGAAAGCAAACATATTTCCAAATGTAGTAATCAATATCTGTTTCTCTCTCTCTAGTGTAAAGGAGGAGGTATTCTGGAGAAATTATTTCTACAGAGTGTCCCTAATTAAACAGTCTGCACAGCTCACCGCACTTGCTGCTCAACAGCAAGCAGTAGAAAAAAAAGAGGAGAACAAAGGCAGAGAAGAGGATAGTCAACTGACAGGTGTGGAAGAAATTAGTTTTGGCACAGTTTATTAAGTTAAAGTCATGCCTACTGACTGTATACATCAGGTGACAGAATTCTTATCTTTGATTTTCTATGAAGTTAGGACTTTTCTCATCATACTCCTTCTGTTTGTTAGAAGGGGGGAGGGGGCTCCCAGTGCTTTTAACCAGTTTTGCAATTTCAGCCAACTTTGCCAGAAGACTGCAATTCTCAAGAGATGAAATCTTGTTCTCTGCTCTCCACCACCAGTGGTTTCTGGTGTGCTATTTTGACCTGTCAGAAGTCCCAGGTACCTTTGGTTCACCTGACAGATAACAGGTCCTAGCCAACCCAGCATGCCCTTTGCTCTCACTTGTCTCAGCACATGTTGTTTTGCTTAGGCCTCAGGTCAAACAGAAGTAAGTTAGTGATATTGGGGTAAAATTACTGTGGTGGCAGAGGCACGTAGGAGATGGAAAGGCATGCAGTGTATTATAGAAATGGAGGAAGATCATTACGTAAGGTTATCCAAGATTCAACCTTGAGATAAAAAAGCCTCCTTAACATATGTTTCTTCAGTTGTGCCGATCAGTTTGTGCAACATATTCTTACTGACCTTCTTCTGAGTCACTGAGCATCTTTACCTGTATGCAAACCAATTCTTCAAGCAGGAATATGTACAGCTTAAGAGTATGAAGAAGTTACTGGCTAAGATGCAAAAGATATCTAGTAACTCATAAAATAATAGCCAAAGCTAGGTACATTCATCACCTCCAAGGAATTTTTACAGGTGGAATAGGCATTGGGGCAGGAGGATAAAGCCTTTGCTGTACCTTGAAACAGATTTGCATATCCCCAGATCAAAAATAAATAAAAATCATCAAATCCACTGGTGCTGATGTTCTGATAACACTGCCAGCCTGACTGACAACCAGCTGATCAGTGTCAAGCTGAATCCTTTCCCCCCCCTTTCAGATATATCTTTGCATATTGATAATTTTCCTCTCTAGTCTTTACACTGCTAATGATCCCATCTTTGTAATGCTACTTCTAATGTCACCTTTCTTAACTTTTTACAGACTTTCTCACAGCTTTTTTTCTCAACTTGGTAACTTTCTACACAATCTGAGCCAAGGTTACTCACCTGGGCCTTGGTTCCTTGGATACAGGCAGCTGAATCTTGGGTTGCAGGGAAGGTTATTGGGGGATTACAGAGTTGGGCTGGCATGTTGCATAGAAGGTACTTTTGAAAAAAGGATTGTAGTTTCCTCAAATTGTTTTTTTTTTTTTTTGTTTTTGTTGTGTGTGTATGCATGCCTTGGGCACTTTACCTCATTCTGTTTCTCGTAGGATTTGTTCAGGGTGTGTGCGTTAGCACAGGCAAAGACCCCATCTAGAACAAACAAAGCAGAGTGGTGCCAGTGTAGTCCTTATTCCATGGTTGTATTCTCACAGCTGACTTTGACGCTGCTGAAGGTGCTGCATTTTGGTGTCACCTTCCCTGCCTCTGTGGTAACTGTTTCAGCAGATAGTCTCCTGCCCCTTTGTGCTGTGCTGTATGGTTTTGTCTGTTACATCTGTCTGTCTATTTGACAGACTCCATCTGATCAATTGCATTCACATTCTCTTTTTAATCTTACCTGCATAAGTAGCTTCAATTCTGTACTTTTTTTTTTTTACTAGCAGTGATTACTAAAGTATACCCTCTGATTTTCACATCATGTAGTTCTGTATTCTGATGTAAATCTAGCATCTTGTCATAGGTGCCTTACATTGTGCTTGCCCAAAACCATGAACCTCGTTTTTCTTCCTTTTTTATACTTTTTCCATACTTAATTGCATTAATTGGAAATCAGACAAGATGTATAGTAATGCTGTTGATAACTATTATTATTTAGAATTTGATTTTTTCATAAAATATTTTTGTGTTCATGCATTTTTTTTAACTATTATGCTTATCAAAATATGTGCCAAAAAGCCATTTCTTCAGGAAGCCATAAACTGGTCAGCAATTATAAAGGAAGGATAGATTGAGATGAGTGAAAAACGCCAACTCTCTATGAAAGAGAAAACAGCATCAGAGATGTTAATTCTTGACAAAATTCACATAATTAGATGTCTGGGTTAAAAAAAAAAATCAAAGAAAAGGAAGACGGAAGGAAAACATAAAAGGAAAACAAAGTCACTTCTTTCACTTCTTACCAAATGTTAACTGAGGATCCCCCAAGATTTGGCTTTGTGGAAGCTGCAACTTTATCTTTTTTTCCTTGTATAAAGGAACTGCTCTTCAGTGCCCTGCACTAACAGTTTTATCAAACTAGAAATTTTCTGTCATTAGCTTCTGGTGCAGGCTGTGCTTAAGCTTGTTTCCTAATTAACTGTTCATGTCATAGCACTCCTACAGTCTCACCACATTCAGCTCCCATTTTTGTCATACTATTGCAAATTGTGTTTACTGTTACTCTGCATAGGTGCCATCCAACTCAGGAAATCGCTGGGTTTCTCACTGTTTCATAAACCTTTGCACCTAACTGCCATCTAAATGCATTTACATCATTTTGTTTCTTCTTGGATGTCTTTATTTTTTATTTTTTTTTTTGAGAGTTCGGGGGTTTGGCTTGTTTTTGTTGTTGGTAGTGGTAATTTTGTTCTTTTTTTTTTTTTCTTTTGGATTCCCTTTTAGATTTCTTTTCCTTCAGATTTTGCATTACACCAACTGATAGGATTATACTGTAGACTGTTAAGAGTGGTGACTGTCTTCTCTGGTTTCTGTAGTGCCTTGCAGTACATCTTCATATTGAATCCTTTCATTTATTACTGCCTTTTAGTCCTTTTGATTGCATTTGGAAAGACTAGAAAACATTAGTTCTGCCAAAAGATTTTCTTCATTATCATTGATAAGCATATTCCTTGCAAAGCCTGTTTACTATTAGTAAGCTTCCCCTTATCACTGAGCTTTTTGATTTCTGTTTCTGCATATCACTGCTTCAGTAAACCAATTTCAGGAAAAAAAAGCTATCACTGTTGTGACTGATTGGCTAGTTTAATTAATGACAGAAAAACTTCTATGTAAGTGCTGAAGGTTTCCTTTACAACCATATTTAAAAAAAAAAAAAAAAAGTTCAGTACTCAAATCTGCCAACCCGTGTCTGTTCTGGTGGAAGTGTCTCAACTCTACAGGAGAAACAGGGCAACTGAACTTACTGAACAACAAAACTGTCATCTTTGAGTCATCCAAGTGCTTAGAAATTGCTAGAGAAAGTTGCTGGATTATACACGAAGAGCTCTTCCAGTAAAACTTACTATTGTGACTGAAAACAAAACATGTTCGTTTAGGGGAGAAAAAATATACAGCATCTTTTGGCCTGTGAAGGTTCTCATGATTCAGAAGACTGATATGCAGATAGGTTAACCTTCCTAGTGGCTATATTTTATGTAATGGCAAAGATACATTTACTAAACTATAGTAAATATGTTTTGTTTGATTTCAAGACTTCATAAGTGTAGGGAGCTCTGAATCATCTGTGTTGGTGTTGTTTTACATGACTTTTGAAGGTTGGATTCCCTAATTGGGGGGGGGGGGGGGGGGGAGGGGGAGGGTGTAAAACTAGAATTACTTGCCTGTTGGTAACTTTTCATAATATTCAGAGTGTCTCATAAAGCCAGCATCTACAAAAAAGAATTAATTGCCTTCATTTTATCTCCATCTGTCTCCTCCTTACATGTTGTTTTTACAAAGTTTAACTAGCATGATTCATGCAAAGGAGAAAAAAAGGAAAAATGGAAAGCTTTTCATGTTCTGACCTGGAAACTATATGCACATAAGTTCTATAACAAAATGTTAGATTCTGCTCCTTCAGGCAGAGCTATTTACTTGGGAATTAAGTTACCACATGGGCAGAGAGCACATCAGCAGTGGAGGAGATGATGCCAGGCCAGTAGATGCAGAACAGTGCCGATGGTATGTTAGTCGCATTAGACTGGTGCATGGCCCAGCACAGCAGTGCTGTGCTGCTTCTGCATGAGAGAAGGAGGTGAAGCTTGAGGCCCCTTTCCTGCCCAGTGCTTTGGGCACTCAGCATTGAGCAGCAAAGTGTTAGTGCCATGTTCCACAGCCTCCCACGGCTGAGAATAGCAGAGCCTCTTTGGACATGGCGTTGGGTACAAGAACAGATGCTGTGAAGATCTAGGGAGGGGAAGGAGAAAAGAGGATGTGACAGAGCAGTGGCCGTTTAGCAGATGAGCTGTATAAGCTGTGACAGCTACCAATTAGAGAATTATTTTAATTAGAGCTGATCTTAATTTTAGAAATTAAACCTGAAAAAATTCCCTCTTCAGAAATCACTGAGTAAGCAGGAAAGGTCCACCCGGCTACACTGCAATAAACACAGCTGCAAGCTCACAGCTGCTTTGCACGTTTAAACAAATAAACTGCTAAGCAAGCACTCCATCACTACTACAACCTGTCCAGCATGTTAATTGTTCCTGCAGCCATCTCTTATTATTAACCCTCTACCCCTCTAGTAATCTGAGGAAGAAAGCTGGGGTGTTCATTTATCTACCAAGAAAAAGATCTGTACTTCCTTGTAAACAACCATTGTCTTCCCAGTACCATGCTGCTACGTGGAGAATGTGCAGTGAGTTTTAGGAAATCTGCAGCAGCTCCTAGGGTTTGTTTTTCAGTGACTTCTGCCTGAGTGAAAGAAGGTGAGACACTGGAGTGCTCTTATGTGGGTTTAGGGGTATGCATGCAGATAAGTCTGCTGTATGTAAGAGCTGATACCCCTGTCAATAGTAGTACCCAAGCAGGGAAGGTTGATAAGTTCCATGGTAGGTGGTACCTCTGTTTCCTGAGGAAGTCTACACCTTAGTACTTGAAAGATCTCGCAGCGTGTGATGCAATCTGAGTTTTTTATAGAAAGCATTTTTCCCCATTTCCAGCTGTTCCTATTTATGTGGTTCTTTGGATTGCTTAATGGGGCAGAGGGGTTCCAGTGATTTAACTTTGGATTCATAATAAGTAAATGGCTTGCTGAATTTGCCGTAGTTAATTAAGATCAGAAATTTCCTTCTTTAGGTTTTGTGTTTGTTGCAAAATGCCTTACCACCTATAGATGAATTCAACCGCTAACCACCAGGATTCATTAAAATTTAAAATACGATGTTTCCTTCTGTTTCTTTCTATATTTAATAGCTGTTTGATTAAATGAAATCTGTATGTATTTACATGTAATCTATGATTTTCTCTCTCTTGCTAGAAACAATACGGCCAAAAACACCACCTGTTACAATAAAGCCTCAGATAAAATCTCAAGAGGTAAAAACATATTTATCTGGCATTTATTACGTGAAACTGTTATTTCATAGTTAATTATGCATCCTTTTGAGTAAGTTGAAACTATTATAATATCTGACAGTCCAGTTCTAACTTGCTGCTGTTCTGCCGTAGTATTAATTTTCAGTAGAAGAAATAATAATTTATCTCAGGTATACTTTCATTAGTATCCTGTACACTATAATAATAAAGATTTTTTTACTCTTCGGAGAAGCATTTCAAAAATGTTCAGAGTAGAAGGTTTGCATTCTATTTAAACACAGTGGATACCTTCATAAAAATGTGTACTATGTTTTGTCCAACTCTTCAGCAGTGTCAAGCTTAAGTGCTGGAAATCTAAATTATGCATTGCCATAGCAACATTATTTTGTTGCAAGAGCAAGAAGAGCTTTGCTTGACACTGCAGAAAGTTTTACCTTAGACACTTAATGACCCTTGTTCATTTCTGGATTGTAAAATCAGTGCCAGAGAAAACTCTTGGCAGAAGCAGAACTGTGCATTCACTTGGCAATAATATGCAGTGGACTAAATTAAGCCAGAAACATTTCTAAAGAACAGACTCCTCTTAATCTTATTTGTGTGTAGAAAACTGTTACTGAATTAATGGTCAAACTTTAGTATACGTCTTAAGTACTTTTCTAAACTATTTATGGGTTTGGTATTGTTTCTGAATGCTACAAAAACAGTTTTAAAGTTTTTAAGAGAATGCAGAAAGGCGGCTAGGATGAAAAGCAGATCATTTTCAGAGTAAATGTCTAATGTTCTTAACTGTACAAAGAATTGTCAGGGTGATGCATTTGGTTTGCTGTCTTTTTTTTTTTTTCTGGCTGTAACTAAAAGGCAGTCATTTGAATGAGAATAAGTTTATATTGGTGACATTCTATCCTCCCACTTTTGGGGTAAGCTTTTACAACACTATCTTATTACAGGATGAGGAAGAGATTTCCACAAGTCCAGGTGTATCAGAATTTGTGAGTGATGCCTTTGATGCCTGTAATCTGAATCAGGAAGACCTAAGAAAAGAAATGGAACAACTGGTGCTAGACAAAAAGAAAGAAGAGACTTCAGTAGTAGAAGGTAAAACTTCTGTGTCTTAAATACAGTAATTCTAAGTTAGGTTGATTTAAAAAGAAAATAATAGTAGTTCTTACCACCAGCCTGTCTTGTACAAAATGTTATCTGTGAAGAGTGTAAGTCCAAAGTAACTAACAATTCTTAGGTGGCTGTTTTATGAAAGTGACGGTGAAGTACTGTTTTGTCTACCATTCTCTTTCATAGGTCATTATGTGCATGTGTTTTTTTCTTTACTGTAGGTAGAGTACAGTATTTGGAAGTCAGGCTTCTTGTGATGCCAGCGAAAAAGTCAGTATTTGCACCAGACTATGAGTTTGCCAGGTGCCTTTGCTGCAAAAGGTTTACATGTGTTTGGAATGGTTAACATTCAACAAATAGCTTTCACAATGATGAGAAGGAAAAAAAGCAGTCTTTATTCTTAAAAAAAAAAAAAAAAAAAAGTGGTTCAGAAGAACTAATACTGATGTAAAATAGCATAAAAATAATCTATAATGACATGGCTCTGGCCATACTCAATGAACTATTTACAGTGAAGACACTTTTATAAGTAGATAATCATAATATGTTTTACAGAAGTTATTTTTCATTGTGTTATGGATGTTGCTGAATCCTTGGTTTTTGAAATTGCTATTTTTTCCAATGTGTAGCCAAACTTGCATCTAAATTTGTTATGGAAGTGTTTCAGTAAGGCATTAATGAGTAATTTGTTCAAAGAAATCTCAGCTGGCCTTACTGACTTGGACTGTGGAATTACCCACCTTCTAGGCTGAAGTACTAACCAACAAGTAACACATCAAACACCTACTTATTCCCCCATGCTCTTACATATCGTAGGCAAATTTAATTAAACAGAGCTTAAAAACACAGGAGTGCCTTCTGACTCATTCTTTTTTTTTGCCCTGAAGTATGAAATATGATTACCTTCAACTGGGATTAAATGGGCTTGTTTAGTTACAAATATCAGTGAGGAGAATAATTGCTTCACTTCAAAATTATCCACAGTATTTGATCCTGTCTTTTTCTTAATAGTATATTCAACAAACTTTGTAACTTCATTCATTTTCTAAATATCACAGCTTCCCTCCACATCCCCCCAAGACTTAAAAGCATGCAGGGAGATTCCATTGATAGTAAACTGAAAGTCTGTAGGAAACAAGTTAGCAAATGGATGCTTTTTACAGCTAAGCTATGTATTTGCTTTTTATCTTTCTTTAGTATAGTGTGCACACAAGAATACAGATTAGTATATTAATTAATTCCTATCTGTGGTCAGTCAGAAGATGAATATTTGATCTTGTGGTTTCTTTAGTTTTTAAAGAAGGCTGTCCATAAAATTCAAGGGACATAAGTGAGACTCAGTGCAAATTCATCTCATTTTGTATAAATAAGTAACGTTTTATGTCATCAAGTTTATTCTCACAAATAATTTCTCTCTAACAGAAGAGACTGCTGACTGGGAAAAGGAATTGCAACAAGAGCTTCAAGAGTATGAGGTGGTGACAGAATCAGAAAAACGTGATGAAAACTGGGATAAGGAAATAGAAGAAATGCTGCAAGAAGAAAGTTAAGCATTTTTCACAAAATCACTATAACCCTAAACTTTTTCTGAAAACTGACATGGATTTCTGCTTTCATGTTTTATTTCCTAAAGATCTTCAAAAGACGTAAAAGAATCTAAAAATTGTTATAATTCCATATTGGGATACAACCAGTATTTCTGTTCTTTATATGAGCAATTTCTGAACTTCTTCATTCTTTTAAAGAAAAAAGACAGACACTGCAGGTTATATCTAATAATTGAAAATGATAACGTTAGTCCATGAAGCAACAGTTTAGTTTGAGGCATTCTTAGCTGGTGAAGAAGCTCTGCAAGGAGATTTCTAAATCTAAGAATCTTAAGATTGTCTACAGCCTTCAGTTTGGGATGTAAAAATGGATGTTGTAACTTAGTCCCTGAAAACAACGCTTGTATCGTGCTTGCACTCTGATCCCTGTATAATCTGTAAATGTGTATTATTTTAAGGTACTTGTAGTTAGTAGCTTTCATGTGTATTTAACTTCCTTAACATATATAGCCAAAGAATGTATAGAATACCCTATCAAATAACTTATAATGTTTAAAACATTCATTCAGACTCCAAAAGAAGTACTGGTTTATTATTGATCAGATATGATTAACTGGCAAATACTTAAACAAGAACAGAGTTTCTACCTTCTTGAGTTAACCTGTTGTTTTTATTAAGTCATCATATTAAGATACTGCTTTTTCCCATAGAGGAAAACAGTTTAATGCATTCTTTATTTGGATAAATGCTGTGTTTCCATTTAATTTTGCCGAGTGAGAAGAAATTAAATGTTTCTTTTTAAGTGCTGAAACATTTATGTAGAACTTTGGCTGGTTTGGATATCTTTATTAAAAACTGTAGATATGTATAAAATTGGCTCATTTATTTGGAGGGAGGGCATGGTAAGAGACAAAAGTTTCAGAATTAATGCAGTTTTCAAAACTATACTTTGTCACAGTGTCTAAGATGTGGAATTTAAATAAAAAAATTTCTTTAAAGATTTTTTTTTTATCCTCATTAGGTGTATGGGTTTTTCCTATAGTTTTATCGTTAAGTCAGTTTCTTTATGTATATAAATGAAAACTTAATGTTCTGTCATCAATTTTACAAACCATGACAAAGCATTCACAAAGTCCTAAGTATGAAGGCAAATGGGTAAAATGAAGTAGGAGCCATTAAGTACAATTGAATTATAGCCATGTTATGTGCAGAAAGCTCTGTCTTAATGACATAATTCTACAGAAAACTTTTGGAAAGAGACTTGAAAAGATTATAGCTGTAATTATTCACTCGATGTTCATTCTATGGGAATCAAAATGAGCTAAATAGTTTTAACTGCTATTTACTGTAAGAAAATACTATTTAAAATTGTTTCGGTTAGCAGCTTGTACAGGAAGCTCTTCTGTATTTCTCATGAAAAATTATCTCAAACATGTATATATTCAGCTTCCAAAATCAGTTTTGCTATTGCTGTGCATTTTCTCAACTACAAATCATCTGAAGCACAATTTATTTTGATAGTGTTTTTCACCTTTAAGGCCCACTTTCCCGCCTAGTTAACAGATGGAAAATAATCATGGAGTAAGTAAGGGGTGCTTTAGGAGCTGTTTACATCTGGAATTAAAGGCCACAAATGTTAAATCCATCATCCTCACTAAAATTAGACTATTCAAAGCTTAATGCTTACTCTTACATTTTGACAAATAAAATTGCTCACAGATTTAAGCTGGAGGCATGAGGATGTCTGCTACACGTTTTGACGTGACACCTGATATGACTTAGAAAAGCCAGGTTGTTCTGTTCTGATACTGGCAAGTTTTCCCTGGATGACTCAGAGCTCAGTATCTTCCTTCAAAGGTGTGAGCTTCTTGAAAACCAGCCTGATCATTACTGATGTTTTCAAATTCATGACTTGTTTATTTGCATGGAGTTTATACATCAAGCGTCGTCTTTCTTGTCATGTAAGCATAGCCTTTATAATTGTTATAGGTACAAAATTCAATATTTCATAAAAGATTATTGCTACATACAGTGCTTTAGCTTAACAAGTCGCATGAAAAGCAAGTTTAAAAAAAAAAAAAAAACACTAGCTCTGCATTTGAAAAGGCAATAATGTAGCAAGGCTTAACTTTGCTGAGCTCTGATATTTAAAGTCTTGTCAAAAATCATCTTAATATTTTCAAATCTCTGTATCTGGTTTTAACCTGGAAAGCTGAAATAAGATTTTGGTAACCCCATACAGTCTTCAGGACTGTTCCATACCTTTTATTTAGTTCAGTGTTACAATTGTCTATCAGTTTTAATTGCATGTGACAAGAAGGTGAACACAGATAGACCTCTTCATTTTCATAGTGTATTTTGTAGGCCTTTGTAGCCCAAATGTGTCATAACATATTTAATAAGCAAATATGCTGCTTTTTTTTTTTTAACAACAACATTCCAAGCACTGGAAGTGAATAGATGCTAAAATGCACTTATATATATTATATATATAAAATACTAAATTGTAGTGACAATGTAATGGAAAATGTAGAGGTTTAAAACATTAAGGAAAAGCAAAAAATAAAAAATAAAATAAAATCTATATTAACAAGTTTTGTTTAGAAGAAACTAAAAGACTGTAAATGTTTGAAATAAAAAGTGTAGTGAAATGTATGACTTTACTCAGATATTTGTAGCTGTTCTTTTAAAGCTTCAGTTAGCTTTAATTTTTTTATTATTTCATGAATTGTGTCAGTAAACTAAGCTTCTTAATTTGCGACTTCATTTGGAACACAAAACTAGTTTTTTTCTTTGCTGTTTGATTATCTTCCTCTTTGTTTGGTGGAGCTATGTATATAGTACAGCACAGTTGGTCAGTTTTAACCCTGCACATTTAAAGAATAGCACTAAGTGCAGGGTTGTTCTTTAATCACCCCTTTCATGTGACTGTGAGATGCATCCTTGAACTGTTGGGTACTCAAATATTATTGACTTTTACTTTGCAATAGCTATTACATAAAGGAGGATGAAGTGCATATGGTTACTTAGCAGTGCGCAGAGAAGCAATAGCAGCTACACTAGGCTCTGGGTCTGGAGTCTAGTTGTAGAATTATAGCTGGAGTTTGACACTGATAATGGTCTGGGTTTCAATTCAGCAAAAGTTTAGAAGACAGATGTGTTATAGAATCATTAACATTGGAAAAGCCCTCCAAGATCACCTGGTCCAACCATCCCCCTACCACCAGTGTCACCCACTGAACCACGTCCCTAAGCACCACGTCCAACCTTTCCTTGAACGCCCCCAGGGACGGTGATGCCGCCACCACCCCCCTGGGCAACCCGTCCCAGTGCCTGACTGCTCCTTCTGCGAAGAAATGTCTCCTCATTTCCAACCTGAGCATCCCCTGGCACAGCTTGAGGCCATTCCCTCTAGTTCTATCACTAGTTACCTGTGAGAAGTGGCTGACCCCCAGCTCCCCAGACCTTGCTTCTCCACTCTGCCCCAAGCCTGTAGCACTGCGTGGGGTCATTGTGGCCAAAGCACAGGACCCAGCACTTAGCCATGTTGAACCTCATCCCATTGGCCTCTGTCCATTGAGGCGTCCAGTTCAGGTCCCTCTGCAGGGCCTTTCTACCCTCTGACAGATCCACACTTCCCCCCAACATGGTGTTGTCTGCAAACTTACCGAGGGTGCACTCAATTCCCTTGTCCAAGTCATCAGTAAAGATATTAAAGAGGATGGGTCCCATCACCAGTCCCTGGGGAACACCACTGATGACCCATCACCAGCAGTTTTTCACTCTGTTCACCACCTCCTTCTGGGCCTGGCCATCCAGCCAGTTTTTAACCTGGCAAAGCATGTACCTGTCCAAGCCATGGGCTGCCAGCTTCTCCAGGAGAATACTGCCGGAGACTGTGTCAAAGGCCTTGCTGAAGTCTAGGTAGGCTACATCAATTGCCTTTCCCTCATCTACCAGGCAGGTCATCTGGTCATAGAAGGAGATGAGGTTGGTCAGGCAGGATTTGCCCTTCATGAACCCATGCTGACTGGGCTTGATTCCCTGTTTGTCCCATGCTGTGTGATTGCATTCAAGATGACCAGTTCCATCACCTTTCCTGGTACCGAGGTCAGGCTGACAGGCCTGTAGATCCCCGGGTCCTCCTTACAACCCTTCTTACAGATGGGCGTCACCTCCAGTCATCTGGGACCTCTCTGGATGACCATGACTGCTTTCTCAGCACCATCAGGTGGATCCCATCTGGCCTCGTGGGCTTGTGACAGTCCTGGTGGAGCAGCAGGTTTCTGTTTCCACCTGAACCTTGGGGCATTTATTCTGCTCCCTGTCCCAGACTTCCAGGTCGGGAGGCTGAGTACCCTGAAGATAAGTGGTCTGACTAGTGCCAGATGCAAAGACAGATGCAAAGAAGGCATTAATAACTTCAGCCTTTTCCTTATCCTCAGCAGTCATGTTCCCCACCGCATCCAGTAAAGGATGGATATTCTCCTTGGTCCTCCTCTTACTGTTAATATATTTGTAAAAACATTTTTGTTGTCTCTTTACCACAGCAACCAGGTTGAGCTCATACTGGACTTCGGCCTTTCTGACTTTTTCCCTGCATATGCTGGCAACTTCCTTGTACTCTCCCCGAGTTGCCTGTCCCTTCTTTCACCAGACAAAAGCTCTCTTTTTCTTCTGGAGACTCAGCAAAAGTTCCCTGTTCAACCATATCAGTCTTTTTCCCCACCGGCTCATCTTATGGCACACAGGGACACCCTGCTTCTGCGTCTTTAAGACTTCTGCCTTGAGGAATGTCCCGTCTTGTATGGCCTGAAACTGTGTGTCTCAGTAAATGTTGACTAATATCTCTGTAACAATAATTGTTCTGTAGCATAGAATCAAATGATGTTAGCCACTAGTACATTTTTGTTCTGAGCTACTCCTTTCCAATCCTATTTTTTTTTCCTTTGTTTTAAATATTGGGATATTTTCAGATCACTGTTGTTGATTTTTATTTTATTTTTTAACAACATGGCAAATGAATTTCCTGCTGCATATTCTTTGTGTTATATTGAAGTTCATTACTTCAATATAGAAAATGGCAACTCCTGTAAAACACTGTAAGACTCGCCTGTGTTCATTTTCTTCTCAGTTTATTCATTTAGTGCTTGGTCTTCATATATATAAATATATATATATATGTAAATGCAAAGACAAATCTACTAGTGTGTCTAAATATACTCCGAAACTCATAATGTACTTTTCAGCTGTTACTTCTAACTAAATACCACTGCAAGAGGAGGAGCAACTAAAATAATTGTCATTAGTTTGTCACTCTGTCATTTTTAACGAGACAGCACCCTGCAAAAATTCGCTTGAAGAATGAATCACTTGCTTCATTTCATAAAAGCATGGTTTTCATTATGGGACAGATTGTGAACGTTTTCATGTGCTAATTCAGGGATTCATGAGGCTATGACAAACCTTTCCAGATATACTTAGGAAGTGTACTTAATCCGAAACTACATGGGCAGGAAGGTTGCTTTTTTTCCATGCAAGAGGTCCTGGCAAAGTAGGGAAAGCCAAAAGAAAAACATAATTAGTTAAGGGTTTTATATATAAAATTAAAGGAGTAAAGATCCGATGCCTGCTTTGATATATGATGCTATAAAAAAATAATGTTGTCGGGGGGTTCTTTAAATTGTATGCATGCACCAAACCCTAATTCTACAAGTACTTTTATTTATTTGTTCTCTTAAGCAATGGTTTCCATGCTCAAATGAGGAGGTTTTAGAGCCAGATAAAGCTACTGTTTCTCTCTATCTTCTCCTTCCTGAGGAGAAATGACCCAATGTAACAGTCAAATAATGACCAGAGAATAGATTGATTACATCTAGCTTCTTTTCCCACCTAGTTCAGAAAAGTTAATGCTGGCCAGCCAGGTGCTCTTTCGTCTGACTTCGATGCCTGCAATTTAAACATCAAACAGTTTAGCTTCTGCTGTATCATCACCAGCTTGCATCCTGTACCATGTATAACAGGACTTTCAAGCCCATCATGTGCTGGGCGGATGAAAAGTGCTACTGTAAGAGCATTGCCGGGGTGGAGAGAAGCCTCTGCATACATTTAGGGTGGATGTGGAAACAATAATCTCTCTCGCTTGGACGTGGCCTCAAAGAAGTAGTGGGAATGTGAATGAAAGACCTGGAACCATTGCCTAAGCAGGCAAAAATACTGGAGCATAGGATCTTTAAGGAGGAGGAAACACACCTGCATCAAAACAGGCACACTTCTGGTCTTTCTGGCTTTGTCTGCATTAAGTCCACTGAGCAGTGCCTGAGCTCATGCTGACACCGAATGCCTGTAGAGGTAACCTTCTAGAAAGACCCCTAAAAATGCTTGCCCTGAGCCAACTGGCTTTCTCTCCATTCGTTCCTGGTCACTGAGTGGAGCCCAGTGGAGCTCACCCACCTTCAGAGACCAAGCACCTGGGCTATGATGGGGCATGGTCCGCATCCTGTTGGTCTTGGTGCTGGGGGACAATTGCAACCAGGTTTAACTCGCCACTGCAGGCATAGGCTCTGCCTTGGGTATCCTGATTTCGGTACTGGCTGCTGTAAAAGATTACATGAGTGTTGATTAGGTTATGAGTGTTGAGAAGGGTTAATCAGATCCTCAGACTGATCAGAGTGATCAGAAGATTTGCCCTTAGACACCCATGAATGACATCTCTATTCTCTTTCAAAAAACATTTGCGATAACCCGTAGATGTCTATAATTCCTGTCAATACAAATGTCCAGTTCCTTTATCAGTCTTGTCCCTGACTTCATTGGTATTATGAGGAAATTAATTTATTAATGTACGTGGGGGGATTATCTTCTTACCGGCTTTAAACATACCACTTTGTAATTTAACTGAACTCTGTGCTACAAAGAAAAATAAAAGAACCTTTTTTGTGTTTGTTTGTTTGTTTGTTTGTTTGTTTTTCCTTTTCATCGTGTCCTGCTTATTGGTTTCCTGAGACAACCAAACAATTTCAAACTTTCCACTCGTCACACAGGAGCATTTCTATGCCCCCAGAAGTTGTTTTTGCCGGCTTTCCTTAGAGCTCATTGACCTTCAGCATCCTTGTTCAGGGACAGAGGTGTGACATACACAACAAGCATGTAGGTGAATGCACCACCCAGCTGACACATGTGGGTTTTATTTTTCTGTATTACTCCTCATCCCATTCCTCGTGCATCCTGACATCTTGTTTTTTATTTAATATTTTAATTACAGTTGTATGTTAAGCCAGTATGTGTTTACTGTATTGTCCACATGAGGTTCCAGGTCAATTCCCCTAATTGCCATCATTTAATTTTAGGATTCTGTGAAGTATAGGAGTGGTGATTTGGTTGTTTGTTTTTTTTTCCTTCTGTTTCCCTCCTCTGTTTTCATTTTCGATTGGTCATTTTGTGCAAAGTAACGCTGGAAGAATTTTGTTTTCTACCTAGTACCCGGGAGAAAGTATTAAAAAAAAAAAAAAATCCTGTAGTCCATAGTTTCTTGAAAAATTTTATAAAAGCAATCATGACATTTTCACTTACAATAAAAGCAATCTTGACAAAAAGGACACAATGAAATTTGGTGCTGCATTTCAATAATTGTCTCCGATTTACATGTTGTAAATACTGTAAAAAAAAAAAAAAAAAAAAAAAACTACCTTTATTTCACAGTTTCTCAGTTGTCATTGGTAAGATTTTTATGCATCTAGTTCTAGTTATCATCATAGTATTCTTGCTGACATTTCTAAACAAATATTGTAACAACTCATTTTTCACCAAGTTGCCAGGAGTCCCCAACACAACGAAGGTAATGAAGTAGTTGAGAGGTGTCAGACTGCCTTCATGAAGCCAGACTACCCATAGGTACGGTAACAACCACATAACTTTGTTGTAGTTAATAATATTATATTTTTAAAATATATATTGAAAGTTGATGACTAAGGATTTTTACAAATGGATACTTAGTTATATCCTAAAAAATAAATAAATGAAAATAAAAAATACCCAATTTTCTTGTCTGCTGTTAGTATATAGTCTATAGCTGCTCATCTCTCATATGAGCAATCTCCAGAAACACTGTTAATAGGATTTAAGTGCAAACGTGTCCTCATTCTCCTGTGAATACTTGTATTTATTTGCAAGACTGGAATATTCATTTCAAGTACTTTTGATACGCACTTTACTGTTAAGTGCATTTTTGGAAAAAAAAAAAAAAAAAAGTTTACCAAAACACATGAAGAGACATCAGAAGAGAACGATAAGTGTAGAAGAAGATGCTGAAATTAGTTACTTGGTTCATTTACACATTTGTATTCTTCAGAGGGCAATAACACAGCAAGCAATCTTTGCATCTGAGATCTGTGACCGAGTTTGGAAGCTGGAAGCTCAAAATGATTAAAATTGTCACTGTCACTGTATCAGCAGTAAAAAACCTGCCAGTTCCTGTGTGAAAAGAATTACTGCTGAAAATACACTCTCCAGCATCTTGCATTTTTTTGAAGAAAACCTTGTTTTACTTGACAGAATGGGCTCCCTCACACGCTCCTGCTGCCTGACACACGCTGACTTCTTTGGCACCCAAATTGATGGAAACAGGCATTAGAAAGGATTTTATGGCAGTAAAGGCTTACAGCCAACGGGAACTCTGTGGTTCTTGACTCTGCTCTCCCTCAAAGCACCTCATCTTTATACGTAAGTCCTCCTCCTAGTCTCAAATGGGATGGGTGTAGGGCAGATATCCTAAACCTTCAGAAGGCTGCAATGGTAAAGAAGGGTCCCTTTTTAAATTTATTTATTTTATTTTTCCAATAATTGTAACAGCATTGTGCACGTTTGTAAAAGAGTAAGGCTTATTTTGGGGGAGAAAAACTCCATCTGAAGATCAGGGCATACGCCCGAAATGTCTTTATTTATTCATTATCTTGCAATCAGCAGTTGGATAGGTCAGGTGTGTATGGACTCAGGATGTGAGAACAAGGTGATTTCGGCGGAGATGTCTTTATTTCACCCAACGCGCCTCCCGGAGCCCACAGGGCCCTGGGCGACCTCGCCCCCCCCCCCGCTGCTCGCCACCCCCCGCTCCTCCTCGCCCCGCAGCGCTGTGCGAGCAGGCCCCGCGGCACCACCACCGCCGCCGCCGCCGCCGCCGCGACTACACCTCCCGGCACCCCCCGCGGCACCCCGGCACCCCCGAACACAGCGGAGCCGCGCGGGGCACGCCGGGAAGCGTAGTCCCCTCCTCCTTCCCCTCCCACGTGAGGCGCGGCGCGGCGCGCTGATTGGCCGCCGAGGGCAGAAAAGGGCGGGGAGGAGGGGGGGCGGCTTCCGGTGTGCGGCGGCCGGGCCGCTTGTTTGGATGCTGCCGTCACATCATGGCGACGCGCGGAGCCGAGGCGGCGCGGGGAGGCGGCAGCGGCGGCGGCGGGGGGGCAGGAGCAGCGGCGGCGGCGGCGGCAGCACGGAGCCGGTGCCACAGCCACAGCCAGGGCCGGGGCGGCGACGAGGCAGAGGAGGCGGCGGCGGGCGGCAGCGCTGAGGTGAGGGCAGCGCGGAGCCGAGCCGCGGCCGGCGGTTGTGAGGGGGGAGGCGGGGCCTGCCCCGGGCACGCGGCGGCCGTTGGGGGCCGTTGGGGGCCGTTGGGGGCACGTGGCGGGGGGGGAGCTGTGAGGGAGCCGGGCTCAGCCCGGGCAGGCAGCGCTACCCCCCCGCGCGGCGTTTAACGGGTTTTAACGGTTTTTAACGTGTTTTTTTTTCTTCCCCTTTCCTGGTACGACGGGGTTCGGGGCTCCTGCTGAAAGGGTTGCGGGGCCGGCCCGGGAGCTGCTGCTGCTGGGGGTGGAGGGGGGAGGAAGTGAAACCTCGCTGCGGGAAGTGATCCTGGCCGGCACCTGTCCCGGCCCGGCGGCTCGCCCCTAACAGCGCGGCTGCGGCCCCGCGGTGCGCTGCAAGTTTCCGCCTGAGCTCGGGGTTCTTTCCGGGAGGTTTTTGGCAGAACGGCAGGAAGCGTTTTGGGGTGTTCAATGGTAAAACAGCGCTTTCGGAGCACTGTAGGGGAAGATACAAATCCAGCATCTTCTTTCCTTGAGGTCATTTGAGGTAAATTCGAAAAAAAAAACCACACAATTTTTAAAAGCAGGAGTCTTCTACATTGCAAGGCCGTGAGAAAGTGCAAGCACAGAAATTCTACACAAACAAACAAACAAAAAAAAGACCAAGGTAGTAGCCATATGAAAATACAAAGGTCTGAACCACTGTTGAAGACTCGAGTATGAGGCCAACAGTATTAATAACACAATTCTTCTAACTTTTCTAAGCATACAGTATGGGCTTTCAAGTGAGTTGTTTCTCAATCTTCCTTCTGCGGTGTTGGGACACCTAGCCTTGTAATGCCTTGGGACTAACGCTGAGCAACGCCTCAGTCCGGTCTTTTGAAAGCAGATAAAGGAGCACACAGAACATCGCTTTAAAAGCGATGGCAGAACGGGGTGGAATACTTGTGGGACCAGAAGGTTGTTTCAAACAGCTAGGATCTCAGATCTTTGGGGAAGCCACCTCAAAAGGCCTCGGGTTTTCAGAAAGGTATAATTAGGCTGCACGGTCGGTTAGGTCGGTGAGCGCACTATGTGGAAGTATGGCATGAAGAAATAAGCTTAATAAACTAGTCATGTGGTCACAGGCACCTGAATTACTGTTGCTACACCAGTGGATGAAGGTACACCTGCCATAAAATGGAAACTCAAATTTTATGGCATCCCAAAATTCTAATTTTTATGAAGGAGGTGGATAAAATTGGAACCCACAATGACTTTAAGCTGTTTTTTAATCATAATAGAGTTATATTAAAAATATTTTTGAGTATCTACACGAAGGAAAAATATATTACATACAGCTTCTTTAGAACCAAGTGTTCCTCTGTTAGCAGACAAAAGTAAATTGGTGGGATGCAGGAAGCCTAAAATTTGTTCCAGTCCATAAACTAAGATAAAGATGACGTGATGCGTTTGTTCTTTCTAAAGCTTCTAGGATATTTTTTTTGATGTATAAACAGTTCTGAAGGCAAAGGCTAAACAAGCAGCTTTACAGCATAAATCAACCACTACTATGGGGGGTGTAGGAAATGCTTTTGATAGATTAATATTTTTAAGGGTAATTTAGGAGAAATTGCAAGTTGGAGTTGCTACTAATTATCTTTTATTAAGAGGCACAGAGAGGTACCTCATTTTCAGGTGGAGAGAACATTTTCAGGTGGATTGAGAATGTGTATGTGCACAGCGAGTGTATTGCTTGTGTGGAAAGTGTAAAGTCTAGGCATTTCAGTACACATAAGATCAACACTGTGCACAGTGTAGTTTTAGATAGAACTTTTTGTTAGAGACTTTGTTGGGTAGTAAACAAAAAAAAAGTGACTGGCTCGCCATGGTAGGTAGGATAAACTCTGTGGACGTGTTCCTGTGTAGTGCATGTTGCTGAGGCAGTACTGTTTGATGTAGAAGAACGTTGGATTAAGCTCCTGTGATCATGGGCAGTTCCATAAATAGGGTGCCTGTCTTTGTGCTCTCATCTCTTAGGCATGAAGTATGGTAGAGTTGTTCTGAGGTGCACCTTTTTGATCAAGGTACGAGTTGAGAGAACAGAGCAGACTACTGACCTAAAACTTCAGGGTGAGCAGGAGTGATGTTACCAGTAATTTTCCTACAGGCATCCTCAAACCATTTGGTCTGTAACTCTGAAAGAGATTAAAGGTGACATGCTTATGCAGAAATGTCAGTGTCTTGTAACAGCTGGATTCGCTGCTAGGTATGTAGCAGGCATCTTACTTCTTAATGGTTGAATTCTAAGTTTTGGTAAGTAACTCTTGTGATCTTGTGCTACAAAGTACCACATGGTGCAAAATGTTCTTGGTTGAGTCACCCTCCCTGGAGGTCTTTAAAAGATGTTTAGATGTAGACCCCAGTGCTATGGCTTGGTGGAGGGCTTGTTAGTGTTAGGGCAGAGGTTGGACTCGGTGACCTTGGAGGTCTCTTCCAACCTAGATGATTCTGTGATGTCCCTTAATGAAAGTCTTTCTAGGTATGTTATCTAGTTCTGGTCTGTCAAATTTTAAGCCACACATTGCTAGATCTGTCTGGAAGCTGAGAGATCGTGAAAAAGGTAGCAGCGATTTCAGTAGATAGTCTTTGGTGGAGTGATTTTATTGTGTTTTTATTTAGTCAGTACTGAATCAGCACTGTTATACAATGTGCTGTTGGAAGTGCTCTGTTCTGGCTGGAACGTTAAATGAGAAGTTCACTTGTCTGACTAGCACGTGTTTGAGGGGGGAAAATAAAAGGTAATATTTTGGGTTGTTCTGTCTGTCTCAGTAGAGGGGTGATTTCAGTGGTGCTGGTGTAGTGCAGTGTAACATTTTCATTGTGGCATTTATTATTGTTATGCTTCAACTTGAAGATTGATAAATCTGAAATTATCTGGTGCTTTAAGAATATGCTTGTAATATCTGAAGTGACAGCTCAGAACACTAATGCAGAAAATTCTTTGTTAATCATTATCAGGAGGTCATCTAGCTATTATTGTTTGTGGCCCCTGTCAGGCAATAACAGACTTGTCAGTGCTTAAATTAAAGGCTCTCCAATCTAGGTTAAACACATTTGAGTTTTAAGATGTTGTCCCGCTGCCTGTCAGTCCTGCCAGGATGTATGGGTGACAACTTGAGGGAATTGAACTATTTTTTTGTTATTTGTGTATGTAATCAGGTTGTTTTAGCTGCTGGTAGAACCTTTTCTCTAACTACAGTATTCTAGCCTGTGGTGACCAATTTCTCATATTTAAGACAGGAAAATTGGATCATATAGCAAAAACTGTATGCTGCCACATTGTGCTTTAGTTTTGGAGGGAACAGGCTTGCATGCCAGTAAGCTTAGATTTGCTCCGTATTCATTGGAAAACTGTGAAGCCAAAAGAAGGATGAGAAGTTCTATAAAAGTTCTCTCCTTTTTTTCTCCCCTATTGCTGTTACTTTCAAATACATTTGAAATGTGCAAGGCACATGTACACAAACCTTGATCATCAGTTCAGTAAGCTGATGGGTGACTTCTCCATTCTCTGCCCAACTTTGGAGGATGAGTCTGATCTGAAAATCCATGTGGGTTTTTTGACTGAGGAATTGAGAAATAATGGGGTTGAGAAATGAGTATTGTCAGTAAGGAATCAGACTCACACAAAAAGTGCTGCCAAATTACCAAGGTGGCGGTGTTCACTCGGGGAAAGTTCCAGGTGCTCAGGAATGCACATCTTAATCGCTGGCTCTGAAATAACAGGTATTTAAGATATGCTGACAGTTTGCCAGTAGGGATGGGCATTTCTAAGTCACTGATCCCATCTGTGCCCCTGCCAGTTGCCCGTTTTTCCCCAGAAAGGGCAGACTTTCTGCAGATAAAAATAGCTGCTGAAAATCTTGGGGTTGCCTAAATTTGAAGCGATGCTTCTTGTGCGCGTCTTCTTGCTGACAGTGCTCCAGATCTGCAGTGGTCTGTGTTACCTATGCACCTGTGGTTAGGATAAGGTATTTTTGGCTTGGTTCCTTGCGCTCTGCCTGTGATCAAACTGCCTTTTTTTAGTCTCTCTCGTGTCTTGGCATCTCTCCAACCATCGTGCTAGCTCTGCTGTTGGGTTGGCAGAATTGCCTATTGCTGTGCAGTGAACTGGGCTGAGGTGCTGCTCTGGCTACAAAATTTGTTAGGACAAGTTGTATGAACGTTGGTGCCAGCACAAGGGAGAGGTGATGTGGGGCAGGGGGATGAGAAACAACAGCAGGAGCACTGCCCCTGTTCAGCCTGCAACCACACCCGGTCAGGCCTCCTCAGCTGCCCACTGCACTTCCCAGCAATTTTGTCCTTGATTTGCAGAGAGAAAACCTTGAGTGCTTAGGGATTTCAGAAAGTCCCAAACCAGAAGCTTGGAGCTTAGGGCAGGCTTTCCCTACCTTTCACCGGGCTTCTCAGGCACAAGAACCTGAATCGGAAGTTTCTGTCCTGTGTAACAGAAAAAACTGCAAGTGTCAGCTGGTGTGTTGGTTCTGCAGCTCTACCTGGGGGTCATCTTGTGCTCAGTTGCCTCCGATCTTTCCGGTCTCTTCGATCTAATGTGAGCCCTGCATTTCTCAGTATTCAGCTTCTGCAAGAATTGTGTTTTGTAGAGAAGATCCATGCCATGATTTCAACCATTGGTATGTACAGAAAGTTGAAACGAGCAATATAGTTTTATCTCTTGTCCTGTTTTAGGAAGAAGCTCTTGGTTGCTAAACTTGGAGCAGTGAGCCTTTCCAATGGAAACCTCACAGCTTAAGGCAATCTAAGGAAAAATTACGAATTTTACAGCTTGAAGAGAAAACTGTTATGTGCTGGGACTGATCATTTGTTGCAACAGTTCTCTTACTGTGTTACCTTCAGAGCCATTCATCAAGTACATGGTCTGGCATGATTGCAGAAAGATAAAAACTGCAGTGGGTTTGTTTCCGTGAAGGAGATGCATCATTTCAACACTTACAAAGAGCAGTGTGAAGTAAAAAACCTTCTTTGATAAGCGAAAACTTGTTCCTTAATGTCTGCGTAGATTATTTGCATTACAAAGCTCACTGTCCTTCCTGAAAGGTGTTGCGTTAATTCCACCTTCAGGAGAACAAATCTGCCTTGAGCTAAGCTCTAAAGCTGGGGACTTGCTTTGAGCATAGAGAGTAACTAAGCTCTTGCGAATATTTTTAACAATATTAATGCATGTTTGTGTAATGATTTTAAACAGCTCTACTAGGGAGTTGAACTATTGCTCAAAATATTGTTATTGTTGGCTGCGTTCCCTTGATGTTCGCTAATTTCTTTTCAAGAGGAAAATGGTCCATCTGTGCAAAATATACAGCCCAATGTAAACTGCTTTTACAAATTAGCACATTTTTAATAGTGAAATATCTGAATTGTTTTATGTTTAAACAGCATCACTCAGCATACAAACAAGCCCTGTTTTTATAACTACTTGGACTGAAACTTTTTAAGGAAATTTACTTTCACTTCACTGAATAAATCAATGAGAAAAATCACTTTACTTTGGCAGTAAAGTGACTTCAACTCTGCTTATCATACTTCAGCTATGTATGCACTTTATAAAGTAGGATTGCAAACAGACAGCAAAAAATACCTGGTCGCCTCAAAGTATTATCCTGAGTCCTGACTCCTGTATTTTTAAAAAACAAATAAAACTCTGAAATGATTCTAGAGATTAAGAATGCTGTTCTTATGATTGAGGAAGGATTCTGGTGTTACTTTATAAGTTTTATGGAGATATCAGCATGTATTCCACTCCCAAATATGGATGTATCACTGTAGTATTAAAACAACAGGTGATGTTTAGCTTTTTGGTTAAATAATTAAGTGTTTCTGTATTTAAGAAATCTCCCAAGACAATTCTGTTTAATTGGGCAGAAGTAATGTATTGCGTTTAAAAAAAAAAAAAAACAAACTACTACAAAACATAGGTAGTAGACCTCCAGATCTGAAGCCAGCTAATATTCATGCTTTTCTGGGATGATTTAATGGAGTTTAATTGTAATATTTTGAGAATAGGTGTCTTCCTGGTCTTGTTTACCACTCTTGTGAAACAGTTTTTCTCCAAATGTAAATTGACAATCATGTTTGTTGGCATTCTGGTTGAAGTAGTTTGAGCTCTTATCCTTGTATGATATTGAAACAGTGTATTGCTATGGGTTTCTTTAGATTTCCTAGTACGATATGTTTTTCACTTTTTCTTCTGGTTTGCCTCCTAAATTATCTTATAACCAAAGTTTTTCAGTTCTCTGAAACTAGTATGTAATAAAGCTGTCCTTAATCACAACGTGTACTTGTTTAAAATTGTAGATCCTATTTTTCATTTTACAGTACATAGCATTTCCTATATTTAGTGTTGATTTTGAGAGAGAATGATTTTAAAACTACGACGGAGGAACATTTTCATCTAAAATTGGGTGGTTTAAGAACTGAGATCAAATCAAATCAGTTTCAGGGCCTAAAGAGCAGATTTCCATGTGAATTTTTAATTTCTAGTATGTAAATATTTTTGCAGTGACAAGGTACTGAAATTGTTATGTAATAGAAATTAATATTTTGGGCTCTTGTGTGTTGCTTTCTTCATCGCTTTTTAGGCTTACGCACTTTGCTTTTATTTATATACCTGTCTTGACGACAGTGAGCATCGTCTTGATCAACATGAATAAAAGTGGAATTTTACTTTTTTTCCATACTAAAGAAGGATGGAAGTTTTCATTTTCAATGCTGTTGTTTCACCTCTGCTTTTTCCTTTCCCTTCTGAAGTTGGTTACTGGTGCAATGGAAGAAGCTGGATCTCAGGAGATGGGAATGAATAACCAGGATCAGCTGGTGAACAGCAAATGCAATGAATCGTCTGATGCAGCATTGCAGCATATGGAGTCCAACTGTGATGGCCTGGAAAATGCGGGCACGCTGGAAGAAGCTGAGTACATCACAAAGAACAGAAAGCTCCTGGGGTCCTCGTGCTGCTCTCAGGAGTCTCGTGAGGAGACTCCTGGGAGAGAAGAAGCCCGGACTGATCCACCTGACGGCCAACAAGACCCAGAAAGTGAAAAACACAAAGAGAAAACATTAGGTGTGTTCCTCTTGGCATTCTGACTCTCAAAATTTAAATGGCTTTAATTTCAAAGACAGGCTTTAATATTTTCATAAAATAGCTATGCATTTTCTCTTATGTCTCACATTTATTTTGTAGCCAAAACTTCTCAGAATATTCTGTTAAAGATGACAAAATATGTACTTTTTGCTGAGGGAAAGTCAGTTCTTAATACGTATCATAGAATCCTTCCGCTGGTAATGCTATTTTTATAGCAGCTTTAAAAAAAACAGGTCAGTACTAATAAGCTTTTTTGACTTTGATTGTTGGGTTCATTGTAAAATTTGTGATTGTGGTGTTCAGTACTGATATTTAAATTCTAAAAGGTATGTTTTAAAGCACTTGTGTGAATATCTTTTGTTATCTTTAAATATATTTTTATCTTTTTGTTATCTTTTTGAATATCTTTGTTTCAAGTTTTTCTTTTCTATAGTAAATCATAAAAATGTTACTGTGGTTTTAAGGTTAAAGTAACTTTTGCTATCCAAGTTGTGTAATGGCATGTAGCCAAAACAAATGGTTCCTATTGTGATGACTTCCCGTTTGTCACTTGTTAGATATTATGCAGCTATCAAACCAGAGAACAGCTTAGAAGCATGAGAAATTAGTGATTTATATTTGCTTTCTAAAGGCAGGGTGGCTTTTCTGATATTTTTTTCTCAGTATGGTTGTCTTCCTTTCTTTTCATAGGAAAAGAAGTGCTATTATTAATGCAAGCCTTGAACACGCTTTCTACTCCAGAGGAAAAGTTGGCAGCTTTGTGCAAAAAGTATGCTGATCTGGTAAGTAATTTGTAAAGATAGAAAGAGTTATTCATGTGTTAATACTAACAGTGGAATGCAAGAACTTTTGATACGGGACAGTTAACATTTCTGAATGTTTCACAGTGTTGGTAGGAAAATTAAAATGAACACACAGACTTATTACAAATATTGCTTCAGCCAAACTTGTGTGTAGTCTTTTCATGTCTACATGACTGCCTAAATCTAAAGAAAAATTGGATTATGATACCTTTTTGTTAACCTAGTATTGAAGCACAACATTAGGATTAACAGAAAAGCTAAGTTTATTTTGAAAGTAAATGTTTTCCTAGCTCCTGTCTGTTGACAGTCCTTCTGTGCTAGCATTTTATAAATTCTGTGCTTTAGGGTAATGGGAAAGAATATACTGTGGTTTTTTTTTGGTTTTTTTTTTTTTTGTTTTGTTTTTTTTTTTTTTTTTTTTAAATAATCACTTAACTCTTCAGTGATTGGGGATGAAGTTGGAAAGATGTAGTTTTAATCTTCCTTTGTGATTTGCAGTCATACAAAGGAATGCATTAGAAAAGTATTTCTTCAGCAACAGACCAAAAAGGCAAAACATGAGCAGTTACTTGATCATGGAGTGCATTCCCACCACAATGTAGCAGAAAAAACAATATATTCTCTAAATTGGTGGCAAAATCGGCTCATAAGTTTCAGTATGTGTCTGTAAATGAAAATGCTTCATTTGTTCATCTTGAGACAGGGACAGACAAGAATGGAAATGTGTGTTTTCCCACCATATTTAGATATTAAATGAAAGCGAAAGTAAATAGGTAACTGAATAGCTTGAAAAAGCCAAGGATTGCCTTCTCTTGTTGTCAGGTATGTCACGTTTGGGAATATTTCTAAAAAAATAGCATAATGGCTGTGCAGGATGGCCTAAATCTTTTGAAATTAATTTTTCTTTTGAGATTAGTGATGTTTCTAGAGCTTAGAGAAAGAGCTAGTACCTAGTCTCTCTAGTCACACAGCCAGTAATAACTATTTAGCTTAGTTTTGTTTTTGCAGCTCTGGAGTCCTCCTTGGAGGTCTGTTGATATTTTTTGCTTTGTTTTCTTGCTCGCACATGCATGCTCTTGTTCACATGAGTGAATTTCCTTTGAAACCAACAGCTTCTCTAAGAAACCACTTTCATTTAAATGAGAAACAATAGTTCCATACTGCAACTCAGTGATGGGAAGCCCACATAAAAATGATACTGTGAGAGAAAATGCAGTAAATGAGTTAGATCTTATGAACAATTGCTTGTGCATGTGGTGCCTTTTCAGGCAGCTCCCGTGTCAAGTCAGTGATGAAGATGGTGGCCTACATGAGGAGCTAGGTTAGAGTGAGTTCCTTAATTCTGCAGAAAGAAAGCAGTCTGCTCCATCTTCACTTTTTTGATTTATGTTGTTGACAGAAAGACTTCAAACCAGTTAAGGAACTGCCACAATAAATGAATAGTAATTTCCTTCCAGAAATTCAGCAATCAGGAGAGACCTGTTCACATTTTGATTTTTTTCCCCTTCCAGTAGAGGATCCATAGTCTGCTGGTCTGTTGTTAGAATTATAATCCTAGAAAACCAGTTGCTCTCCCTGTGATGCTCAGAACTGCTGGGAAGTTGGGTGGGAGTTCATGCAGGAATAAGAGTAGCTTAGTTTTAGTACTTGGAGGTACTCTGTTCCCCTTAGGTTCAGTTTGATCTGGTTATGCTCCTCGTAGGATGCATTCTTTTCTCCATGGTTATGGTGGTGAACCACTGGCATAGGTGTCAAATTTAATGCCAGCAGAGGTTTGAACTGTTTATGACAGTGCACCTACAATGCTTGTTTTCTTTTTTTAAAGATTCATCATCTTTAAAGCTCACTGTCAGGTTTTTCAGTGGTGTCTCATGAAAAGGACTGTACAATAAAGGTAGGAATGCCACTCTCCTGGCAAAAGATCTTCCACAATTTTTTTTCCTAGTTTGGAATCTATCAGGAGATCAATTTGTGATGCAGGAAGGTTTGCATCCTTGGTGATATGTCTCCCACTGGCATACTTTTACAGGCCTGACGTTTCATAGGTATGCAGACAGCACAGCCACTTAAAGTGTTTTTTCTGGCCACCCAAGACAAGGGCTTTTCATGTTTGGATATCAGAATGTTTCCTTAAGGTTCCTTTACTCCAAACCAGATGAGATACAAATTTGATTTGCTGTTGTCGAGGAGGTCCTTAACTTTATTCTTTTCTTCTGTGCTTTAGCGTTATTTTGAGCTCTTTCAGAAAACCATCATTGTGTTCCTGGTTGCCAGCCTTCTTTTCCCGTGGTGTCCCAAGGCTGAGGCACTGTCTAATAAGGAGCAGTACTATACTTAACATTGTTACCACCTGTACAATAGATCAGACTCTAATGTGGTTTCTTGGGGAGCCCAAAAATCAAATGCAGTGGAACACATTTGCAACTAGGTATTATTGCAAGAAACTCCTCAATTCACTGGATGTTCATACAATAGATTTTGAAGTCTGCTCTGATACAAAGTTTAGCACTATCAGCTACCATCTAAATTGTCTAATGGAAATGGATTCGGTATTTTATTGCAAATGGTTGAGACTGCAGATTTCTTAAGTCACCGTTAAGCCTGGGTTGTGCAGCTTTAATGACATTTGACATGATTTACGTCAGGGCTGCTGGTTGTATCTGTTCCTTTCTGAAGTAACTTACCATTTTATGAACTTGTGTAGCCTACTGTGCCCTTCAGTAGGAGCTCCTGCTGATAAGAAATCTGCACAGTTTTGTGGGGTTTGCTTTTTGACAGTAAAGAGAGCGGCTGGATAAATGATTTTGTGTAACATACAAACAAGAGTGAAAACAATTGTGATTTGCTGAAATGCCAGTCTCAGTTGGCTTTTGTCTGCCCCATCCTCTTTTCTCAGGCCTAGTCCTACCCCTGTAGCTGAATTCAAGCTGAAAGCCCATGGTCAACAGGTCTGCGGTCCCTGTCCTCAGTGACAAATATTTGTCATGTTGGAATGTGTATATTTTCTTCTGCTATGCTTACATACTTAGAATTGTATGGAAGATGATGGGACTTTCTTTAAAGATCAGTGTAGGGGGTCAAATAATGAAATTGTTTGATTTCTTTGTTTTCCTTTGTTTTCGTCTGAAATGTTTAAATGCTTGTTCGGCCTGCTTGTGTAGATGCATAAAGACAGTTTGGGCTATATTTATTTCATAAATATACTCTCTAATGTTAGTTGGAGGAGAGCCGGAATGTTCAAAAGCAGATGAAGATACTGCAGAAAAAGCAAGCACAAGTTGTGAAGGAGAAAGTCCACTTGCAGAGTGAGCACAGCAAGGCCATTTTGGCACGCAGCAAACTGGAATCTCTCTGTCGGGAGCTTCAGCGTCATAACAAGACTTTAAAGGTTAGTTTATGGACATAAATCACAGTGCTGGGGGAGGTGGTTTGAATTCCTGGTTATTGATTATTGCTTAAAATCAGGGCTTCACTTATTATTGTGTCCCATGTCTGTGTTACTGAAATCTTTAGATAGTAATGTATGGTGTAAGTGTACCTGATTTTTAAGGTAAAGAACATGGGGATACTTAAGTGAGCTATAACTTTTTCCTCAGACTGGTTCACAGATCGTGTTACTTGCTGTGTGTGGTCTTGCCATATTTATATCTGGGAACAGTAATGATGACTGCTGGAAAAAAAATAGCACAAGTGAAATAACAGCAGCATGAAATGGCAGTGTATCAAAAAAGGCTTATTTGTGTTAGAATGCAGTTGCTAGGAGTGAGATGGAAGAGCCATGAGATTCTTATCTGTAATTAGTGTAGGAAAGTATGTTATAGTATCAATTCTGGTTTTAACATCTGGGTAATTCTCTCTTACATAGGTATCATAGTATCTTAAAACACCAGTGGAATTGGTAATAACAAAATTCTCTAAAAGTTTTGGAACTTTTAGATTCTTTGTTCCATGTACTTTATGTAGGTTAGATCAGTATGATGTTACAGTTGTGGCTTACATTAACTCTAGCATTTTAGAACTTTAAACCCTACACAAATAGGAAAAAGGTACCTGGTCTGTCTTGAACACCATTACTTTCTCATACTGCCTACTAAAAGGAAGAAAACATGCAGCAAGCGCGTGAAGAAGAGGAGAGGCGAAAAGAAGCAACTGCACACTTCCAGATTACACTGAATGAAATTCAGGCTCAACTGGAACAGCATGATATAAATAATGCCAAGCTCCGTCAAGAAAATATTGAACTTGGGGAAAAACTGAAGAAGCTCATTGAGCAGTACGCGTTGCGGGAAGAGGTACCTGATTTATGCTTCTGATGGGAGTCTGTTAGTTCCTTGACTATAAGGATCGGATAATTATTTAAAGGGAGAAAAAAAAACTAGTACTTTGTGTTTATTACATATGTGATCTAAAATGTTCCTCATTCTTGACTACCTTGAAAAATTATGCAGTTGTTTGGCCTTTTGTTTTCATGGTTTTACATCCCTATATTTAAGATGCATTGAAAAAATCTTTTACAGTGAAAGTGGTCAAATAAATAAGTTGTCTGGAGGCAACTTGTGGAATCCTTGTCATTGGAAATATTCAGAACACAATTGTGCAAGGTGTGCACAACCTGATTACTTTGAAGTTGACCCTGCTTTCAGTGGGCATTTGGTTTAAATTACTTCCAAAGGTTATTTCCAACACACATATGCATTAATACTTGCAGTTCTTTTAAAGTAAAATTTTACTGTATAACATGAGGATATAAATTGTTCTCGTTTTAGTTCATCAAGATTTTGTTTTTGTTTGAGCTACTTTGTTGGTATTCAAGCATCCTAAGCTATCATGCTTTCAGAATATATATGGAGTGGTATTAGGGAAATAACTATTTTAGGGCCGAGCAAGCTTTTAATAGTGTGGGAGCTAGCCAGTCTAAGTAAAAGTAGCGTGGAAACTCAGGGTAGGCTTGTCTTGTCAGAGAGAACCAAGTTTTGAGGTGTTCTACAGTTTGTGGGAGGAAAAAAACAAACTAGCAGCATTTCTAGGTGGCATAGGAGGTTTGGAATATGGCTGCTGTTTTTTTTATCTGGATTAGTGAGGTCACTATAGTATGGTTCTCCACCTTTTGTGATCATGGAATACTTGTATATACAATGAGATAATTTGGGGAATAGAAAATGTAGGAAGTTGCCTTGTGTTACTTTATGTATGGAAGTCAGACTGCATGCTTGTTAATTGATTTGCGGAGTATCATGAGCCAAATGATTTGTGAACTTCGCTTGTTTGGAATTTTTTATAATTTATGAAGACGAGAGGTTTTACAAGTAACATTCAAAGTACTTAGTGGGTTAGAGGTAGATCCACTAGCTTAAAGAGAAAGGATGTAGGCTACTTGTTACAGGATTTCTGAAAACACCTAATGTGAAGTGACTTACAGTATTCTAACAATTTTATTAAATATGCTTCTTACCAAGGTTTCCATTAAAGACAAAAAAGTGTAGTTATAATAGAGGAAAAAAAGCATGTAAAAGTCTTTTACTGCTTTTTCTTTTTGCATGAAACTTGTCAAGAATATGTGTTCCCCACTCCATACTCAAAAACTTACCTTAACTGACCTGTGCACGGTTTATATTTAACAAATACATTTAATTTTTTTTTTAGCATATTGATAAAGTGTTCAAACATAAAGAACTGCAGCAGCAACTTGTGGATGCCAAACTACAACAAACTACCCAGCTTATTAAAGAAGCAGAAGAAAAACATCAGCGAGAAAGGGAGTTTGTAAGTGAACTCTATGCATGTTAAAAGAAATTACCTGCTGAAGCATGCTTGTCATGATTTAAAATAAATACAACAGACAGCAAACAAAGGGGAGTGTATTTTTAAAGTTAGCATAATTTTTCAACATCAAGACTGAGATGTAAGCTTTGCATTGAATGATGTGTACAGTATTTGTGTCCATATACACAGGCAAATAGTGTTACTGTTTGCATTTACTCAGCAAATGTGCTGGATATCATTTGGAGTTTTTTTTAGATTGGGAGAATTGTTGAGGTTAAACACCAAAGGTACTTTCTCGCTGTTGTGTGGTTGTAACTTCTGGTGTAAAATAAACTGTAGGCTCACAGGATAAAGCATATGATATGCTTTTCCGAACTGCCTGTCCCCAAAACTGTCTGTTTTACTTGTGTGTTGGTAATCAGCAGTTTACTTGCAGTTTTTCAAGAAATCAGTTCTTAATGGAGCTGTAATTTACAGGAAAAGCAAGACTTCTTGCCTAGATAATCTCAAAATGATAATCCGGTAATGGACTAGAACGTAGTATTAAGTTACTTAAGTTATTCAAAAATTTTGGAATCCTAAGCTGATGAACATTCAAAGATTTATCTACAAAATGGTCACAAATTCGTTCAATCCAATCTTGATTCAATCTATAAAGGTAATATTAATGACTGGAGAAACAGAGGTCGAAAACAAATTACAAGAGTTATGAAACATTTACAAATTACATATAGATCATTAATGATCTAATTGTATAATTTTAGTAGTTCGAAGTCGATACCAAAATAGAAACATAATTGAATCACGTACCAACTAAAAAAAAGTCTCAGTAAAATTGTATGTCAGCACATGCTTTAAATAGTATATATCAAAGTATAGTGTAGTAATAATCTCAAAAAAGTCATGTGAGAAAAATGTGGTTTGAATGGCCTGTTGGCGATGTTAACTTTTGTTCACTTTTTATCTTAGATTAAGTTTTTATGCTATTCTTATTAGTATTTTCTCTTTTTTTGTTTGTTTTCTAGCTTCTAAAAGAAGCTACTGAGTCCAGACACAAGTGTGAACAGATGAAGCAACAGGAAGCTCAGCTCAAGCAGCAGGTACTTTTTGAAGCAGAATGCTCTTCAATAACAGTTTTTCCTAAATGAAAATGTGGCTAGTGAAATATAATGCAACTTGTGAAAAAACGGCACGTTATCATTCATTGGATACACCAAGTACTTGTCACAAACGTTTTTAATTAAATCTTAAATTTAATTTTTGTTTCATACATACACTCCTCAGTAGTGTTGTATGAAACATAAGTAGACTTGACATTTAGTAGTTGCTATTTAAGACCTCTGGAGAGTTCTGTTAATTGGAAGGTGCTAAACATTGAATTGCTAGAGCTGCTACCCTTTTAAATTAACAGCAATAATATTAGAAAGCATATTGGTTCTTTATGCTTTTTTCCCATTTCTTGCCTGCTTTGAACCTGTTCTCTCTTTCAAAGGTATTTTATCCTCTTTATAGATGTTCAGGACCAGAGAGACCTTTGCACCTCTTTCTATAAAGAGTTGGGTGTGATTTTAAATGTGTAGGTCTTAAAATTTATTCCTTACTGTTTCTATCCCATCCTTCTGTACGGGAATGGGAGCAAGAACTGTTTTTGTTTATTCTTGTAGTTACTGAGATTTTTGTAACCTAAATCTAAGTGTCCACAAAAAAAACAACATACTGTCTTCATACTGTTTTCTTGCTGTAAATGCTACAGCCAAATCCTCTCTGAGTGGAGAGATGGTCTCCAGTTTTTGTGCTGTTCTGGATCACCTGCAGTCATTGGCTACATGTGAGCTCAGCACATAAGGCAAAGGGAAATGGTAGGTTAAGCTAACATTGTAACATCTGAGAAGCAGCAGCTATTACTTTCACTGTATGCCGGTTATTGCTTCAGTTTTGAGTTTTGTATTAAGTCTCCTTGAAAGATATTTTGTGCTCTTTTTTCATACTTAACTCTACCTAATTATTTTCCCAGCTTTCCAAACAGTCACATTTGAAGTGTACGTGTATACTTAAGAGTAGGTGTACATGCACATCTTCACTAAAATTGGACTTACTAATGTCCAGATTCCTCCAAATACTTTTTTTGCTGTTTTTCCAAAAACGTTTTATACCACATGTAGTCTTTTTTGTTTTATCTTCAAATTAGTTACCTTCTGTTGAAAATCCCAATGCCTTTTTTTATAGTAACAATGGGTATATCTGTGCTTTCCTGTGGCCAGCAGGAAATTTTTTAATTTAGGTGGAAGTTCAGTCACAGTAATGGCAGAGAGTCATAATCTGACAGCTCTTTTTTCCTATGAAATCTTTTCTTATGAAATTTCATATTTTTTTTAGAGTAAAATGCAGTATCTGTGTTCTGAATTGTCCTACAACCCTTCATGTAAGCACTGAAAGAACTGATTACTTTTTGAGATTGGGTGAAAAGTTCCTAGTAAATTGTATTGGTGTTTCAAACTTCTGTATTCTCAGAACATTGTATTACACAATGATTATAAAGCAAAAACCTAAAAATAATTTATATTTTAAGACTTTTTGTGGAAAATGATGCTAAATACATTTTGCTGTTCTGATGACTAATCTTGTGGTGCAGGGCAAGAAACTTTTCTGTAACTGAATATTAATACTCTTTGTTAATTAAAACTAGGGCTTTTCAATGTTGAATGTATTCTTTGTTGATACTCACTTCCCATAATTTTTGCTCACTAGCTGAGTTTTGTATGTTGTGAATGTATATTTTGAATTCTGGGTTTGATGCTTACTTTGTCCCAGCCCTGGTTGTTAGTTTTGGCTGGTTAAGGTGGAAAAATGGATCTTCTAAGCTTAATTTCTCATTTTCTTGTGCTCAGTTTCCTCTGTATTAAAGTCCTCTTTTTTTTTTTTTTTCAGTGGGGAGGCAAAAATGGTAGTGATGATAAATACAGTGACTTCCAACATTTTTATTAATAATTACATCCTTTTTTTTTTTTTTTTTAGAATGTATTACTGTTGTATCAAAACAGGTCGCTCTCCTTTCATATATAATTTGAATAGTGTGTTTTCAGTCAAGCTCTGCACACTCCTCAGATTAAAATTGTGGGGTAGTATGGAAAACATTAGAAGTAGTTCATCTTCTATATTGTTTCATTTTTTCTTGTACCTGAACAGATATTTCTGTATTCATGTACAGCTGTTCAAATTAACGTTCCTGCTCTTTTACCAACAGCTTTCTCTTTACATGGATAAATTTGAGGAATTCCAGACTACCATGGCAAAAAGCAATGAACTCTTTACAACCTTCAGGCAAGAAATGGAGAAGGTACTTTTAGGATTACTTAGAACACCATTTTATTTATATACATATATATATATATGCATGCTGTTAGTAGGATGCATTTTGTATCTTACAATAGTGTTCACCCTCTGAAAACGTGTGTTACGTTAACACTTCTTTTGGATCTTGAGATAGGAAATAGGGATTTGTCATATTGTGGAAAAGAAGTGCTTTTTTTGACATCTAAATCCTGTTGTCAGTGTTTTATCAATGGCATGTAATTGGTTTGATTCTCTTCTGTTGTGGTTATGTTTTAAAACTTATTTTCTTGTGGAATTTTAATAGTTCTTGAAGGTTGGTAATCTATTTCTTTTATGAATCAGTCTTGTTTTCTCTGACAGCAGGCTTGGTACTTATGGAGTTGATTTTGTGCAGAAAGATTTTTCTGTAAAATAATCTGTTCAAACTGGATTTTGAAAGTGATGTTACAAGTCAAATTATCAACATATACCTATCTCTGTTATAAAGCAAGCCACATAAGTCTTCCCTTTGTCTTTTGTAGATGACAAAGAAGATCAAGAAACTGGAAAAGGAAACTATAGTCTGGCGTACAAAATGGGAAAACAACAACAAGGCTCTTCTGCAAATGGCTGAAGAGGTAATTATTTCTGTCTTTTAAGCAGCTGTACAGCTAAACTAGAGTCTGCACTCTGGAGAACTGTGCAGTGTTTGGATTATGGATGACTGGTGGTAAGAGATGGTAGCCTCTTCTTGGACAGTCTCCACTGTATTTTCTGTTGTGTGATGGTACTGTTCTCCCCCAGCATGGAAAATGAGTTTAGGTTTAGGCAGTGACTTTTCATGACCAGAAAAACATCAGTCTTTATCTTTCCTTGCTCAGTTTGTCCACAATTAGTCAGACTGTGTATGAAATCATACAAGTTGAATGAACTGACAGTATTTAAATATGCTATGCAAAATTCAATTAGTGCTGCAACAGAGATCTACTTTAAATGTACAAGACCCACGTGAAGGAAATAACCTTTGGGTAAGGCAACATTTACTTCCATGCATTGCTGCTGCTTTTGAGGTCATGAGGTGCTATTACTTTATTGCAGTCCAGCAGAAGAGCTAAAAACAGTTTTCACATGAGCTGTAAGCATATAGTTCTGATTTGCCTTCCTACATTTCCTAATTTCTAACTCAATTATATTTATGATCTTGCCAAACTGTATCGGGACATCCCTAATTTTCTTATAGGTTCTGCTATAGCACTGTTTATCTTTACTTTTTTAAAGAGCTAATTGAAGAGCCATGAATACAGTACCTTCTGACCTGTTTTGTTGCTGAATTTCTCACTTGATTTCCCACTTACATTCCCTTCTGCTCCCTCTAGTTGCCATTATTTGTGTAGTGATTCACTGCTCTATGGGACTTCATAATCAGCATTTCTGCTGATACTCAGCCCTCACAATTAGCATTATGGAGTTACTTGGTTCTCGCTGTTAAGTTTCTAAAGTTGTCTGTTGCCAGTCCTAGACAAACCGTCTGAAGTGCAGTGTCAAGTATTCTGAGCAAGGATGTGACCTATGGGATTAATTAACACCTCATTTCCAGGATTAAATAATGGTGATTCTTTACATTAACTTAGGTGAAAAAAACCAGTTGCATCCTGAAACTTCTGTTTGTTTTTTTGTCCCTCAGAAAACAGTAAGAGATAAAGAATACAAAGGCTTTCAAATAAAACTGGAGCGTTTGGAGAAGCTGTGCAGGGCCCTTCAGACAGAAAGGAATGAGCTGAATGAGAAGGTGGAGATCCTTAAGGAGCAGGTTTCTCTCAGAGAAGCAGATGTGGATCTAGCTGTGCAGGTGTTGCAGTCCTGCACGCTCAATTCCCACGAGGAGCTGGAAAGTCCCACTGACACGGAACCAGGAATCCAGCCCAGTGTTGAATCACAAGCGGCAAATCGTTCTGAAAAGACTGTCTCAACAAGTCCTGTTCCTGGCACTGAATCTGTAGACTAAAATGAAGTGTAAACACTGTATTGAGAGATATATTTTGTGTATAACTTTCTCTGTTGGTGGTAACTATTGGTTTTGTGGTGAAAATTTTCTTACTTTTTCTACCATATCTGTATTTTCTTAGAACTACTGGACTTATGTGGTACAGGAAGCTGCATAGCAGCTTTAAATAGCTTAAACTATAAATTTTCCACAACTGTGTTGCACATCTGCCTCATTTTTTAAAAGAAAATATTTTTCCATAAAAGGATGCATGTGCATTTCCTCCCCACAACACAAATCACTGTCATTGAAGACTGTGTACAGACGTAACATCATTAGGGGGAAAATAGTGACAGCCTGTCACTTTTTTTGGTTTAAAGAACAGCATTCTGGTTTTGTTCATTGAGTTGGCACTCAATATACTAAAAGTTACCAAGTTTTTCAGTAAATTTATCTACACGAGGATGTCTAATGGCCAGTAAAAATGTCAGCTTTCCCCTCTAGTATGTTTTCGTATATATGAAAAACTAAAGGTCCAGAATATAGTAAAAATGTATGTTTAAGGGGTTTTATGTACTTTGTGGTATGGAAAAACAACAGCTTTGAAATACGTTGGTTTGCAGCTGGTGAAACAGGGTGTACAACTTCTTTGCAGACTTCTCAGGGTTGTGTTGTAAAGGTTATTTGGGACTAGTAGCCCTACCTGTGAGGATGCTAAATAGAAATGTGTCAGAAAATGTCCAGCGATGTTACAGAGTGAAGTTTTGCAGTTGGGTAGTGTCCTGTTAGACAGACATTGGTTGGTCACATTCTTCCCTCTTAGCTGCAGTGTGTCCATAACATGATTATGCTGCCTAGAGAAATCACATGTTGTTGAGACACATCTGTGGATTATCTGAAGGGCTGGGAAAAAAACATTTACTGCCTGATGTGTAGAAGACACAAGCCTCTAGCATATAGGCTTTTAATAGCCATATATGCTATATATGTAAGTATTAGTTAAACTATATACTTGTTTAAATTGATCATGTAGAGTCAGATACTTCTCCTGAAGTGTACAACGTGGAATATCTTGCACGCTTAACCTTGAAGCTGTACCAGTTGGCAGAGTGCCTTCCTAGTTAGGTTATCTGGTAAAGTTGGTACTTCAAATTCTTACAGTAACATGCCACAAGCAAAGCACCCTTGCTAACCTTTAGCCATGTAGGCTTTTCCTTAAAAGAAAAAAGGAAAAAAATAAATCATATCCATATTTTGACTTTATTCTGAGAAACTGGGACCAACTTTTTTTTTTTTTTTTTGGCAAGGCAATGTGTGAAATAATTACAAGCTACCCTTAACTTTAGTTCATATGTATTTACTTTCTAGTTTTGGTTGCTGTCATTTTAAGGAATATGAAAATGTGTAGCCTTTTCTGGTACTTAAAGTTCTTTGCACTTACTTGGGAGGGGATTTCTGAATCAAGCACATCTCAATGAGCTTCCCACCCTCATTGCCCTTGACAGTTTAGTGGCTAAATTACTTGAATGTTCAGGCTGCACTGAGCTCCTGATCCTTTTCCTGTAGTGATGTACGTTGAAATAATGTAGCTGTCTCTTAAAGAGAGTAAGGTTATGTAAGGCCTGATAAACGTGTTGTAGCTCATACCACTGAGAGGAACTGTGTGAAACTGACATTTCTTTAATGGTGGAGCAAATGGGAGGCTGGCCATTTTTCTCCTAGATTTGTGCAAGTTTTGTGTTTGTGGTCCAAGCACAATGCAGGAATGAAAGAAGGTAGCAGTGAGCAGTCAGTCAAGGAAGACTCAGAGCTTTGAAATGTTAATCATGCTAACCATATGGCCTAAAAGTGCTAGAAAGAAGTATTTCAGACTTGTGATTTAAATGACTTGCTTTGTAGAATCAAACTGTTTAAAAAAAAAAAAAAAAGTTGCAAGAACTGGTTTTCAGCTAACACTAAGCATGAAATAATTTTCCTGAGGGAAAGTGAAAAAACTTTGTATCTGATGCATCATACCCTTGGCAAGGTAGGACATGAAGTTTTCTATTTTTACGACTTATTATTTGGACATTTGTATGTAATGATTCTTTTGATAGTGCTTGTTCTATATGGGGGCAAGAGCGAATTTTGGACCCTGCTGCAAGAGTATTTTAAAGGGCTTTTAGAGACCTGACAGATGTATAGAACAGCAATATAATTATATTTGTTACTGACTTAATTTGTAAATGAAGCAGAATGCCCCAAGTGAGAGGCTTTAAAAATGGGGATATCTCTCTTTCCTACCCTTAACATTCCCATATCGCATCAACTTTGCATCTGGCCAAGGTGAGCTATGGTTTGCTTCCTGAAACCAGTCAGTACCTTTTCATGCATTGCTTTAAAGAGTGTTGTTTTAAATAAGAAATAACACCCCCATACAAATTTTTATCAAGGGATAAGCTCAGCACTCTAACTGATCTGCCATACCGCAGGCTATCGCACTGCCAGTCTGCAGCCAAATTGGCTCCAGTAGGGTTTTTAAGTAAACTTGTATTAATGCCTTTCTTCCACTACCATAAACTGTTTAATCAGGGCTGTAAGCTGATGTAGCCTGGAATAAGTATGTCTAATTGTCAAAACTCTGGGGCTTGATTGACAGTTTCACCATGATTAAGCTGCGAAAAAAGCTGAGTTATACGTGATGCAAGACCCGAGTATGTGTATACATACACAGGTAAGTTAGGTCTGTATCTAGTGTTTTGTCCTTCCTTTCATTACACTTACACCTGGTTACGTTACAGTTCAATTCTCAGGTGTTGCAGAAAATCTACCTCTTTGGACTGTAGATGGAAATAACTGTGAAAAAAGTGATGCAGAAATCTAGTTTGTGCTAAACACACTGCTTTATTTTTACAACCCATGTCTGCTTTCATGAGGAAAAAATGATAAATGAACAGGCAGTCTTTGTTTTGCTTTTCAAAAACATTTTGTAGAGATTTTTCACTAATGTGAATCTGAAATTTTATCTACTCAATTCTGTATAGATTAAGTAAATAAGTATGCTTAATATATTGGACTCTGAGTTTTTCTTTTATATCGTATTCGTGTCTGACCGGATCTACCGAACTTATTTCTGTATGTTTGAAAACTCGAGAATGAAAATTAAAAGATGTGGAACGTGAGTTCAAGCGTACTGCTCAAGTTAAGTGCCCCACGAAGGGTGGCATTGCGGAGACGTCGGAGGATTGCGTGTTACCAGGAGAGTCTCAGGGGCAGAAAGTGGTAGGAGCACCCAGCAGGCTGCGGGCATGAGGAGGAGGGTGGCGTGTCTGAGCACGGAGAGCAGGAGCATGGATTGACCCTGTGGCTGCCTGCTTGCAGTTGGTAACCTACCATGGTTAGACTGCGTGCAGCATGGAAAACGTGGTGGTGGTGTCCAGTAACTTCAAGAGTTCCTCGTGCCATCACGAGGAAGTAGGGTCACGCGTCACTAATACTGCAGAATTCTCTCTTGGTGCCCTAGTAATGATTAGGGTTCTGACTGCCTCGTTGGCATCTTCCTTAAAATGTGACAGCTTTCCCTAAATTGTAAGAACTGTGGGTTTTGTTCTACTGGGAGGAAAGTACAGAAGAAAAATGAATTTAACTAGTGATGTACATCAATACAGTGTAATAGCGTACTCTTTGGAAATAGTATTATGGGGGGGAGGATCCCCATTTCATAAAAGCTGGGTGGTACAAGTCCTACACCTGAGCCTTTTCTAGAGATGTGCCAAGTATTTTGGAAATTGAGGAATGCTGAGTTGCTGACCTTGCCATACCTGTTAGCACCATTAAAGTACCCGTTTCCACAAAAGGTGCTGCCTCTAAATAAAATCTCTACTCTTTCTACCCTTTACTGTGGCGCATACTGATATGAAATCAAAGCTCCTGTCAGTAGGTGCGTGGATGACTCCAGTCATCCTGATTTTGTTATTTAAAAAAGTCATATTTGTAAACATGGAGGTAAGTTTGCTTATACATCACCATGAATAGATGAGTCATTTTGTTCTATTACTTTTTTTTTTGTCAGATGTGACGTCCCTTCTGGTACATGTGCATGCACGTGTGCACATTTGAGCTGTTCTTGTGAAGTGCAGCTCTCCTGTGAGAACCTCTTTCACCAGCTGCTGCCTCAGCCTTTAAGTTCACCTTTGCTTGGGCTTCGCTCCCTGGCAGATGGACAAGTGTTCCTGATGCACTTGGAAAGGGTACTTGCTTTTACGCCTCTAGTAAGTTACTCCTCGCAATTACTTTTTCCTCTTTTGTGATTTCTTTTTACATTTAAAATTCCCATTATCTATCTTTTTCCTGCTGGTTAGACCTGTCCTCTTGAAACAAGTGTTTATTTTCTTTTATTAGCCTAACTTAGCCTCATCTACCTGTATTGGCTTTCATTGATTTTACTGACTCTGGCACCTATTTACCCTGCACCTCTAAGTAATTTAAGACTATTGTGCTTCCTATAAAGACTTTAATTTCCTTTCAAACTGCTTATTTTCTAGCTTTGAGGCTGCACCTGATTTTGGATTTAGTCAAACAATGACCTGGGATCAAAGTGCTCAAATCCCAGATCATCCTGAACGGTGACAGTTCTGTCTCAAAGCAGACTTTGCATGTAATTCAAGGCTACACCGAGAACACTGCTTCTAAAGATCTATTTCAAGAAAGTACTTGAGATTCTCTCACCTTTGGCTTTTGGGTGGCTGTGCAGCCAAAGACCAAACTGAGTGTTGATGAACTATTTCTCATTCCCTGTAGACTATACACAGCTGATGAGTAGACTCCGTCCAGCTATTTCAAGGCTGAAGCGAAAACTTCAGCCTTGTGTGGGCACCAATGATAATATTGGATTTAGCGTGAATAATAGTGTGGACACCAATGATAATTATTGAAGTGTTCTATGGATAAGGGCATGAAACAAATGACTAGATACTAAACGTTGCCTGGTATCAAGCAGTTGATATTTTAGGGTCTCACATGCAATAATAAAAGCAGTGCAAGTAAAATACAGTTCTTCATGCACAGTAAAGGAAAAATGCTGAAATTACTTATTGTCTCGTTGAGACAAACTGAAGTGATTTTACACGTTACCTTAGTTGTGTCCCTGTATAGGTATCAGTCTTCTAAAATATCTCAACCTAGGTTACCTGGAACCACTTCCAACTCATCACATAGATGGTGTTGTTTTTTTTTTCAAGTTTATAACCCAACCCATAGCATTCATAGAGAAGACAATAATAGGACCAACATTTGTGATGCAAACTAGTAATGTGGTGGCTTCATGACTAATTAAGCAAAATTACAACACTATGCTGGAAGCATGTATATTGCTTCTCTTCAGCTACTGACCACTCTTCCAAAGTGTTTACTTAGTCTTACTACATTGTGTGGCTGAATATTTTATTATTCAACTTCTGAAAACAGGTCTCTTGAAATAAAATAGCACATTTTAAATGTAATTTTGGATTGTTCCCTATTCTTGTCATTTCTATTTCCTTTTCAGAACAAAGATGAGAGAATTTAGATTTCCTCAGTGTAATTTGAAAACATTAAAGAAAATATAACTTTCTTGATGAAAAAGCTACGTAAGATGTATGCAGGAGAGAGAACAAATTAGGATTTCACTCTAAATTAGCAATTCCCAACTCTAAAATTCCTCACTCGAAGTTACTTTCTGTATTTTTTGTTATGTCTGCACTTGGAAATAGCTAGTACAAAAAAAAGGTGGGTCTCCAAACTGCAGTTCCCTTGAAAATAAAGGAGGGTGGATTAGATGTAGAGCTTAGGGATATGGTTTAGTGGGGACTGTTAGTGTTAGGTCAGAGGTTGGACTCGATGATCTTGAGGTCTCTTCCAACCTAGAAATTCGGTGATTCTGTGACCACTTGCTGTTTTTTTCCACTCCCCAGCACATACCTACCCTCAGGAGTAACTTAGTACTTAGGGAACTTAATATGTACACCTGAAGTAGCTGTTGTTTCACGCAAATGAATGAGTATCTTACTGTAGCCATGGATCAGGTTGACTATTTTATGTCTTCTATTTTAAACTTCAAATTCCATTATTATTACCACTATGTGCAGTGCATAAGCAGTAAGTACTAACATGGAGGGCATCAGTGTTTGAGATCAGATTATTAAAGGATTCAAATAAGTAAATAGACTTAAAAATGATGACCTTCCTGTGTTTCACATTCTACCCAGGCAACACATAAAAATGTATAGGACTTCATGTTAAAAAATATCTTCCTGGCAGCATGTTCTCACTTAACTGCAAGGTGTGTGTCAATGAGACATAGGCTAATTTCTACAATAAACAGTGATTCTTTGAACTGGCTGGGGGACTAAGCTGTCCTATAATTACCTAAATAAGGCTTAAGAAATTTTGCTACTGTTTAAGAAAGTTGTGTGTAAACATGTATATTGTGAAAGACAATTCAGACACAAGGGGAAGAAATTAGTATAAAGCCTGCATTTACTGCAGCACTTTCATCATGGCAAAGAAAAATTCTCATTTTGTTTCATAATAATATATGTTTCATGTGTCATCCTGCTGCCACTCCTTGCTCTTGCCTTTCAGCTGTGAGCATGGGCAGTGCATGCATCCCTAAGCCCCAGTTACCTGAATCTTCAGTGCTGCCCAGGGAGCAGTAGGGCTTTGTGAGGTGAATTTTACTGGAATTCCAAGAACAGAAACCAGGAACACAGACCAACACTTGGTTTGTTCAGCCCCGAGCAGAGCAGGCTGAGGGGAGGCCTCATGGCGGCCTGCAGCTCCCTCATGAGGGGAGCGGAGGGGCAGGCGCTGAGCTCTGCTCTCTGGGGACAGAGACAGGACCCAAGGGATGGTGGGCTCCATGAGCCCTCTGGGTCCCTTCTAACTCAGGACAATCCATGATTCTGTGATTATATTTATTTGTTGAAAAGCAGTTGTACAATAGCACTGTATCAGTATTGAAGTTTCTCTTATGACTATGCCACTAATTTACAATATTTTGTAACCCTGTTGTTCCCACCTGAATGAGCTGAGAGAAGCTGAAGTAAAAGTTACAGCAATGATCGTCACCAGGGTCTGTCACACTGGAGCACCAGCTTCCACTTGCTGTAGGGAGCCTGAGACGTTTCTGGAGCTGGTGAGTCAGCCAGCTGGGGCAGAGCTGTGAGCATGGCCCCTGAACAGCCCTCCCAGGTTAGATCACTGCCTGCAGCAGCAGCCACCCCCACCCTGGCCTCCCCATGATAGCTACCAGTCAGACCAAAACCACGCTTAGCGAGCACACGCACCTCCACTTCCTGGACATGACATTTTAGGGTGTCCTGGACGTGACATTTTAGCAGCTAGAGTTAAGGGGAGTTAACCAGGGAGTGCTCCATCTGCCCCCCAGCAGCTGGGACTCCTCCTGTTAGCCTGGCTGCTGAAGCCGCCTTCCACTGGAATACCCAAATGCAAAATGCTTTTGCATTTGCCTGCAGCACTTGTAGAAGAGCCATTCCAGAAAGAGGTGTAGAAGGAGATCTGTCTGTGCATGATAACTGAGTGCCTGCAACTCCAGGAGGGCCTGGTAACAGCAGGCAGGGAGTTTAAAACAAGGCCATGAGGGGAGATCTGCAGCAAGTCGTTCATACCCCCTTCTCCCTCTCCAGTTAGTAAGGCACTAAGAAGACGAGCAAACCACGTAACTGCAGCTGGAGCACGAAGCTGAAATCAGAAACAACAGGAATGAAGTGCACAGCGCATGGTGGAGTAAAGCAGGCAGTAGGTCTTGAGGTAAAAGCTGAAGAGCACCAGCAACAGGAGCAGTCACATAACAGCCCACAGCAAAGTCTGTGCCTGGAAGAGCCACTACCCTGCCCTCTGGTAAGCACTTTCGCTTTTTCCTGTAAATATCAGGGTATTGACCTCTTCATTTCCTATTGTTCGAAAGCTGCATATGTCTAAAGGAAGTGGGTACAATTTTTGCTCAGGTCCTGAGTTAAGCACATTTAATGCTTATCATTTGCAGCCACTTGCAAATTAAATTAACATCCACAACTGCAACAGTTCCCTTTAGGTGCCTTTGTGGAATACTTCCTGTGTTCCAACAAAGTGCACAGGAGGCAGGACAAGAAAGAAAACTGCTGGCCTGCTTAGCTGCACTGTCAACAGATGTTGACTCTTCGAGCTGAAAGACCACTGACCAAGCGGTGCACAAGGAAGTTCACGAGGTCTTTGTGGCACCGCTGCATTGCTGTGCCTTTGTGTACCAGCACAGGGAGACAAGGAGAAGACATGCTGGGAAGAAGTTAGCTCTCCCTGGTATACAGAAGCACATCTTCCTGAGGAACAAAATGCTGAACTTTCTATACCTTTATTACAGAAATTAAACGAGACTCCTCTCTATTATGAGATCTTATATTCAGGCAAGAAGGCATTTACCTTATGTTAACAGACAATAATAAACACATTTTATTTAATAAATTTTATTTATGCAAAGCCAATCCAAAAGTGTTATGTAAAAGTGAAAAGCTCTTTTTACATATTAATAAAAACTTGTGTTTTTTGCAATTTCATTGTGGGAAGAGTGAAGACTTAACTGTTTTATTTACAGGAACCCACTAAGTTTGTTTAAAAATATAGACACAGGTATTCAGTCACTCTTATTTTCCCTAAAAGCTAACTGCTGTACAGCATACAATAGCTCAAGGTGCCCAAATAACCAAGGGTATCCCATGACAATTTTACTATACAACCTTTTTTGTGCCCAATTAAGGATATTCTTGCTTTGATATAATGCTTCTGCTTTTTTTTCCCCCTTAAATTTATACAGTAGTCAAATTATATTACTATGTCACATCCAGTACTTCCTTAAGGAAGAGAAGTTACGTCCCTTGACCTTCCAGTTCTGCCGCTGCTATATCTGGTTCTTCGTCATTGTAAATGTTTTCTGCCTAGAGACACAAAATGTTACATTACAAGTGGTAGACAACTGTTTTTAAGCAAACTGCTATACCTAACATATAAACAAACAAACATGATAATACCAAGAAGATAGAGAAATCATCCCCTTCTTAAGGGGACCTCTCTCTGCCTTTTCTTAAAGGGCAGCCAAACTCTGGAACATGCATACAATGTCATTGACTTCAGCAGTTGCTCTCCCACATTATTTTATTTCAGTAGGATGAGCCTTAACCATTCAATTCCTTAACATGAACATTTCTTTCTGTGGGCATGCTTCAACCTCAGCCTGAACACACAAAATAAACCGAAGAACAGGTATTAAAGCTAACTGAAAGGCTGACGTGTGACACAACTTTAAGTTTGATAAATGTTTTTGGTTAAAGATGGGACTTGTGTTATTGCAAAGTGATTTTATTCCATTTTTATAGGATCAGTTCTTGTAATGTAAAACACTGTGAACTAACTGCAGAGTTAAAAGGCATCTTGCTTCAGTCAACATGCAAAAAAAAAAAATCAAGTCTTTGCTAGTAGCAGATAGAAATTTCCAACTGCCACAAATATTAACATGAAGTAGTACCTAAGTCTCAGAGTCAAGAATTAGATATCTGTTGCATCTAATCAGGCTGTTTTACTCTTTTTCTTTTGAAAGTCTTACTCTCCAATCACATGGTGTGAGAAATGTTGAGGAAAGACTGCTTTCAGTCACTGAAGGCACAAGCTGCTCTAGGAAGAACAAGCCATTTCAGTTCCATTTATGCAACAAGCTTCAGAGGAACTCAGGAGCTGTTTTGACACTCACCATTTGCCATATCTGCATTATGTTGTCCTCCGATACAGAGCAGATCACCCAAGGCTCATTAGGATTCCAACTGAAGTCTGAAATTTTGGCAGTGTGTCCTCCATGAATAAACTGTTAAAAACAACAACAACAAAAATGAACAAAGAACACAAGCTTCAGCAAGCCATTTAATCTCTAAAGAAAAATCTGTTGAAAAACAGAGATTCAGAAGTTAAATTTGTTATGCTGAGGACTGTACAAAGACGAAAAAGTTGCTGCTAGAGGTTCATAATACAGATGTAAAGAAGGTGTGTGCGAAATAACACGTTTTATTCATTGCTTATGGACATGGATGCAATTGCTGAGGCAGCATTTAAGTCAGCAGTTCATGTTATAGCAACAGCCAAATGACATCCCTGAAAAGGTGTTACTTCACGCAAGACTGGGCTATGAAAGCCAGCCACATTTTATAACCACTTTCTCATCTAATTATTATACTAGCACTTGTACAGTTTACACAGGAAGTGGAGAAAACGAGGTATAAGCATTTTTAGTAGCTTATTTCCTGAGGAAACAAAAACAAAACCTAAGCTTTGGACTTCTTTTATTTTTATCATTGAAGCTGGTTACACAGGACCTACTTGGTCTAAGGCAAAATAAACAGTCTCAGGCCACGGCTTTACACGCTTTCAGTTGTGAGAGTACTGACAAGCACATGGCCAAGCTAAGGATGATCAAAAATGAAGATGTGTAAATCACATCTAGTGCAGCTTTGAAAATCACTGTCTTTAGAACTGAACAGACGGAGCCACTGCAAATTACAACAGTGCATTAAAAGCTGGGTAAGTGAGAAGGTGCAAGAATTGCTGCAGTTTTAGTAGCAGTCACAAGGCATCATACTGCCATATAGCTTGTCAGCAGTTGAAATCTGGACAAAAGCATACCAAGAGTTCAGGAGGCCCATCTTCTGCATCCTCTGCAGACTGCTCTTCTCCAATTTTACTGCAAGAAAGTAGTTTATACCTTTCATTAACAAGCAAATTGCAACCCGTATCAATTTAACTTACCAGTTCCTAGCCTTTGTTTCCAGAATTTGCTATTGCTTTTTGTTTCCCTCACTGTTAAAAGGTTACAAGCCACAGATACAAAACAAACCGTTTTGTTTTCAATAGTGAAATAAAATCTAACCTGTGAAGCACGCTGAGGCAGAAAGCACTAAAGACAGCAGAAAGCAATTTTATCTGCAAGAAATCCTCACAGAAAAGTAACATCAGAAATACTGTGCTGCTTGAACAGCCAGGTCCAAGTTAAGCAAGCAAGGAAGGCTAGAAAACAGTACAAATAAAGTCTACCAGATAAAGCAAGCCTGAAGGCTTTTTTTTAAAAAAAAGCATTTGTCCATGTTCAAGACAGCAAATGAAAGGAATTGCTCTTCACCTTAAATCCCACACATTAAGCCGACGATCAGTACCACTCGAAGCAAGGATTGTTTCATTATGAGGAGACCAGTGAACCTATTGAAAGAGAAAACTTGACCGTAGCACAATTATTGATTTCTAACGATATCCTGAATAAACACTACCTGACCACTAATTCTCAACGGCTAGACCCAATATATTAGTTTCTTCCAGTACATCACACATTTAACAGCATAGATTGCCTTAAAGTCTTTGATTTCTCAAACCAAGCAACCAACATTATTTCGCTGTTACAGATTTGCATTATGATGAAACTTAATTGCCTAAAATTCAGTGTTACTTGGATACTACTAAAAAGGCAGAGTTCACAACATTAGACATGAAGCTAAGCTCTCTCCACAGCAAGACATTTTAGAGAAAACCTCTACCTTTACTGAGGGTAGTTACATGCTCCCAATATCTTTACAGCAGTAAGTTGTTGACTACTTGCTTCATTGTCAGTTGTTGAAAGAAACTACATAGTAGTCTGCATTAATTTAACCAAAATTCAGTGCTTAATTTTAAGCACTGAATTCATTGTGCTTGGTCACCAGATGAAAAATCTACGTTCTCGTCCCAGTCACTAATTAGTATTTTCTTACAGGCTATGTAAAAAGTTTACCCACCTGAAAAATTTCATCCTTATGAGACTCAAAAGAATGGAGTTTCAATTTTAAGTTTCGAAGATCCCACAGAGCCACCGTCTGGAAGAAGGAAAACACATCATTTTTCCTATAATGGCTTTCGAAATATCATTTAAGAATATGAACAGATTTAAAGTAAACACAAGTAAAAACCTTGTCAGCCGAACCAGTGGCTAAGATGAACTCGCTGTATGGGTTGAAGGACAGGCAGTTGACCTCAGCTGTGTGAGCATCTACAGAGTGACTTGGCTTTGACGTTGTATTAGATCTTGTGTCCCAACTGTCGCAGTCAAGGGTTTGGAGAAGGAGGGAGTAAGAAAGAACAAGAATTAAGTTTTCATTTTATTTTTTTTTTTTAAACTACACTACACATTAGTTTAAGAGAGTACTTTACTAAAAGTAGACTGAAGCTACCGTTTTTATTTCAAAACCTTTCAGGATTTTTGCCTGTTGCGCACAAGCAGTTCTCATCAGGAAGCTGATATACAGATTAATTACAGTTTATTTTCAAATGAGATGCAGATTTTGGAGAATCTGCAGCACTATTATAGTTGATCGCACTGGAAAGCTGCATCAGACCATTGCAGATTTTTCTTTTTTAATGACAATTCACATGCTCTGGACCAGTACACTGACAGCACACGGCAGGTACTACCCAGAAACTGCCCTAACCCAAACTTACATCATAAGCTTCTGATCATCAGCCACAGATCCAAACAGAGACTCATGGAGCAGATGCCACGCCACATCTTCTACTACTGCAGAATGCCCAGTAAAGATTGCTTTTGCATCAACGATTTTGCCTTCTTTTGGTCCAGCGCTTATATCCCATAAACACACAGTCTGTAAATAAGAACCACGTTGTATCGTCATCTGGACTTTAACTGTATTATCTTTAAATAAAAGGATCACATTCTACGTATAAACAGAGATGACACTCTTGAAACAGTACTTTGTTTTTTTTAAAAAAACAAAACATTTAGCATGCCATAAATGAGAAGTCAATTGAGTTATCGATCAGTTTTCTGCAAATTCAAGGCCCAAAGATTATTTCTGAGGTCACAACAGCAATTTACAAAAAGCATCCCTATTTCAGTACCTTGTGATTTGCTTAGAAAAGTCACAAAAAAAAGTTAGCTTTTAGTGCAGTGGATCAGTTTCATAGTAATTTGTGGCCTCAAATTCAAGTCAGTTTAGAGGGCTGTTGCACACCAGTTTCTTCCAGCAGACATCTGTAAGAATATTCTGTTCTCTCTTCAGCCAGACTGATAACAAAGAACTGGTTGTTGATTATAGCCAAAAGCCAACCAACATCCTTCAGAAATATAACACGTTAGAGTTTTCCTACATAACAAAGTTACACTCAGCCTGCTTTTCCCGAATTATCTGTTACAGCCTTTATTTTTTTTTTAAAGGGGAAATGATGTGTTTTTTACGTGATCATCTGATGCACTGAGAAGATGTCCACTCAAGTTTGAGTTCCATGACAAACCATAGCCTTCTTTCTGGTGCCCTCTTAATCTAAGGTCTGGATTACACTCTCCACTTGGGTCTGAAAGAAAGGAAATTCCCTTTGTTTACTTTTTCTTGCACATCAATCCATGAGAGCATCTTTGTCACTGTTTCTGTCACAATAATCATATTTCATCCATCAGCCTCACAGCAGGGTGCTGCTCTGGAGATTGAGGGCATTAAGAACAACCAGACATTTAAAATCACTGAAGATTTGAGGCTTCACATTCTGATTGCAGAGCCCATCACCTCGCCCCCCAGTTACAGTTAAGCTGGAGTTTAATGCACAGTACAAGGCATTTTGCTTAGCTTTAAGGAGTCTGACCCACCTGGTTTTGAAGGATGTTTAGTGTAGTCAAACACCAGCACATCAGCGGACGGTGTTTTTGTAGCAATGATGCAGGGATTCTGCGGCATGTAACGAGCACGGTTTACTTCACCTTCATGGTTAATTTTAATCTCCGTTTCAATTTTGCCAGTCACAGATCCGAAGCCACCAAACTCTATTTGTCATTAAAAAAAAAGCCAGTTGATTATATCAACTTAAAATGGGCTGAAGAGCATTTCAGGCTTCTCTCCCACCTCAAGAAACAATGGTAAGAATCCTAGCGTAACAATACAGGAAAGCCTATGGAAGACATGCAGCACATGGCACAACGCTGCTGACAGTTTAGGTATGCTGAATACTCTCTGACAAACTCTTCCAGAGCTTTAGTGTCTGTTAGAAGTATATTAGTTCTCATCACAACAAAGTTGGCAGAAATGCTAGTAGGAATTGCACATCATAGCATCAGATAAAAAGAGGAAACTTCTTATTTTGGAAGAATTTATTTGCCGCTAATGATCTAGAATTAGTTTGAACTGGTAAGGATTCACCAGCTTTAGTATTTAACAGGAAGTTAGAATACCCTTTGACAGGACACTTATTAGTGCTATTACTGCTAAAGCATAATTTAAGAACTCATGCTCTGCCCACCTCCTTTCTCACTGTCATATTGAGAAGCATCAAACTGATCGTCGTTGGGAATCTGGACTCTTGCAACAACCAGGTGGTTCTGTTCATCAGAGGTGTGTGTTCCCAAAACCAGCCAGTGCAGCGCGTAATCCTTTCCTTCTGGCCTGTTTGGAATAATTAATTCACGGAATAAAATTACATGCTTAGTTCTGGAATCTAGAGAGCTAGCATCAATAGCACTCAAGATCCAAACTTCTTTGGGGAGCTAAAAAAAAAAAAAAAAAGAGACTCACAGAAGAGATTATTTTGTCACAAGAGACTTGTGCAGTAGAGTGAGCTAGATTGACACAGGCAATCCAGTGAGACAGCCAGCTAGCCCAGCGTGATGATACAAATCAGTAAGAACTGCCACTGTTACTCAAATGGGACAACTGAAATTTGCACAGTAGATGCAGAGTGATACTAACACGTATTTCTATCTTCAATTCTCCTAGCAATCGCATGGTACTGATTTAGAAAGCTATTGATGCTATGTTCTATAAAACACACATACTAAGGAAAGGGGCAACATATTTTAGTTACTTCTTTTATGTGCTTTTACTGGTTACTATTTTATTAGAGTTTTCAGATTCTTGTTTTTAAACTAAACCTGTCTAACCAGATCAAACTCCTCTTCTGGCAGTTAAATGCAATATTTGGTAACCAGCAAAAGGCTGGAGGGGCAGTGTCATTTGTTTCCTAAAGGAAAGAATTGAACAGTCAAGAACAAGCAGCTTCTGCATTTTTGAAAGCGAAAAAAAAAAAACAATTAGGCTGTCTGAATCCAAGCAAGCAGGAGTCATTTAAGCAACCATAAACCACCGCAGGTATTGTTACACCGCTTCCAAGGCAGTGTAATACAATACAAACATTTTGACAGCAAAAAGGAAATGCACACAGAACGCACGCACACTTACTTGCATCAGGAACAGGTGTCCCATCATGTCAGGTGCCATACAAAGAGACAGTCCTTGCCTTAAATGGCTTACATATTTTGACACTGGGTAATTGGAAATACCAGGTTTTAAACTGAACATTAAGTCAATCTGCAAAACACGAGGCAAGCAGAAGTGTTCCTCACAAGGGCTCCACACCCTCAAATCCCCACTCCATTTTCTCCATGCCATGATTAGTTAGCTCACATCTCTTAACATCTTCCCCCAAACATCCTGGTATGCAAAACTGGTTATCTAGCCACTAAGCAAAATATCAGTTATGTAAGGTGGAATTTCAGAGTGGGAAGTGACCATCCTCCAATTATCCCATGAACTTTACATGTAAGATAATTGAAAACTTGACTGTATCCAGGTTACAACAGCTGGAGTCCTGAGTGGGTACTCTGACAGCTGAACCTCTCTAGTAGCTGATGCATGACAGAATCTATGTTCATCTCCAAAACTCTGTAAGAAATTAACTGGCAAGCATACAACTTTCAGAGGGAGGTGGAAAAACGGGAAAGCACCAGAAGTCAACAGCAAGCCAGACACAAAGATCAGCCTTATGAGGACAATAACCCCTTAAATAAGCTCGAACTAGGAACAGCAAGAAAACAAACGAGAAAACAGAGAGATGATACGGCTTCTACAGAATAATTTGTAGGGTAAATTAAGAAAAATCTTCAGGAAGTTGAGTTTGTTTCTTAGTTTTCTGGGAATTTGCAATGTAAGACTGTTGTGTCTCCTATCTATTAAGTGGTAAAGATTTATCCCCTCACACCTCATGACATCTTTTGTTTATCTGAGCTACCATTCCCTAGAGTACCGAATTATGACTTTTTTTCCTCAAAGCTTCCGCATACCCAAAGGGTTTTGACCGCTGCAAGCACAACAAACCGCGACAGTCCAAAGCAAGCAACCGACGGCTGCTTTTTTACCAACCCTCGGTCGGTTTTACCCTCGGGCGGGCAGGGCAAACACCCCCAGAGCCTTATGTGCGTGTGTGTGCTGGGGGGGGTCCCATCCCGCCGTCCCCTCACCTGGTGACGTCGGGCAGCCACTGCACGGTGAGGCTGGGCCACTCGAGGGCGTGTGTCATCACCAGGTCGTAGAGGAACGGCGTGTTCTTCTTCCAGATCCTGTACTCCTCGCTGATGACGCGCTCCTCCACCGTGTCCTCCAGCGCTGCCATAAGGGGGGGGGAGAGCAGCCAGGGACTGAGCAGGGGGACACCAACCTCCCCCACACACCCCTTCCCAACGCCCAAATCTCCTCAGCCTACCTTCCTTGCCCGCCATGTTGGGGGGCGGCCGTTAACGGTCGCCCGGGGAGCGGTTGGAGGGGTGAGGGGGGGGAACGGAGGAGCGCGCGCGGCTCCCGCCACCGCCCGCCCGCTGCCGCCCCGCGCATGCGCCGCCGCCGTCCCCGCCCGGGCACCTCAGCCAATGGCGCCCGCGGCGCTGTGAGGGGAGGGAGGGCTGAGGGGAGGTGGGGCTGTAAATAAAAACTGCGGGGGCTTTACGTGAATAAAAACAGATCTGCCGGCGGTGGTGGCTGAGGAGTTTATTTATTTATTCGTTGTCTGTCTATCTATCTATCTATCTATCTATCTATCTATCTATCTATCTATCTATCTATCTATCTATCTATCTATCTATCTATCGGTGGTGATGAACGTGTCTCAAATTCCTGTGACCCAAGTGTGACTTGCGCTCAAATTCCTCGCGAGGGGGAGAATATTAAAAAAATAATAATAATTCAACACCCCTGAAAGTGCCAGATTTGGGAGAGGAGCAAGCACGCTGCCATGCCGTGGCCCCCTCTGTGAGCTCTCCTCCCCGTGTGGCAGCAGCCCGTGCACGCAGGGCATTGGCGCTGGGGGTGGAGAGGAGCGGTGCTGTTATTTATTGGCACGTTTATAAGTTTTTATGAACGGGACCCCGGGTAAATTCGGGAAGGAGGGGCAGTGCTGTCGACGAGAGGAGAATGAAAACAAACGCGCTCTTTCTCCTCCCCCCCCCAAAAAAAAAAAAAAAAAAGTAAAGACCACTTTCCAACAATTACATATCCTAACGGCTTGGAATTAATATATATATTTATATATATATACACACACATATATATATATATATATAATCGTCTTTTAAACTGATGTTAAACATATATATATATATAAACATATATATATATATATATATATATGTTTAACATCAGTTTAAAAGACGATTTTATCAAGATCAAGCCTTTGGGGCAGGGAGCCGGCTGCAGGCTGCCGTGCGGGGCCGCGGTCGGCAGGGGGCGCCGCGGTGCCACCGGGCGGGCGGGAGCGGCAGGGCGGTGTGGCGGGGCCGGCGGTGTGGTGGTGCCCTCACTCAGCGTTACTCCAGTTCACAGAATCACAGAATTTCTAGGTTGGAAGAGACCTCAAGATCATCGAGTCCAAGTTACTCAAGTTTTATGTCCTTTTGTTGTTTAAACGGGGGCAGTAGTGCTGTCGGACTGCTGTGGGGACACGGCTTCTTCCAAGCTGTCACATACAAGGCAGAATGGTGGTTTTGCCGCGGTGCCCACGCAGCTGTTCTGTTCTCCTCTCTTGTTTCGGCTGCTACTAACCAAAAAAAAAAAAAAAAAAATTAAATAACTTGGCTTTCTATTCAGCTTGAATCTACAGTGCTTGCCGCAGGTGTCACCCTTAACCAGAGCAGATAATAACACCTTCCAGCAGAATAATGAAATGGGAACAGGGCGAACAAGAGGCAGTGCTTTTTAATTTCCCGCTGTGAAAGGAGTCCTGGTGGGCTGAGCCTCCCACTGCCCGGGCTCCAGTCCTTCCAGCAAGGAACCCAGTTATAGGAAATGTTTGTAGGAGAGGCCGGCGGGCACCGAGGGTGGGAATAGCAGCCAAAGGTTGCAGCACAGGAACTGGGGAAGAAGTCAGAGGTAGGCAGCCAGCCGCCTCCCCAGCAGGGAGCCTTCTGTAAGGAACCGCTGCCTTTTTGGCCAGGGTGTCAAAAAAGAGAAATATTCCAGTGAAAAAGCTGAATTACTATATACTAGTCTTCCTCTTATACCTGCACAAACTGGAATTAAAGCCATGCATGGTATATTCGAAACACAAATGTTGTTAACTGGAAGCTGTAAACTAATCTGCTACATAGGAGAGCATGGGTGAATGTGTTAGCGCAGACACAGAGCCCTGATCATGTAAGATGTGGTACCAGCTTGACTTTGGCGACGCTTACTCATGGTTTTGGGATTTGCTGCCAAGTATGTGTCTAATCCTACAAAGTGCCGAGGCCTTCCTAATATGTTAGAGTGAAGACTGAGCCTTTCAGAGGCTGTGTGTTGTTGCAGAGTGTTGATCACTTAAAACACAGATACAGGATAAAGGAAATCTCTGTTGGGTTTCCTGGCTGCGAGTGACCTCTGTTAGCTCTCGCTGAAGTGTGATTACAGGGCCCCTTGAAGGATCAACCCCACATGAGTGTGGGGTGGGATGCTGTTTGTGCCTTTTGCTGTGGATAGCAGTACTTTCTGCCACAGCTTACCTGGAATGTGGTGGGAAAAATGCGATTTGTGTTTGGAACAGTAAACAAAATTATCTTTCAATGATTCAATGATGTCATGTAAGGCTTAGCTGAACTATAGATTTAGACAGAATTGCTCCTCAACCCTCCACAATTTTTATAGACTCTGTTTAGGATCTGCAAATCAAGCTGGATTCTAATGGGGTGCAAGGAGCAGTGCTAGTTTTGATGAACAAAGTCTGCCACACCTATATATCAAAAGTGACCTGTGCAGTTCTCTTTTCCTTGTTAGCAATTATATTTGCACACAGCCAAATTTGCTTTTAATTTAAACCCACACAACACCCAAATCCTAGTGCTTTTCTCACATTGGGACTGTCACGGGAAAGACAGCTTATAAACCGTACAGCTATCAAAGAATACACATCACCAGCTCTCAAGCTGGTTATTTGCAATTCATCAGCACGGTCGTATCTGTGGCCACACATCTAAAACATATCCTTTGATCCCACACTTTGTGAGGAAAGTAATTATCCAAGGCCATTGTTCATCATATGCAGCATGTGTAAAAGGTACGATAAATTAGTTTTGAAGTAAAACAGTGACTTGAATCATAAGCTTTATTTTATTAAGCTATACTCCTTTCAAGCCTAAGCGTGAAATACTGCATTTTCATTTCAGTAAAAAAAGAATCTGTCTTCTGCATCCTCAACTGTATGTGCTGCATCGTGATTCAAATTGCCAGATACACTTACAGAGAATTATCTGCACTTATTAATTTTCAGCTTGGAGACGTGTGCTGATTTATTAGTCTGCAAAGAATGAGCTGGCTTGCCAGTGCTTATGTCTCTTATACATTATGTGGAGCTGATGGATGCTCATAGCAACAACTCAGCAAGTAGGTGTAGGCCTTACTGTGAATAACTATCTCGGTTAGAACATTGGTTAACGAGAAGTGGGCTTGTACAAAACCTCAAAATAGTCATTGGAAAAGTAAAGTAGCAGCCCCATGACTTATTATTCTCAAATATATTTGCTACCATTGCATGGTCTTGGGAGCCTGTTTGGAATAAAGCATCATTTTCATCAAACATGCTGGTAAGAAAAGCACACCACAGATTAATCGATGCAAACCTCTGTTCAGAATTTCCTGAAGTGTGATGGCATTCTTTTTCCCATTGCTCATCCATTATTTCTTTGTATTTACTCAACAGCTATTACCTTCTCATTAAAAAGTCTCACCTCATCTCATCAATACCCGGCCATCACAGAAGATCTTGAGCTGCAGCAGTGACCTGGACTTGTTCTTGTCCTATGTGACGTGAAGTTTGGGATCTGTCTAGTGACAGCATGTTTCTGGCACTTCACTTCTAAATGGGCCTGGCTGTGTTTCATCCTGATATGCAGTATACATACCCTGCGTGGCCATGTGCAAACGATAGCTTTTGCTTTACAGTGGATAAAGTACGTTTGTAGGAACATTGGTGTTAAGGGGATGGCACAACTCACTCTGAGATTACATCCAGCACCGGAGACCAATCCTCCACTTGCAGCTTCTAGGTGGGGTTGTTCCCAAGTATCAGGATACTGCAGGAGGAACTCCTGGGCTGCATGCTTTGGATAACTAGCACTGTTTTCACACTTCCAGTGGACTTTCATAGATTGTATTGAACTTCATGCTGCAAACAAGAAGGAATCCTCTGCCCGTCTTGTGCATTCCCCCAGTATTCAGGATTTGACCTTTTACCTTTTTACCTAATGTTTTACCTTTGGTGTAGAATATGCTTATGCTGGAAGTAACAAACACAAACAGAGCTTCTTCTCATACAGCAAGTCTCCCTTCTTTACCCCAGTCCCCCCAAAACACCATTATTATGGCACAGAGCCTAGACGTATAAATCCAACCCTGCTGAACACTTTTTTGTTGAAACTAACTGCACTACGTGCTGTTTTGCATGCAATGCATTTCCAAAAGGGTGTGCTTTTGTTGTATAGTTCTGCTGCCTGCTGGTCTGCACAGATGACTGCTCATAAGCAGAGTGTGTGGACCTGTAGGGGTATTAGAAGACAGGAAGAGAATATTTTGCTCTGCACAATATGCTTTGGCTTTTAGATAGAAGTAACAGATGTGAGAATTTGTACAAAACCAATTTATTTTCCTAGAAGTACAGATGCTTAAATGAGCGCAAATGGGGGGATTTGCAATAAAAGGAGGGACACATCTGTCTTCTGAAGCTTGCAGCATTCAGCTCAGCACAGTGAAGTTCATCACTTGTAGCCTTGGCCTTTCCCTTTCTGATCCCAGGGGAATTTGGGGAGCAGGGGTGGGTTAGTTCCAAGCCTATGTCTGGGTCACAGGACTCAGGGGAGACTAATCCAGAAGCTGCTGTTTGCAGTTGTATTGGAAGGAGTGAAGGCAAACTGCTGCTCTCCACAATGCACTGAAGCAGAGTGAAGCAGAGGAAAGTGTAAACCTTCTGTAACAAGAGGTGCCAAAGAAGGTGAAGGGGAGATGTTTATCATCACCTGCTTCTTCCTCATCCTCCACTTGAGGACTTCTACAGTGTTCAATGAACAAAAGCGATCTCTGCACGTTCCTTCTAATCTTTGGGAATCTCTCCCTACCTGGGCTCCCTGGCCTCTTTTTTTCAGACTTCCGTGAGGTCACCATATGGTTCCTTTCTTTGTTCTTCACCCTCATCCTTCTGAGACTTGAAGCAATTAATCATGGCATTATCTTCAGGGTTCTGGGTATCTCAGAGGTGGGTCCACTGAGAAAGGAACTGTGCCAGGCTCTTTTAGCTCACCAATCACCTTCTGTGAAAAGGAAGATTTTTGTTTGTTCTGTTTGATTTGCTCAGTTGTTCTGGCAGATCACTCTCAGGTGCAGTCTTCAGAAGCTCTAAAGACCTTAAAGTGACCTAAAGTTCATCATGCTGTTAATGCATTTTGCATTACATTTCAGAGCGTGCTTTTGGAAGCAGCTTAAACCAACCTAAGTACATAATAAAGCTGCAAGGAGTAGGCCTGATCTCCCCTCTTGGTAGGCCTGACATTCATATGGTCTACATTTTTTCAGTCTAGATGATTTTTTCTTTCTTTTTTTTTCTTTTTTTTTTTCTTTTTTTTTTTTTTTTTAAGCAGAGCTGATTTTCAGCCAGATCACCAAGCTGAGCATACTCACTGCATGACTGCCTGGTCTCTGACCCTGGCACAGCGGGGAACACATGGACAAGGGCAAGAGAAGAGATGGCTCCATTCAGGCCCTGGTTTTAGATATTTTATATTGGTTGTGAGGTTGTGCACATAGACCCTGCAAGTCAGAAACGTCAGCAGTCATTGCTGCATCACTGCAGTGTCCGTAGTGTTCAGCTCCCTCAGCAGCCAGCAGTGCAGTCTCTCTGCCACTTGTCCATCTTCTGCAGATGAGGAAATTGAGAAAGGTGAAAACTCCACTCACGTGCTTTCATTTTTCTAGCGTGGAAGGAAAGCTTTACATTTTCTGCTTAGTTACTGCTATAAAGGGAATATATAACTAGGACTGAAGCAGGAGACAACTGAGCTAAATATGAGTACAAGGACTCTCAGTTTCATGAGACACTGCTGAGACCTGACTTGACATGCATTTAAAATATTCTTCACAGTGTTCGTTCGTTCGTTCGTTCTTTCTTTCTTTCTTTCTTTCTTCCTTCCTTCCTTCCTTCCTTCCTTCCTTCCTTCCTTCCTTCCTTCCTTCCTTCCTTCCTTCCTTCCTTCCTTCCTTCCTTCATTTTCTTTCAAGAAAAAAAAAAAAAAGATTTCACAAAATCAATGCTTTGCTGAGAGGTAGCACAACTGGGTCAGATTAAATAAAGCCTGAATTTTAAAAGCACCTTGTGATTTGAGATACTGCAGAAAGCCACTCTAAGAGGTGTCGGACACTACACATCCATCAACTGAGGAAATCCCTAACACTGGGGGCTTTAGAAAAATCTGAGCGTTCATATTTCCATACAGCTGGAAATGTAATGTAAACAGGGCCTAAGTGGCTTGACCAGAGTAATTTAGGGATTCAGAACTGCTGACTGCTAATCCTAGCTCAAGTTTCTAGCCACATGCTGAGAATGCTAACGTTTGGGGTTATTGTTTTGTGTTTTCCTTTTAGTTCCTGCAGTGAGGTACATTGTGGGACAATCCTGAGGCGAAGACAGTGAGCATCACACCTCTGCCCTCTTTCTTTAGAAGGACCTCTCTTTTGCTGAGACCTAGGGAGGCAAGATGGACTACATGATGATGTATTTCTGTGTGAAAAGTCATTTTTGGCTATAACCTCACTTTTAAAAAAGTTCGTACATGCAAGATTAAGGAGGGTGCGAATAACCTGGTTTCTTTTTTGAAAGAGTGACTCACACGCAGTATGTTGGATCCTGGGATGGCTCTGTTATTTGTTATCTTTTATCAATACATCTGTATACCACAGTCATGGGTCAGAATCAGATTCTGTCAGCACTCTACAGACACTATAAGAAGACGTCAGCTGTTGACTTGAAGGTCTGTCTTATTCTTAGATTTTGAGACAAAGGCAGTTGGATACAGGAAGATAGAGCTGACCAAGGCAACAATAATAGGTAGCAAAATAAGCATTTCTTTTCTCGTCATGGTTACAGCCTCCTTGGTAGCTGAAAAAATACATAATGAGAACTTAGAAGACACAAAACGGCTTAGTAGTGAGTGCTTATGGAGAAGCTATTTATTTAGGTTACCTCCCAAGAGAGTTGCTCCAGGACCTTGATTGTAAGTCTTCTGGGGTTAACAGTAACATTTTAGGTTGGATCAGGAGCAAGTTTTTGAAGCAAACCTTCTGATTGTCCCTTCTTACTGCACATCACTTTACACTGCAGAGAGGTCCCTGCACACGTGAATTGGTTTCCTTTTGAGGGAAACTAATCAGAAGTGTGTTCATACTGCCAATGGGTAATCAGGCCTACAGAATCAAACAAGAGATAATTGTAAAGTAAAAAATAAAAAAACAACAACAAAAACATGTTTAGTATGGAGTCAAGGTCCTCAAAATCAATTGCTTTGCTCTAAAGATCCACTCCTATTGCATGATATTACTTGGTACTGTAAACATACATTATCTTGTTTCTTTTACATATTTTTGAAAGGAATTATTTTATATATTTTTGATAGCATTTCAAGTGCCTTTTGGCTTAATTTCTGAAATATTCTGATATGCTTTCTTCTGTAACACCTCAGTGCCATTTGCTCAGGTAGTATCATATGATTTGTTCTGTATTTGCACTGAAGTCGCACCCATTTCAGGACAAAGTTTCTAGATGCACAGCAAGTATCTTGTTAGGTGAAATGGTGTATTGACGATACATTTCAAATGACTGCTTAGCATTTTGGTAGTGGCACAGGTTATACGGAAAAGAAGAGTTAAAGATAGTGAAGGTCAGAATTCTGCCTCAGAGGATTTTGACTTGAAATGCTAGATGTTAAAAAAATACCTTCTGTGTTCAGCAGAACATTTGGAAACACTTTTCCCTCTTTCCCATGTGTGGCCTGTGGTGGTTTTACTCTGCTACAGAGCTGAACTCCACCACAACCGCTCTCTCACTCACCCTTCTCGAAGAAAAACGGCAAAAATAGGATGAAAATGGCTCAGGGGCTGAGATAAGGACAGAAAGATCACTCAGCAATTATCATCATGGGTAAAACAGACTCAGCATAAGGAGATTAATGTAATTTATTGCCTATCACTAGTGGACTAGAGCAGAAAGAACTGAAGGAAAAACAAAACCACCTTCCCCTCCGTCCACACTCTTCCAAATCCTCCCCCTGAGCAGCGCAGGGGAATGGGGAACGGGGCTGCGGTCAGTCCCTAACACTTCGTCTCTGCTGCCCCTTCACGGTCCCTCCGTGCCTGCAGGGGCTGCCCACGGGCAACAGCTCTTCAAGCACTGCTCCCACACGGCTCCGTCCCACAGGGTCCATCCCCCAGGAGCAAACTGCTCCAGCACGGGTCCCCCACGGGTGGGCGGCAGCTCCCCCCAGGCCCCCTGCTCCTGCAGGGGCTCCTCTCCACGGGCTGCAGCTCTGGCCCGGGGCCTGCTCCTGCGGGCCGCAGCCTCCTCCAGGCCACATCCACCTGCTCCACCGGGGGCTCCTCCACCCATGGGGGGGCTGCAGCGTGGAGATCTGCTCCATGTGGGACCCATGGGCTGCAGGGGCACAGCCTGCTCCACCAGGGGCCTCTCCCTGCACAGCCCGCAGGGGAACTGCTGCTGCCTGCCTGGAGCACCTCCTGCCCTCCGGCTGCACTCACCTTGGGGTCTGCAGGGCTGCTTCTCACTCCTTACTCTCCCAGCTGCTGTTGCCCAGCAGTTTTTTTTCCCTTTCTTAACTCTGCTCTCCCAGAGGCCCACCCAGCATCACTCCCTGGCTCAGCTCTGGCCAGTGGTGGGTCCCTTTTGGAGCTGCCTGGAGCTGGCTCTGATCTGACGTGGGGCAGCTGCTGGGCTCTGCTCACAAAGGCCACCCCTGCAGCCCCCTGCTACCAAAACCTTGCCATGTAAACCCAATACAGAGCTAAATATAAAGTTAGGTAGACACAAGGTAAAATTTACAGGGATGGATGGAGTTATAAAGGAATGGCCTAGAGAAAAAAATCACCTTGTGGCTCCCAGGTGAAGAGAAATCGACCCATGCTGAAGTATTGGTCAGTGCTGCTAATACCAATGTTTTAGGGTTTGATCTGTTGTGTGGCAGAACATGGGAACTGATTCCCTGATGGATCAGTCTGGCATTTCATGGGATGAGCTGAATGGGAAATAGTATGCTTTGAAGAGGATAAACCTAAATCTGTGATCTTTTTACAGATTTCTGTACCTCTACTCCCATAAAAAATTACCAATGCAAAGCAGTACCCTGTGCTAGCATCTTCTCATTTGGGCAGTGACAGGGTGGTATCAGACTTGTAAAAAAAAAAAAAAAAAAAAAAAGGTATTATTGCTTGTGTACATTCCCTTTAAAATTCTACTGTTTGGACAGTGAAAAATCCAAATGGACAGTGGTGGCTTATGATTGATTATAGGTGATTGATCGCCAACACTACACCTTTAACTGCCACTGTGCCAAATATTGTGGAATTGGTAACCCAAATTCAGGGAGCATCACACCCATGGATGGCAGCTTTAGATGTTACATACATGTTTTCCTTGATTCCTCTCCAGGAATGTAATAAGGCTCAATTCATTTTTGCTTGGAAGGGGATACAGTATGCCTTCGAATACGCTGCCTCAGGGATACAAACACTCCCTTAGTATTGCTCACAATGCCTTGGCAAAGGTTTTAACAGAAAGCACCAGCCTGCCAGGCATCGTAATATATGACAGATTGATGACGTATTGATAGGAGGGAAAAATGCAGAGGGAGTCAGATATGCAATGGAAGCTGTATGAGGAGAATTGATAGTTTTGGGATTAGACATCCCTCCGTCAAAATGTCAAGCGCTCAAGTTCTTGGGAATCTGGTGGATTAAAGGATCCATTTCTGTTCCTCCAGCCACCATGGGGAAAATAGACCATGGGCATGAAAACAGAGCATGAGTCCTTCTAGCACAAAGGAGTTACAACAAGGAGCTTTAGGTTACTGACATAAACTTATCGCTGTTTTTGCTATCATTGTCTGTCCCTTATACAATATGCTTAGAAAAGGGAAATCATGGGTCTGGGATAAACGGCACGAGGATGCATTAGAGTTATTAAAAGAATTGAGTTTCTTTTACTTTTATACTGAGGTTCTTTTTCTTTTTATTTACTGAGGTTCTTCACTTTTATTTACTGAGTTCTTTTTCCTTTTATTTTCAACAGCCAGGTCTCTGACACCCAACCAAACCTATCCATGTAGAATGTGATTTGGTGAGCATGGTTCCTATTGGGATCTCTGGCAAAAGGGACGAGAAGAACCAGAGAGACTACTAGAGTCTGGCTCCCACTCTTTCAGTGACACTGAAATGAGATGTTCAGATCCTGAAAACAACTCGCTGTCCCTAGTGCGAGTGGTGAAGCAGGCAAAACAGATAAGAAGAGAACAGAGCGCGGTTGTTTAGGGTCCTTGCCATCTACTAGATGCGGTCTGCAAGGGTATGGTACCACCTGCAGCGCTACCCAGAAACACACAGTCTGAACATGATATGCCTGTCTGGAAGGTATCAGTGAAATTCTGCCTAGAAGGCAATGTTAAGGTATCTAAATTGCAGAAAGACATCAACAGTACTTTCCTATGCCAAACCCTGCCAAACAAGCCATCTGCCAAACAAATGCTGAGACCTGCACCTGGAGAGGAGAAATCTTGTGTACTGGAAGCCAGATGGCTGGAAGTGATGTTTGCAGAAAAGGTACTGGGGATACCTGGTAGACACCATCCCTGGGGGTGTTCAAGGAAAGGTTGGACGTGGTGCTTAGGGACATGGTTCAGTGGGTGACATTGGCGGTAGAGGGATGGTTGGACCAGGTGATCTTGGAGGGCTTTTCCAACCTGAATTCTGTGATTCTGTGTTACACTGGTGAAAGGCTACAGCCTGAGCTGGAAAATGTCCTGTGGAGCATGTGAAACAAGGTAGATAAGGCTGATAAGCCAAGGCAGGTAAGTCAAATGGCCTGGGGAAATCAGCCCCAGAAATGGGGCCCTCAGCTCCCCAACCCTCCTCCTTCTTCCACCTGAGGGCATCTTCTAGGCTGCCCCCAACACAGCCGCCTTTGGCCACACATGGGCCGCTCCATCACAGGGGCTTGCTGAGGTTGCAGTGGCCGCCACTGCCGCGCCTTTGCTGCGGGCCCTATGAAACAGGACCCCTGCGGGTGGGCCACCACTCGGTGAGCTTCCAGGCCCTCTGACAGCCACCTTGCGTGGCAGGAAGGAGAGCCGAAGCAGCAAGGTGAGTGACAGGCCCCCTCGGTGTGAGGACAGCAGTGCAGTCCAAAGAAGCACCGAGGAGTGCACCCAACAAGGAGATGTGTCGAGGGCAGAGGGATAGCACCCGTGGCACAAAAGACACCAGTGCCTGAGGGACCTCTGGCGAGCAGCCCACAGACACTTATAGGTGGTACCAGTGAGTGGCATGGGACCTCAACGTGGGACTGGATGACCCCCTGGTTTGGCACCCTGGCCAGAGAACATTCCAGACAGAAGGCATCCCGTGTGGGCAGTCCCGGGCAAGGACTGGCTTGTCCTTCTGCCAAACACCGTGGAGCCCATGGAGATGGATGCACCAAAAGATGTGGAGGAACCAATGGGGTTGGATCCACCTCGGCCAGGTCAGACCCACAACTGCCCCGGCCTGCCTCTGCTCCCTGCCAGCAGAGTGCACCAGCAGCATCGCAGCAGTGCCCGGCGAGCTCCCTGCTCGTCGCGCAGGCTCCATCCCCAGCATTAGCTTGGAGCCACCAAACACCATGGACATCCCGCAGGCTCCCCTGCAGGATGTCCCGGCAGTAAAGAGCTGTGTTGCCAATTCTCAGGGCTGTGTGAGTGCTTCTTTCCCATCCCCAGCCCTTGTGCGAGAGGCGGCAGCCCTTCTGCACAGAGTCTGGAGGAGGAGCACAAGAGACCCAGCTCCCTTCAGGCTGCTGCGCTGGGGTGACAGGAGAAGAACCCGAGGGCCACCATGCGCCTTTAACATGTGTGAAAACAGACTGAGGGGTAAAAACAGTAGTGTGTAAGCGATTATGGGTGGGTAATTTCTTATCTTAGGAGTGAGTTTCTGTATCTGCGTAATTGGTAATGACAGACATGGAGAAGGCTGAGGTATTCGGCAACTTCTTCACCTCCGTCTGCACTGGTAGACAGGCTTCCCAAGTCTTTCATTTCCCTGAACCCACAGACAGAGGCTGGGGGATCAAAGTCCCACCCACTGTAAGTGAACAGGGGGTTCGAGACCACCTGATGAATCTAAACAGGTACAAGTCTATGGGAACTGATGACATGAATGCCAGGGTCCTGAGGGAACTGGCTGATGGAGTTGCCAAGCCCCTCTCCATGCCTGGACACTTTCCTTTGACTCCTCCTTTCCAATCCATATTCCTCCCAATATCGCAAAGAAGAAAGTGGGGGAATGCCTTGCATTCCTTGACAGATACAAAGCTTATATGAAGAAGCAATGCTTTGATTATTTATTTTTTTATGACTGGAACTGGAGGGGGGAAAAAAAAGACATTGAAGTACAAAGTTCTTTCAGCAGGTCACTTGGGGTGACCACTTTAACAAACCACTTTAACAATTATTAACACAAGTTCTCCAAACACTTATGTATGCCAAACTGCTTCTTCTTGCTGCATATATTCAGAGCTGCAGATGTGCTATGTCAGGCCATTTATAGAATAAAATCCACTTTTTTCTTTTTTTTTTTTTTAACCTTTTTTTCAAGTCGTACATTTTTAGTGCATGTGAAAAACTGTTGACAACAACCTTTCAAAATTTGTCCTTTATTATTTTCTCGTTTGATTAAGCACAGTAGGCTTTGACACGTTTTCAGTTATTACAGGTTACTGACAAGCTCAAAACAACATTTGTTATCACTGAGAATAAACAGTATTCATTTCAAATGCCAATGAATTGCAGTCACAGGACTAAAATCATCAATATGAAAGAGATCTATCTTGGAAAAATAATCATTCTCTCTCTCCATTTTATTTTTTTCCCCTGAAAAAAATAAATCATTCTCTCTCTCCATTTGATCCAATAATCATTTTCCAATGATGATCCAATAATGATCCAATAATCATTCTCTCTCTCCATTTTATTTTTTTCTCCATTTTATTTTTTCCCCTGAATTTCTTTGCCTGATGGATTTTTTATTTTTTTTTTCTTCTATCTGGAATATGGAATTTGTCCTTCTGGCTTGAATCAGCCTAGTAAAGCTCTGTCTCCAGTAAATGTATCTAGCCAAATAACAGAGGACTGCATTGCCAAGGGGAATAGTTTTTCTTTTATGGCTCTCACAAGTGATTGGTTTATTTGATTAGGTTTATTAAAGTGCCTTGCAACCTGTTAACAGTCACTAAAATTATGTAGCACTTCAAAAATGTTGGTGCAGCAATTAGTTTGGTGATCATCTGCAAAATTTAACTCTGGATTTCTTCCATTTAGCTTTGCAAAATCATAGTTTAGGACTTGGATGCTAATTTCAGTAAAGTAAGAGCTGCAACAATATATATTGTTATTGACCAAATCTTTGTTGTCCTTCTGCCAGAGGTGAATACAACCACATCCTCAAATAAGTAAAGCAAAGTGGTCCTTCAGCCAGTTTGATGTGAAATCTAGTAGTCTAGTAACCAAACTTAAATTGCTGTGAGAAGCAGCTGATGCCAAACTTTCAGATTGTGTATGGTGTTGGCTTGCAAACACTGTAACAATACTTGCAAGAGGCTTGGAAAAGATGAGTGGGGCTGGACAAAGAGGAGAGTAAGGAATGACAACATCTTAAATCACTGCAACTGCCTCTTAAATGAAAAAGCACATAAGCCCTAGAATTGCAGTTTGACATCACAATAATTATTGCACCACTGCTTTCTGTTGTCTGAAAAAAAAGCATTTTTTGATTTTACAAATCCCTTGGAAGAGCTAATGAGAGCGTTCAGCATAAATTGGCTGCTTGCTCACATTTGTTCCAGAGAAATGGCAATCAGTCACTGCTGAGATGGTTTAAGAAAAAGTTTGGCTTTGCCACTGCATAAAAAAGGAGATGCTATTTGATTTTTGCCTTGCAATGCAGCTTCCAAACTGCTGAATCACAAAATGTGTGTGAAGAAGGCAAAGGTAGAAGTTCACAGATCCCCATATTTAATGGGTGCTATTTTTTCCGCTCTAAACTGTCAGTTCTTCTCAATGAGAGGTAACAGAATGTGTAATGAATTGCAATAGGCAAAATGGTGAGGATGTGAAATGCCTTCACAGAAACGTAGATAGGAGCAAAAACATTCACCAGCAAAAAAGGCACCAGACCAAAGAAATATGAGCCTGAGTAAAAGAAGAGGTGCCATACTTCCCGTACAGCAGTATATATGTACAGCATAAAAACCACAGGCAAAACTGAGGAGGAAAACTTTTCCCCCAGAAACAGCAGTTACCTTTCACTGTATTTTTAGCATGGGAACATTGCCGGGCAGCCTCACTCAGCAGCCTGCCCTAGCGATCTGAAAGCCCAAGGAATGACTTTGCACTCGTGTTTGTACCAAGAAAGCTGCAGGAAGCTTTCCACCCTTGCTTAGCGCCGTCAGAGGCACTAAGAGCTGTATTTGTCGGCAGCTTTGCGTTGCTCTCAGTATCATGTCCAATCTCCTTGCTCCTGAGGTTTCTGCTGGCAGCTCTGCCCGTGCTAAAGCTGCAGACAACAGCGCAGCTGAATCACCGTGAGCAAAATTCTGTGCTGTGCACAGGGCTCGAGAGGACTGGAAATAGCAGTGATGTGCTGCCATCAAAAAGTGTCTGAAAGTAAGAGAGAGAATCGAAGCTGACCAAAAGCTGCCTTGTGTGAACAGCTCCACTTCTTGCTTATGACTGGGGTAGATAGCACGGGTCACTTCACAATGCAATAGCTTTGTGTAAAAGCATACACCTTCAAGGGTGGAAACAGGAAAAAATATTCAGTGAGGGACTTTTAGTGGTACTATTTTATGTCCTCTCCCCAAGGGCTTCTAGTGACACAGGATTATTCTGTGGTACCACATTATAAGGCATCCATAATTCCGCAGTGGCTGTTGTCCACAGGTGGAGTAATGGTGAAGACCTGTTCAGAGGGTTATTGTCCTGTTTTAATCCTGTCTTTTTTTCAGGTTCCCAGGTCGGAAGGAGGTAGCTCGCTGTTACTTCCCAACGAGCTCTCCCGGACTCCCTATCTGTTAATTCATAAATATTCTTGTACGGCTTCCCTCCTTACATCTCCCTCCCAGCAGACCCTGACCGAAAGGCTGTTCCACTTCTGTTGGCAATTCAGGACCGTTCTTTGCTGATGGCCTTTTCCCATCTTTTCTCTCTGTAATATATTAAATTCATCACCGGCTGCCTCATTAAGACATCTGCCTGCTCCCTTATGCCTACCAGCAGTAGGTTTTCTGTGCTGTATGTGCTTTTAGTAACTTTTCTGTGCAGTATGAGCTCTCAAGCCTGCTTGAGGGCTGTAATGTGTGTCTAGGTGCAAGCAGGCAGGTGTTCTGGAGGAGAGCAGCAGGCTCTTGTCTCACTTCAGATCACAGAACCGAAGAATGGTTTGGGTTGGAAGGGACCTCAAAGATCACCCAGTCCCAACCCCCTGCCATGGGCAGGGATGCCACCCACTAGAGCAGGTTGCTCAGGGCAGCCTCAGGATCTGGCCAGGCCCTCGTCCTTCCTGGGCTATGTATAACATATATAATTCGTTCTTGTTAGCTGGCCATGGGGTGTTTGCAATCTACAGACCCGCTGATGTCTTTTCTTTGGCTGCAATGCTTTCCAGAGCATTCAGCCCAAGTGATTTTTATATGGAAATGATCTAAAGGGCGATGATAAATAAAAAGTTGCAAAATGATACCGACACTGATTTCCAGCTGTCATTACCTGTGGTCTCAAGTGGAATCTATTTTGCCTTCCTGCCAAAAACCTCTCACTGCCCGTGACAGGAGGCAATTTTATTTAATGAAGACACCCATACGTTGGGATAAAGGTGTCGACTGAATTATTCATGAGCTCCTTTTATCTCCAGAGCATTCCAGCTGCTTTATCTCCCTGTAAAACTGTAAAAGAAAATTAAAGTTTTCTTGTTGGAGTGCAGCTGTTGCTTTGAAAAGCATCTGTTTACCAACTAAAATTGTGAGACAGCACCATCCTCAGCTTCTGCCGTCAGGCAGCAGAAGTACAAGACCAGCAAAACCGGGCAAACATACACTAGAGGAAACAAGCCTAACTGCTCATCAGTGCTGCGAGGAAATCTACATTCAGATATTTTTAGTAGCCTCATTTTCTGCAATTAATGTCTTGAGCGGTGCTGAAAAAAAAATGGAGAGGCTGAGCCTTTTCCCCCTCTTTATTCCCCTTTCTTTAACATATGGCTGTTCTATCCTGTGAAGTATTTCATCACAGACCAGGACTGTCATTAGTGCAGGACGTCTACATGTATCTTTACTCACGAGGAACCCAGTATAGTCAGCACGGCTACACACGAGCACAACAGGCATTGCATTTCATCTAATTTCAGAGCTGAGATGCACATACACTGATTCAATTATGGAGTCTAATTCACTGCAGCAACTGTTGGCCTTATTACTACCTCTCTGGCTACACGGTTACTTAGATTTGCACAGAATAGCAAAAGGGCTGCACAAGAAAAGGTTATGATTTTTTTTTTCCTTGATGGTATTTTATTGCTGTTGAAGTAAAAACCAAGTGTAGTGAGAAATATGGTTAAAAAATCCATATCTTTAGAAGCGGGAGCAGACTACACATAAGCAGCTTGCTGAACTTATTATAGCACGCTAGAGGTTTGTCAGAGCAGGCACACTGTGAGCTTTTGTCCTTTATTTCACCCGCTATATCCTTTGACCTTGTGTAGGGAGTTCTGGTGCGAAGGACAAGTCACCGTGATTTATAGTTTCACCTCCTCTATTCTGCAATCGTATCACTAAGTATTTTCTCATAATCATTTAATCATAAGGAAAGGATGCTGCTGGTCTGCTCATTTGCAGCTGTGGTACACATAGCCAACCCTGCAAACCTGAGTGAGTTTGAAAGAGAAATATCACAGACCACTCCCACAGCTCTCCCTGACCTGCCCTAACTCCTTGGACCCCGCTCAAGCCAAACTCCGGCTTGTTCAGCACCCCGTGCTACTCAACATCGCCTCTTTCAAGGCTTGTGAACTACAATTCACAATATAATTATCTTGTTCGCTGCTAGGAGGTGTCCTTACTCAGAAATTAGTGCGGTCGTGTCTCCCTAGCAGCAGATGACCTGCTAGGTTCCATCACCGTTTAGCAAATATAGCCGAACTTCACAGAATTCGTTTTTACCTTGCATTTATATTATGGCCTCTGTGCCCATAATGGGACAGAAATAACATGATATAGACCATCTTACTTGTGACATTTCCTAATTTTGTGGTGCTTTATTTTTTTTTATCTCAGTGTTTATTTTTGTGTAGGATGTTTTGCCTAGAACAGTCCTAACACGTGCCGTCTATCCTCAGATACCATCGTCAGTTACCAAACCAAAGTATCGTTTAAAAATGTGATTATAATCTTAAAGGCTCAGGCATAGAGATAAGAAAATACATAATCATTAAAAAAAAAAATAAATTACTCTCTTCAGTGCAGAAGTGGATTGCAATTATTCCTAATTAATTCTGGTGCTGCTGAGATCAGTATCTGGTTTCATATAGACGCCTTGCCAACTGGATGCTAATTTCTTCCTTCTGAGTGTGAAGTTTTTTCTCTCAGCTTTAATTTAACTGATAACATAGGATTTCCTATGGCAGCTACAGTGTTTTTTTTTACCCTTGTTACATCTGACACTAAATTTCACGGCTGATCAGGAGAAGCTACAAGCAAATGCTTCCTTCAGCTCTTCAGAACAGAAGGATGCTCTCAGCCACGGCTTCCTGCCACTGCTGGGAGGGCAGAGACAGACCAAGGCAATGTTCATGCTGGGGAAAGTTTGTGGTGTTCCCTCACCCCCCTGTGGGCACCCAAACATCCAGACAAGATAAGTGTGGGAAAACCACACTTCATAAGCCCTGCTTCTCACAAAATCATTACTATTTTTAGTTAGGAATGCCGATAACCCAATTACTTTTCATCTGCATCTCTCCGTTGCGTTTTCTCAGAATAAGATGTTAGGGTTTTTCTGAATCTGTGGGATCATCAAGGATTACTAGAGCCGACTTTTAAAACATCCACAGAATATAGTCTGTCCTTCTTGAGAACATCAGCAGCTATGACATTTCTCATGCGGTTTTGGTTTGTAAGTACTCCAGGCAGCAGACTGCCTCTGAACATCTGTTCACTGAATGTCCCAGAGAGATTGGTTTTGAACTACAGAGCTCAAGCATCTCTAATATTACTATGCAAGACCATCACTGCTCCTCTTGCTGAGATGTTTTTACTGTGGGTAACTTAGAAAAAATAAATTGGTCTGAAAACTGATAAATTTTTTGAGTTTTGAAGGATTTTGCAATACTCACACCCAGTCATCCAGTTTAGCTATTCCTTTTAGCTTTCTCTTTTCTTTTTATTTAATTTTCTTTCCATGGCATTTCCTGTAACTGGTCGAGCTGTTTGACTTTTTAGATGATGATGACTTTTCATTTAGGTCCCTGCTCAGGATTCGCTCTGCCATTAAAGCTTCAATGACAATTTACTAGAGTAGAAAATTATACTCTAATGTTTGAGATTGGGCCTCATCTGGCACACTCATTTATTGCAAATCTTTACAGTGCTGTCTATCTTACAGTAAATTCATAGGCCATTATCTTGCACGTGCTCAGCTTCTCAACTGTGGGCAGCCCTGTGGTAATTCAGTATTCCTTCATGGGTTTTAAAGTTAAGGAAGTACAAAGAGATCTGGCCCTCAAGGTATGGAGTTCCCTGACTGCGTACATACAGACTTCATTTCCTGGGCACATAGCTAATAATTAAAGTGAAATCACAGCAAGAGTTGGCACAAGAAAGTAGTAAAATTACCCCCAAAACTCAGTATAGCCACATTCTGGTTTTGACTGTGGATCTTCATAATTTATAAGCTTTTTCATATTGTTTAATCCCAATATTACAAGTTAATAAATGTGACGCAGATGGCGTAAGCATTCATAGGAACGAACAAACTTCTGTAACTGTACTGGGATACAGACTTCAAAAGAAATTAAGAAAATTACCTTGTATTACCTTGTATACATTGAATGATCAAAATGAAAAATAAATTATCAATAACAACAACAAAAAACCTTCTCTGAGCAAATGCACTCTTTAAATTATGAGTTCTTCCCTTAAACTAACCATAGTTTTAGAGAGGTTGAGGCTTGCTAAATGTATATTATTTAAATGATGTGGAAAGTACAACAAGGTTCAAAAATACAAATGCTCAGAAACTTGTGCTAGAAAAAGAGAGTGCATATTCACTACGAGCCCAGGGACCCTAGTAAAGAGGGCTTCACTTCTCAGCACTTCTAGTTCAGTATGGTTCTTTTGTGGCTTTCTCAGGTCCCTTTACGGTTTCTGCAAGGCTACTAGGCACAGACAGTGCTTAACTGGTCCAGATGTTAAAGCCAAACCACCAGACATCCCTTGGAGTTTTAGTTTAAAATGGCAGTGTTTTGTACAACCTTCCACCCCTAGCTATGTGCAGAGCTCTTTTAGGACAGAATGATCCCGAGTTCCCCCGCAGTGCTCTCGCACCGGAACAGCGGGGCTGGCGATATCATTTACGAGGACAATCGGAGCATTGTTGGAGGAAGCGTTTGTAAAACGTCTAGCTGACCCCGTGCAGGAGAGAGTAGCTGCACATCCTGTGGCCGAGCTCCAATTGTTTCTTCTAATATTAGGGCCAGGAACGGCTGATTTACCACACCCCGATGAGCAAACAGGAAAGGCTGCATCCATCGCTTTGTTCTGTGTGACAAGGGGAGGCGCAGGATACGTCCCAGCAGCACAGCAGGCAGCCCCGAGCTGCGCAATGCTCTGCTGCTCCAGCACACCTGAGCTCCCCAGCTCGCTGCAGCCTCAGGTCTGTGTGGGCATCCTTTGAGACAGAGCTTCTTTCTTCCTTTCTTCTTTTCGCCCAGCTGGTCTCCACTGTGGCAGATCTGCTGCAGTTTAGGGCTGAATATTACGAGGTGGCATCAGCCATAGGGTGGGGGCAGCTTGGGAGAATCTCTTTCCTTCTTTTATTGGAGATATGCTTCTAAACCTTGTCCCTTTTACTGTGCCATTGACTATTCTCCTAAGTAAATCTCTCCTTGACGGCCCCCATACTTCTCCTGTGCAGCCTACATGGTGTAGTGCTGAGCAACACTGCAAATCCTGTGGCTGGCACCAACCCACCGGTGTGTCACCATGGCCTGGCCCAGTGCCGTTCACAGGTGATGGTTTGGACTCCAGAAAAGCAACTTTGCCATCGTCCTTCACCTGAGCTTGTCAGCCTAGGCACGGGCAGCTGTACCGCTTTGATTTGGGAGCTGGCTGCTGCCTGGGGTCTCTGAACTTGGCTGTATGGCAGAGCCTGGTCATCTGCACAGAATTACTCCTGAGCCACATAATCAGACTCTGCATCTCACCAACTCATCTCCTGTTAGTCACTGTCATCACACCTCGGGTCACCCCAGAGTTCATGTCAGGAATAATCTGACTGCTAGTCCCTCACTGTGTTTATTTGCTCCCCATTACCCTTTCAGAGCATCTGAATGCCCTAAAAACCTCTCCTGTACCTCTCAAGATTGCTGTAAGACTATAAAATACTTTCTTTGTGCTACTATTGAAGAATGTTTGCAGGATTGTGTGGCAAATATAACAAAGACAGGAAGGGCACCAGGTTTTTGTGAATCTCACTAAGATGAAGTCCTTAGTCACAAGACTGTAATTTATCTTCCTTACATGCACCTTCCCTCTTCACCACGAGGAGATTTAATATCTAATTTCTGTACTGAATGTCACCTGTCAGCTGCCTGCAATTCTTACGTTGGGGAAAAATGAAGAATACATGTGAACGGTGAAGGAGATTTTAACAATATTTAGTCTTTGCTACTCAGTACTGGCAATGAGAACACATAACTAAAAAACAGAAAAATAAGATTTTCTATAAAACCAACACAGGGTTGGCTCAATGACATACAGTGTATGTACATATGCACAGACAAGCCTATATTTTAAACCCAGTCCCATTCCTATTTTAAATCCTGGCTTTAGATACCTGAACAGAAAATCTGTAAAGGATTTTCAGCACAAGGAGTGGCAAGGAGTACCAGCCCTTTCTTTTCTCATACTGCTGTAAATGAAGAATAATTTCAGAGAAGCTGTTGGGGCTGCTGCAAAGGTGAGTGAGGAAGCAGTCTGGCAGTACTCTGAAGAGCTGACCAGATAGCCGTGCTCCCTCCTGAACTCTGGAAGCAGGAAACAAACCTTGAAGAGGGGTCTGGGAAGATCTTCTTGCCCTCCACTGTGAGAGCTTTCAATGGGAGAAGAGTCCCTGAGGACATGCTGCAAACTGCTTTGTGCTCTGCCTTCGCTATGGCCAGGGTCAAGCTCCCAGATCTGTGTGGGATCTCCTGTGTGCAGCTCTGCAGCTCTGCCTTTTGGATGGAGAGGGGCAATGATTTACCTTCCCCTGCTTGCAGATTGCTGACCATGAGCAGGCAGGAGATGAAGGTCATTTGGGCTAGCAGGGGCTGTACGAGCCCAGCTGTGGTCAGTGTTATCTTTCCTGTGCTGCCTCCTGTTTGTGGCTCTGACGGTCAGAGGCTGTCCCTGCTGCAGAAAACGACAAGAATTTCTCCTGCACTGCTGAGAAGCAATGCCAGATCCAAACTAAGGCAACTCGGGACTCTCAGGTTTCTTTCCTTCCACAGCAATGTCTCAAGTACCTGTTGGGAGCTAGGCAGGGAGAGGAGCTGCTCACACGATGCAGTAGCAGCTCTGCAACCAGGCTGCAGCTGGTGCGTCCCTAAGCAGCGCTGGCTGAGCTTTACCGAGGGCGCTGAGCATTTACTTGGCCAGCCCTGCACCAGACACAGCCGCACGGCTCCTGGCACTGCTCGCAGGCAAACCCTGCCTTGCAGGCTGGGTTAGGAGAGGTAAAGAGGGCACGGTGCAGTGCTGCGAAGGAGGGAGCTGCAGCTCTGGCTGCTGGTGGCTGCGGGCCAGCTGCGCGTTTCTCTCTCTCTGCATGCAAGGTCTGGGAGGTAGAGTTTGCTCTCACGTTGCAGGCTGGGTTTCAGTTACGGCAGCTTTGGCATAACAAGCGATGCAGTGCAAGTGCACCCTTTCTCAACCTGGCGGACAAAAAGATGTGTCATGCCCCGGGTACAAGCGTTATGGCACGCTGCACGTTCCTGCAGAAAACGCCTGCGATGATACTGCAAGTGCAATGACACTGTTGTAGCTGTATTTGGTCTGGGAAAATTAGTAGTAAAAATAATTTATTGTTGCTGCTATCTCCGCTATCAGTGGTGATAGAAGAATCTGTAGCACTTTGCAGCTGATTTGTTTGTGCTTTATATCAAGTTGATGAATTAACCTAGAGGACGAGGTGGACTATTTTCTCTGTTAAAATGTAACCATGAAAATGGCATAAGGGCATACTATTTTCCCAAAGGAAACTCGTTTAGGTCAAAACTGCATACGAAGCATGAGACCGCAGTAGCAGCATTGAAAGCCCTTTTTGGTCAGCAGGTTATCTTGTAACTGAATACTTAGAGGTGTTTTTTTTCCAGGTCTTAAGGCAAAGTTTTTGAGAGGAAAATTAGCTGAAAAACACACAGAAAAGTGAATGTGCAGTGTGTTTTTTTATTTAATTGCTACCTCTTCAATTGGAAAATACACATTTGCTTTGCATTAGTGGCTCCCCTGCAATGAGTAAAGTCTCTCTGCCTTTCTGTGGTGATTATGCACTTAGGAGCGTGGCTGCCAGTAGCAGTTCATTAGACTTAACAAGCGAGGGAACGTTAGCCACCCCACCAAGCACTAAGAAATTTTCTTTAATTATTATCTATGTTCTCGTTATCGCCCTTCTGCGTGACACACATCTCCCGCCTTGTCCATGAGAACGCGGTTAACTCTCAGGCTGTGCTGCAAGACCCCTCTTTTAACTCACGTCTGTGGGAGAAGACAGTCCTATGTCCTCACCAATCTACGTTTTTCTGCATGCGACTCTCAGGATTGTACAGGTCTTCCTTGAGCAGCATTTCTTGGCTCAGGATTTCAGGTGTGGTGATGGTGATAAGATCTTTAGGAAGTGTTGCCCTGCTATGTGGTAAGGTTTAGTGTGTTCTGGTTGAAACCAGATGCACTGACTGCAGCTCAAGGCTCCATGAATTCCCTAAATCAAAGCACAAATGATAGAGGAACCACATTTTAGTATTTGGTGTGCTGAGTGACCTTTCACATTTATAGACCATAAAGGGAAGTGGATAATCTCTCAAAATAAAACTAAAAATACAGCAAATGTGCACCTAAAATATTATGTTTTTCAATTTTATGTGAAGCCAATATTTTAAAAGAAACAAACTACCAGGGACTTTGATGGAAATTAATGGAAATGAGCCTGTACTTTCCTGGAAAATTACTGAAAAAGCAGTATACTATTTTTTGCCTTCATCTTATAAAGATGTGTGCATGGGCCTAGCCTTATGCCTCCGAGCTCATACTACATGTCTAAGTGTTTGTACAAAGACTTTGACTTTTATGAAGACTGTTCTAAACACAGCTAGTTGTGATATCATTGTAAGCTTTCAAAACTTTCTTGTAACTAAGAAACTCTACATACCAGTAAATCAAAACAATGTAAGTATTTATTATTTGCTGGAAAAAAAAAAAAATGCCACTTATGTAAACTAGATAGAAATTTGATTTATCGAAGTATGTTTTAAAGCTGTGTGTGGTCGTCTTTCCTCGTTTCCTCCCTACTGAAATAATAAATATGTGGATATTTGTCAAATATTTTATGGCTTCAGTTGTTATTCTCTACTATGGATTCAGCTGCTTACAGACAAAAAACTGTCATGAGCTGTATCTTCCCCAGTCTGCTCAGAGGAGGCAGTTTTCACCTACGATGCCATCCGATTTTGGAAAACGAATAGGTCAGAGCTAGGAAATTGCTACTCTTGCTTAGGTGTTTTTCATGCATTAGAGGCATCAACAAGGTGGAAGACAAGAAACCGAATTTTGCAGCTCACTGAACATTTCTGCTGTTTTTCCTGGAGATGGAACATCTTCGTGCCAGCAGCAATGTGAATAATGAGGGACCTGTACTCTCGGCAAGAGTATTTGCACACTAAATTGCTACATGGCTCTACGAGGCTGTCAGCTGCATTCCAAGCATGCTTGATGCCCTGGGTATGAAACCTGCGCAACCAGCTACTTGTCACCAAAGCCTTTTCTCCTTTTCCAGAGAAAGCAAATAAAAAAACCCCAACATGTCATTAGTAGCTGGGGGTGTGATTCACTCAGAATGATTTGGGAAAATCTAGATGACAGTTTTCCAGCCAAACATTTGCCTGTGTTTCTGAAGCTTCGCCCAGTGATACGCGGGGTGTTGTCACTGTCAACAGGACGCAGCTGTCAGCTGGGTCTTTTGGGCCAGGGCAGGCTTAACACGGTCTGAACCCTACGATAAGTGAAATAATGTACACTTTCCAGTGACTGATCTTTGGGTCATACTGCTCAAAAAAAAAAAAAAAAAATAAAATAAAAGAATAATAATAAAATAAAATAAAATAAAATAAAAGAATAATAATAAAATAAAATAAAATAAAATAAAATAAAATAAAATAAAATAAAATAAAATAAAATAAAATAAAATAAAATAAAATAAAATAAAATATATATTCCCAGGATCCCCTAAACACTACCATATTAGAAGGGATTTTTTACAGTTAATTGCATATTATATGTCCTATATATGGCTGACTATACTGACAATTTCATTATGAAAAAAACTATTATACATGTTAGTATAATTCCTATTAGCAAATCTTTGGAAGGAACATTTCTTTTTTTTTTTTCTTTTTTTTTTTTTTCAGTAACACTTTCATCTCCCTCCCACACTTGATCAAGGAATTGTTTGTAGGACTGCTGCTGGCTGTTTTTAGAATAAGTCACTGTGTTGTTATTTGGGTGGGGAGGCAGGGAGGAAAGGAGGACCACACACAGATCTAAAGCATGCTTTGATAAGTCGGATTTCAATCCAGTTTACATTACTGCCATTATTTTTCTTTCCAGCAAACAATAAATACTTACATTGTTTTGATTTACTGATAGGTAGAGGTTGTTAGCTGCAAGAAACACGTGTAGCCTATAATGACATCACAACTTCCCTGTAAACAGGAAGGTTTAAACCATCTTCCTACGGTACTTGCAGGGCTTCTATTACCACTGGGTGCCTCTCAGCCTGAACTAATGTGCCCTCACAAGAACTTCAGACATGCGATGTCTGTCAATACCAGCGTACAGAGAGGAGGATGAGGCTACTGTTGAAAGGTTGTACTGGCGGACTACCACGTACTGCAGGCAAATATTTCCACTGCCGTTATGCTTTGCACGTCCTTGGCACACACGCATGGTTTCTTGGGGTGCTCCAGTTCTTACAATCAGTGTCAGGCAGACCTGAGGGTGTGCTCAGCCCCACGGGGTGCTCAGCTCACAGCTGGCACCAAGGGATGGCACCGTCCCCTCCGCTGTGTGCAGAGAGAAGCGGCGCTGGTTGCCCTGCCTTCAGCTCACGGGGGTTTGGTCCTTTGCAGTCTTGGAGGTTATGGTAGCAGGGCAGGCTGGTTTTGAACACTAGACCCTCTGTAAGCTGTGTTTGTGTTTGCAGTGTGGCTGGTAAGACAGACTGTTGTGTTCAGGGAATATGGGTGTTTCCAGTACCTCCTTGCCATGCCCGCCATAGAAAAACAGAAAAATTGAGGCCAACGCATCGCAAAACGTCAAGTGGTGCCTGGTGGGGCATCGGAGAAGGGAGAATTTGTCAGGGTGAGACATTAATAGTGCAAGTACTGAGCTGGTCAAATTTCATCAAGCATCTTCAGTCACAGCAAAATGCAAAATTAGCACAAGATGTTGACAGCATTTTTTTTTTCCTGTCAGAATAACATCTCTTGTGTTCAAGTTCAGCTGTAAGACAGCTGTAGTTCCACACGCTAATCTGAAGATATTATCCTATTTTAACAAGAGCCGTATAATTCAAAATGCCTATGGTTAGGTAAAAATGACCCATGTCATCTCCATTGTGCGGGTACCTTTTCCTGACTGGTACCTTGTACCTGACTGAAGGCACAGAGAAGGCGAACAACATCTTTGGGCTTTCCAGGACCGGAAAGTCCTGGTGCAGCTCACTCTTTGCTCTGCAATGCCTTCTGGAGAGGACTCGCGTAATTTTTCTGAGTTTTCCAAGTCAGGCTTCAAGATTCACTTTCTGAGATATAACCACCCTCCTCTCCAAATTATGTGTCTTACAATGACAAAATACCACGGCAATCCTCTGTCCCTAGAGGAACAAAGCTTTCTTCACCATTGGCTCCCTCACCCTCTATCTTTTATCGGGATCACCAGCTGCGCTCCCCACAGTAACTGCAAATCCCAGCCTGTGCAGCACTGCGGACAGTGAGAAGACCGGCACGTATGTTCGTCATGGATTAGAGGAATTGAAGGTTCTCCTGTTCTGTGCTGAGAAGGAGGCATGGTTACGTTGTGTGGAGAGGATCAAGTAATTTTGAAAGGAAACAATAGTTCTTGTTTATGAAGACACTGGTGACATGCTAGCAAGTGGGATTATTTTTTTTTTTTGGCTTTATAGACAAATTAATTGATAACAACTTTAATTGAAGTAACCCTAACCTAATATTTTCCAGTCAAAACATTATATGAAATTATTTTAATTATATATATACATATATTTTTCCAGAACGAATAGTAAATGAGCACATAAAAACTAAAACATGTTTATTTCCCAAGCATTTTTTATTTCAGGAGCACAACCAATGGCTTTAGCCATGTGTTGTCAAAGATACGAGAGCGCGAGTGGATATGGGGCCAGGCCTCTTGTCAGCACCAGAGCCTTCAGGAAGAGAAATGCTCGCCCTTCAGAGGGTTGCTGGCACTCACGAAGGCAACCTTCAGTGAAAGGTGAAGGTTGGTTACCTTATGCCTTGTCTGCTGAATTACCTTACCCTGAGTGACCTTACCCTGAATTACTTTGTCTGCTGAAGTGTTGGGAGGAGAGGCAAGCCTAACAAGCAACATAACCCCACAGGCAGCCTCTCTGTTGGGATTTTGTGATCTGACAGGCTTTTAGGGAGGTGCTTGGCCTAAACAGGACCATTCATAGTGCTGCGGAGGAGTAGTTGGTCCAGCGCAGAGCCACGGAGGTGTTTAAGGGATTGGAGCATCTGTCCTAGGAGGGAAGACTGAGCAAGCTGGGTCTGCTTAGCCTAGAGGAGATTGAGAGGGGATCTGATCAACCTCTACAAATACCTGAGGGGACAATGTAAAGAGGATGGGGCCAAACTCTTCTCAGTGGTGGCCAGCAATAGGACAAGGGGTCACGGGTATGAACTGAACCACAGGTTTCACCGCCATATGAGGCAGCACTTCTTTACTGTGAGGGTGACAGAGCACTGGACAGAGAGGCTGCGGACTCTCCCTCTCTGCAGACACCCCAAACCCTCCCGGGTGCTTGAGGCGAGGGCCGCACCTTCCCCTCCTCAGCGCCGCCTCCCTCCCTCCCGCCGCCCCGCCTCCCCCGGCGGCTCGGGCCCCGCCGCCCGCCGAGCGGCTCAGCCCGCACCGCCCCGCAGCGCCCCGACCCGACATGGAGCCGGGGCCGCCGGGGGGCCCCGCCGCCGCCTCCGCCACCCCCGCCGCCGCCCCCGCCGCCCCCGCCGGGCTGCCGCTGAGCGAGAGCGAGCAGCAGCGCTACTCCGAGCTCTTCTCCCGCTGCTGCCCGCCCCCCGAGGCGGCCGCCGGGGGCAGCAGCGTGGGCGAGCTGTTCCGGGCCTCGCAGCTGCCCCCGGACACGCTGCACCAGGTGGGTCGGGGGGCTCCGGGAGGCCGGGGGGCGAGCGGGGCGCGGGGCGCGGGGCGGCCCCCCCCGGGGCCGGGCGCTGCGGGAGGAGGGCACGGCGGCTCGGGGCTGCGGCTCCCGGCCGGTCTGCTTCGTTTCTTTTCGTTTTCTTTCATTTCGTTGCGGTTTGGTTCATTTTACTCTAATTTATTTTGTTTTGTTTTACTGCTTTATTATTTTATTCTTTTTTTATTTTTATTTTTTTATTTTTTATTTTTTTTATTTTATTCTTTTTATTCTTTTTATTTTATTCTTTTTATTTTATTCTTTTTATTTTATTCTTTTTATTTTATTCTTTTTATTTTATTCTTTTTTATTTTATTCTTTTTTATTTTATTCTTTTTTATTTTTATTCTTTTTTATTTTTATTCTTTTCTTTATTTTGCCTTCTCTCCAGTCAAGCTGTTGCTGCTGCACACACCCACCTTTCTTCCCCCCCCCCCCTTGCCCAGGTGCCTTAGGGGTGGCCGCTGCGCCCCTCGCCCCCATGTCGAGCCCCTGGGGTACGCGCAGTGCTGTTCGCAGCCCCCCGTGCCTGCATGCAGCCTCCCAGGCAGGGCAGCTCGGCAATGCCATGAGCTGCCTCCAAAGAGCTGGCCGGGCTGCAGAGGGCATGCAGCGTGTGGAAGTTTTGCCCTCACCGTGATTTTCGAGGGGTGTTTCAGTGCAGCTGGACACCAAGCGATGGGGTCGCATCAGTACGCCTGTACTTGAATGCGTTCAGGTGGGAAGCAGGGGACTCTCGCCCCTGCAAGCAGCAGAGCTCCAGCAGTGATTCCCCACGGAGGTGATGGGGCTCCCACGAAACCCTTCCCAACTGCAAGGAGCAGCCAGGGCTGTGCTGCTCCCTGCCACCCTGAAGGCGTGGGCTTCTGCTTTTCCCTGCCTGCAGGTGGGCGATTTGACCCACAGATGGAAATTTTCAAGCAGAAAAAAATCATGTCAAAGTGGGGCTGAAGTGTAGTTACGGCTAGCCTGCGGGAACGCCTGAGGGAACAGGACTGCTCCTCCACTCTCTTTCCTGACTGTCAGGTTGCCTCTCAACAACTTTATTTTGTATAAATCCGTATTACCTAGGTGATTCTGAATGAAAAAGGTGATACTGAGAGGATGCTTTTCCCCTCTTACTTGCACTGTTTACCAGACATACAAACCACAGCTGACCAGGCACCACAGTGCTTTGTTTGCAGTCACGCCGTGGCCTTCGACCTGCAGGGGAGTTCATTGGGGAAGTCAAAGGCATCACAGATCCAGCACCAAGAGCAGGTCCTTGCAAAGAGGAAGGAGAGGGCATCTAATTTCAAATAACAGCATACTGAAGAAGTGTATTAAAGCCCTATTGGTAAAGTTCTGTGGCTTTGGTATTAGCCATTTCATTTTCCAAAGAGTTACAGAAAAAAACTTAGTTTTATTACGTAGATCCTTATCCTATCATTTAAATGAATTTGGTTGTCATATTATCACAGTCTGTTCTGGGGGTTTCTTTGGAGTTTGTTTGGATTGTAACATGTAACTTAAGCCTGGAAATGTTTTGGTATTTTTCTTTTCTTTTCTTTTCTTTTCTTTTCTTTTCTTTTCTTTTCTTTTCTTTTCTTTTCTTTTCTTTTCTTTTCTTTTCTTTTCTTTTCTTTTCTTTTCTTTTCTTTTCTTTTCTTTTCTTTTCTTTTCTTTTCTTTTCTTTTCATATTTTAGATTATTTCCAGGTATATTTATGATGTGGGGAGAACGTTACTGGGAAACAACTTTGTAATTGGCTTCAGGAATCTTCAGGATAATAAGACCTTTGGGATCTGGGGTTTTCTCTTCTTCCTTCCTGCCCTGCCCCTCTTGTTTATATGGCACTAATCACGGTGAAGCTGTGGTCTGTGGCTGGAGCTCCTATCCACCAAGCCCACTGCTGTCAGGTATTCTTACTAACGTTTACTGGAACTGAAGAAAAAAATGAGTTGCCATGATGAAAAAAAAATGGAAACGTGGATCTTCTGATATGGAAAAAAACACAACATTGATTTTCCTGGGATATGTGCTGACACTTTGTCTTTTGTTATCCTCCAAAAACGAAATTTCATAGTTTTTGTTTAAAAAATAAAAAGTACCATTCTAATAATTGTGGAAACAAGGCATAGCAGTTCATGGTAGCTGTTTTCTGCTAGTGCTGGGAACACCCGTTTTAGGCAGAGGCAACTCATTTGGGTTAAGATAACATGTTTTCTTTGAAATGACTGTTGACCATGAAGTTTTCTCAAAACAAAACATATCCTTTCAAAATCCCCATCTGTCACAATTAGTGCTTCGTAAGCTGGCATCTCTACAGAGCCATCAAGAAATGGTCGTGCTGGGTTTTGTCGTGTCAGAAATGTGGAGATTAGGATTGGAAAATGACTCTGGATTTCAAGTGAGCTGAGCCCATGCAGTACAGAAGGTACTGAGCACCATTCCCCGGCCCTTACATGGGCTACAGCAGGAGGTGGCCGTGGACCATTTTGTAAGCTCTGCGTGACTTAAGCATTTTTGTCCTCAAGGTATTCACGAGGAGTGGCTTTACTGAATGCTGTGCTTCCAGAACTGGCGTTTGGTGCCACGGCAAAGTGCTGAACCTGTGCTGTTGCCTTCAAGGTTTTGTGCTTGTGCAGTAAGTGGGATAAAGCTGTGAGAAAGAGGGAGCCTTTCGTGATACAGTGTTTGATGGAGGTTTCTTGTTGGTCGGGAGGATGCTCACAGGAGCTATGGGAAATCTCCTTCCACCTTCCTTGAATGCAGCGTCAGGGTTTGCAGTCCCGACAAAGGTGCTGTGGGTGCAGCGAGGTGGGAGCCCTGCTGTTGGATATGGCAATTCCTGTGGGGGAAAACAAGGACGTGTGCTCCCAAACAGTGAAGAGGCATGGTTTTGTTTGGTTGAAGGTTCAATGGCTCGATCCGGGAGGTAATTTAGATGAAATAGGCTAGGTAGCAGGGAGCAGGTAACATCAGAGTACATGCCAGAAGAGGAAATGCTGATTTAAATAGGAAAAAATCCAAGAGTGGCCAGGTCAGAAGGAGCAGATGGTGTGCACCCGAGAGCCCTGAGTCTTGCTAAGAATGAAATGCTTGAACACAGATTCATTACACACAGACTCGTTAAAATCAGCTATTCTGCAGGACCATAGAGTACAGCAGAGACTGTAGCAATTTAACTTGCTTTAGAGAAGGGGCCAGGGAGCGAACTCAGCAGGAGTTATTTCAGTTCTGGAAAAATGGTTGGAGTTATAACTGGAATTAAAAATGTAAGACGCTTGACAGGTCTGGGAAGGGCACAGCAGGGACAGGGCAGCGTGATTTTTGTGGGCTGTGTAATCATACAGACTCATGGCAGAGGCTGGCAGGGACCTCTGGAGGTCACTGGGTCCAACCCCTTGCTCAGGCAGGGACATGCAGAGCAGGCTGCCCAGGACCACGTCCATTCCTCCCTGTGTAGAGGAAGCCTTTGGTGTGCTGAAAGGCAGCACCACGAAGGTTTTATTTAGGCTTGCACAGAGCCTGGGGTGAATCTTTCACCAGGGTCTTTTAAAATAACTCTGTGAAATGTCTACAGTCTCTTGCCTGAAAGATCCACGCTAGGATTGTTTATTTTTAATATTTATGTCAGGGGAGGAAGGAACAGGCTAGTCATGTGCCATGCTGTTACATAGGCTCAGAAATAGAGGAAACTGAACGGCATCAGCCACATATAAATTTAGCGTTGGTCCAGTTGGAAGGGATGTTCCCTATGTTTTGACTCATAATAGAAGGAAAAAGAATTTGCGCAAAGAAAAAAACATGCATGAAAAATAAATGTTTGCAGGATTGCATCTCAGGCAGGAGGCACGGCACCACTGATGACCATGAGGAGATGACAGCAAGATTTGCATGCCTGCAAGGGAAAACTCTCTCTGGGGATAAGGGATGAGTCTCTCCGTAGTAACCCCCGTGCCACAAGTGGCAGCAGTGGCCATTTAGCCTTGTTTCAACTGTGGCGATGAGGCGTGATCCAATTTTAAAGCTAGCCGTCAGTGAGGACAGCCTCTGCTTATTGACTCTGTGATCCCAAAGTGCTTTCGTTAGGTATGCCAAGTACCAATGGACTGATGTTTGCATGGATTTCAGATAAAAGAGTGCTTTATACAGTTATTACCCACTGGTCTGCAAAGAGGAGGTGCCTTGTGGTAATTCTGCTGTTTGCCAGTATTACTGTGGATCTCTGAAGATTTTAACTAAGGATGGGGCTCAAGTTGTACACTGAACTCCTTATCTTTTTGATTAGTTTTTCGCGTATTTAATTAATTCTCACTTGGTTGTGTGATGGTATCTTTAATTCCTGGTTTTACAAACCTTAATTTTACTTGTGGACTTGCAGTATCAGCACAGAGATCCAATTTTATTAAGAAAATGCATTCTTTCCTCTACAAACGAACAAACTGAGTTATTTCGAGCTCCGAGGTTGACAAGTACTAATTGTATGACTCTGGAGCTACACAGACACTGCTTTTTTTTAGTTGGACCTCTCCTTCCAGTTCTGTGTGAATAGGGAATTCAGTCTTGTTTTTCCTCTGCATGGTCCATGAGTTATTTTGGTGACTTGTCTCTATAGTTACTATGAATTGTTTAACCGTCCTGTTGTGTTCAAAAGCAGAAGTGTGAATAGATTAAAAAAAAAAAAAAAGAAAAAAGTTGCTAAGATTCTATTTCATTGGAAAAGTGCCAGTAAAGGGTTGGCTTTTCTATCATTTATTTTTCATAAGCATAAATTACTACCTGCACGATAGCTGGGGCGGTGTTAGCTTAAAACAGTTTCTCTAGGCAGAAAAGAATAAGAACTGATGGCAGTTAAAATATGAGCTTTTCAAGTGAGGAAAGTCTGGAGTTATTGTTACTTCACAAAAGGTAAAATTCACTCTGTTGTGCCCCTGTACAGAATTTGGCATTAAGCTGTTCTCAGTGCTGGAAATACAATTGAGCTGAACGATGAACAGCAAGCACATCGAAGAAGCTGTGTTAGCTAGGAGGGCACATGGAGAAATTACATCCAGCTGACATCTTTGAGTCAGGAAGAAACAAGAGGGAGGTACAATTTTATGTAAGTGATACAGCAAGAAAAGAAAGCTTGACATTTCAGTATCAGGACTTCTGGCCACAATCCCCCAGACTGTCACTGCCTTTCAAGAGTCACAAGCAGATGTGTAAGAACATCCAAAACCCAGATGTAAAAAACATAGTAGTAGTATTTAAAAACAAGTAATTAAAAAATCTAAATTGTACCAAGGTAAAGGGCAAAATTCCACCTGAAGCAGTCTTAACGATATATTCCATTAAAAAACATTCAGAGTTCCTGGTACATCTTTCAACTGTTGTTGGACAGTTTAAACTGTCACTTAGCAGTCACTGCTTACTGCTTAGTTCAGAGCGCCTCAGTGTTGAGATGTACAGTAAAAAAAAAAAAAAAAAAAGTAGAAGCTGGTTCTTCTCAAGTGTGTTTCAAGTCACGCTGTAAAACCAGAGACTTCTGAACCTGCTTGACATAGACTTCCCGCTGATGGTTACAAATAGCCTGGTCAAGACCTGTAGCCTTCATTAATTGACCTTCATTACAACTAAGTATGGATTCATTATTTTATTTTCCAGTACAATAATGCTTTGCTCCACGAGTGATTTAAAATAACTGCACAGGAGGGATGGAGGAAAAAGGTCCATTGGGATGAAAATGAATAACTTTCATTCTACGAGAGAGTGCTGCAGAATAAAGCGATGATGAAGAATTTTTTTTTTTTTTTTTTAAATGAGTGCTTTTGTCATGATACTTGTGTAAGTGCAGTGGTTTCACTAAACAGTTGAATATAACCTCTTACTTTTTTGCATTTATCTGCAGCAACATCCTGTCATTATTCTGATGTTTGCCTGCAGACTGACTTGGTGTTCACAATCTGTGTTGCAACTCACCTGCTTCAGTGGGGGAATATAGTGCAGACACCCCCATAAAACAGGGTTGGTGTGAACTCAAAGCATGAATTTAGGAGAGCTGAAAAACTTAGCAGAGACAGATTCATGAAAGACAGAGTAAGCATTTCTGTGACAAAAAAATCACGATAAAAAACCTATTTAAATTTAAAATACGAGGAATTGAGAAATACGTTTGGTATAATATCTGTAAAGCAAGATTCTTTGATGTATTAACATCTGAACATACTGACAGTGTAGAAAAATAAAAAATTAATAAGCAATGCATACTAGTTCATTTGTTTGTCTTCAGAAGTTCAGCGGATGAGCTAGTGCATAATTGACTACAAAAGGTTGCTGGAGTAGAAAACCAACTGTTGGACAATAACAACCTCCTCTTCCTGAACAGAGGGAAGACTTTCCCCTTTCCAGTGTATTTCAGCAGCATTGTTTAGTGACCACTGCATACAAGCTGAAAACTCTGTTGGGAAGAACTTGGTTGTTTTTATGCAGTTCAGATATGATAATGAGGTGGAAGCATGTGGGAGGATGAGATCTATTAGTGCTGTGACTTGTAGGACGCAGTGACCAGAAATAATCAGCTAAAGCACTAACTACAGATTACACTTAATTTATTTAGGAAAATACTTAAAACAGAAAACATGTTTTTATAAACTTCCAAGTGTTTGTAAACATAAGAAATACATAGTTTTTCTAGCAGATGAAAATAGTCTGTTTATTTTTAAATGAATTCCAGTTTTCATCTAGATTTATCTTTGCATAAATCACAGGTGGGTTGTACCTACGCAGGTAGTTTTATCTCTTATTAAAGAACATAAAAAATCAAATTGCTTGCAAAATAAAAACTAAGATTCATAGTGAGGTTCATAGCGGCTTAGATTTGATTAAATATACTACTTATTAATAAAAACAAAAATGTTATCATACATTAAAAACAACAAAAAAGAATTATGCCCTGGTGTCCCCTTGCCTGGGCGAGGGCTGGCAGGTGCTGTTGGGGATGGCAGCCATGTGTGTGTGGCTCTCACTTCTGAGCAGGCTGGCTCTGCAGTGCTGTGCTAGCCTAAAACCACTCTATAAACGGCATGATGTGCGTTAACTGAGGGGCAGGGGATTAGAGTAGGCCAGTGGAAGGTGTTAACAACCTTCTGAGTGTGTCCAGCCTGTTCGTGAGTGGGAGGAAGGCCCGAGGTTCACTTGGCGGTGGCGAGGCCTGCAGTTGGGTGTGAGGTCTCGCCAGCTGGATCGAGGCCTGCTTATACTGCCCCAAGTTACATGCTGCTTGTTAAATGGTCTCTTGTCCCTGCATGAGTCATTCAGTGGTCTTCCTAATGAATATAAATTACTGTGCACAGCTGCAAGGGTGCCCTGCATGGAGCAAGGTGGCTAGGGATTGCCTTTTAAGAAGAGGTCTTGAGAAGCTTTGAACAGCCGGGCTTCCAAAGCGTGTTTTTGCTGGTGTGCTGTTCTTCTCCTTTATTTTTCCTTCCAATGCCCTGAGCAGCCTCCCCCATCCAAAAAACCTGCAGATGGTTCTTCCAGTATCTCCTGTTTCTATCTGCATAGTCGTGTAATCTTCATGTGCAACTCAGCCGGTCCTCTTCTGCACCAGGAGATGGCAAAGAACCAGTCCTTTGAGCAGGGTCATACTTGAAATGCTGGATCCAGAACTTAAAATTCCCATTGGCGTGGTGGCACTGAAAATTTAGAGTCTGCTAATGGGAAACATGTGGCTGAGCCTGAATTTAAGCTGTCTGTACATGGCCTGTAGTGTCTGCTTGCTCATTACCGTATGAATCATGAAGCTGAGTTCTACCTTCAATCGCAAATGTCTGTAGTGTTGCTGTATTATTGTTATAAATTTCAAGTGGTTTTGGCATCAGCCTTTCATATTATTATTATTATTTTTCCCTCTTCTGAAAGTCTCTCTTTCCATACCAGGGAACATTAGATCAGCTTTGGCATAGGTAATGTTTCACGTTTCATGCATTCTTTGCTTATGGCATAATTTACACAATGATGGCCTATGGAAAGCCAATATGATGCTCTTTCAGAATAAAACAATGTGTCTAGTCTTCTGCAAAACAAGATGAGAACTCTGGGCTGACAAATACAGTCAGAATTATTTCGTTACCAACAGTAACAGCAGTGGAAGAGTAAAAGGTGAAGTACTTAGAAGTTTCAAAGGCCAAAAATAAAAGTAAATGGGGAGGGAGACAAAAACAACTCAATAGTGTGATTTATGTATACGTTTATTTTGCTTTCCCTCCCCTTGGAATAACTGCTGCCCTTATAAGAACATCTTTCTGTTTTAATAGATGTAGGCTGCCTTTCCTTTACTATCTACGGATAGAAATGCAAATACAAGCCATGATACTAAATGTGCTATTAAATGCTCTCGTACTGTGCATGAGCAGTGGAGATGATGTAATCTTTGACTCTGTGCAATGTGGCTGCTATAGAGTCCTGCGTTCTTTAGCAGAATTGAGGATGAACACTTGGTTTAGACACAAACCAAGTAGGCTCTTGCTGACTGAATGATGCATTTCAACACATTAAGTGCAAGCATGTTGGTTGACATGATGATAATTTTAGGTTTTAGTTTAGTGATGTGGAAGAGAGAAAGTTATTCTGCTTTTCCAAGTGATGTCTTGATTCAAACTGTAGGTAAATAAGGTGTAAGATCAAGAAAGGGCAGGAAGGGTCCTCTGAATGCACTACTATATGCAATGAAGTTATCAGCTAAAATGGTATGCTTCCAGTTAAGTCTTTTGACAACTTTTCAGTCATATAAAAACAATACATACATTTCAATGAAAGACGATTTTAATTTTTGTGGTATGGATTAAGATAAATGCACAACTGAAGAGAGTAGTGTTTAGATACTTGCTGTGTTGCTCTAAAAAGTACCTGCTGTAAGCACTAAGGAAATGAACTCAGGAAATGTGCCAAATGTGATAAAACGGGATTGGTGCAGGGAGCATCAAGATTTTTTGGGGCTGCCCGTCTAGAAAATCACATCACAGCAAATTCAGAAGAAAAAGGCTTACTCTAGGAAAAAAAAAAAAAAAAAAAAAAAAAAAGATTATGATGGGAGATCATAACAGGAGATAACAGGCTTTATATGGTTTCTCTTTGTGGCAAAAATGCATCAGTCTCTGTTTTCCTCTATATTAGTAGAGTCTCATTTTCTCTGCAAAGTGGAATAAAACCCAGAGTTACATTTCCATGTAAAAAGCCAGACTTTCTGAAGCAGAGTTAAATGTGAGAAATGGTCACAAAAGAAGTTGATTTGGAAATGTTTAAAAACCTATAATTTACTGAACCAAATCAAAGCACATTGTTTTGAACTGCTTAGGTGTTAAAGCACTGTGGCATCTTAAATGGGTGAGTTTTGGGAAGGAAATCATTTACGTACATCATTGGTCCTTCTTGTTGGTTAGACTGATTCTGCTGTTAGGTGGAGCTGTGGTGGTGGCCAGGCAGCTCCTGGATGTGATCTGCTGAGGAACTGTGAGAGCAAGGGTGTGAACTGTCAAAACTACAGCTTCCACGAGATTCTGTGGTACTTTTATATTAATGCATCCTGGAACAAAATATTTCAAGGAGAAACTTGAAAATCTCATTGAAATTTGAATGTTCTTTCAGGATGAAACTCAAGATTTTCCAGTATTTTCAATTAGTTTAGTTCAAGATAACTAGATCTGGTCGCTGCCATCTATCTGAAGAGTATTTATCCATTTGTCATCACTTCTTGAATACTAACTGTTGTGATTTTTAGCTACTTGAAGTGTAAAGAACAGGTAGACTGAAACTTTTTCCCATTATAAGAATGTAAGTGGAGACATTACCCAAGTATGAGAGTGCTAGGATGTAGAAGGACAGCAGTGAAACTCGTTCAAAGCTGTGGCTGTGGAAGAGGCTGGAGAGGAGGGAAGCTTGGAAGAGTCAGCCAGGTGCATGTTGAAGAATATCTGGTTTGGGAGGAGACCAGAAGGCAAAAATAAATAAATCCCAATTTCATTGTTAACTGCTGTTCTCTGTTGTTGAATAATGAAAGGCAGAGACCAGGAAGCTGCTTGTTTCTGGTTTTTATTAGATGCTGTAGATACCATGGTGATGAGCAGGTTATAAATATAAATGTTGGCTGCAGATAGAGCATGAAACGGACTGGAACCTGGTAACCTGTAAAAAGGGGGTAACGTAAAGTTTAAAATTATGCTGATGGCTGAAGCTTCCCAAGGAGTCCTTGAGAGAAGTGCCATAAAAAGCCTATCAGTAGTTTAAAAATAAAAAATAGAAGGCAAAAAAAAAAAAATCACACATCTTATCCTGTTTATGTTAATGCAATCTCATGTTGTAGCACCGGAGTTAGAAAGCTGAGGGTCTATTTGTTTCTGTTTTCCACACCCCATGTGTTATACCACTTCAACAAAAAGCATGCTTGGATTTTTTTTTTTTTTTATTGCACTTGTAAACCTGCTGCTACCCATGCTTAAGTGGGGACTTTTTAAAAAGAACAGCACCACGTTCGTATTCTGGAGATGTATTGTACTTGTAAAGTAATACATCTATGAAGTCATGCCTTTCAAAAAGTGTTTTGAGTGTTTGGAGAGGAAGGAACCTGAATGGCAGCTTGGATGTCACAGTCTTCAGCACCTGGCACTGCACAGTGCAACTGGTCAGGGCAAATATTGTCTCAGGACAAGAAGGAGCAGCACCAGCCAATACTGATGTCAGCAGGAAAATAATTCTTAATGTTATTTATATTGAGTTATCCATCACTTATTTTTCTTCTCTCTCTCTGTTCTCAGCTGTATCATAGTAATTATACCTTTTATTTGAACTAATCAAAGTCTGGACCCTCCTTGAGGCGGTTATTCTCCAAAGGATTATTTCTCTTTACAAATACTCATTAACTGTTTTTTTTTTTTTTTTTTTTTTTTTTTTTTTTTTTTTTTTTTTAAAGACTGCATTATTTACTGTATACGTATTTGATTGCAGGGGATGTGTGTGAGAGGAAAGACTCTTGAGTTCAGTCTAGCAAGGCACTTTGTGTCAGTATAATCACTGAATTTAAACCCTACAGCAGAACAGGGCACTCAGTTACTGAAGAACAGGTCTTAAAGTGAATATCTCTTAGTAGAAGAAACATCTAAAAGAGCAAAAGTGGAGATTAAGTGTGTTAAGCTATTTTTTTTAATGCACCATATAGGTTAAAGTATTTGGTAGTGTTTAAATACAAATGTTGGTAACAGCCAAATTTATACTGAGACAAGCACAGCAGTATTTGGGTCCTAGTAACCTTCTAGACACCCAAGTGTAAGTTAAGTTTCAAAATAGGAGAGTGTTTGACATATTTTAGTGAGGAACAATGTGTCAAGGACTGTAGACACTTTTAAAGTAATGGATTAGAAGTGCTATCTAGTTTTCCATGATCTGGATTGATACTGTATAGGGTTTCTAAACCAGGATATAGGAATTCTGGTAAAGTATGGTGCCTTAAGTAGTTGTAGGACCTTTCTGTGGTCAAATTGGCTAAAACAGTGTTTCTGCAGTTTCCACAGCACTTTCTAGTCGTGTGAAATAATCAGTATGTGACTCTACAGAGTTCAGAGAAGCACTAAGTTTGTCCCAAGAAATTAAGTCATTTGAGCCAATGATAAATATTTGAATAATTTTGCAAGACAACACTTCTTCCAAGCAACACTGTACAGCAATTTTCTTATGTAGAAGAACATTAAGGCATTTCAAAAACAGGTCACTGTTGCTATAAAACAGGTGAGGCAATAGTTTTGTAATGAAAGAGCATACCAGAGTTGTGTAGTTCCAAGGAAAAGCAGTTTTGTATCATTAACTAATAATACACGTTATCATAGTGAACCGCTTCCCCACATTAAAGCTTAATGGATTTTAATCTAATATGACTTTTTCTTCCCATGAAATATGAAATAAAAATTGTTTATTTTGGCTTGCTGCTGATGTTTCTGTTCTGTTAGACACGTGCCTGTCCGTGCTGTTTATACCTTGTTATGATATATTTCACTCTGTTGACTTAGCCTTTCCTTGTGGTCCACCTGGGAGAATTGCTATGAGCATCGTACTAGAAGTATTCCTCTGCAGCGGGAATGCTCAGATCTTTTCTTCACAGCAAGAGTACTTCATTTATTGCCGAGGTTGCGAGCAGAATATGAATGTTATTTATATACTTGTGTGTGCACCCATCGGTCTCATTAGATACCAAGGTAGACTGTCAGCATTTCACATCTGTTTTTTAACTGCTTAAAGGGCTGACAACACACTTGAGTTTCTGAACATGTAATGTACACTGTGGGGAAAGCGTCTTTCCTCTGGTTCTCCACAAGGATCTTGCTTAACATGCCACCCAGCTCTTTATGCAACGTGGGGTTTCATCTGCTGCTGAGAATGACCTGCAGCTAGTGGTCTTCCTGTTACCATTACATCACTACCCATGGGCACGTCCTCCTGAAAGGTCTTGCCATTTCCTACGTAATTGCATGGTTTCAGCTCAAAAACGATCACAGAAATAACTTACAGCTTCCTTTATTGCTGCTTATTCCACTTCACCTTTCATAATGTAATCTAAAATTTGCCAATTTCCCATGTCATGGGTTCGGATTATTTTGGCCTGGTTTTGAAATAAGATTAGGCTTGAGCAATAATACTGTTAATTCAGCCCAGTAATAACTTCTGAATCTGTTCACTGTCAACAAAACTTCACGGAAAATTAAGAGACTTTGAAGAGGTAAAGTTCCTAAGTTATATGAAAGACAACTCATCTGTTAGAGGAAAGCTCTCAGAGTGAACTGAAGACACGTTAAAGAATTTGTTTAGGAATGTCACTTCAAGGCAGGAATCCCAAGGAAATTGGGATTCATTGCTCTTGCTGCTCATGGGTGGTTCTTGCTTGGACGTGATGTAGATGTGAATAGTAGTTTGGGCATGAGCTAAGAGAAAGGTTGCAGAATAATGATTTAAAAGCCGCTGAGCTGGTGAGTAAAGAGGGGCAAAAGTGGAAGGCGAGTCTCTCCGTGTCTGCTTGGGGATGCTATTTTGGTGCCTCCCTCCCCGCACGGCTCCACCTGCGCTGCTCTTTGTTCCCCTCCACTCCAGCTGGCGACCTACGGGAGCCAAGAGAGCTGCTGCTTCAGCGCTTCTCGGCATCTGCCAGGAAATACATAAAGAGCGGGAAGAGAAACGGAAGGGATGCCTTCTTGCTCTTTTTGTCGGCTCTGCTTAGGGCTTTTTTTTTAATTGTACGTCTCGCAAAAATGTACCACTGTGAGAAAATTTCCTTGAGACTGGAGCTGGATCCTGTCGCTGCCTTGGCTTCCTTAGTTTTTTGGCATTGAGAAAAACACAAGGGCTTCAACAGGGATGCACTGGAGCTGGATTCTCATTTTAACCACTGTTAAATACACCGTTGCTGTTGAGAGGTTTGATGCAGTCCCCTAAAGGCTTCCCAGGGGTTGTGCTTTGTTCACATACACCCCTCCGTCATGCAGCACTCTGTAAGGTGTCCTACGCGTGTGGGTGGGCAGCCCGAATTTGATCTTGGTGTTGCTTTGGAAGTTGTTTGCTTTCAGTTTTATAAATTCCCTCTAACTCTCTCTCTGGAAGCTGAATGTTACGTGGTGGCACTATTCCTGCTCCTTCTGTGTCTATATTTTCTCCTGGTGTTTCCAGCCTACTGGAATCTGCCTGGGCATTGGAGAGAGTGCGCCCATTGCCCTTCTTGTTGTACGTGGACTCAGGGTTCCCTGGTACCCCACGAGATGCCTCATCCTGTGACTGGGTTCAGATGAACAGGGAGGTTGTGTGAGACACAACAAGCAGGTGAACCTTTCATGTGTATAACGTGCCATTTCAGCGTGTTGCAATTAAAGGTACTTCTGAATTAAATATCTAGATTTGTCACCCCATTCTCATTCCTGTATTTTTTTTTCCAAAGGAGACATTGATTTCTCCAGTCCTTTTTCAGCACACCTAGATCATTCATCAGCAACTTCTCCAGTGGTTTCCCTTCAAGAAGTTTCACTTCTTCTGGTGTAAGAGCTGGCTTCATGGCACTGTCTGCTGTGTAGGACAGGCTGCCTGCCTGAATTTCCTTGGCAGTAAGCTTAAGTCTTAATGCACAGTATTTCTATTGTCATGGGTATATCTCATTATTTATCTCTACATCTCTTTCATTTTCCCTTAAGAGCATCAAGTCACCTTTTAAAAGCATTTACATTTTTTTAATGTATGTTTCTTTTTCTTTTTTTTTTTTTTTTGTAATTACATATAGAAATCAGTAATAGATTTTCTTTAACTTCCTACTATGTCTCTGCTGTCTGTTTTTTCCTAGCATATAAGGAAAGTTTGTCTTATTTTCCAAATTTCGTTACAGAAATGTTTAGGTATAAGTGTTACAGGGAAATGCTTCCTTGCAGAAAAAATGTGTAACTATTTCCAATGGCATTTAAAAATAACAAACAACACCATCTCATTGCAGAAGCATTTCTGCCAGTATTAAGTCTTGGAAAGGAATGTTTAACAAAATCTAATAATGAACCAAATTTTACCTGACCATGTACATTTTGACTTTGTAAATGTGTTTGAGGTTTTAAACTACACAAAACATTTGTGACATGGTTTGTTTGAAGGACTGTTGGGAATGCAAGATAATTTCTGAAACAATATATTGTTATTAATGTTCTATATGTTCTTGGGGTTTTGATGAATATTACTCAATATACATGCTTTTGCTTAAGATTAACAAGTCTTTAAGTTTTATGAAAAATCAAAGCAATGTGTTAGTCAGACACCATAAGATACCTGTTGTTGGTCTCTTTGAAAACTGTTGTATATCCTGTGCTCAACCAGCCTAGAGCGAGCTCCATGCATGCTCTGAAGGCACCGGTGCTGATCCTATCTTCCTTAGATGCAATTGAGACAGTAGATTGTATGGTGCTTGGGAACATGGTGTAGTGGGTGACATTGGTAGTAGGGTGATGGTTGGACCAGATGGTCTCGAAGGTCTTTTCCAACCTTAATGATTCTAATATTGCCTGTGTTTGCCAGTATCTTTTTTTTTTTTTTCCCATTTAAATTCTAGTTTTTAAAAACATCATTTCTAGTGCCACGACTTTGTCCTGTGGTCACAAACTCTTTGCCCCTGTAACCAACCTTGGCCGAGGACCAGAAAAAAAAGGCGTATTTATCAGAGGCCAGTTTTCAATTTTGTTGGAAATACTGGCACCGCCCTGTAATATCTAGACCTTTTCTGGTGGAATGAATTCACAGTAAATATCCTGTTGAGTAGGAAATGTTTCTTATTCATTCCTTGAAAAATGAGCCATGGGGGTAAGCTAAGTTGAATGCTGGCCGTTTTACACTCCTGTCAAAACTTTCAGAAGACCAGCAACTAACCTGAAAACAATTTTATCGTAGAATGCTTAATAACAAGATTTAAAACACAGACACACAAAAAACAGAGTTTAACTTTTTTTTTTTTTTTACAATGTTTTGTTCCTCTGAGACTTTTATTCTTGAAGTTTCATTTGACTCCAACTTGTTCAATGTGTCTATTTTTTTTTTATGTGCTGTGCTCTCATCTGTAGGCCGTGTTGTAGATTGGACGTAAGTGGAATGTAAATATCTTGCACGGGAATCCCAAGTCGAATCCTTCCCAAAGTTTTTGTAGAAAATCAATTTCCTGTGAGGAGTGTCAAGATTTTATGGTTAATACTCCACGGAAATGCCTCCAATATTTTTTTTTATTTTTTTTTTTACCAAGCTGGAAAAAATCCGGTATTGTTATGCAATACAAATTTTGTGCTTTTGATATGCTATAAATTCAATTACATACCTTGTTAAAATTTCTTATACAAAAGTGTGAGGACAAAAGTATTTGTATTCTTTCAGTCTGAGTTAATTTCTTTTGACATTGAAGTGTGGAGCCAAAAATTTTCAGTGTTGTGAGAATCATTTTGGAGAAAGCAATTCTGAGGGATTTAAAAAATATGAGAGGCCATGGTATGGTGCCCAAATACTGTGATGTTAACAAGAAAGGTACAAAATACAATATTCTGTTGTAGACTAGTTTATTTGGATCCTTTTCACATGACTTTGTGAACCAGAATATTTCCGTGTATCTGAATCTGGAAGCATGAAATGGGCAGGTTAACCAGTAGGTTTCTATAAGTGTGTGGCTTTTTCAAGGAATTGCAGATATTTTGGGGAAAAATCTTTTTTTTTTTTTTTTTTTTTTTTTTTTTTTTTATTGTTCCAAAAATGTGTGATATTGTTTTGGTGGCGTTTTGCTTGTTTTTGCTGCTCAATGGAGTGATTGCAATTGTCACAATTTTTCCGTGATCATTTGCCTAGGAAGATAGAAGTAAACAGTAGATTCATGTATTTCTCTCCATTTAGGAGAAAAAGGTAGCACAGTTTGTCTTCATTTATCAAAATTAAAATCGTCCTGGTTTTGTGCATACCTCAAGGTCTGCATGCAGTCATACTATTCTTCAGAGTTGTACTTTATCCACCAGTAACAAATAACTCTTTTTTGTGTTAATAAGATACATACAGCCTACAGATTCAGAATCATTTGACACATCAACACTAAATGGAGTTTTGAAACTGTAATGAATTTATTCATTCATTTGTACCTGCCATACATGTTGAGAATAGAGGTTTTTTGTTTGTTTGTTTGTTTGTTTGTTTTCCAAATACATCTTAATACCGACCAGAAACTTTTCAGGAATTGAGGAAATTTACATTTTTATTGTTTCATACTCAGTGGTGTATTTAATTTTCTTGTTTCTAGTTAAAGGGAAGTTGTTTTAATTCAGAACTAACATAGGTTATTCAGAACTAATCAGAGGTTATTTTAAAAAACATCTTACCTTAATACATCATTTCCTATAAAATCTGAGAGTCGGATTAAAAAGTTGTTTCAAAATGTGCATGTAGTGTTTTGTTTCTTTTTGAAGAAAAAGTACTTATGAGGAGAAGTGTGGAGTTGTTTTCTGCTCAAAATAATTGTTGTTTCTAGAGGCTGAAAATTGTTCATTTGTGTATTATATAATAATTTTCTTAGAAAGTGAGTGTGACTAAAAGCTGGGGGAGGAACTCCATTCTGCAGTACTCAGCAGTCAGCCCACAACTGTGGTGAGAAGTGTGGCATGGATGGATGGGCTTGTTTGGTTATATTGGGGATGGGTCATATAGGAGTGCAGATGTAAAACTGGCATTTCTCGCCTGCCCCATGCAAGTTCCAGCAGTTTGTAAGGCAAAAAAAGATCCATCATGTCTTCCATCATGTCTTCATCTCCTCATTCCTACCCTTGACCTACCCCCCAAAAACAGTGATGAAATGCAATCTAGATTTATTTTAAGTACTCACACATGTGGAGAAATCACTCCCACTTCTTGACTGAAGACCCAGTTTCAACAGCAAAATAAAACTAAACCACAGTTGAAAGACTTCAAGTGAAGAAATGAAGCAATGATTTTGTTTTCAAGTTGTTTCTATATTTAAACTTACTTTCTGTAAGCGGATAGGAATAATAATATCTGAAAGTTAACCTTCCAGTGCCAAATCAAGCTTAGGACATAGCAAGCTTGATTTTCTGCAATAACACTCTTGCTGTGCAGCAAAAGGCAGGTAGAGCAATGCTTGCTAGGTAGGACCAGGGGGAATGGGAGTGTCAGAAACAGGACTTTCCATGCAATCTTGCTCCCTGTGCTTAACAAAGTAGCTGTTGTTAAGTCTGCTAAGCCAACAGATTCCTGTGCAAAAGCATTGAGGGAATTAAAAGCTTAATCAGCCCCTGTGCTCTCAGGAGTTCAAATGATTTAGACATGGAAAATAGGGGAAAGAGTGTATGTTTGTTAAGTACGAATGCTTTTGCTTATTCTCAGTCAGGCTCCAAACTAAGAAAGCAGTTAAGAAACTTAGGGGTTTCCAGCCCATGAGCATTCCTAGTGAATTCACATGGGACTATTTCATACGGATCTCGGAGAGAAATCCTTTGAATTGTACAGCTCTTATGTAAGAAAAGGATTTCCAGCTTGGCCATATGGAGTACGCTGTTACTAAAATATAAATTTATTAAGTCTTCTGTGGCTTCACCTTTTTAAAGCTGCTGCACTTTGGCCCCCTTTCGTGAACATGTTTTGGGGCTTTAATTGCACGGTAAACCATTTGCTTCACACGATTCCTTTCCATTTAGTGCAGAAATCTCGTACAAAGTGCAAGGCAGAGGCTTATGAGAAGGAAAAGAGGCTGCTGCCTGTAAGATGCAGATTGGCACACAACACGGGTTTTGGTATCCAGTTTTCATTTGTTTTAAGCAACAATTCACCTAATGGTTTCAGTCTTAAATGTAAAACTTACCAACATTAAGTAACAGGAAAGAAACTAAAGCAATTAAAAGGAAAAAAATGACTGGTAAATAGTTTATTTGCTGTACTGGTGCATATGCTTGATTTTCAATGCTGAAAGAAAGAAATGCTAAAAATGAGCAGATACTTGGAAAAGCTGCACGCGATAAGCTTTTACAAATCCTTTTTATTGTAGTATGTAGTAATGTGTACAGATGTCTTTTTGTTTTTCTAGATTAATTCCAGAAAGTCCTGTCAAAGAGTCATCAGAGCCTCACAGCTGATGTTTTTTAATACCTTGGCTGCTGCGATGTTTCACCCTACTAACACAGGTCTATTACAATAAGCATGCTCTTAGTGGTTGCATTAAGACCAAACAAACTAGAAGCTCTGAGCAATTTAGCATTTCACATGTTTTGTGAACAACTTCTGCACTCACAGCCACACTGAGAGCTGGGATGGGTGCCGGCATGGCCTCAGTTTCTTTTGTCTGTTTGCCTGTCTGTCATGAGAGGCTGGTGGTGTGAGAAGTAGCCACACATCCCTGGTGCATCCCCACAGAGCTCCTTTTGAAGGACAGGCAGGCTTGCAGGTAAACTCTGGCTTGTGGACCCTGTGTGAAACGGGACCTAGGTCACATACACTTCTCAGATCCCTAGAAAATGTTCATAGGGGAATGAAAGGCAGGGAGTGAAGCCTTCATTTACTTAACATTTTGACATTTTTTGTGCTATTTGTGAACGCGTAGCAGGAGGAAGCGCAGGCGTAGGAAGTATTTTTGAAATGATTGCAATATTTTTGGAGAAATTAAGTCAAAATCTTTCCTAAAATTTGTGTTGGGGCAGAGGGAGAGGATTCCACTACTTGAAGAAAATGGATAAGGTTTTATTGGATATTTTCTTTTTGTTCTTCAGACAGTATTATTTCTCCTGCAGTGATCACTAGTGCCTTAGGAGCTCCAAAAATCACCATGTGATACCAGCCATGGATCACTCTCCACCTCAGCCATCTGTTCACAGCCAAACACATCATCACTCTTTTCTCTACCCGATGTGTTAAATCATTCTTTATTCTACTTTGTGCCATCAGTGTTTGCTGAAAGTTGTGGGGAGGAATTAGAGGTTAAATGGAGATTGGCATCTGGCCACTGGGCTGCTCCCCTCAGCTGTGTGAAGCCATGAAGATTGATGTGGGGACAGGCTGCTGTGAGAGGGCTTGCACTATTTGGTCAAGGTCTTAGAAATCCAAAGCACTTTTTGGTGGTCTGTCTCACAAGTGCAAGTTGTGCTGTCCTTATCTTTATCCAAAGGCCGGAGAGGGGCTTGTCAGGGTGTCTACAGTGGTGATATGTGGTGGATGACGCAGCATCGGTGATGGAGAAGTCAGCTAGGCCTGGGGCAGCTCCTGGCTTTCCTGAGGGAGCCCACCTCGGCTGCTCGCCCAAACTGCCACCATCCTGGTGGCTAGAATAATCCTTCTACAGGATCTCACTCCAGAGTTACCTCTCTGTCAGCGATTTATGCCCGTTTCAGTTGAGTGCGACACTCTTTATAATGTCTCAATTAATTTTAAATTGCACAAATCTTCAGGCTGCTACCGAGAAGGAAAGGCTTGGGAAACAAGCTTCATCAATTGCTCCCTCTGGGACTTCAGAATAGATACAATTTAAAGCACTCCACGTGATGTTTTTCCTCCTTTTTTAATGTACAGAAAATCATTTTCTGAGGGGTTTTGGATTTTTTTTTAAAAAAGGTAGATTAGTTTTGCTGAATAGTTTTCTGAATGTTAACTCATGTTACTAAATGTTAATGTTGGATAATCTCTTAGTGTAACGCTATGAAGATTTTGCAAGAGAGCTGTGATTCTTAAGTGGTGTATTGTTTGTTTGTGCACGTCGTGCTATTTGGATCCTACAATTGTCCTAGGCCATTAAAGATGAGGGAGGAAAGTCAAATGGAAATAAACGTAAAGGTGTTGTTGGACTGATTGTTTAGGTTCTTGTCTGTATTAGGCTGGCCAAAGTTAAAAAATATCTGGTGCTAAAAGGTGGGTGATGCAAGTTATATGTGACACATCGATGTGTCACATATGTTTTATTCGTGTTTTTCTTTATTGGAACGAAGGCACGCTGAAGACAAACAGATACAGAGGGATTAACTTGCATGCTGTTTTGTAGGAATATCTTGCTGTGAACTGAATTGTGCATGGGAGGGGACATCCTGTTTTGATCCCTGTGCCAGGCTTTCTGCACAGAACCTCTAACCTGGGGTTAATCACATTGCTGCTATATTTTTTGGCTGGTTCTGCACCGTATCAGTCACCACTAAGGTTGGGGTCGTGGTGTTTCAATGGGGCTGGGAATGCTTCCCAGTAAGGAGCTGGTGCTGGGAAAGCCAGCAGGAGCCGTGGCAATGTGGGCAGGTTTTTGGGAGTAGCTGGAGCTAATGGTGGCAATGCAACTTATCCGTGGTGCGGCTGTGGAAAATTTAGATTTCAGTTCAGTTTTGGTTGGCCACCTCTGCTTATTTTTAAAGACTGCTCCCATTCCTTTGGCTGGTTGTTGAAGGATGCTCTCTTTCTGTTTTTAAAAGATTTGTCCTGAGTGTCTTGGGAAAGAAAATCAATCCTTTTTTTATTTTTTTTAAGAGCAGCATTGAGCAATGCTTGCTTTAACTCTGTCTAGAAGTAAAATAGAGGCAAAAGCAGCTAAATGTAAGAAAAAAATCACCACAAAACCAAGAAAAAAGCAAGTAAAATATTTATACTGCTCTAGAACTCTGGATTTTACACCTGAAATATGTATAATGGTTGCTGCTTCCTGTTTGAGGCGTTACTGGAGGAAACCTGAAGGATGGAGCAGCATACTGGAGCAGATGCAGCTGTATAGTCAGCAGTGCTACTGCCACTTGTGAACGGAAGAAGCTCTGCCAAAATGGGGTAAAAACCTGGCAGCGGCAGAGGGAATGGTTGTGAGTGCTGCCTTGGACAGTGATATGAATGGCCACCTCCAAGCTGTTATTCCTTGTGGCTTTTTCATTTCTCTGACCACCTCACTTGTCGAGGTAAAATCATGTATGATAGATCTCAAACAGCAGAAACTCATTTGTATGCAGAAACTTTCAAGCCTGAAGACTCAATTTCTTCACAGACGTTGTACTCTAACTATTTAAGCTGACACTGAAATACGAAGATGTAAACTTCAGATATCTTTCTATAATCTTTCCAGCTAACTTCAGGTGGTTCTGTCATCTCCTGCAAGTGGTGCATCCCCCAGGAGTCCTGTGAGCTGAATTGTGGCCCCATGAGTCTTGTATTCAAGTGGCTCGGCTAGGTGCAGAGGGAATGCCAAGTGCATTGCTTCATTATCACCTGAGATTAAGGACTGATATACCTGTTATTCAGCTGAGAGGTACGGCAGGGTGCACCAGGATGGTGGTGGGGCTGGAGGTTTGCATCCCATCAAGGAGTAGGAGTGCGCTGGCTGAGAAGAAAAGGCGACTCGCTTTCCAAAATAAGTCGGGAAATGTTTTTGCCTGAATCTGTAAAGATAACGGTAATTGCCATGAGGTATGCTGTCAGCTGCCCTTGGTGTAATTTCAGCTGTGAAAAAGCATCCAAATGGAACAGATCGTAAAGTTATTCTGGCATAGCATCTGAGAGCTAAACTCTTGAAATGTTTCTTTTCTGTAGTTGCGAAGAAACGTGGAAATAATAAGGCAGCTGTTGGGGAGGCAAGCGAAGCACACTGTGGTCCTGCCTGTGGACGGTCGTGTAGGTCTCTTGGATGCGATAATACGCTAAAATTAAATTAGCTTTGTTTGCCTGGATTTGCCCGTACTGACATGATGTGCTCTGACAGAGGGAAATCTTTAAACATCGCCACCAAATGCGAAAATAAAGGGACATCTAACAGAGGAGGTCCGTATACTGGGTAGCTTTGCCTTAACTTTACCAATAGAAGTATCAAAAGACCTATGAGAGCAGTTAATTTTTGTAGATGCAAAAAGATTATGTGCCTTTCTGCCCGTTATCTTCATTTGATTTTAGGATTTATCTAGCAAGTGCTTCCCTTGTTTTTGCTCTTGTGCTGGAAGAAGCTCAGAATTTGAGAGGGTATTTTGGTGGTCTGTTCAGAAAATGTGGAACGTCTGCAGGAGGCATCTCCTTAGGCTTGGTTCAAAGATTTTCAGTTTTTCAGCAGCTGCAAGTTCCATTTGTGCATTAGGTGAGCTTGGCTAGTTGCTTCACTGATGGCAGGGAGGTATTTTCACAAACTGAGTGTTACTTACACTGAGGCTTTTTATGATGCTATTTCAACCCGAGAACAAAATGGAATTGCACTGCTAAGCTTTGCAGGGCAGCTTATTTACTGAAGTGTAAGCTGCAACAAAGAACTGATGTTTGATTCTTTGGAGAGGAAGGTAAATCATGTCTAGAAACATGTTATGGTGAAACGGTAAAAATGAAGTGGATGTTTCTGTAATAAACATTTGTATTGTATGACTAATACTCATGCATCTGACTGAATTTTGACTTCAGCAAATAAAGTTACTTCAACCCAAATCAGTGGGGATTTTTTTCTGAAAAAACAATCATTGACTTCGCAGTCTGTGGAGTGTTATTAAGAGACTGAAATTTGACAACAGGTAGGATAAGGATTGTCTGTGCGAATAACACACTGCAAAGGTCAGTCAAATGTTCTTTTGTACGATTGAGGAGTCTTGCATTATAAATGCCTTCATTCTCCGTTATAAAATTTCAGAATTATCAATTTCTTTTATATGTTTTAATCCATATCTAAACTGCAGAAATGGAGAGACTGCTCTTGTATAAAAAAAGCCTTGGACAGATTGCAGAAACTTTTCCTATTAGTGTGGGATTGTTAAGACCATGCTTCAAATTAAATTTAGTTTCAATTGTGTACATATATAGAGTGTTTTTGAGTTTATTTTTTTTTTAGCCATATTGAAATACATTGGAGTTCATAATAATTGCCATTCTAGATAATGAATTCAAGTTTTCAATGATTGTTATATTTTAAATCAGTGAAAATGTATTCTCAAGATGAACATATGCTAATGAAAATGATGTTTATGCAAAATTCTCTTTGAAATATTAACAACTTGGTTGGTGAAGTGGTCAAAAATTACAAAAATTCAAGGAAATGCTACCTGTACTTAAAATGTGTCCTTGTTAAAAAATAATGTCCTTTAATGTGCATGTGATTGCCCTGTTTTTTCATTCCAAAAAGGTCACCAGTGCAGCTTCTTTGCAAAACGTGGCAATTCTACTTGAGCTCAAGTGCAACTCTCCATTCACTCTCACTACTAATAAGAATGGTATACGATTTTTGGGTCAGCCTCCAGAAAATGAAAGTTTTACAAACTGATGCGTATTTCAGTTGGGCCAGTGCTGGCCCAGGTCCCGTGTGGATAGTTAAGTCTACGTCAAGTTCCCCTGGTGCATTTTATTGCTCATGGGTACAGGGGTTATTAGCATCACGTCTCGGCTGAGTGAGCAAGAGTTGGAGGGTCTGGGCTCCCCTCTCTCGTGTCCTGAGCCTTCTCGGGATTATTTCTGTAGATAAGTTTTTGGAAGAGAAGAGGTGAGCAGGAAAATGAACAGAAGTCCTTGGAGTGACTAGTGCCTTATTTATAACGTATACAGTGTATGTTATTAAACATCTGCAGGATGGGATCCATGAAATTCATGTCTCACGTCCAGGAGAATGAAACATTCCTGGCAGTGCCTTGTATCAGAAGAAATTCGGATAAGCTCTCTGGAAGCTTCCTGCAATCTACTTGTGTGGATGGGGCGGTGTGACAGCTCTCTACTTGTCATCGTGCTTGGGATGTTGCCCTTATTGCCTTGTTTCCGCAGTAAGATTTGAAAAGCAGATAAAGCATCTGTAACCAAATTCTGCATGCTCTGCAGATTTCCAGGGGATTTGGGGATTTAATAGTGATTTTAGTAAGGCTATGTGTACAGCATCTCAGGGAGTGGCTTGATGAATATGTGCATTTCCATAGCCAAATGCTTAGGAACGATTGCCTACAAAAAACGTGAAACAGTTCAGTGAGTAAGTGGAATTATACTTTTACAAAAATCCGTACTGCTTTTTGGTATGCTTATGATGAGTTCTTAAATCCACGGTAACCAGTTTTCAGGCTCTTTATTTTTGTGTTCCGGAGTAATAAGCATTATTGAAATTTCACATATCCTATACAAATTTATTGGTACAAGCTGTGTTTATTGATCTGGATCGATGCGTGTATGAATTTGATACAAGCTAGTGAATATGAAGCACAGCTTGAACACTTCTAGATGGATGAATTCTCAGATACAGTATTCATTTGCCAAATGGGAGGACGAAAAATGTAAGCAAGTTTTGAAAAGTATTTGCTTCATCTCTTTCACCCCTGCAGGCTTTCTACACGCTCCTAAAGGCATGTGTTTTGTGAGGATGATGGTAGATTTTCCTTTCAAAGAGAAGACAGAATGAAGTATCAGCCAATAAGCATAGCAGCCTCTGACCTTATTCTGCTATTGTGAAAAGAATTTTGTTTATGTGGCATCCAGATTTCTCTGGAATGGTGATTCTTAAACTTCCCAGTAAGAGTGACATCAGATGAAAGTGATTCCTTTTTCCACATCACACACAGATAAAGCAAAAAGATTCATTAGTGTTTGTGCGTTAAATACCAAAGGTTGAGCAGAGGAGACTGGATTTCCTTCAGGTGCAGATCTGTGCTTATAAGTGTTAGGCTGCATCAGCAGCTTTTATTCCCGGGCAGTTTTTCTAGCCAACGCAGAAGTCTTTTGATTAACAATGCTGACTCACACGTCCCAGTAGCTGCACAATTCAGATCAATACTTTCTGTAACTTGCAGTGTGCTGGCATTGCCACTCCTGCTCTGTGAAGAGAAGAACTGTGAGATTTGTGTGCTTCAGTTTCTCCAGGTGTCTGCAGCTGATACAGGATAGGGGATTCCCTAGACCCTTGCCTTGACCAAGTTAACATGAGACTTAGAGTAATTTGAAAACGTTTTTAGTGTTCACATGTGATTTAGTCCGTGAGTGCATGTGCGTGTGTGCACAAACGTGCTCTGCACCATAAACTTTGCAGTTCTTGGGGTCGGCACCAAATGCTCTGCCTGGGGCCGCCTGGCAAGTGCTTTGCCCGTCCTGAGGGAAGAGCTGGTCCTGCAGAAGCGCCCAGGTGGGGAGGTGCGTGGAGCACTTGTGTATGCAGACGTGTGTGATTCTGCCTCCTGCCAGCATAGTGGGGTCTGGGGAAGCTCTGGTGGGGCTGTCGGCACGTTTTATGCAGCAGATGTGGTTGCTTCCTGCTGCTTTTACAACTGCGGTAACTGAGCTACAGTAGCTTATCAGTAGCTTGCCTTACAACTTTGGCTTAAAGGACACTGTAATTTTAAACTGGGGTCACACAGACGGTCAGATTTTGTAGCTAGGTCTTCAAAAGTGCCCTATGTATGTGTTAACTTGTGTGTCATAAAGTAAGCCATTTCTATTTCCTTTCATTTTAGATGCCAGAACCCTGTTTGCTCAACACAGCCAAATTTTAGTGAGCTTCTCAGGTGCTGTTTAAAAGAGCCTAAACCGGCTAAAGCATCAATTTTTAAAAGACAAGATGGCGGAGTAAATGTATGGTTACAGAAATACCGTGGAGGCAGAAGAGCAAGACTAACAACCCCCAGTCTACAGCAGAGCCCCTTCCTCCGGGTGGCTGGAAGCTGTTCCAGCACATTCCTGGTGCCTTCCTGGGCAGCACACCTCCTGTGTCCACAACATGTTGTTCCTTACTTCGCTTTAGATAAATAAGAGACACGTAGCCGTGGGCTCCAGGCAGTGGTACAGGTATTTGAACAATGATCCATTCAGAAAGAATTACCTGTTTAAGAATGCAGCGAAACTTGTCCACGACCAGCAGATCAAAGAATCTGTAAACAGAATATTAAACAACAACAACAACAAAAAGAGCGAAGTGGGTCAGAGGCATGATATGGTTTTGAGATAAGTTGTTGATAAGGAACTGCTGCAAATATTTGTCTTTGTAGAAGTTATCACGGGGCAGCTGGTGTGGAGGGCTGAGCCTGGAGCTGCGTCAGCACAGCTGGTCATCCTGTAGGCAAAGTGGTTGCTTATTTCCTTTTTCTTTCAGAGGACATTCGTTCAGCTTATACACGTTCCTCTCAGAGCATCACAGCACTCACAGGGGCTTTCACCTTCCTGGGCTGGGTTTACCCACAAATGACAGGCAGTGACCACGGCAGATTGTGACAAGGAAGCAGAACAGACAAAAACTGGATGCCAGCAAGATACAGAGGACAACATAGCATTGTTAATGATGAAGTAAAAAAGCAAAAATCCCAGCTTTACCTATGCTTACAGGTGAAAAACTTTCCCTTGAAGCTGGAGGATGACCACTTCAGCCTGCCCACCTGCTCTAGGGTTGCTGAATAGCTGTTGCTGATTATACCTCTTTCCCTATGTACAGCAAACAAACTTCAGTTCTAGGCTCGGTTCCTGAAGTTTAGCTCTTGCAATCTGAATTAGTCCTGCCCAGGGTGTTTGAGAGGTCAGCGCTCTTGGAGGCTGCGGTGGAAACTTGTTCGGAGAGAACCCGGGAGGGCTGGAACAATGTCAGATTGTGCTGGGAAAAGCAGCTTCACGTGGGATGTCTTCAAGGAGCAATTACAAAAGTAACACTTGCTGTCAGCCGATAGAGCAGAGCAGTGAGTGGATAGTAAACACAAAAATCTGCTTTTTGTTCCAGCGTTTCAAGATTTAAAGCCTTCCTAATAGGAGTTCACATGGAGAACAGTAATTTAAAACAGCCACTCTTCCAAACAGCTCAATAGCTGTGTCTTAAATTTTAATGTTGATAAGTCAGAGATTTTTTTTTTTTTTAATTTATTGTTATTTTAAAGAGAAGACAGAAGAAAAGTTATTTATTTTTACAACTGTAGAAGAACTTCTGGCCCATCAGAAGGGCGTGCAGGTGTATAGATCTCGATCTTTCTCCCCATCATTCACGGTTGCGTGATAGAGAAGGTGGTGTAATTCTTGTAGAGAACATGTGTTTTAAGGCTTTTTGCTGAAATGCCATTGAATATACAGGCATTGTTCCAGGACTGACTTAGAACGAGCACAAGGTTAGGTATTGTGGCTCTCCATCCTTCTCCGAGAAATGTTTTCGCGTGCTGTGTGAAATGAGCTTTTTTTTCTCAATTGGCAAGTGACCCATGAATTTGTTCCATTTAAGCAGTTGCACCTTGCAGAAATTTAAACTCAGTTCTGGTCCACTCAGCATCATGTTCTTGCCTCAAAAAAAAAACATTTAATAGATGAGTCTTTGACTAATTCTGTTTATCACCCTGAGGTTAGATTTGGCAAGACACAGCGGTAACTACCACCACGAAAAAGCATTTCCAACATGTTCTGCATTAAACTTCTCTTCCACATTCAGCTGTCACTGGGGGATTGCAGTTTTCTGCTGAAGAATCTAAAAAAAAAAAGCAATGAAAAGTGACTGTCGATAGTTCTGTATTAAGATCCCGTGCGGTATCGAGGTGTGCAGTTTATTTTGTTTTACATCTGTGTCTGTTTGGCAGTCTGTGAATAGAAAATCCCAGTTCTTTCCTTGCCCTCTCACTGAAAACAACATAACCTAAACTGACAACAGGAGAGGATAAAAAGAATTTGTTTTTAAATATCAGTTGAAGGAAAGCAGTCCTGATGTTTCCCTGTCTTACAGGGGATATTTTCATATATCTTAGTTCCAAAGTACTCTGTTTTATTTTGGAGAGAGTCTAGTCTGAAAAAAATGCCATCTTGCATTGTCATATACGGTGATTTTAATTCAGATGGATCTTGGAGAGTCCTAATAGCACTTGGCACAAACTAGCTTAACTTCAGGAATATCACTAAATGTAATCTGCCCAGCAAGAGACTACGTGAACTGACCCTGCTAAAGGTAAAATCAGGAAATAAAAAAGACAGTATTCACTTTAAACTGCTATGGGAATGTGAGCAGCATATTCTGAGGATTTAATTTTGGGTGAAGGCTAATCTGCCACCTACCTCTGCTGCTGCTGCAGAGAGAGGCTGCTCCAGCCCGCAGCCCTAAGCAGGGTCCTCGTTTAGGTGGTGTGAGCTGCTGGCTGGAAGGGAGCGAGCATCCCTCTGCCTTAGCTGCACGGGGACACTAATAAAAACAAATGCCTGTACCTACAATTAATCTATGTGAATAGCTGCAATTACTTGTGTCATAAATGGGGCTACTGTGGCAGCTTCCATCTGTTGCTCCGGGCCATTAGCAAGAGATCAGGGCTTAGTTGCAGAAATAACACAGAGGAGGTTGTGCCTACAAAACATTTTTCTTCTGTTACTACTGAAGATGGAAATTATACAAAGAGGTGGTTCCAGGCAGATAGTTTGAAAAAGCATGTTATTTTTGAAAGATGGTGTACCCTTGATAAAAATAATTATTATTATTTTTATTTTAAGTCTGCTTTATCAGAACAAAATGCCCCTGTTTCTGTATCAGGAGGGGAGCAGATCATTTACAACATCCAGCAGCCTTAATATTTCAAGGTACAGAAACACGGGTGCAGAAGCGACTCTTAGCTTCTTTTCGGGTGGCTCCCAGCAATGCTGATCCTGCTGCTGAAGCCCCACTTGCTGCTCAGCATTGCCTCTTGCTGGTAAGAGTGCCCCGGTAACTCATGGCAAGCTGATGGCGTGGGTTTGGGTCCTGCTGCAGGACCCTGGCTCCCACCTGGATGTAAAATAAGCAGTAAGGCCAGCTACAGGGATAAAATTAAAAAAATAATAATATCAGAGTGGCTTCAAGGAAAAAAAAATGCATAGAGGAAAAGGAATGGCACATCCTGCTGGTTTACTGAAGCTGTACTCGTCCAGAGAACCAACCTCCCTTTACATCAAGCAGTCAGAGAAAAGCAAGCTGCTTGATGCATCTCGTGATCGAGGAATGGAGCCGTGCATCTCAGAAACTCTCAGGAAGAGAACAAAACCAGAGCTCATCCAGCAGAAGCCACATCCAGAGATACCTTTGCTTGAAGATAATTTTCTTAGATGATTAAGAATTGCCATTTTCCCCCCCAGCTGGGAGGCATTGCTGATCCATGCTCGTTCACAGCAAAACAACCTGGGGCTTCCCTCTGTGTCTGAGGGCAGTGTGGGGGGCTTGATCCGACTGCAGGGCCTGATGAAGCCGGCCTGTGAGCACCTCAGTGTGGTGGGGAATAGGGCCTGTGCTGCAAGCCTGCCGGCAGCTGCTGCTCATGTAGCTGGTGTCTGAGCGTGTAAAAGTGGAGCTGTGTGCTTCATGGAGGAGGTGGCCAAAGTCTGGTCAAGGATGTGTGGTAACAGAGCTTTGGCACCAAGAGTTAATTTTTCCCAAAGCATGCGACAGGATGGGGAATTGCCTGTGTTGCACTTAGGTTCTGGTGACAGCAGTCGTCTGAGCTGTTGGAAGGACTAACTCTTAAGTAGGATTTTCTACGAGTGCCATAGCTTCTGCAGTGAAAACGTTTGACTGGACAGTGTATGTGACAAGCCATCCTTTCACCTGCTGTTGGAATCATACCTCGTGTGAAAGTACACGAATCATTTTAGGGTAGCACTGCTCCTAAAAATGGTAATAAATAACAACTTCTCTCTGATGTTCTAAGGGGACTGTGATCAAACAGCGACATCCCGAATTGGAACAAACACTTCTGCTAGCTAACTGTAAATACAACACGCGTTCTGCCTTTGTAAGGACTTTTTGCTTTGCTTGTTTGCACAGAGCTGCTTGCGTTCCCTGAAAAAGTGAAATGCGTTTTACCAGCAATGCGTCTTTTCTCTCCTAGATTACGGAAGTTTGTGGAGCCAAGCGCGTGGGTTATTTTGGTCCTGCTCAATTTTACATTGCTTTGAAGTTAATTGCAGCGGCACAGTCGGGGTTCCCAGTACGGATTGAGAGCATTAAGAATGGTAAGCAGTAAATTTTGCCTGCAGCACTTTGCACTTGTTTTTTTGCTTTCTTTAATGCTTGCAAGCTCTCTGTGCTGGTAAACTTTCCTTCTAGCTCGTCTGTGAAAGCATTGTATTTTGTGGAACAGAAGAAGGCAGAAGGCAGTGTTACTTTCTGGAAGCGACTGGTAGAAAACTGCACTGAATGACACGTGTGGCAGAGCTGAGATTAGCATCAGAAATCATAGAATATCCCGAGTTGGAAGGGACCCACAAGGATCATCGAGTCCAACTCCTACAGCCCCTCTCTAAAGGCATTGCCAGGTGGCAGCTGGTCGGTGCTGTGGATGCGTTTCCCTGTCACCTTCAGCCCCTGATCTTGACGGCTGTCTGCAGCGGGGGCTGATAGCTGCTGGGATGGAGAGGTGCTTTGGGAGCTGTGCTAAAATAATGCTCCCTGACGTTAGATAGGGAAACGTATGGTAGGTGTAATTTAAAGCAGCTTTGTTCTCCGCAAAGAATGACAATGTTATTAAACATGCAGATCGGGGCAGCACTGCTGGCACAGCTTCAGCTCAGCTGCCTCTGCTGAGGGCAACGAGTTGCAAAGTTTCCAGGTCTGCCCCTTCCCAGGTGAAAGCACCCACAGACCCACGTGTGCCAAGCCCCTCACCCCAGCTGCTGGTGAGGCAGAAGGGTCAGATCCTGGCACAATGGGAGCAGGGCTTAGACCACATCAGGGATTGTCCGTCTGTTTTCCTTGCAGATGGCTTGTCTGTGATGTCTTGCGTTGCACATCTTTCTAAGGATGCCACTGTTAGTCTGAGAAAAATCAAGCTAAATTAGGAACCTGAACTGAAGTGAGATTTACTGTGTGCGTTTCATAAGTACAGCAGTTGCACATCATCCACCAGTTTAAGCAAACAAAGGTCCTTGTATTGGTATCCTGCTTATTTACTCGGCCTGAAACACTTCCAGTGCTAATTACATCTTCCCTTGAAATACATTGGTGCTTTCAGAGTGGGATGAGTAGCATGCAGCAAACCTAAATTGATTTCTTTTTCTTCCTGGTAGCAGTTGTAGGTGTAAATGATTACAGAGGTGATGCATGGCTCGATTTTGAAGGCTACGCTCTGTTAATTCTATCATTATTGATCTTTGGGGGTGACTATGTACAAAAGAAATAATGATTTATAGTGAATATTCCATCAAACTAATTGCAAATTATCCTAAAGATACATTTGCTTAAAAGTGTCACTCTTCTGCTCTGCAAAAGAGAAGCAAAATGGGACCTTTCGGCGGAGCCGTCTCACCAGGCCCTGAGAGGGCTCTCTCTGAGCCCCACCTTTATAACTTGCTCCTTGTATGATGGCAGCACTGAGAATACTGTCACCCTGACCTAATGAATTCATCAGTCCCACAGTTTCTATGAGAAACTATTCTTTTTACTACAGACAACGTTTTCAAGGCAGGAAATGAGTTTGCTGCTTGCTTTAATAATGTGCATAAGGCTTATTTCTTTCTCTGTGCATTAAGAGATAATCTGTAAGGTTAGGAAATGTGGCTTTCTGTAACATTCACATCTTTATTAAGACCTAAAATAATAAGACCTAAAATAATTACAGGAGTTCCACACTTATAAATGTAACAAAATATAAATAGTGCTCTTTGAGACGAACTTTTCATTGGTTTCACAGTACGGTGCTGCTTCAAAGACTGTTAATGTTCTGAAGTCCCAACTGAATTTCTCTCTCTTTCAATGAAGAACTGCCTCTGCCGCGGTTCGTGGCGCTGAAAAATGACAGTGACGTACGCTATGGGACTCCAGCAGAGCTCCATGGAGTTAAGTTTCAGGTTCCACACACAACTCTGGAAAAAAACTCCTACAAGAGAACAGATGAAGGGGACAAACAGGTAACGGGCCTGTCTCCTTCAGGCCAGTGCTTTCATTGCTGTCATTGTGCTTTCTCCTGGGTCCGGCCCTGGAAGTGATGACACTCATGTGAGCTTACACAGTTTTTCAGCACAGTGCTGAAGATGAGCTCCTTAGGTGAAAAATAATCCCCATCGGGACTGTGCTCTTGTTTTGAAGATCTCTCATACCAGTCACATCCCTGAAGGGAATTTATTTATATGAGCATGTTTAAAACTCAGCCCTGTAGTCTTCTGTGTAAGTTCTTGCAATGTTGTAGTCCTCCTTTGTGCAGTGCTATTTCTTGGAGAGTACAAGAGGAGGGGGGACAGAAAGAAATCTGTCTGCTCAAGGGGGAATAAGGAGGAAAGTGAGCGATTTCTCATGGCAAGCGTGATCCTTTGTCACTCCAGAAATACTTAGCTGGATAAGAGGTGCTGAAAGGGGGAGAGCTGGTCGCGAGCCACTGTTTCTGGGTGGGATAAGGCCACCGTGCTTCCCTCCTTACTAATCACCCCCAGGGGTAGTCCAGAAGAAAGCTCTTTATCTTGTCCTCAGTGAAACACCATTCCAGCTTCTCATGCTCTCAACTGCTAGCGTAACAAGGCTGGCTAAGGGAGGTTTGTGTTTCTTGCATTTGGGAGAGTTGAGAGTGCTCATTCAGAGACATGCAACTTCACAGAGCAAGCAGTATTTGCACAATTTTCCCAAGGCATAATGCCTTCTCTTAGGGTAATGCTTGGGGTCATACCATGGTTGCCCCATGGCAGACATGTCACCTCCTTGCACTGTTCACACACACGTGTGACACAGCGTGACAGCGCTGTGTCAGCCTGGGTGATGGCGTTCCCAGCCAGAGGTTAACCTGCAGCAACAAGCTGCTGCAAGACGCACAGCTGGTGTAGCAGGATGAGGAAGAGGAGCATGTACATCTCCGGCCTGTGTGCATTGACACTGAAGCAGAGCACTGCCCTCAGACCTCTGGCTCCATCTGGGTTGTCTTTGTTGTGTTGCATTTTCCTTTCATACAGTAAATTGCTTCAGGATCGCATCCCCTTAAACACTTTCTGTAAAATCAAGAGAGAGTGAGCAAGAGAGCCAGTAACGCCTACAAATCCACCAGGTGCTTAAAATATCAATTCAGAGGTTTATTTTAAATTCTTGGTATGTGTTTTAGTACAAAGAATGCTCTCTCAGAAATAATGCCTTCACACTGAGTAAACGCGTTATGTAAATCCAAAGATACCCACTCACATTAAGCCTTCTGCACTCACTCCTTCAGGCATATTTGGAAGTGGGATATCTTAAGCTGTTTGTTGTAAAGCTTCGCTATGCCGTTGCCACGCTTTATCCCTAGAAGGCTCAATACCAAATTCTGTCTTTACCCTCTTTTGTTTTTTTTTTAATGAGAATTTTCTTGGATATAGAGAGAGCCTGAGGGAATCGCAGTGTTTTCCTCTTCTTTGTCCATCATGTTGCATTTGCTTGGATTGTGGTGCAGAATTACTTGGCTGTTTTGTTGTCATCTCTGAGTTCCTTTCTGCGTTGATGTGTTTTTGGAACAGGAACCCAAGTCTCCACCGATGTCTCCAATCTGTTCACCTCCTGCTTCTCCGTCTACTTACCAGAGAATACCCTTGACTTATGGATACAGTAAATCAAGAAGTGGGCTGGAGCAGCAGCATGGAGGTAGGGTAAAAGTTGGAATGTGCACACTGTATTCAATTATTCATATTTTTTTTTCATAGAAGCATCAAAATTTCAAATGGAACTAGCAGTCAGCCTAGTGTTTTTAAAATGTAATTATATCCGAGTTTTGGAAAATGATCCAATCATGTCATTTTATTTTGCCTAAAAGCTTTTCTTTGATTGTTCACTCCTGTCTTCCTGTTTGCTTTCTGGTAAATTAGTTAGATTTATGTGTCACTGCTCACAGATAAATGCTAATACCCAGTCTCTGACAAGGTTACGTGCAATGTATCTCGATGATTGAGCATTTGTGAGTATTTTCAGAGCGTATGGTGCTTTTGGTATAGTTAGAAGAAAAACCCACTCCTGATTTCAGTAGCTGGTCTACTACTATTTGAATTGACAATGAACCTTCCTTTGCAGGAAAGGATGATAAGCTCTCCACTTTCATAACGGAAATAACAATAGGACATGAATGTAAACGCAGTCCCACAGTGTAACACGGACAAAACAGATAAAAATAAGGCACTACAATGATGCTGTGTCCTTGATCTTACTGCCTTTAGAGTAGGTGGCAAAATGTTCTGGTTTTAGTCAGAGGGTAGTGGGACAGAAGCCAGTTCTTACAAAGGCTTGAGGAGCTTGAGGTTTTTTTTTTTTCCCATCCCACTCTTAACACAGCTGAGTGATGGCTGATTTCTGAAAAAAGCAATATTAGTGAGATTGTCTTCTTGTACGACACATGTTCTGCTCTAGTGAATAAGACCTGCAGCAGACAGCATATACCCTGAAGACCAGTGCACTAGGAGTGAGGATGCCATTGGGAACAGCTGCCCATGTTTACCTGTAGTGTGCTCTACTCTTTTCTGGGAATTTTTTCAGGCTCTGTCAGTGACTTGCTTTTTTTGAGAGAGTAGGGATAAGGTGTATCTGAATTTGCATGCAGTGGTAATTTCAGTGTTTCTCGTTGAATTGGCAGCTGTGTAGTGTGTAGACAGCAGCCTCCAGCTCAGGTATCAACTTCTTCTGAAATTAATCATGCAGCTGCTTGAGGTGATAAAATCTTGGAGGTGTAGAACTTATACACCCTGTTTCTTACTTCCCAGGAATCACTGGAAATTAAAATAAGGGCATAGAATTTTTCAGCTCAGCCCCTAATGCCTTTCCAGAAGAAATTCTTCAGCCAAACGTCTTCTCAGTGGAAGTAACTGAATAACATGTTATGACCTGTGCTGTACCAAGTGCCAGGCTAGATGACCTGCTGATTCCTTCTGGCCTTTAAGATTAAGAACCTTCCAGTTTCCTGATGAGTATGCAAAAGGCTAGGCTTGAAAACAACAGCACTTGCATATGTGTCTGAGGTGATAACTTCACAGAACTGATCTTGCTAGACTTAGTTTGTACTGAAAGCATGATTCTGAAACTGGGACAAAGTGTCTCTAAGGTCAGCCTTTTGCACTGCAACTATGGCTATATACCAGTGGAGTTTACTTTTTTCTTGTTAGTTTTTATGTTTTTCTTGCTAGCAAACACATAGCAGTATGACCTTGCACTTAGATCTCCTCTTGAAGTGCTTCTGTATATTTTCCAACTTCCTTCCTGTGTTTTTTTTCTTCTGAAATTAGAACTTGTACAGGAATAAAAATAGGGACCAGGATAAGACCACTTAGGAAAGCGAGGGGTTTCGGGATGTAATTTTTAAGGTCTTCCTGAGCTCAAAAATGCCAAGTCTTTTCATCAAGATTCCTTTAAATGCTGTCTATCTAACGCAGACTGTCTTTGTTGTGGCACATTTTAAATGTGCTGGCAGCAGAAGTTTTCACTCTGTAAAAGTTTGCAAGTGAGTTGCCTTTGTGTTTGCATACTTGACCTGTTTCTAAAACATTGTTCTTAAATGTGCCCTTATGTCACTGCTTACTATATTTACTGCCTTAGAATGCAAGAGACTTAGCAAAAGGAGTAATTTTCTTTACTAACTTTACTCCAAAAAATGTGAAGTGGTGAGTCACATTTTTTGATTTTCAACAGACATTAGGGAGGGGGAGGAGAAGAGTATATGGAAGATTAATATATAGAAGATCTGTGATTTCACTGTTAGATAGTGTTGTCAAAGCATGTGTTTTTACATCTCAGTTTACTATTTCTTGCTTCATGTAATGCCTTTTGCTATATAAGGCTGTAAGTACATAAAATGTATAAAGATATAAGCAGGTTATATAGATAGCTACTTCCACATTGTGAACAATGCTTTCTGTTATCTAATAATATGCAATGACAATTCCTATCAGTAATGTCTGAGGAAGAACGATGTAACAGGAAAGACAAGTGTGTGGCTGGAATTTTGTTGTTGAAGACAAAATCTACTTTGATACTATGATGTGGGGTCACTGTTGCTTGACCTTGCGGTATTTAACTTTTTGCTTTAGGCTAGTAGAACCTTTTGGATTATTTTCTCATTTGTATACTTATTTTAAATGTCTATAGCTCCTTATGAAGTCAGACACTCAACTCACCAGCAAGATGGATCGTCATCAGGGAATTATGGAGCCAAACCTGCACACGCATGTTCAACTCTTGGTCGGGTAATGAATTGCATGTGTTTTTTTCTTCAGCAATGTTACTTCTAAAATTACAGATAAATTAAAACAAAACAAAAAATCAAAAAAAGCAAAAGAATTCTCCGTGGTATTTTTAGACAAGAAACTGAAGTGTGCCTTTTAGTATATGAAAAATAAAAAAGCAAAGATGATAGGAAGAAGAAATTAAAACGAATAGTATAATTACATTGCTGAAGCTAAGTAAAATGAGAAGCAGCAAATAGCACAGATAGGAAGACTGGACTGAGAATCTTTAGTTCAAAAATTAAAAAAAAAAATGTTGAGGTTATTCTAGCAAAAGTAAAACATTTTCATTTGAAATACATAAGGTTTCACTGAGGTTCCTGCTTGATTTAGAATGTCATCTGTAACACATACACAAAATTTATGTTCTAATATTCTCTGTATTACTGTTTTTACCCCAGCTTATAAGATGGCATCTCAAACAGAATAAACAAATCTCTGGCCATTTGTATGCTTTTATGATATGAGTCCTATGTTCTCCTGCTGGCTGGAAAAGCGTATCTTTCTAATGTTCCACTGTGCCTGCTGTGTATTTATTATGCAAACAGGTAGTTTGCCCTAAGGGGGGTCAGAGCTCTCCTAAGGGAGAGCTTTTCCTAAATAAATATGACTCAGGGCAGGGGATCCATACTTCTTCTGTTACATGCAGCAATCCACACCCATATTAAAATGTCACCTGAAGCTCAGGAAAGGTTCTACAGATAATGTCACGTAATTTGTGCTAACTTGAAATGAAATTGAGTGCATTTGTTCAGTGCTTTGAAATGAAAATTAATTTACAACTTTATGATGTTACCTGTTTCAGGGATCTTTTGATGTATTTCAGAACTGGTGTTTTGCTTTGATTCTTAAGAAATTGAGAGATGGATGTCAGGGAAAGGGTTTTGGAATTGGTTAGAGCCTAGTTATTGTTCATACTTGCCCCCTCCCTCTTTAAGAGTGCTGTTGTCCAGGCCTAAAGCATCTTAAACACCAAGTTATTGCAGTTTAACAAAGACACTAGTTATATTGGCAGACCTCTTCTAGGCACCACCACCAACCTAACAAAAACGGCGACCTATCTTAAGTGAGTCAATCAGAAAAGCATATAAATAAATTGATAAAATGTCCTCCTCTAGAATGTTCTTTTTCCCAAACTTCAGCTTTTTTTTTTTTTTTTTTTTTATTTTATTTTACTGAAAACGTGTGGAACAACAGAAAGTCAAGGAGATCCCTTGGGACTTGCAAGTCTGTTTGAGCAAAATGCGTGCTGAGTTACCTGGGTGAGCTATGGATCCAGAAGCAGTCTAGCTCCGTAGTTACAGCATCTCTCTAAGGCTAAATATGTAGTTTCCTAGCAGAACTAAATATGTCATGGACTGTGCTGCATATATATAGCTGTAGGTCCTTTATTAGTCCCATTTTAGGTATATATATTGCTAGGTCAGTTTTAAAAGTAAAGAGACAGTAATCACATGGCCATTTCTGCTTCTCATCTTTCTAAAATGTCTGCTACCAGAACAGCATGAATCTGGTCCATTGAGGTTTCCAGAGCCCAGTCTGGCCCTTCTGGCTGGTGCCAGTGGCCCTCCTCTCAGTCTCTTTCAGTGGAGCGGGAGCAGCCAGACAGCAATGCCCATTACTCAGATGACCCTTGGAGGATAACTGAGGAGCAGCGAGACTACTATGTCAACCAGTTCAGGTCCCTGCAGCCTGACCTGAACTCCTTTATTTCAGGTAAGTGTTACCAGAAATGTCTGTGTCAAGTAGAGGAGCCAGGCTGAGAGACATGAAGTATTAAGTAGATAACTTAATTATTTCCTTTTCCCTAGAGTGTATTTGTGAATGAGTTGATTGTGTTTTATTTTCAAAGGCAAGCAACTGAAAGAACAAACCAATTATTTGGGCATTATGTTTTTTTTCCTAAATATGAGCATTAATTCTTTCAGAAGTGGTTCTATTTTAAAAGCTGACCATTTGAAAATGCATCACACGTACTTCAATTTTGCAGGTACACTTTAATATTGCAGATCTTTTTCCTTTTCATGTCAGTCCCTGCAGGTTTACTCTGCCATCTGAGAATCAGGCCAAGGTGTTTTTTTCCTCTCCCTTGTGCATCATGCTCAGAAATCCCAATGCTGCTTTTTGTTACACATCTGCAGTCCTGTTGTCCTCTTACACAGGTGTAATTGTTGGCAGTTAAAACCAAAAAAAAAAAAAAAAAGGCAGCAGTAATAATGCGGATCAGGTTTTTGCCCGTGGTTAAGCTGACTGCAGAGCTTAGGGGAAAATGACATGAAAAATTGTGACTTCACACTAAAACAAAGTTGTTATCTATTTCCAGTGCATGATTTGAAACTGCTGAGAGGACGAGCACTGCTCAGACTTGAGGCAACACTGAACTGGTCCTGGTTTTGGGAAAATGCTTACTTGTAAGGAGAAGTGTTGGGGTTCAGTAAAAAATTAAAAAGGACTCTTATTCTAAGGGACTGTATTCGTAGATCAAACCTGCAGTGTGTATTGAGCTGAAAAAGCCCTAGTCTTGGGCTTACTTTCCCAACAGAAAAGTGGCAGCATCTGTGTGATGAAAGTTAAGCATGTGTTTAACTCTCCTGGGTGGTTAAACCTGAGTGTTTATGGCTTTGGGGGACTGAGATTTCGACCTCCAGGTGGTTAAAAGCAAATGCTGGAGAGCATACACATGGTGAAAGTGTTGTAAGAGTGTACTGAGATTGCATTTTCATCGTGAATGGGAGGATCAGGCTGCCTGGGAGAGGCATCCCCACAGGTACTGACAGTCTGGCAAGGAAGAAGTCGCAGGTTTACATTTTACCAAGTCCTGCTACATATTGCTGCTCTTCAGCAGCATCTGGGATTCAGGAGGCTCAGATGCAGCCAGAGGTTTAAAGGAATATCTGGTGTTGACATAAATCAGTGCTTTAGCAGTTCTTTACCTCAGTTAAGTCTCTTTTGTATAATTTGCTTGAGAGAGGAAATGGTTGTTCAACAACACTGTATTTCTTTACACACCTATATAGGTCTGTGACTGTGTGTGTATATTCATGTACAACCTTTCAGGGAGCTTTGCGTTTGCCTTTATATTGTGTGAGACTCTCAGGCAGTCCTTGCACATCCAGAATTACTTTTTATGAATGATAAATTCGAGCTTCACACAACATCCTAAAATAATTAAACTGTATAAATCCTTGCTGCAGGGTGATACAAGCGCTAGGAGTTTGTCCAGGCTTAGGAAGTTATTTAAGAAATCCATGATAGGAAAATCCATCAGAAGTTACTGAATATTTCAATCCTACTGCTGGTTAGAGGCTGAGGGGATATTCTGGAGCTGTATTGTTATGTGGCTTTGTCATGGTCTTGTACTCCTCCCTTGGCATCTGGCGTAGGAGAGGACATGCTGCAGTAGATGAATTTTGTACCCGTCCTTGTTACAGCCTTCCTCATGCGCTGCAGTGGGCGATCTGACCTGAATGCACAAAGGAGAGAGGGGTGTCGACCAAGAAGTCTGTGTTACCTTACATTATGTAAAATATTGCCATATATTTTATAAGCCTATATACTGGCAGGGCTTCCAGGACACGGGGAACTTGTGCTGCCTCAGTAGCCTGTGTGCGCGGGATGGTGAAATAGTGGATTTGCTAGCTAGGAGAAGCATGACTCTGCCACACACGTGGCTTCTGGGTGAAGCAGAGACATTCGTGTCTGATATTTCATTACTGGTGTCATGGTAATGTGCTGGTTAGAATCACTTGTACTCAGGGCTGCTGTCCTCTATTTATTTTTCCCATTTGGAGGGAATGGGGAAATGAGGTCAACAGCTCTGTCTGACTTAGTCACTTATTCACCAAGAGACAAATGGTCCAACAGCTCTATTAGGTCTCAGTTAATCTGAGTGTCTGTTGAACGTAAAGTACCCAGCTGCTTCTGGTGAAGCAGCCCTGGCCAAATGTAAATAATTGGAGATTTAATTTCAAACAGTTGATAAGGCACAGTTTCCCAACAGGTTCCGTGGCAAAGAATTTCTTCACGAAATCAAAGCTGCCCATCCCAGAGCTTTCTCACATCTGGTAAGTACTGTAATAGCGTTTGGGATGTGTATCCTGTTTTTCAGAAGATACCTAATTCAAGAGTTCTTGTTAAATTTTAAAAAGTGTCTTCAGTTGTAATTATTGCTCTTATCTCCAGAATCACTTTCAGACCCAAGCAGCAGGGTGCTCATTGATCTTCCCGACACGCTTGTTTTCTGTAGAGATGTTCGCCTACTCAGCAGGACGGGGAAGGTTTGAACAGCTACGTAACCGAGAGCTGTTCTTAAGAGTGTTGTAAGCAACATCATTAGCTCAACAAACTGACATTTTTCATGAAACGATGTGGAGGAAAAGCACATTTGGAGTGTTTTAGCTGTGTTGTTGGCTTTATGTTTCTGGCTGTGTTTTGTCAGATGAAGCCTAATTAATACCTAATTTTTAGTAAGTGCAACTGCATAATTCATCAGTGCTTTTCTAATGAACCAGTACACTTACTTTTAATGAACTTATTTAGAAATGATTGCAGATGGAACTGTACATGATAAAATTTGACAAGAATTCTATTACATTTTCATAAACAACATGGCACTTTGTAATTCAGCATCATCCTTCCATATAGATAGGAAAAGCAAACAGTTTAAAATGTTGATTAAAAACGCTGATAGAGTTTTTACTTTTATATATGCTTTTATGAGGATAGATGTGAGGAAAAGCTTCCAAGAGCCTAAACATCTGTTGGGGTCAAAGAATATGTCTGGAATCTTTTCAAAGCGGATTGTCAGTCATGAAATAATGAAAAAAAACAACACAACTGAAGAAGCATCATACTGGGGGAAGTGAATATTAGAATTTAAATGAAAGATTATATACGAAGAATGGATTAACCCAATATGTAACAAAACACTCTGTTTGTATTGCTGACATAAGCAGTTCTCTGCAAAAAAAATAATCAAAGAAAAGCATTATTTTCTAGTAGATGATTATAATTTTGTAATGATATAATTTATCAGGTCATGTCACTACGTTAAACACATGGGATGTTTCAGACTTTGCCACTATAACCTCAACAGCTTGAAAAATACTCATTACTTTCAAAGAGTAGGAAGTTACGTATTTATGTATTTTAGTCACTGTGCTAATATAATAGTAATGTAATAGTTATTTCTGGCAGAGGAGTTGATTTATAAAACCAAATTATTCAGTATGAGTATCAGAAGTCTGGTTTTATTGTTTGAGAAGAATGCAGGAATTAAAGAGACAACAGATTTAATTAACAAACACTCAACACTAACATTTGAACATGTCAAGAACATTAATTTACCTTAATATTCTTGAAGCTAGTCAATGTTGCTAATTAAACATTTGCCGAAGTCCACTTTTAACTTTGTCTGCTCGAATTGGCTAAAGATCCTGCATGGATTATCTAAAACTGCTTTCAACCACTGGAAAGTTAATTTCGTCCTTAGAACCACAGGGTATGTATTTCATGTCATAACATAAACATAGCATTATATTGTATGGTAAGATGTATAATAAAAATACACCACCTTAAAAAAGAAAAGCTGCAAATCAGTATTAGAAAATTAGCTCCATTTTCCTCAGGACTCAGAAATAGACACTCCCGTGTGGGTGGGAGTTGTAGTAGCTGTGATCAAGTAGAAATAATAGAGGTGCTTTTCCTTTATCAAAATAGCCGTCCTCAAAAAGCTCCATCTCTGTGTCTCCTGTGACTGCACGAGCACGCTTCCCTGAGGCAGCGGCTGGGGAAACGTGCGGCTCTCGTCCCTGCAGGGAGCTGAGCGACGTGGACTGCGACGGGGCGCTGACGCTCCCCGAGTTCTGTGCTGCTTTCCACCTGGTGGTTGCGAGGAAGAATGGTTACCAGCTGCCCGAGACGCTGCCCGACACGCTGTTGCCGGATTACCTCCAAGCAGGTAATGTCCCTGTGGCAGGCAGTGGTCCTGTGGCCACCTCAGACACTCAACGTGCCTCTAAAGCAGTCTTCGTTTTCCATGTCACAGGTAGAGCTGAGTTCGTTGCTTAATGGCTCCCCAGTTGCTTTTTAAATCATGAGGTTTTAATTCTGTTTATGAGTCGATTGCTGAAGAGGGAATTCCTGAAAGCACAAAACAGAGATGCGAAATGTACCAGTTGTCTGCCTCTTAATGCCTGTCACTCTGCTCCCGTGTGCTTCAGGTGCCATTACAGCTAAAGTGGCAGATGATTACCCGTAGCAAGAGGTGTATGGCTTTTAACTCCTGGTGATTTTCCCTTACGTATCTGTCTTTTGAAGACATGCTGAAAATGGTGCTGGACTGGTTTGGAACTTACTGTGCTAATATGTATATTGGATGCAGTCATCAGTTGTACCAAAGGATGAATTTTGCTGTAATTCACGTCTTATATATATATATGCATATATATATCTTCTGCTATAAATAATTTGCACTAGTGACAGAGGGATTACAGCGGTTTGTCTAGAACGAGGATAAATTAATCCAAAATACAACATACCTCAGTAACAAAGTGCAGCGAGAGACATGCCCTTTCGTTTCTTCTCTTCAGTTATGTCTCTTGTAATTATAAATGAACGTTGAAATATATACTGTTCCATCTGAAAAATGTGCATGACTTTCTAGGGCAAGGAGGATTAATCACAGATGATAATTATAGTGCTAAAGGATAATATTTAAGACCTAATAAAATCTCCATTAAATTTGATGACACTGAATGTATTAAAAGGCAGGAAAAGAGCAAATCAAGCTGCAGTTAGGAAAATTAAATGTTCACCCTGTATCAGATTTGTGAAATAATTTCTGATGGAGTCCATGTTACTTCATATCCAAGGGAAGAAGCTTCTGTAAAACCTGCACCTTCAGGTCTTCATCACTTTTAGTCTCTCTAATTATGACATTCTCTTGTCGTAATTACAGCTACCCTTCTCCCACCAGGACCACCACTTTGCTTGCTAGCCTCACTCCTGATCTCATCATAAAATAGCTTGTAAGCTTCTTCATGCTTCTTGTTGGCATGTCTTCACATTAAACGTTTTTGGGTAACTCTGCAATGGAAATAACTGTCTACGGTGGTATCAAATCATTGCATCAGGGAAGGAAGGTGTTAAGCTGTGGTTGTTCTCTGGGAGTTCTCTTTTCACAGAATCACAGAACTGTAGGGGTTGGAAGGGACCTCAAGAGATCATCGGGTCCAACCCCTCTGCCAAAGCAGGTTCCCTAGATCAGGCTGCCCAGGTAGGTGTTTAGACAGGCCTTGAATATCTCCAGAGAAGGAGACTCCACAGCCTCCCTGGGCAGCCTGTCCCAGTGCTCCGTCACCCTCACCATGAAGTTCTTTCGCGTGTTGGTGCGGAACTTCCTGGGCTCCATCTTGTGGCCATTGCCCCTTGTCCTGTCCCCGCAAACCACTGAAAAGAGGTTGGCCAAATCCTTCTGTCTCCCATATCTCAGGTATTTATAAACATTGATAAGATCCCCTCTCAGACTTCTCTTCTCAAGGCTGAACAGACCCAGGTCTCTCAGCCTTTCCTTTTCTTTCTTTTCCATAATTTGTGCCTTTTAGCATTGAGCCCTTATCACTTCTGTAGATGATTGTTGTGATTATTGTGTTGGACACAACCAAGCATTTCAGACCGATTTATGTGAAAGAGTGGAAAGGACTATTTGTTCCAGGCACTCTAAATACCATGGGTAATAAGCTAATGCTGTTAGTTTGAGGATCAGAAAATGTCTTACGGTATTTTGCTGCCTATTCAGAAATCTGAAGACTTGCATAATAAGAAGTGCCACATCTCAACACACTGAAGCACAGTGAATCACAAGAAAGAATACAGACCTGTTTGTATCAACTTCTGAAATAAAAGCATTGATAAATAAGCAAATCATTATATACTTACCTAAAATGTCAAAATATATGTTTGTTTGTTTTCGTGTTTTCATAGTATTTATTTCTCTGAAACTTAGGTTTTATTTGTCTGGTTAGGAACATGATAAAGATTTCTGGAAACTGTTCTTAATTAGGTTGTATTAAGTTCAGAATAAAACAGGCTGTTTCATTCCTGGTTTGATTGGAGCAAAATGTTCACATCTGATAAGACTGTTAAAGCTTCAAATAAAGTGGCTTGGAGCATAAGACTTTTAGAACAAATTAATCTTGCTAGTTTTACGGCTTGTTCTATAAACTACAAGTGCAAGGCCAAATTCTGTCCTGGCACAGCTCCACTGACAATTTGACCCACCGCCTTCTTTTCTGAAAGTTTTTATTAAAACAAATTAAAGAAAATCCATAAAACTATTTGCCCTGTATGTAACCCACTATATTTTAAATTAAGACAGATTTGCAAGAGCTTAATTTGTTCGGCTGAACTAGATGCTACCCAGAGACTAGGAATTTGACCTGAGAACTGGTTATTCTGTCTTTCAATATATTGATCTTAAAGAAAAAAGGTTTTCCAGCTTTTTAAGCAGATTCATGTAAGAATTAGTAGTCTTGTGGTGGTACCATGGAAGGAGTTGAGCCTACAGATTAGAACTGTGATTCTTGTGAATATCGCCATGAAAAGTTGCAGGGTTGATTTTGTTGATTTTTTTTTTTTTTTTCCTCCTCTCAGTGCTGTTTAGTTAAGAAATACTGAAGATGATATATACTGCAGCAATGACTGTCATTAGTACATTTGTACATAGTAGTGTGTGCTTGTTTTTTACTGGCCTTCAATTTTAGTGTGTAATGTAGATTCTACTACACTTTTCATTATTTAAAATACCAAAAATTAGAGTTGAACATTTGGCAAATACATGTACCTTTAACCTTACTAAGACAGCAGGATATAAACTATAAGGCCAACTAAGTTGATACCTTCTGCAACAGAAATTATACTTGTTAACACTTTCAGGACATTGTGTTTTTCAAGATTCAGGATGGAAAGATTTTCTTCATACTTTTGTCATCTGTCATTAGTATATCAATTCTGATGTGTAGAAATGAAGGGCAAAATGATGTCAGAACAGGTTTTTAGAAGAGGGTATTAACCAAATACTTGTCGTGGCTCTGGTTGATTTTTTTTCCTTCTTTTGTTTTTGGGTTTTCCTTTCTCCTCTAGCTTCTTTGAAGCCTCTACGTGACTGCGCACTGTTTGATTCTTACTCTGAGTCACTGCCGGGCAGCCAACAGACTCGGGACTTCAGCCGGACAGAGGTGAGGAGGTGTGAGCAGGGCAGCTACCTGTAGAGCACAGAGCAATAGGACAGCCTCACGGTTGCTGTGGTATGCATAACAAGAGCTGTGAGTCTTCAAGAGGACTTACAGAGTGTCCAAGTTTAGCGTTAAGCCATCTTACACTCCTCTCTCAGCCATTCCCTCTGTGTATGGAAAGGGCAGGCAGATTTTTTTTGAAAGAGATAACCCACAGAATCCAGCTTGCAGTAGGCATCTATGGACTCCAGCCTGTCTTGATGCTGGAGTCTGTCTGTGGAAATAAAGCTTACTGTTGGTGTCCTGCTGGGCAGCATTTGGCCCTCCTGTGCAGGGATCCAGGAGTGCGGAGCAGAGCCCGTGATGGAGGGGGACTGTTCTGGCACAAGGGCAATGCTTAGGGGAGATTTCTCATGAGTCTGAGTGGGTAAGAAATACTACGTTTCACGTGCAGACCTTGTCCTAGGTTTCCTGACCACCTAGCTTTTGAGTTTTTCTTCCATTTCCAGAGCTCCATTTACACACATGCAGATGAAAACCGTCTTGGTTTATCCTGGTTCTTTCTACCTTGCTTCTATGGGGACTGAAACTGTGCCTGGTTTTATGCAGTACAGACATGCATAGCTCAGGTCTAGGTGGTTCAGTCCCCATTTTCATGGCCAGCCTTCTAATAGTCTAAGGAACTAGCATCTAATGGTTTATGTAGCAATTGTAAGGAGCTGGAAAGAGTGTTTTGAGGTGTAGGAAGGGGGAAGGATTCTTAGGGATCCATTGTAAACAACGTAACTATGGATGTCAGCCTTGTAATGAAAGACTGCTGCAAGCAAAACTAAGTTAATGAGAAGAGTTTATTCTTGAGGTTAAAAAATGAGGCTTTAAAGATGCTGCATGTTGAACTAACCATGGCCACTGAGTTGTGCTTGGATATTGTAGCTGTGAATATACGCGCCGAGGGATTTAAGGGTTTAGCATTTAAGGCAGTGAATCAAGTGGCAAGCTGACTGCAAGAACAGGCTTTCAGCTCAGAATTGTTAAGACTCTGAAAATTGCTGTGGATTGCTGCCGTGATTGAATAGAAGGTCCTTCCGATGCTGCTGCCAAGTTAAAAAATTGTGGCGTGTCATGCCAGCTCAGCTCAGTAAGGCGTCTCTCCAGTTATTTCATCCTCGTGTCTGGTTCTGGGGTGTTACTGGGTCAGAACCCAAATCCCCTGTCAACAAATTCAACTCGGCTGATAGCCCCGCCAGGCAGGCTCTCCTGAACTGCACATCTGACTGTTATGTATGCTTGGTAATATTGCAGTCAGTGCTTTTAACATCCACGCTGTCTTCTGAAACTGTTAAAATATGCCTGGGTCTCCCCAGTGCGCTTGCTGGGTATTGCTTTTATCTAGCAGCTCGACCAAAGCACAGTAGTTGTATTGGGTTTTGACAGCAGTGCTATTATCCTGGTATTCTGTGGCCTAGGGCGTCCTCATTCCAGTTAGGATGCTGGCTTCATAAATGATCACCCAGATATGCAAAATAGTCTTCTGTTAGTGCAGAGTTATGAGGAAGTTTGTTCTTCAGTAGTGCAACCCTTGGGACTGTGAGATTACAGCATTCATGTGTATATTTCAGAAAGCTCAGAAGTCCTGCTTTCAGAGTCATCTTGTATTTCTTAGTTATAAGATGTCATTTCAGTAACCTAACCAGTACAATTCCATAATCTTATTAAATGTCCGTTTTTTAGGCTCTGTTTGTTTGTGGTCCTTCAATATAAGCGCAGAGTAGGGATAAATCTAAAAGGAGATCATCTAAGCAGTTAAATTGTGTCTTTTTTTTTTTTTTTGCTTTTTAGATTTTTCTGCTGCAGTGGAGATAATAATAGCAGGCACATCATAGTAAGAACTAAATAGCTTCACAGGCTATACAGCACAAAATATTAAAAATAAAATAACAAAAAAAGAGTAACAAATCCTCCATTTTGCATTTAATTTTTCATTTGATTTCCAAAATTTAAGGCTTTCAAACCTCCTGTGCCTTATCTCTGCTCTCTCCTTCTGAAGGTGTTCTGTCCATAAATGCCAATAACTTGCAGATTACTGTGCTGCATTTACAATCAGATAATGTTCTTGGGGGAAACAGCTGGGTGTTCTGCTACTCCATTTCTGTTCTGCAAAATCAATTTTTTTATGGGTAGCTTGAAAATAAAGAAGAAACTGTTACGTGATTGCCTGTTGGCTGAGAATAGATAGTGTTACCTGAGTAAATCATGGTTATTTGCCTGTCTTTGCTCTGTTTCTTTACTGTCTGGGACCTAGAGGTGTTGAGCAAAGCTCTCAGTTTGTTGCAGGGCCTTGCTATTTTGGTCCTTTGTTATCCAAAATTAGTGGAGCACAAAATCTCATCTGAAACCTGAGTTGAGAATGATTTTGATTTAATTTCTGTTGCTGTTGTTCAGCTGATGTTTCTATAATCAGAATAAATGCCCTGAAAGAGTTTCACTTGGAAGGTCAGGGATTCACCTCCCATTCATCTCACTCTGTGGGAAGCGCAGTAATTCACTGTTGCAATTTAATTTGTAGCTTGGCTATTTGAGGAAATGCAGTTTAGATACCTGATCACTCCATTAGAAATACTGTATTATCAATGCAATCGGTTATGCATTATCTCTGTGCCTTTGTGTCTTTCCATGTCTCATCAATTCAGACTGTTTAATTTAATTTCAGAAGACCATTTTTACTGTGACTGCTGAACTACAGTACTACAGTACAGTGGAGACAATTCCTGAATGCCTATAAAGAAATTAATGGCAGGAGACGAGTCACCAAATAGTAGGCTTTGTTAAACTTAAAAAGCACACAAATTCTGGTAATGGTATGCTCAAGAATGACAAGAGCGACTGCTTTTTGTTAACTAGAGTTTTGTCTTTTTGTTTTTTTTTTTCTCAAGTTTTTGTCTCCCACTCTGATTCTGGTCTTTTTTTTTTTTTGGCTCCTTTCCACAAGCCTTCTCACCGCCAAACGCTTAAAGATAAGACACAAGATTTCTCACTATATGCATAAAATGACTGTCTGGGGTTGCTCTAAACTCTCTCAGTAATGTCATACTCACAGTTCATTTAAATTTGTGAGTCATTCCATCGATTCAGGCATGCAGTGAATTAGGTCTTTAGTCTTGACACTCTTTTCTTAACAGCTGATGAAACCAAGACAGAAAATAGCGTCACGTCTCATCCACTCCCATGCTATAGCAGCACCAAGAGTTGCTATTTATTGTGCGCTTGAAACATGAATCCTTAACGTCAAAAGATGAGTGTGAATCATAATAGGATCCGGCAATTTTGAGACATTCAAATCTGGATTGCTTCTGTGCCTCTTCCTCCCAAAATTTTTTCTTTTTTTTTTTTTTGTTTGATCAGCTTGAATTAGTCTGTGAAGAGCCACCTGGTCCAGAACCCTTGGTTCTTTCAGATGTGGCAAGCTCTGTAGCTAAGCCAATTGGTGACCTTTTTGTTTTCCTTCCTTGTAGCCTTGATTGTAATATATAGTGTCATGGCTAACTAGGGATGTTAAGTGTTTTGCTCAAACATTTTCATGATCCAAAAGCTATGGTTAGGGTATGTTCCTTCCTCAAAAGCATTAGGGAATCCCACGGGCAACTTTATAAAACAAATTTCATTGCCCTTTACTCTGGACTTGGCCCTGACCTGAGGTTTTTTGAAAATGTCTGCAAGTTCTATGTTTCTGGATTCTTTTTTTTCCAGTGGGTCTTAAAAAAACAAAACAAAACAAACAAACAAACAAAACCAACAAACAGCATTGCTTAACATTTAGAGAAGCTTGAGGTTTCTGCTGTTTGATTTATTGTTGTTTTTTTTGCCACAGAATTGTTCTTATAGATAATGGTAGTAGAATTTGTTCCTCTTTCCGTCTTGGTAAGCTATGCAGCAGAGGTTACAAGAACCACAAATGCTTATAGTGTAAGTTGCTGCTGAAATAAAGAACAGTTAGGAATAAGACTGGTGTGAAGTTCCCCATTTTCCCATCAGAGGCCTGAATGGGACTGCTAATGAATGCTGACATGCTGATGAAATTTTTTTCCCCATTTCTGTGAATGCATGCAGAAAGAAGAGAGCAGTCCAAGTCAGCTACCTCAGCCTGCAGACTTTAGATGCAGAACTACTGACAGTGCAGTACAGCTTGAGGTTTCGCTGAAAAGAGTTTTCTCATGGAGACTAACTTGCGTGAAGAGGCTGGAAAGGTTTCTTCAACCCTAGTACAGGTGTTAGACCCAGAGAAAAAAAGAAAACACAGAATGTCATTGCTCTGTTTTGGGAAGTATCTCTTTGCATGTAGTCCTTAGTTCTTTGTGATTCATTGTTGAATTGCTTCTTTAACTAATTTCAGGAGTGAAACTGGTGTACCTTTAAAAGCAGAGAGGTATAGCTGTCTTTTTAAAGCTCTTCTGTGCTTCTTTATCATATAAAGCAAGTCTTGGTACAAGAGAGAATATCACCTTTATTTGTGTTGGTCTGTGTTCTTAGCTATTTGACTATGGAAATGCATGGGTCTGCTATGTCAATCACTGTAATAACCAATCTTCTGTCTTTAGAAGACATCAGCTGAAGAGGTGCCTGATAACTCTGCCCTGTTACAAGATACAAAGAAAGATGACAAACAAGGTATTCAAATGTTTTTTTTTTCCTTTTTTTTTCTTTTTAGCTTAAATTTTGTGTGATAATTCGTAATTCCATATTTCAGCTGATAGAAGAAACGGTATGTTTAATTTCTAAGCTAGCTGTATGTTGCTGTAGGTTTAAAGAGACAGCTATTGACAGCAGCTGAGTTGAAGAAAAATATATGGATGGGTTTGCTTCAAAATCAGTTTTATCACATGTGGATGATACGAAGTACACCTTCTAAAACAGGCTTAGTCCAAAGGCAAATAATATTTTTACTTCATATTTCAACAAAGTTTCAATTGTCATTATCAGGAGTTTTGTAAGAATAAAAGCTAGATTGTGCCAAATTTGGGATTTCCCTTTTTTCGTCAAATAGCAACATTTCAGAATTAGTTTTGATTCCATTAAAAAAAAAAAAAAAAAAAGGAACCACTACCAACCCTATATTTTCTTGCAAAACAAAGGTTTTAGACAAACAGGACTGAAAATACTTGATTCATTTATGCCACTTGAAATATGGGAACAGCAAGCCACGTGAAATTGAAGTGATCTTTTCGTTTTTGCAATCAGCAGCTACTAGGGCTTCCAGAATTAGCACTGGATCATAGCATAGTCATTGCCTTTTATATTCTCTTTTCATTGACCTTTCAGGTTCTCACTTGTTGTCCCTCTCCCTCAGCTGTGGGACTAAAACAGTTGTGGGTATTTTCTTGTCTGATTCTCAGAACTGGATTATACATTCATAAAATAATAATAATAATAATTAAAAAAGGGGGTTGGTGTAGATCCTGACCTCCCATTTGTTCCCATGATAAGGAACTGTGAGACCAGGTAGTCCACATTCCTTCCAGTTACAGGTGTGACCAAGTTTGGCAGATTCCCAGTATCTCTGGGTCAAAGAAAGGTTGGCAGAGTTTGTAAGACGTTTGGGTAAGTCAGCATATTCCACAAAAATTGTGTTTTGTTGATAAGGTGTGTTTTGTTGTAAATCATGAAGTGTGAAAGCAGGACTTGAACCATGAAGGTTATTGCTTTCAAATGCTGAGGGAAGATTCACTTTTTACCTGAGGAATTTGTTTTCTTCCCTGTTTAGGCGAAGAACTTGTGCTTTGTTCTGGATAGGTGACACGTGAAATCAGATGGGAAGCTGCTTTGGTGCATGCAGTCCTTCACGGCTGAGGATCTGCTGTATTTGTGACAGAGATTCCTGCCTTTTCAGCCAAAGAACAAATGCTCTCGTTCTACTACTTATTGCTATTCTGGCAAATGAAGAGCAGATTGCTGTCCTGGCTGGGAAGAAGTTCCCAGACATCAAGAATCTGTAGTTCAGGACTGTAGAAGCAAATTTCCCTGCATTTTCAAAACGATACAAGTAAATTAGCTCGACTCTGTGAGCTAATACTGTTAAGTGGGGGAGATAGTGCAAACAGAACTGGATCCAAGAACCAGACTTTTCCCACATATGTTTTATTTGATGAAGGCAGATGGAGATGAGAGATTTCATTCCGAGTGGTCATTTATAATACGGTGTATTACACTGCATTAAAATATGCTACAAGGATGTCTTAAGAAAGTAATTAATAAAAGATGCGTAGACATGGATGGAACGGGAGTAAGTGCAAAGCATTGTGATCTCCTAAATTTTAGCCTCGGCTCTGTCAGTGCCATTTGACATCCCCTGGAGCAAGCTGGCGAGGCTTCAACTACCAAAAGCTGTTGTCTCTGTTGTGCCTTGGGTTTCGAGGTTTGTAGGTTCAGAGAGATGCATCCCAGCTCTGCCAGGTGTTGCTGGCTGCCGTCTGTGCAGGACTGCTGCATTGCTGAAACACAGGTCCTTCCTTTTGTGCATTCAAACCCCGAGTTCTCAAAATTTGGGATTATTTGGCAATTTGGGCATAGGCCTTTCTGTTCTTGACTTTTGTGCTACTAAGAGTAGTTACTGCTTTTGGGTGTTTGGTGTTCTGAGGATATTTCGCTACCTTTGGTTTCTTTTCATGTACGCTTGGCTTTATTAGACATTCCAACTGATACTGTTTTAGATGTTGCTTTCTCAGAGCTATGTCTACAGATATTACCTGCACATATTTAAAGAAATTTTTGTTTTGTTTGTTTTAATAAGCTCTTAAAGTAAGCACCGCTGTCAAGACAATACCAAAGGATTTTCAGCACTTGACTGTGAAAACAGGTAAGAAGAAAACCATTCACTTGTTACTGCCATTAGAATTTCAATCAAATGTTTCTGTATCACAGTGAACCTAAATTAATGTATTTTGATGTAATTTTTTGAGACCCTTTTTCCTCTTGTAATATTATACTACTGAAATTAGCTTTTACCTCATAATGATTACAATTTGCACACGTAATCTTAGTACTTCAGGATGTCAAAAGGTTCTCTTGCTTTCTTTCTCTTGTTTTTACTGTATGAGTGTTCTTCACATGTGGGAAATATTTATGACGTAGCATTTTGAAAGGACTGTGTTTTTAGCTTTTCAATACTACAAATTAAATGCAATAGTGTTTTGTTGATAAAAAGGTCTTCTCCAGTATTAAACAAGAATGTAATGTTTTGGTGACTGTTCTGAAGTGGCTTGTTACTTTTGAAAAGAAATGAGCTTTTGCGTTTTCCTATAGGAGTTTTGGAAACACATCTTGTGGCACATAAAGCATTGACACATCCTTTTGATTCAAGGGTGTTTCTCTTGTGAAACCACCAATGTTTTTTCTTTCTTCAACTCCAACATACCATCCGTGTTCTTGTCATACTGGAAAAATGTATTTCTGGAATGTCATATGTGAAAATTATTTAGCTGTTCCAGAAATTCTCCATACATTCAGTTCAGTTCATCAGGTCTCCTTGTCCCTCCTCTCTGTTAACCTCTTCCCTAAAGCGGTAAGAGTGTTGGCAAGGTCCCAGGGAAGCTAAACTTTGGACCTGCTTTCTTTTTCTTTTGCATAAATGTTTTTACTCGTGAAGATATCCTTGATTAAGAAAACTGACCCCAAATGTCTGTCACAGCAGTTTTGCCTTATAGCTCGATTTATTCATGGCTGCTCAACAGCTGCATGCCTCATTTCCCAACCTTTTTTTTTTTTTTTTTTTTTTTCCTGGCGTCTTCCCAAACACTTGGCAGCTACCAGATGTCCTATCTTCAGCTCCTATTCTTGAACAATTGCTGCTTCTCCTACAGCCAGCAAGCCACACACACAGCACCCCCTCTAAAGGGGAAAGGGGGGCCAGTGACACTTTCAGTTCTGTTCTCCCCCATCTCTGCCCACCACTTTTTGCCCAGGAGCACCCCAAGCAGTTTTATTTTCACTTCAGCATTTCCATCTTTGGTATGCTTAGGGAAAAAAAAATAAAAAATTGTCACCTGCACATCACCTTTGCCACTATTGTTTTTTTTTGCCCTGTGTCCTTTATTTCCTTGTAAGGGAGCTGTTCTGGGTGCCAACTGTATTCTTTTATCAATGCTGCTGTGTTTGCGTACCAAGGGAAGCAGTGGCAGATTTCCACCCCATTGCCCTGACTCCTGTTGCTTTGGGAGTTTCACCTGTGTGGTCCTGCACATTAAGGATCTGATCAAGCACATTCTGAGGTTGCACAGTAAGACTGATGTTAGAAGTCAAAATATTTATCTATCCAGTGTGCTAGATAAAGCACAACTGAGTGCTTATTTCAGAATCAGTCATCATTCTGAAATGTCATCATAATTATTACACTTCAGGATGCAGATTCAGTTGGGATGAAGCAAGAGAAAATTTACATCCTTCATTTGGGCTATTTATGTAAATTCAGGAAAGATGATACTGCTGCGGTTCATTAAGGAAAAGTTTTCTTTGCCATCAGACTAGAAATTTGAAGTCAGTAAAACCTTCACGTGCTCAACATCTCTGCAAATCTATTTTATTTAGGCTCCTAAGTGTAAGATCATTGTTGGCCTTAGACTTTAAGGAATTAAGAGCCAAATTTGTGAACATTTAAATTTTGTATTTCTGCATAGGCCACTAATAAGAGATAAAAAGTGAGTCACTACATGTGATTTAAACTGGGGAATTCTTTTCTTTTCCTTATCAGTGTAGCATACTTGCACCTTTTAAAGCACAATTTTCCACTCAAGGTTCCATCCTGTAAAGCAGGGAGGCACCGGATATGTATAGTCCACTAGGCTCCAGCCAGAAGTCACGGAGTCAGCATCCTTGGGAATGTTACAGTGAACATGTGCTGGGAGAGGGGCTTGGAGCAGTTAAACGCCTAAACTGGCAACCTTCACACTCTCCTCTGGTGTGTGAGAATAAATAAGTTCATCATCATACATGATTTTAATTGGTCCAGATGGGGCTGTTCAGTTCATCAGACTTTGCCAGGAATAATACAAACTTCTAAATACTAACCGTACTCAATTTACTCAACAGCTTTATTTTTTTTATTAGTCTCATGTAACGTAAGCGTCTCTATTCATAGCCATAGAAATAGGGAAAACTTGTGAACTGGCTAAATATTTTTGTATCATCTTGAATGCTTATGTTGTGCGTATGTGTAAACCTGCAGCTCACACATGAACCGTGCACAGAGTGCACCAAAATGTCTGCAGGCTGTACAGAAATGCTGCCACAATTCTTGTTTGCATGCCCTAATAATGAACTACCTGTTTTATAATAGCATTATATTTCATTTTATGAAAGGTTCACACTAAGGCTAGGTCTGGGTATTGTGTAACTGTAGCCTCAAATTTCCTGATTTTCAAAAGCTTATAAGAAAATCCTTGGCAGTAATATTATATTGCCATAATTTTTTATTAGTAGTCATATCAGGTCTCTCTCTTCCTTTTGTGTTTTCCTGTTTACCTCAACAAGATGTCCTCAGAGAGTTCTCATTCAGTTCAAAGAGTTCAATTTTACCTCTAGCTTTTTAGAAGAAAGGTTTTCTAAAAGAAGTATGAACAGAATTACTGTCTCTAAAAGAAGAAAAACTTGATGGTTCTTAAGCATTTCTTAGCTTGGAGAGAATTTATACTTCCTGTTTCTAAATGACATTTATTTAATAATTGTGTATGTAATTTAATAATCAGCAATTCAACATCGGAAAAATTGGGTCATATGGCTTGGCTGTAGGGAAGCAGTTTCTAAAGTTGTGCTCTCTGGGAGTCTGATGCAGAGAGGGGGATTATCACCACTGCATATTTTAAAAGTAATTCCCTCTCTCTTCTTTACTAAGAGTTTGTTGCACAGAAGGCTGGAATGACTGTGGGCCAGTTTGCTGGTGACAATAATCTACTAGAACTTGATCTATGAGTGTGTGTTTTTTGTTTTTGTTTTTGTTTTTTTTTGTATCAGTGTGGTACTGCATGACCTTGAAAGCGTATTTCATTTATGAAGAAATAGTGTGTGGCTCTGCACGTGTCATATGCTATTTCTTGCGTTCTGTATGCCTCAAGCCTCTTGTGTAGGGTCTATGCAGTGACACAGTGCCAGCCATTGAAAGGTCAGTATTTGCCAGCTGCTACCACAGCTAGCTCCTGCTCTGTTTGGGGGAGTCTGCTGTATTCTCAGGGAGTGCTGTACAGCGACTTTGTGCGTTGGGATCACTTATGCTGCCGCAGTACCTTGAGGGTATCTCAGTGGGCTGAATTTGAAAGCAATCACAGAGATATATTTTGTCAAGAATATTTTATGTCAGCAAGGAGCAAGGAGAGTAATAGTTCTCTGGGGACAGTGACAGGACCCGAGGGGATGGCATGGAGCTGGGACAGGGGAGGGTCAGGCTGGGGGTTAGGGAAAGGGTCTGCACCCAGAGGGGGGTCGGCCACTGGGACAGGCCCCCCAGGGATGTGGACACAGCACCGAGCCTTCTGGAGTTCAAGAGGCATTTGGACAACCCTCTCAGACACATGGTCTGATTTTTTTGGTGGTCCTTTGGGGACCCAGGAGTTGGACTCGATGATCCTTGTGGGTCCCTTCCAACTCAGGGTGTTCTATGATTCTATGAACAGTGTAAACCAAGGAACAGCTTCGAGGAATAACCCAGAGAAGGTGATTCAGTGCTGTTGTTTTTCTATCACATAAAGCCTGGTTGGGGGTGGCAGGATATTCAGGATTAACCCAAGTAAAATAGATATTTACATTGATAAAAATGTTTTTTACCAACGCTTAGCCTGGAAAACTTTCTACCTTAAATATCATTCCACCCCAGTGTCAAAGTAACCTCAACCTGATGTGTCAAAAGTTTTTGTGGGTGGCAAGAACATGGGCTTTTATACTAATTAGTTGAAGAATTTAGGAAGGACATAAACCTTTGTGCTTCGGTATGCAGGACAACACATAGATGTCTGGACCAGGAGGAAGGTGTTTTTTATGGACAGCTTATGCTATTTCTGTGTTGCTTGCCAGCACTTCTTTGTCACAATAGCATCAGACTTACTGCTTTCCCTGTTTTGTGTTAACCAAAGTAGAAGGTGAGGTTTTGACTGTGTTTGAGCTTTTGAATTCTTAGGGCATTTACACACTACAGAAAGAAAGGGGAAGGAGAAGTGAAAACAAATCCTCATTGCTCATGTGGGATGAGCAAGCTCTCACATCCACATTTGCCACACTCCCAGTTTTAATAAACACCGATCCCACAGCTCTTATTTAGCATGATTTGTTTTAGCAGGTGATATTTTCTTTTCTCTTTCAGCTCCTCAGGAACCTAATGCACTTAAAGCCAGACCCAGATCCAGGTACCACTTTCATTTCAGTTTTGGGATAAGACATACATTCCTCTGATGTTAGACACGATAACTGGTGTCGCGATGTTTTACTGGTGCCGTGCTGGAAGCACTGCTCAGACCTGAGAGATTTACCAGGAGGGATCTGTAAGCTCTGGATGCCCCAGGAGCACTGCCTAGCACCCTGTGGTCTTGGGTCACAAGACACTGGCATTTTTGCCCACCTGCCCATCCCGGCTGCCTCCTCGGGGTGGTGTTGCTGTGGAAATCGGGGCAGTGGCTGCGTATGGAGGGAGATGCCTCACGCTCCCGCTGCAGCAGCAGCAGCTCAGCTCTCAGGTGTGGGTGAGTGCATCCTTTTGTTGGTGTGTGTGTGCGTGACTGGGGCTGGTTGGTTGTGGTGGAAGAGGCTTATGGAATCAACGCTGCTGTTTGAGGGAAATGGCACCTGCTGAATTTGGGTATTTTAAAGAAGAGGGAGACCTGTGCAAAGAAATACTGTGTATAAAAGTATTATGTTATGTATAAAGTATATATTATGTAATGTTTTTGTCTCTTCTGTTGTACAGCCCTATCATTCATTCACCTTAAAGCTTTTTTTTTTGAGCTGGTTGGGGAGCTTGATTTCTTTTTCTTAGGCTATAAGAGTATAGCAAGAGCTCTCTCCTAAGCTTGTCAAGGGCTGCTAATAAGAGAGGATGAGCAATCCACATAATGAATGAAGGTGGAAATCCTCTGTGCTTAGGACCCACATCCAGAAAGGCTGAACTGCCTTCTGTCATTTTTCTGCTCCTAGCCAAAGCTTTTTTGTTGTCACGCTGTTTTAAATTCTCTTGATGATTACTGAATCGTGAAGTGCAAATATGCAAAATATACATAAAAATATTTTATGTAAGACACACACAAAGACATTTAAACAAAAAAAAATGCATAAAATAGCAAGCATTGTTTAAACATTTGAAAAAGTCACTTGAATGTGACTACTGTGTCACACATGACTGTCTCACATGTGACTGTATCTCACTGTGTCAATGCAGAAGTTGGGGCTAAAGTTCCCTAGGCACATCCTTGCACCCAGACCTTCAGCCTGGCACAGCCTGGAGGGCTCTACAGCCTCTGGGCTGTCTGTCTTCATGCGTGTCTCACCACCAGAGGCTACAATTCAAGTCTCTTAGAGCTCCCAGCTCAGGAGGCTGGCTCTCTAGTGTGAGCTGTGCAGACTCTTAGCTGTTGACTCTTAGGTGCCCAGGTCTGCCTGTTGTAAGCAGCGATTCACTGTCATAGGGCGATGTGTTGGCAGTGCTGCAGCAGGCATATTTTTATCTAGTAGTTGCTGTCTTATTCTTTCTTTAAAAAAAAAAATCTCAAACTGTTAGGTTGTACAATTGTAAGGCAAGTAAAATATACACCACATATTATGGAAAATAAAAGTATAAGACAGTAAAAAACAGGCAAACAAAACCAACAAAAAACATTCCCGTTTATTTCAGAGGGGTTGGATTAGGTCTTAAATGATAGGGCCATGGAATTCAAAGCTCTACCAAGATTGAAAAATTCAGCATCAGCAGAGGTTTTTGTGTCACATGTAAATTTTGAAGCAATTGCAGCTTTCACTCCTGTATTTATTAAAGTTTACATCAGAAATACAGGATCAGCATTGCCAAATGTCTGTCCCGCTAAATAGCTGTGTTCTAACAACAGCCTGCTTGGCAAGAAAAGATCCGTTTCCCATTAGTGGGAGTTATTTCTGTTCTCCTCGAATGTGTTTTTGGTCGTGCCTGTCATGCATAATGTATTACAGTAAGTATAACATCTCACGTTGTCAATGCTCATTTTGAACAAAGCTCTCGGTCGTGCAGAAAAAAATGGTAACTGCAACCACTGAAAAATATTGGACACTATTCAGCAAAATCAGAGTTCTTAGCAAATGCACTGTGCTGGGATTAGCATGATATGGACTTACCTGGAGCGGCCTAGAAAGGTGTACTGAGATACGTACTTGAACAGTATGGGTTGCTTTGGATTCACTCATTTTTCTGGATTTTTTGGAATTTGGTGACAGTTTGCTCTGAAAAAATTTGCTCTGGTAGTTAGAATATCACAGTTTGCAAAATATGTACTTGCAAGAGGCAAGTTGAAGCTATACCTCCATAAACACTACTCTCACAGTTGTGAAAGGCAAGCAAAAGAAGCTGTAAAGAAAATTATTTTTTACCTGCATTTATTCAAAATAGTTGCTGCAATTATCATAGTGGCAGTTAAAGATACACGAGAAGAGCCTGAAACTGTGGTATAAAAAAGCCTTAAAAAATATTAGCCATCAGTGTGACCCATCCATTTCCCAAGATGCATGGTTCCCTCTGTTGCCAAATAAATCTGCCTTGTTATAAGGGGAACTTAAGTCAGCAGGGCGAGGGATTTCCATCATGAACTTGAGTTCTGGTCAGTGTATTTTTAGATACTGTTCACTGTAGTTGTTTAAGATGAATTTCTGAAATAAAATATTTTCTGCTTTTAAATCTTTCCCTCCTTAGGTCTTATTCTAGCACATCAATAGAAGACGCCATGAAAAAGGGAGAAGAGCCCCCCACTCCACCTCCAAGGCCACAGAAATCACATTCCAGAGCTTCCTCTTTGGACCTGAACAAAATATTTCAACAAAACACACAAGGTAAAGTTTGCTTTCTTTCCTTCTTTTGAGACCATTTAGGTTAGTTGAGTATTTGGCAAATTGATCTGTTTGCACGAATGCTTGACAATATGTACATATGCTTGTCTGTGCTATAGACAGTAGTATACTGTGGAACAGAAGAAGTTGCACTTTACTGCATTACATCACCAGTGAGGGGAAAAATCACTCTGTTGCCATAATTAAGGTGATTATAATGTTTTCTGGCACGATAACAGGAAGCCTAACATATGGTAGTCTGTCATCACTGACTGTTTATAACTAGCCTTGCTGTTTAAACAGTTCTCATCAGTAACTACAATACATTTGATTTTTATTACTATTTATTTTTTTGTAGTTCAGAAGCAGGAAGAAAACCCTGAATGTTTAAACTGGGAGAAAGTGTAATTTGTCGTGTGCAAACGTTTACGATGTTAAAGTCTTCCATATGCATGGGGGCAATCAGAAACCATTCTTTGACTAAAAAGAAAGGGAAATTTCTTTTGACATGCGTACATGATGAGGGGAGAGAAAGACATAGAATACTGGCTGGAGGGAAATGAAGGGAAACCATTCTCCAGTGCTTTAGTGTTGGAGCGTTGCTTTTGTGTTGCACAGCGAGCGGTGGAAAGAGGAGCTGTTTGTTCAGGAGAGCAGGCACCCAGCGTTGCTGTGCTCTGCCAGTGTCCTTGAACCAGGCCAGAGGTTTATGCAGCACACACCAATCATCTGATTCAAGGACTAGGTTAAACATGGTCATGTTTATGCTTCAGAGGAACGCCAAGGTCTGACTGTGTCAAGGAATGTTTTAACTGGGTTCTCTTATGTGGTTGTTGGAGTTGAAAGGAAAGAGTTTCACCTCTTGCTATATAAGACATTCTTTTGTGCAAACACCAGGCAGAATTCAAGAGGCCTGTTATATGTGCTGAACCCTGAAACTCACTAGGAATAAACAAATTTTGTTTTTTCCTTACACAGAGAAGCAATTCTCAATCTTTGACTGTGGTTCCTGCGCAGGGATCTATTGCCCCCAATTTTGATTTCGTTAACATCAAAAAGAAAACAAATGGAGCCAAGTACACATTTCCTAAGGCAGCAAATATTCTCAGAATCCAGATAAAAAGCATAGCTGGAAAGAAATAAACTTGGATTTAAGTTTCTCTTGGAACACGAATGAAAGGAGAATGTAAATTTTCTAAGAAATCAATCTGTGAATGAGAAGTAACATCTTGCCTTGAAATGGATCTTCTTGAAAGTCACCATTACTTTTGATGTAAAGTGAATTCTTCTGGGCAACTTAACAAACTGAAAGTGTTATAAAATATGAGTGACAGAGAAAGGATAATTTATCGATACATTTTGTAGGACTTCATCACTGGAAATGGGACAAGTAATAGGGGATAGGCAATTGCTCATTTGGGAACCAGGAAAAAAGAAAATAAAGTACTTTCGATACCCTAAAACTATTCATCATACTCAGTTCAAAATTATAGATATTTATAGCTGGAATGAGAATTGGCTCTAGGTTGACAAAACCTGAAATATTGTGTGCTACCAAATTGCAGAAATGTGAAAAGTCTTCCAGAAGTTCAGCTTCCTTCTTTGCCTGCAGGGTCTTGGCCTACAATTTTCTGCACTCTTGAATGTGCCTTGGTGGCGATACTAAATGTTTGGGGTGGCCTTGTTTCAGTCTCTTCTAATGGAGCTCTTCTATTTTGTATCAAAAATGTAAATACTTATTGTGGAAGAATAAGGAGAAATTTGTTGCCTTAGAGGATTTAAGGAAGAATTTCTTAAACAATTTGTAGCCTTCCACTAATAAGGGTTCCAGTTCAAAGTCTGCATCCTCAGAAAGAGGAGGAATTAAATCAAGCCATCCCAGCTCCCCCAGGTACTGTGGTGCATTTACCTTGCCTTATTTTGTTTCATTAAAAATGTCTGCATTGGAAATGCTATTTTAAGGTCTTTATTCTACGGAGAAAGGTGAGCATGCTCTTTTCCATCATTAAGTCCCGAACGTTTGTTATTCTGTAACATCCTATTGATAATAAGACTTTATACAGTTGCTTTATTTTCTTCTACATATCTTATTTTCACCACCTCCCTTTTTTTCATTCTTTCTCTATTAGACATGCTTTTCATGAGAAGTTCCAGTCTTATTTTGTGTATTTAGATAACCTTTGTCATCTAAAGACAGTTCTTCCTCATGGGGTGGTCATTGTTTAATAGCCAAATGCTCTAATGAGGTGCAATTTCTAAAAACAGTTTGCAAGACAGCAGAGAAATTGAGACCTGTCACCTTAAACCAAAGAGCCCTGGAAAAGCAAGTGAGTGTACATGCTCATGTCAAGTAAATTGCTGACACTTGTATAATAACGAGCTGTATTCTTATTTCTGCTGACAGTATAAAGGATGAATTTAGAATAGTTTCCATCTGCAATCAGAAGATACAATTATATAGATCATGTGGTGGCAATGTACTATTTAGGTTTCTTGGTGATTGGGATAATATATCTTGGCATAAATATCGAACCTGATGAGTGTCTATCAGCAAGTTAGTTAATTACCTTCTGTCCTAATGTACTCTTGACTGATTTTTTGCTTTATGTTTTCTATCTGCTTTCCTTTCTTCCTAGTTTTTAAAAAACAGTCTCGTTGTTAAAGCTGAGCCACATAAATTAGCAGCTGGAACGGCCATCCCTTCTAGCACCTCTAGCACCACTGTGTTGCCTAGTGTCAGTACAGACAGTACAATTGGCCATTTTAACAGCTTTCAGGGTACATCCTATGTGATTAGAATAATTCTGTTCTGGTACATTGGATTTTGTCCTATTAATTTTTGTTCAGAAATGATCATAATTGTGTGAGTTTGGTGAATAATCTGCTCTGGCAAGAGTGCTCAGTAGTATTAAGTTTTGCTTTCAGTTCCTCATTGGTCATGTTGACCTATGGTTATCGTGTCTTTAATTGTAAAGCCATCTGTGGTTTGGAGCATTTTTGGGTGTATTTCATTTTTAAAGGGCAGAAGAAGAAAAGTCTCTTCTCTTCAGGTAAATTCAGCCAATGACTGTGGCAGATCCCTCTTCTGTTTTATTTGTGTTTTGCTTCATTTACTGCATGTGCTATATCATGCTTACCACCCATATTATGATAACCTAAAAAAAGAACTAACTTTTCAAATTTCCCATAATTACTGAACTGCTCTAGATAGGCATTTGAGTTGTATACACAAGAGTATTGTTGTTCTATCTATCTGTGTGTGTGTGTGTGTGTGTGGATGTGGGTGTGCAAAAAAGAAAAAGTGTGCGTGTGTGTGTATATATATATGTATAAATAAGTATATATATATATGTATATGTATAAAAACCCTTCTGTTTGTGTTCGTCAAGGCCACGAGTCAAGATGACAGTAATTTTAGGAGACAATGTGTGTGTGGCAAGCTATAGGAGTGTATTTTATCATTTACTGTGCTGGTTTTTCTCAGTTGTGACCTGAAGAATAATTCCTCAGGTGATCTGGCATAGTTGAGAAAACATGTATGGTAGAATGACCTTATTTTACATTAAAGAAACCTCAGGAAGTTCAACATTAGGGTTATTAATTACTGGCATCAGTGAAGCATCATGCATATTGCGAATTGCTTTTTTTCCCCCAAAATGTCCTGGGATACCCCTGGTTTTTGCTTAGCTTTGAAGGGTGATGCATGTTTTCTCAAGCATTGCACAAACAAGTTGCCTCAGTGAAAGTTTCACTGTCTTGAGACAGAGGATTTCTAAAACCCCACTAGTCCCTGAAGAGTTTTTCCCACAGTATCCATGAATGAGGCTGTTACTGAATTTAACTAGGGCAAAATCACTGCATACCAGCCTATCGTGTGAGTGCACAATGATTTCTGTTAAGACTTATTAAAATTTTCTATTTTTTTTTTTATCATGTGGTCTCTGTGTTAGCATCTGACAAAAATTCAGCACAGCTAGATTCTCGGTGTATTTCTTCTTGTTGAATGTATAATCTCTGGCATTTGTCCTATGTACACATGAAGAAAATATTTGGCTGGGTTTTATGCATTCCTGAAAAGACAACAGCAGGTTTTAAGTACAAAAAAAAATGTCAGTTTAAATACGTGCGTGACCTGGTTTACATCTTCATTTCTCCTCTAGCCTGCTGTCTAGCCAGATACAAGCCAAGAGCTCCTAGCGTGAGCACTGAGAGCCTGTGGCCGGCAAAGCTTTTCTGCACTGTTCACAGAGGTGTTTGCAGAATTAGCTCCTCTGGGGGTTCCTTGGGCCTCCCGCTGCCTGTCCCACTGATGAGGTGAGGGATCAGGCACTGGGGGAGCCAGCATTGCTGCAGCATGGTGCCTGCGGGGTCTGCCACATAGCCACACTTCGCCCTTTCCAGCAGCAGAAAGCCAGGGTCTGCCTCAGGGTAAGAGGGGCTGGGGCAAGTCCCAGCTTTACGATTAAAACCAAAAAATGTACCCAGTCTTCAGGCGTTTTGCTCAACTAAATTTTCTGCCCATGACAACTACTGAAGTATTTAATTCTGGGTGGTGACAGCAGTCTGGGGCTTGTTAGGGTGACACTGATGCCTCTGAAATAAAATAAAATATATCAAAGAGTAGAAGACGTTTTATTTCCCACTTAGTTCCATTCTTGAATTTTGTAACTTCTTTTAATTAACAGTTCTGTAGAACAAAAGAAACGTGTTTGGAAAAGAGGATTTGCTTTGATGAAACAACATAGTTGTCATAGGCAGCGTAGTTTCATGTTGATGTGGAAGCAGGCTGAACGTCTCTCTGTAATTCTTCAAAACAGCCCTGTAACTATTTACGAATGAATTCTAGACTGGATTTTTTCAGTGCTTGTCTGCTTATGAACCTCATCTCCTGCGGAGGCTGCCCTGCAGTAAGGAACACGTGCAGCACAGGCACCGTTTCATACGTGGGCATGTAAGCAAACACTTGGTGTAACTTGGGTTTGATCCATGGGGGATGTGGGTTTCAGCCTGTAACACAGGGCTAATACATTTACTTCTTTCTCTCTTTCACCGTGTGAGGTGTTAAGTACCACACATACTCAGTAAAGAGGGAACACTCTAGTGTATGAAAAAAAGTCCTTTTTTTGATACCTTTGAAGAGCAAGGGTCCTCTCTTTGATGCTTCCATTACTTCATAGAGTGCTCCTTATTTCGTTCAACCAGCACAACCTTTCCTTGAATGTATGGCCTTAGGGTGTTTATTTTCTAAGCGTGGAGGTTTCTGAAGAGCAGGAATCTGTTGAGATGTTTTTCAGATTTGCCCAACCACAGACAACTTTTGTTTATTTCTGTATGGTTTTAGTCCAGGTATCAAATAAAATAGTTCAGTAATTGTGTAGGAGAGAGGATGTGGAGACCTAAAATGCTGTTGCACTATTATACACATTTTTATGGAAACTGATCCAAATACTTACCCAAATACTGTTTTCAGCTGTTTGCAGCTACATCATATTTGTAGCTCAGGGAGCAAATGCAGGTGACTCTCCTTTGGGCACATAGAACTGGGTACTAAAACACCTGACAAAGTTAACATAGCTATGGTTATTGCATTATCTTTTGTATTATTTATGCTTATTGGTATTTTCTAGGAAATATCTGTATCTATTAAGGTTAGCTGTAAGTCTTAGCTACCAAAGACAAGCTCTTAAGGAATTACGGAGTCATGTTGTTTGTGTTACCATAAATAACAATTTCCCAATTAACTTTTTGGTTCAAAGTTGAAGTGACAAGAGGAATCCAGAATAATAACGCACTTTTTAATGCTGAATTTAAATCACAGTGAATTTAATTAAGTAATTCCTTGTCATGAGTCCTTCCTCTCATCATGCTTGTATTGCTCTCTATTTAGTAATACTACTATTACAACTACTTTCTTGGGTAATAAATAGGGCAGAAATTTATTCATATTGTAGTACTGTGCTGTCTTTCATATTGCTGTCCTGTGTTTGTTAATCGGTCCAAAAGATTAAATTAGGAAGGTGACAATTCTGGACGACCTTTATTTTAGCAGAGCAATAATGCCTACGATCATCAGCATAATATTGCCTTTTGCTGGATATTGTTTGCACAGTATACAAGAGTTCTGATGTCAGCTTTATAGAGTTAAGAGTGCAGAGTCCAGTTAACATGTTCAATTGTAGGGGTTGTAACAATTAAAATAAAAAAAAATGCCTGTTACACTTAAACCAAAGCACAGAAAAGCCAAGCCAAAACTGAGCTGATAGTCATAATACTTTTTCTCAGCCACTGACCCACTGCAAAGAAAATATGTGGAAATGCTTTCTTAACATAAATTTTGCCTTTTTTTTTTTTTTTTTTTTTAAAGCAGAGAATAGCTTTTTCATTCTTTCACTGAAGCTGCTGTTTCCTTGCAGTCCTGTTCCCTTTAAGAATATATGTGTTACTGAACTGAGCATATTGTGAATAAAATATGAAAGTTGTCCTCTGATTTGCATGGAAGAGTTTTATGCCTTTCAGCCTTTTAGATTTTTTTGTGAAGGATATATGTGTTTACAGCTATGTAGCTAATTTCTTTGTCCAGATGGACAAGGACATAATCAAGATTGAATGGGCTGAAGAAAATAGGATGTAAATGGATGAATGGTTAAACGTTATTCCTATCGTTTATCGTTATTAAACATTAGGAGTCTGATGGGGTAACTTATTTCAGCATCTCTAGGTATTTAAATGTCTACATTTATCTCTAAGGGCTTAGTCCAGAAAGCACTTGTGTGCAAAATGGGGTAAATCTTGCCGGCCTTTCAAGTCTAACTGTTTCTTGACAATTTGTGTAAATTGAAATTCTTCTACGTGACATTTTCCATTTTGCTACTTGTAGCACTTGCATTTCTGGGATTGAGGAATGGTTTGTGCTGTTTTCATTCTGTTGCAGGTTTTCAGAAATGTGAAATATTTTTATGAAACTCTTAACAACTTTCACTAGAAAAGTTTCGGGGATTAGAGTTGAAAAGTTCTTGACTGCCCTACCAGCCCCAGTGACCTTGGCTGACCTATTTTCATCGTTCTGATTGGCATGCTATATCCCATGGAAAAAAAAAAAAAAAAAGTTGATCCATCCTAGAAGAGCTCAAGGTCTATTTGCAGGAAAGGATCTCTTGTTTCTCATGTGGAAAAGGGGGGCAAGTTGCCTCCCATGTGAGGAAGACTGCGGATGCAAATACTGCCAAAAGTCTGGGGTATGGGGATGGTGGGAGGCAGCCCATTGCTTTTCCTGGCTCCCACATGCCAGAGTTGATCTCTGCTAGACATGGTCACAGGCAGCAAGTGCAGGTGATGCCTCTCTTGGAGCATCCAGAAGTCCCACTGGAAACCCTCGGGGTAAGAGAACTGTCAGCGTGGATCTGTCGGAGCTCGGTGGAGGGACTCTGCCTCCCTGTGGGTGGAGAATGAAGCTAAACGTGATGGGAGAGAGCAAAATCACGAATAGCTCTTTTTCACAGAGCAGGGGAGAGGGAGATGCAGTCTCCAGACAAAAACATACGGAAAAGAAAAGGGTAGAGAAAAGAGTAACCAGAAAATGAAATGGTTTAGGGAAGATGAGGGACTGGAAGTTAAAAATACAAAGGCTGTGGATATATGACAAAACAGAAGACGGGATGGATGTTGGAAAAAAAATATCTGCTTTACAGTGAAAACATGCTAAATTGCATAGATTGGGCATTAAAGAAAAAAGGCATCACAAAAACAGACAAACAAACAAACAACAAAAAAAACGCAAAAATAAAAAACCTTTAATGGTGTCTTTCTTGTTTGATGTGAAAGTGGCTCATGAAACCTGTAAGGACGCCAGTGTCCTACATGAAGTCGCACACCTGAGAGTTCATAGTACAGAAACAACAGTGCTTCATGGCTGGCTCTCTCTATTTGTAATCACCTGGAAAGTACTTAGAAAGTTTTGCGTGCAATTAGGGTAGAAGTGATGTTCAGTGTGTTTAGCACGTGAAACAGCTGCAGCAGGAGTGTGTCTGTGACAGTACGTGTGTACATCGCTGGCTGTGGAAAACAAAACTTTGTTGCTGAACTGTTTCCCCAAACTAACTGAGAAGAGAGGTTTTATCAGTCAAGCTCCAATTCTGGCATTGGCAATGCTTTCTGTGATCTTTCTACAAACCTGATAACAAAATTACTATTAGTAATCTTCTTTCTTTTTTTTTTTTTTTTTTTTTTTTTAATTGCTGTTACACTCTGCAGATACATTAGTGAGAATTATTAAAACAGACGCCTGGACTGTTTTGCATCAGGACCCTTCACTAAATTTGCATGCCTGGCTCCTGGCTACGGCTCTAAGATTTTTTTTTCCTGTTGCAGCTTTCTTAAGGCATATTAGTGGGAATTGATAAATCAGATCTCTTGAAGTTATTTCACAATCACTGTGCTTAAAGTATAGGAATGTAAATAAATGAAGGGTTGCAGAGAAGGATCCAAGTAGTCAAATTTCAGTGAACAAGAGGAAAGTTTATAAAACAAGTAAACAGGAATTGGATTTCAAGCATAGACACGGAACTTTCTTCTGTGACCTGCCTTTGGCAACAGAAGAGGAAAAAGTATCCCAAACAAGCTAGCCTCAGAGTGGAAGGCCAAAATAGCCAGCTTCCCAAACTACCTAAGGCACTGAAGCAACTGGTGAGAACCCTTTCTTTTTCAGTATAATATGAGTAATTCATTCTTTTGGCATATCTTTTTGGAAGTGTTTCTGTATTGCAGATTATGCCTCTTCACAAAATTAATTGGTCGTTCTTCTGTTAAACCTGGTTTGGGAACTCAGCACTCTGAAGCAGCGTAAACTGGCTGCATCATGGGTTCACATCAATCTCCCTCCCTCAATCCAGCAATGGTAGTCAGATTGTGGGCTGATCAGTAGCATCCACTTGAAAACTGTAATTGGTCTTTTTCCACTCCCATAGGTAACAAAAGCGCTGAGGATTTGTCTACCCCACCAGGGAGGCTGGAGGCAGAGTGGCGTGGCCGGATAGGATGGCATGGCCTGTTCTCAGATTGTGGAATTACATCCTGATGTTTGCTTGAAAATGTTTATCTAGCTTCAGATTGGAAAACCTGCTTTTTTATCTAGTGTGGTGTCCTGCTAGTGCTATTAGACCTTCGCAATTGCCAAAATAGGGCAGGAAAATGGTCCTGGCAGCTTGCCCTGCTGATAGTCCACCATCAAGTGTAAACACACTGAGTAAAGAGCCATGGTTATTGTCCTGAAAGCCTTATTGCTGCCCTTGTGGGAGTAGCTAGGGCGTGAAAATGCTATCATTTTCAGTAATATGTGCGAGGCAGACACTGGGTGTACCTAAATCTATTTTACTGGTACCTGAACAGTCCTTCCACTGTGCTATCTGTAAGATTGGGTTTACGTTGCTCACTCTGGCGTGAATACCACCAAGCTGCACAGTAACGAGGCGACCTGTGCGAGAACTTGGACTGTGAACGCCCATCCTTCAGCGAGGAAAACCTGTAGGTATCCCTTGCTCCCTACACCACTGAGCGGTGTGATCACCCAGCACAATTCCCTGCTTTTCTGTCATTGCTCATTCTGTTTGATGCAAGGAGGCGTTTCAGAAGCCTGGGGAAATGGGGCTTGTGCGTCTCGCTCGCAGCTTCCAGGCCTTTTTGATCCCATCACCGCTGGTGGAATTGGCATGGGGAGCACAGCTGCTGCGGGGGCCCTGCTGCTTTCAGAGCAGCTGAAAGGAAGGATTACCACGTTTTCCTGGTGTAAGTTGTAGGGCAGTACATAAGGACAGCAACAAACCAAGCGTGGATAACTGAATGAAGGGAAATTACCCCATCTTACGCTATGGTCCCTTTGTGTGTGCCCACTTCCCCCCAGTTCTCTCTGCTTTTGTGCAACGTGTGAAGACGTCTTCAAAGAGCGGTGATGTGCAGCTTACCCAAGCTCTGGGGCATGCACCTCAAAATGTGACACCTGTCTGTTTGCTGCTCAATCCCAAGTCACTTTGCTTTCATTTTGGGAACAGACCTCCCCCTGTATTTATTTTTGCTTTCAAAGCTATTGTGGCACCACCACTAACAGCAAGAACCAGTCTGTATGGGACGGTCTCCCAGGAGGGGAGGCATTATAAAGTAGCCTAATAGTACAAGTCACCTGCTGGTACACATAAAAATGTATGAGTGTCTCTGAATATTGCCCCTTTTTTAGAGTAGTGATACCAGAGAAGGCTGAAGCCTGTATCATCTGTCAGTTATTCTTTTTTTTCATTGCCCTGTGGGGAAAAAGTGACTTTTTTTTTCTTTATAAGTTGCTATTAGTCCCCAAAAGTCAACCAACTTGGTCTTGTCTAGCAATTGTGCTCACATAAGCATGATTTATTTCTAACAACAGGCCAAAGATGTTCTGCAACAGCAGGAATTTTATGAATATTTCATGAGTAGCTTAAGTTAGAATTTGCAGGATTAAAAAGAGGAAACTGGGTCAAATCTCGTGGTGTAAGCATCAAACTTCTTTAATGCTAAATTAATGCATGTCCTATTTTGAAAGCTGAAGAAGATTTTTTGTTATTTTGACCATCTTACAGGAAAATAAGACTTTTCCCTTTGGAATTTTGTTGGGAGCAAATCCCAGGAGTCTTTTGGAGCTTTATAGCATGGGGCTTTGCAACCACATCAGGATGTGCTTTTCCAGCTAAACCAGCATCTTTCTGCATAAAGAATCCCCTGCTGCTTTCTTAGAGAGTTGAAAGAGCTGGGGAGCAGGACAATAGGTGCTGTATCTCTAGAGCAGTGCTGACATTTGGGCCATTTCTCAATGGACACAGCTCCTGTAGTACTGCTTTTGAGGGCCTGCTGAAGCATAAGCCAGCAAATGTGAAAAGATGGGCTCTGGAGAGGGCTGCGTACATGCGCCAGGGCCAGAGCAGCAGCTGGGGTCGGTGCCTGGGGCTTTGCCTTTCAGATCCTCACACTCGTGGCTGCAGCACACTCCATGGCATCATGCTTAGGCTCAGCAGGAGGTCTGCATGGCTTGTGCTCCCTGCCTCGGCTGTTGGGCAAGCACAGATGATCTCGCAGCGACAGCCACTGGTGGTGGCAGGAAGGTGAGGTGCCCCCAGATATTTCCAGCGAGCATTGCAGCGAGGCTCCCCCAGGGTTTCCCAAAGATAAACGTATCTCACTGAGTACACATACTTGTCTGCTATTAAAGCATGCAGCTGAGTGACCTACGGAGCACTTGTGTTTGAGTTAGATTGTGTTTTCAAGTGTTGTTATTAGCTGTAATTGCCAAAGCCAGTGCTCAGATAAATGAAATAACACTCTGAAATTTGTAGAAGGGAAGCCTTCATAGTCCACTGTTCAACTCTGAAGACCAGTTGCATGGAGGAGATGGAGAGTGTTGTGGAGAGGACACCATGCTAGTATTGCAGTGACCTTATAAATGGAGCTAATTAACACAGGGGAAAGGATTGCAATCACTCATTTTTTTTTCATATTTCTCTTATGCCTGTAGATATGTTAGTAGATCCTTAATCTAGGCTGGGTTTTAATTGTCTGCTCTTTGGCATTGTCTGCAGTGATACTAGGCTTCATTCTGATTCAAGAGATGATGATACAAAAGATGTAAAAAACAACATATTATAAGCCTATTTGGAGCTGTATATAGTCAATGTGACTGTTCCCATTAATTTCACCCACACGTTTTTACTCTCATGTCGCTGACTTAATGGTTAATATTTTTTGTCTTTGAATTTTCAACCATGAAGAGATTTTTAGGCTTGGTGTATAAAATATGTAAATGGCTAAGCTGTAACAAGGCACATAATGGTCTTTGTGGCTTTCTAAAATATGCATAGGAATAAAAAGTGTATAAATGTAATTGCTTGCTTAGTATTATTGTGGTAAAAGGCATTTCTAAGTTTAATATTGCATTTTTGGGGCTATAGAGATAACCAACAGTGCAAGATGGACTATCTCATCTCTTCAGCAGTACAAGTGCTGAGCACTCAATGCCACAGGAACGCGGGGAGGGTAACCCACCTAAGGAGTCCCATCAGTCCTTGGTGATGTCTCTGTGTTAGCCTTGCCCTCCTCTCCTCTGCAGCTGCCTTTGGAAAACCTCATCTGTCCTGCAGTTGTGTCCTAAGATTGGGTTTAAATATTTTAAAGAAACAGAGAACTATAGCAGCTGGACCTGTGTTATTGTTACCCTCCCTTTATGCTAGCTCAAGATAAAAGATGAAATCATGTTATGCTAAAGAGGCCTGAACTGATTATTAGGGTTTGTCTTCGTCCCTTTATTTCTCTTCTTCCCTCTAAAATACCACCAGTGAGTAATAACATGCAGATACAACACATAAAGTGATTTCTTTGGGGTTTGTTTAAGCTTTTGTATTTCTAATTCTATGGCAGATTTTTTCTTTACAGGCTGTGCTCTGTTGTGTCGTGTGTGGTATCTGGAGTGAACTGAGGGCCATAAAAATGATCAGAGGGCTGAAACACCTCTCCTACAAAGAAAGGCTGAGAGCTGGGGTTGTTCAGCCTGAGAAGAGAAGGCTCCAGGAAGACCTTATTGTGGACTTCCAATAAGTAAAGGGGGCTTATAAGAAAGATGGGGAGAGACTTTTTAGTAGGGTTGGTAGTGATAGAACAAGGAGTAATGACTGTGAAATAAAAGAGGGTAGATTTAGATTGGATATAAGCAAGAAATTCTGTAATATGACAGTGGTGAGGCATTGGAAAAGGCTGCCAAGAGAAGCTGTGGATGCCCCATCCCTGGAGGTGCTCAAGGCCAGGCTGGATGGGGCTTTGGGCAACCTGGTCTGGTGGGAGGTGTCCCTGCCCATGGCAGGGGGGTTGGAACCAGGTGATCTTTAAGGACTCTGCCAACCCAAACTATTCCGTGATTCTGTGAACTCTAATATCTATATTAAATGCTAAGCACTACTTTTTAAAAAAGGCAGTGGTGTTAAGGACAGAGAACAAAGTACTAAGGATAAGTATGTGCTCTTTCTGTTCTTAACTAGAATTGGATTTCTTTAGCTACAGCTTTTGTGGCTGACTGGCTTCCATCTCTGCTTTTTATCATAACATTGTGGTTTTTTACAGCAATTAAATCACTGCTCATTTTATGGAATGGTAAGCACTGGAGAAAGTTATTTCAAACAGGGTTTGCTCAATAAAGATCAAGTATGGTTTCTGTTATTAAAATGTTGAATACTGCCTCATCACAATGAATTATCATGGAAATAAAATCTGGTTTTATTTGTAATTAAGTGAATGTGTTTGTTTTTCTTTCTCCCTGTTCAGCTGTGAGGTCTGGCTGGCTGCCCCCACCACCACCTGCACTGCCCCCTCGACCTTCTGTATCTCAGGTATGGACAAAGTTTGAGCATTTTGCTGTGCGTTATGTGCTTAGTTGTGTTGCTGGCATGGACATCATAGCCATTCTTGCTTCCAAGTTAGCGCAACTCCACAGTTTGCTCTGCAGTTCCGTACACGTCCTTCATCGGTCTGTCTAGCCAGCGTGTTTTAGCGTCAAATTACAGGCTGATTAAGTCTCTTTGTAGTGGAGCTGACATGCACCCACTAGACAAAGCTGTAAATTGAAAGCTAGTAAGGCTGGTCTCCTAATAAGAGCTTGATGCCTGAAAGGCATGGGCTTGATACCTGCTATTTGCTTCTCAAGCATCAAATGCTCGGAGGGCATCTGTTAAGGGAGCTATAGCATGCAAGAGTATGCTTCACCCATGGGTTTGAAAAACAATGCTGAAAGGAATTCAGTTCCCTGCCAGTTACGTTATTAAGTTTGAAACCATTACTGGTGCATTTCGTTTTCCTTTCTAGATGATTTTTGTGTGTTTGCATTTAGAGCGTCACACAATCACAGCCCAATGCAAACTGGAGAACTTGTGCGTGTCTGCATCCAGATACTGCTTCATATTTTAGGCAGTGTGATGTTGTTGGCTCTGTGAAGTCTTAGGCAGCAGTCTGCTTCACATATTACTCCTTTAGGTGAGGTGTTTAATAGAAGACAGGGCCACGGGGGAGCTAACAGCCCATTACACATAAAAACTTGGCAAGGCACTTTCTTTGGGCCAGAAACAGTCATCAGTTGAGTTTTGGAACTACTCACACAAGGCTGCTGGTGAACACCTCCTGCTGCACTGAGCTTATGATGGAAATGATAAAGGCCTTGCTGCTACCCCCAGCTGTACCAGCAGCTCGTTACTCTCTTCCTCGCCCTAGCCCCTTTTAGCTGAGCACAGCTGGTGTTTGTCTTGAGGACTGTAGGATGCTCTGGTTTGAACTTGCATGCTTCCCCCAAGACAGTGTGGCATAGCCATACTGCTAACACGACGTGCTCCTCAGTGCACCCATCACATTTCTGCTTTGTCTGGTATTCCCTGGAGAGCATCCTGAGCTGCTTGTATCCACTATTACTGTGTCATCTGTGGTATAGGACCTTTCTCGATCTACTTCTCTCCAATACAAAAGTCTGTTTTCCGAATAATTAATTAATTTGAGTGGTTTATATGTCTGGTCATTATTTAATATATAGCTGGTGCTTTGCTTACATGCATCACTTACCTTTACTCATTTTTGATGATTAAAAAGGGTACATAATCAAATATCTCCTCAAAATATTCTTGTTTTGACCCAGCAAAAATATACATAAAACCAGTTCTTGAAAAAGTAATAAACTTCTTGTTTGTTACATTCTGCTTTATTTATCTCTAAACGTTCCTTTCTGCGACACAAGTAATAGAAAGTAGGAAAAGTATGTGTGGTGGGGTCATAATTCAGTTTAGCTGACCCTTACAAATAGCATGTAAGCAATAGTAAGCATATGGATTACGTTAGTCCAATGGGGCCCTTGGTTTAAAGAGCATGAAGTAGGAGGGAAGATCTGCTTTCAAAACAGAGGATCAAAATCTGAAGAAAAACCATGATGCTGAAATGACGCATTCAGCTTTTTCTGTTTCTGAATCTACCAAACTCTTCTCAAATTTCCATCTTAACTTATTTTTCAACAGTGTCATTGAAAATCCTATTTTATTGCCTTAACATTTTATTATATGCCTGCAGCTAAATACTGCCAATGATAAATATAGCTTGGAAATGAAGCAAGGCCCACATACTTCAGGGGCTGTGCACCATTTATCTATGCTTGTGCTGTGGTTGGTTTGGCTCAGGTTTGGAAATCAGTTGATGGAAGAGGAGAGGGAAACAATTTCTTCTGAGGACTACAGTTTTGTATGGATGATTGAGGAGCAGCATGGACCTGTTGGCTCTTCAGAGCAAGATTAAAGGGCTCATGGGATGCAAAAGCCAAGGTGCATAAAAGAGGGGTACCAAGGGATAGGTAGTACATTTCAATGGAGCAGGAGTCTTCCTGTGAGCTTAATCAATAGTGATAGAGAAATGGTGTCTTGACTTTGGTCAAAGGTTGTTGTAACTTTTAGTAGAATTTGTGTCAACTTTTCAGAAGGCATTATTTTTCCTGTCACACCCTCCAAGGTCATCAAGCTCAGCAAATTACTGAAACACTGGTTAGTCACAGCATGCCAAATGTCTCCAGTTGGATCAAAACCTTCTTAAATTATGACCACATCCAACTCTGCCTCTACAGCGCAGCCAGCTAAATAATGGGGGAGAAGAGCTGGGTCACTGGGAGAGAGGACCACAAGCAGAAGCTTAGAGATACTATTGATGTGGCACTGACTCTGTAGCTCAGTGGGTACACAAACTTACTGTGAGAGGCTCCAAACTTGTGATCCTGTGATAAATTGACCAGTTCACAGGGAAGTAGCAGTGGGGCTGGCTTCACTGTTCTGGATTGCTGCTGCCAGCCCATGCTGTTTCACATCTTTAGTAGGCAGACACCTTTACAGGTGCAGCTATGGCTGTTCTTACCTCTACACCAGCTGTGAAGGTTGGTGGATTGATTACGTGTTTCTTTCTTCTTGATGGTCACTAAAAGGCTGTGGTAAATCCATCTCCTCCATATTTTTCTTCATTGCCAAAGTCAGCATTTTGTAGACTTACATCTGCATCAGTCCAGAAACTATACCCAGGTTATCCTCAGACCATTCACCAGACATTTCTTTAAAGGAGAAATATTTCATCTGAAGTCCCTGAGGTGACTGAATAAGTTTAATGAATAAAGATGGGTAAAAGGTAAGTTTACGTAGTGTGGAGAGGTACTGCAGCAGGTCATTATACCTGATTTATGATCCTCTAATTCAAATTCCAACTCATCTCTCTGCTCTGCAAGCTGTTTTGAATTGAGGTTTCCAGTAAGATGTTGTGAAATGTGGTATGAAATGCTTTATTAGAATCCTCGATTCATATTGTTTTTCTATTGTGGAAAAAAATAATTCAGGTTTTGCCTAAATTCTGTGAAGGGCACTTGGAATTGGAAAGACTGTATGGAAGCAGGCTCATATAAAGGCTAGAGCTTTGTTTTGGTTAATATGTTATTCTGAAGTGTTTTCCTGTGTGTAACTTAACTGACACCTTCTGTAATCCCTAGTAGCATGTCTTACACTTAGCAAATCTGTAGTAGCTGCTTGGTTTTCAGAATAATTTTATTTGTATCAGTTTTCCTTCATCTTCAGATTAAAAACAATATGCTGCAAGCTATTGAACAGCCTTTGAACACTGGCAATGTCCTTATACCTCTCTTGTTCACTTCACATGGCATGCTACAGTTATGGCTTTTCTGCTCTTGTTTTTTTGAGGCACAAATTTTCAGGGGTTTTGGACTCCCCAGATGATGGTATGTAAACCAGACAACCTACAGCTTGTTGAAATATCCAGTGTGTGTGTATATATTTGTTTATTTATTTATTTATTTATTTCCTGGGCTTGTAGAGGACTGGATTCAGTGGCCCCGGACCTGATCCTGCGTTCATAACTTAATGGAACACAAGTCATCAATTAAACACTACTCATCAAAGAGAAATGAAATAACAGTGGTCCCAGAACTTCTGTGCTGATCCAGGGTGTACACAGAAAATCAGTGTAACTTTTAGAGGTGCTAAGAATTGTGTTCGGAAGCCAGCAGCACACATGGCTGATTTTCAGTGACACAAATTTCAAACAGGAAATAACTTTGGGTGCTCATGAATAACATTCCACCAGAGCTGAGCTGGAACCGAACATGTGTATGCACATCTTGTGTGAGCCTCTATTATTATTTTTTTTAATGGAAAACAAAATAATAGTTTTTACTGTTGGCCTTTAAGCCTACAGAAGCCATTTACTGCTGCTGCTTACTATGGGAGATTTAGTGACATATTTATGTTAATAGGAATTATGGATGAACACTGAAGAGCAAATATGGGTTTAGGATTTTTTCCAGCATAGCTCACTATCTGCAACATTGCCCAATTGGATCAACACTCCTTTATTTAAGTTACTCTATTTCGGTACCTTCCTGTCCTTTAATGGGGTATCCTGCTTGTACTATATAAGGGGATTTGAAAACAGCGGGACTGGAAGAAAACCTTGTATATCTTGGCTGAAAAATCTGATGTTCTGAGTCTTTTTTTCCCAGAGTCTAAATTTTAAGCCTGTTGGTTTTGTAAATTAGCACTGATTTGTGCTGGATTTTTATTTCCTAGAGACCTTGGAACCTGTTTTCCCCACTGGTTCCATGCTGGCGGTTTTGATGGGCCCTGAAAACAATTACAGACTAAGGCAAAGTGGTCAAGTGAAGTCGGAGTGGGTAGGTGATTGTTAAGATAGTCAAACTGAAGTATCCTGATCACCTTGCAGCTCCAAAGATTAAAATCTTGCTGTGTTATATGAGCTCAGAGTTAAGCTGTCGGTTTAATGGCCGTCATTAGCGTTAGTTATTAATGATTTGGTGAAATCACGGAAACAAAGTGCTGTGAGGGATGATAGGTGGGTCACCCTTCCCAGTTACAAGCACCTGGCGTTGCTGGAAAGCTGAGATAATATTCTTCTTAATATATCGAATGTTCCGCTCTCGAAATGTTACTTGATACTTCATAATTCCTTCAAGCCCTTTGGCCATTCATCATCAAGACTTGCAAGTGAAAACTGGGACCCAGTTCAAGAAATGTGTCTGTAACAGCAAATTAAGCGTGCCCATGCTGATCTGCGGCACCGAGGCCGAGGGGTGGGGAGGGGAGAGGCTCCCATCCATCCTGCTGAGACCTCTCCGTCTCCTGCGTGGGATGGCCATGTGCCGGCTCCGTGCTGGGAGCTGGTCCTGACATCTCCCCTCTGCCAAAGTCTAACTTTGCCTAGTTAAAACTGGGAGTCCTGATAGGCAGATCCTGGTATATCTCCTGTGGGTCTTGAATTTTTTCCCCCCCTCTTTGACTGGAACACCCTGTACTTGCTGGTTCCCAGATTGCCTCGTATTGTCTTAGCTCTTTGTATGGCATCTGGGTAAAGCCTGAGTTGTATGGAGGATGAGAGAGGGTTTGGTGAGAGGGTTCAGTGTTGTTTGGAGAAAATGTTCAGCCAGCTGAAGTGCCTTCTTACCACAAAATTATGTGAGGAATTTCAAGTGCTGGCGGGACACCTGGACCTTTATGGGAAGGAACTTTGTTGTTATAGAAGAAAGAAAGAAAAAAAAAAAAAAAAAGATTTTGCTTTTGGCAGCCTGCAATTCGTGTACATGATTGTATTCTCCCAGGCAACCATATTATATTAAACCAAAGGAATACTCTTTTAGCTTGCATTTACAACTGCTGTGCAAGAAAATGGTTGGGGGGGTTGATCATCTTTGCAGTTTTGGCCGCAGATTAACATATGTTGTATAATCGGTGCATTAGGTACTGAAGAAACCTCTAAATAATAAAACGGAAAGTCTTCTGTAACATGAAAGACTTTGCCATCTGCCACTTAATATAATACAAACGGATTATCCTCTTCTGTCATGAAAATTATATATTAAATCTAAAACGGCCAAAGTAAATTATGGTTTAAGAAGTGGCAGAAACTAGCACAGTTAGAATTGAATTTGGGGAGTAGTTGATGGATGCCATAAAATCCGTTCTAAAGAGGTTTCTGGGAGAGCGGAAGCAGGGCAAGTATCTTAATTAAAATGTGTTGTAGTAATTTTTGAACATTTATTGTAAAAACAACAACAAAACAAGCCAAGAATCCAGTGCCTGTATCTGTAGTGGAAGGCACATACCTCTTTCTAGCTTATGGTAATCTGGTTTTGTAGAAGTGGAGTATTAAAACAGATTGCTAATGCTTCCATCTGGGTCCTATTCTTTCCTGGCGAATGGGCTGAATGCTGCAGCAATTTGTTTGTATTTACTGCCTTTTTCCTAAACCTTATCGCCAGCCCTCAGATAGCTCAGGGAGAGAAAAAGCTTATCAAAACTTCAGAGCTGCACAGTGCTGAGGAAGCAGTCAGCACGCTGAGACCCTGGCAGCTTGTTGCATTTGCATCCCTATGGGTTTTCTCTCTGTCTTATCGTTTTCAGTTTCTGTAACAAGCAATAAAAAGAATTGATGATTCAGTGTTGGGTAGACTAGACTCACAAAAACTGGAATTGAGACATCTTGACTTCTTCAGAATTGCCGTTAAGCACAAAAATAAGAATGTTTAGAAAAAGGAAAAATGCCTCTTAAATGAACTTACGTAGAGATGATAGAAGATTGCAGTGGGCGCATACTGAGCGTTAAGCATATTTAGTATCCTACTTTTTTATACAGATAAGCTCTTCTCAATGCTTTTTCGCAAAGCTAAGCAGTGGCACTGTATAGGTAATTATTATGGGCTATTCCAATGAATGCAGACTGATAATTTCATTTCTGTGAGTGGTGCTATTGACTACAATGGAACTATTTCCACGTGTAAAGTTAGCCTGGAGCATAAGCGTGGATGAGACTGAATTATGGGGAAGACTGAACATACTTTAACTCTTGCTAAAAGGCTCTCAGGTAACAGAAATATGAAAGCTCCATGAAGACTTTCTGTTCTGGGAGACCAGTTACAGATTGTCTTGAGAAGTGGGTGTGAAGTCTACATATAATCCAGCATTGCTAATCAAAAGAACTGGAAATGTAAGCAAAAAAAAATAATTAGTTGTAAAGTAGTGCATTCTTTTACAGTTATGAAAATCTTTCATCTGATCCTTTCAAAGCACTTAATGCTTAAGTGAGCATTACATATTCTTTTAGAAAGGTCCTGTTAAGTATTGTCACGTGGAGCAGTTAGAAGACTGAGTGGCTGCTCCAGGATCAGACCACGAGATTGTAAGCATTTGCAGTTCCTAATACTCACCCTAACGATGAGGGATTGTCTGTCCTACTGCTCAGTATTGGTCGTAGGCCATGGGTTGGTCTCTGGCTGAGGCCATTCTACAGAGACTTTGTTGGCCATTTTTATCTTCTGCTAGGAAGAATGAGGAGGATAAGACTCTTCTTAGATGCAGGAATGGGGGAATATATGAGTGGGGGAAAAGGAGATATCACCTATTAATATCTGGATGTTGGTCTTTACAAAGGGAAGCTCTTCAGGAGATTTGGAAGAACACTCGGTGTTGCTCTTATCTGTGATCATATACTCTTCTTCCCATAATCAAGATATTCTCAGGCATGTTCTGGAAATTATCTTTTGTGCTGCTGGTAGTGCACATGAACGGGATTTTCTTTACCCAGCTGCTATAACCCTGGATGTGGACCCAACCATATCAACACTTCCTATGTCAGCAGCTTGTTCCATTCTGTGGCCATGAATTGAGACACTTTCATCTGAGCACCTTCACCCTATTGTAACTGAATTTTCCCTTGGAAGACCATATTGCATAAGCAGCATAATCTCTCTGGGTAGACAAGACTTTAGAAACCTGAATTATTTAAAGCACTGCTGAATAATTTTAAACAATAATATAACAGCAAGAAGTTTCCAAGATGTGGGAAAGCTTTAAGGCGTTTGTTACCGTGATGGAGGGAGGCAGTTTATTGCTGACTTTTTGAATGAGAAATGAGTTGCCCAAATACTATATTAAACATGGTATAAAAACAGTACAAAAATAAAGGGAATCCACCTTAATTGATCCTGATGGATCACCTTTTCCTTATACTTAAAGGAACTCAGATTGGTGTATCCTGGAGCCAGTCTCACTTGACCTGTGACCAGAAGGCTACAGGGACTGGCTTTCACCCTGTGTCCAAATCAGTGAAGGAGAGGAAATCTGTGAAGAATCCCTCTGCCAAAACAAAAACCAGGAGTCAGATGCCATTGTCAGTGCCATGTTTTGTCCAAAATTACTGGACTGTTTCCCTGCAGAGGACTAAGCTTCCTCCTTTGGAATATTCTCCATGTTCTCTCGGTAGTCAGAGAGGCAGGAGTTAACACTCTGCAAGGAGAAAGTTCAGGCTCCCAAATCTTGTACTGCAGTTGGAAACCTCCCATGTCTGCTTGGAGGACTTTTTCTTTTAAAATGTGAGTGGGGAGGAACCAGCTTGCAAACATATTTGTAAAGCATCTCAAACCTCGCCTAGGGGACTCTGTTGGGTTGTTGAATCAGCAAACCTTCTTTGCATCGATGCAAGTTGCAGTTGCACGAAATACTTCTGCCTGGGTTAAGTGGTGTCAGTCTCTGAACAAAACCCACTGCAGCAACATAATAGTATTTCTTATGCTCGGGCACTTGTGTCAGAGGCCCATCACTTTGAGGACTGGGAACTTTTCCTGCGTGACCAGCAAACAAGACACACTCCAAAGCACCGAGGCTTACCTTGCCCAGCACTAGCTGTCTGCACACCTCACAGGGCAGGATCACTCTGCAGGCCCTGAATAATTTGGACAGCTATTTTTTTTTTTTTTTTTTTCTTTAAGCCAAGCTTTCAGAAATGTCCTGTTCCATGTGCCACTAGGTGGCACTTGAGGGACATGGCAGTCACTTGGTTTTATTCATTATGCATGAGCTGCATCACCAGAACTAGTTCTTTTTTTAATTTTTTGGTCAAATGTACTTATGTATTTATTTTTACCATCTGCCTTCTCCAGCCAGCCCCTGCCCTGCTGCCTGCTGAGCTTTGCACGCCAGCCTGCCTGCAGTCCCTGCGCCAGCCCGGTGGCCCAGCCACTGCTCTGCAGACCAGGAGCTGCCAGAGCTGCTAGGCTGACAGCCACATCGCAGCACTCAGCTGCTGAAAAAAAATATGGATGATGTATCGTTGGGAACTGCTTTATCAAACTGTTGGAAATTTTGAAAACTCACCCTTTTGGCATCAGTACTCCAATTTATATTTGCTCTCACTAGAACAAAAAGTTCACTCTTTTTTTCTCCCTTCAGTTTTCTACAGGTTAAAACAGTGTTCTCCTGCAATGAGGCCACTTTTTAAGATCAGTTTTTCTGAAGCAGTTTTAGCTTTTTATTTTTTTTTCCCACCTTTTTTTCCTGCAGGTCATTTATCTTATTCTAACTTCAATTTTCATTCATATTTGCAATTGACATTGTAGAGTACATCTCTGTTTAGTTACTTCTACGCTGCTTGAACACATCAGTTTTTGAAAGCTGCATTTTATCTACACATGAAAGGAGACCAAACCTCTGTTATTTTTTTTTCCATGCTGTAGAATAAGGTGCTGTATTCTTGCTTTTGATGCAGGGTTTAATGCAGACTCCAACAAGAGTATGAGCACCAGAAGCTGCCAGTCTGGCCAGGTTAGGGGGGTGTCTGGAGCCCCCAGTCCAAGGAAGGTCATTCAGAGCTGTCTCTCACATGTCCTTGTCATCACACTCGTTTTGCAGCAAAGCTATACCATGAGGGCTTCATAGTGTACATATTACACAGCTCTCTGAAAGACTGTCTTTACTCTTGCTGCCCCTAAATAAGTGATTTATCAAAGTGATGTGATTTGGGACCAAATTTATTGTGTGGCTCTGCTGGGTATTTGAGCTTTGCTATCCCCAAATCATTCATGAAAGCCCCATAGATCTTCCCATGCTACTGTTAACAGTGCCCAGACCCTTGATTTCTTTCAGATATATAAAAAGTGGTTGTACAAATCAGAGAGGTTATGGGCTATTCACATTGCTGATAAAGAAATGCTATGTTACATTAAATGCATTTTAAAGGTCTTTGATTTGTGTAGACAGAAAAAAAAAAAAAAAGATTGCTTTTTCCATTTTGCTCTCCTATTTGTACCAGAAATCAACAGATATAAAAGAAGCTCTTCAATCCGTGAAAAAAGGTTTCCAGAATTGAAATGTTAGTATCTAATAGCTATTTGAAATCCAAATACTTAAGTCATTAATATTCAAATACTACTGGAAAGTCACAGCGTGTTTATTTTTATTATGCCATCAGATAACACTACAGATGTAGCACACTTGGAAGAGGGGGAGAGAGATCTTGTCAGCCAAGACACATTCTCCTCCTTTCCAGAGGAATTTCACACGCATTTAAAAAATAAAAAATAAAATAAAAAATCACAAATCTCGCTGCTCTGTATAGATGTTCAACATTGTATGGTTGAAGAGCAGCAGTAACCTGACAGAACTGCTCTTCCCCTGCAGCTCTCTGTAGAGCTCTTACTGGTTGTTACAAAAGAAACGGAAGTGCTATGAGGGGGGGAAAAAAAAAAAAAAAGTATATTTTAAAATATACCACGTTGTGTCCATTCTGTCATTTTTTAACCTGTGGTTAAGCCCTGTGAAACTTGTGACCGCTCCACAACTTGATGGGTCTAGGCAGAAACCTCCTGGCAAGAGCAAATCTGGTTCTTCAGTGTGTGACAGGTTATTATTTTGGCTAAAATCCTGGCCCCTTTAAAGTCTGAGGCTAGCCTTGAACTTTTTATTTTTAAACCCGAGCTTTCACCTGGGTAGAAGCGAGCCTTTTTTTTTTTTTTTTTTTTTTTTTTTTTTTTGTGAGGAGCGAGCAGGATGGCAGGCTGCCTGCCCTGCCTGGGGGCCGCTGTCAGCTTGGCTCCGACTTGACAGGAGCTGGGAGAGAGGAGAGGAGGCAGCCTGCGAGTGCCAAGTGCCCTCAGCCTCCCTGCTGCTGCCTGCTTTCCCCGTCTTCAAAAGCCAGCTGATGCTTTCTAGACAGAAAACAGCCGTGCCCTGTTTACACCGTGTTTGCTGCAGCATGCCCGGGGACAGGCAGCTCCGAAGCCCGCTGCCCTCCTGTAGCAGATGTGCTTTGCCACGTCCTGCTGGGGCAAACGGGAAGGTGCTGGAGGATCTCGGGGCAAGATCCTCCAAGGCAGAGCCAAGGGTTAGCCCTCTCTGCTCGTTTTCTCTTGTGTCAGATGCGCCAGGGGGAGGGCGTTGTGGTTTGCTGCTGTGTAGAGCTGTGTTTTGAGGGTTCAGCTCGGTTTCTGTTTGCAACAGGAGAAGGGGGAAAGGAAGGAAGAAGATTGTTTGGCTTCTTTTATGACTTGTGTTTTCAGTGCCTTTATTGGAATTTTTGGTATAATTCATACTTTCTCACTCCAGCCTTGCCAGCTTCAAAGACAGAAGCTTACCCCAATGCATTTTCATCAGTTTCAGGAGATGATAAGGTGACAGGGCACAACCAAGGTCTTTTCAGCTTTTATCCACCCCACCTTGGTTTTTCCTTCGAGCGCTTAGGCCATAAGGATAGCTTTGGAAGAAACTCTGGTTACCAGGTCATTTATATTCAGAGACACGATCCCTAACTTTTCGCAGAAAAACTTTTCTCTTGTTTTCCTAGCACAATAAAATGCAAGAAAAGAGTTTTGTTAAGTCTCGAAAAGACATATGTCATCCATTCAGCTGTCATCCTAGACCTCTATTTCTCCTACTGTTGAATTGTTAAAGTAACTTTTCTTTTGTGTATAATGTTTCCTCTCATTGACGTTATTGTATGTGACTGCTAGTCACTTTCTGGGTGTAGCAGTGACTGATTTGTTGTTACAGACAGAGCAAGTATCTGAGGTTGAGTTACACCCTCAGATGAACAGACCCCCGTCGCAGGCAGAAGAAAACAGCTCAGCAAAAAAGGTGAGACCTGCGTATGTTGTGCCATTGTTGAGTGATTTGCCCTCATCAACAAATGTAGTTGTTTCAAGTTTTAAAGCAATTAAACTGGGGGGTTAGGGTTACATTTTTACATGTTTGCTTTCTCGGGAGGTCAAGACACCAGAGGGAACCGGGATGGTGCGTGACATCAGCTCCGATAAATCATTGAGAAGGCTTTTAGTATGCACACATCAGTGCATGTGCTTTAAGAAAGGCAGCTTCCCATTTGTTTCAAATCAACGGGGGCTTGTGGAGCCTTAAGGGACACAAAAAAGGAGTTTGGTTGTACTTGACCCCTGCCTCACTGTAAGCCTTCCAAGTTGTGATGCGGTTCTTGCTTCCAGTTATTAAGGGTTTGGTTTTGATGTAAACACACCTGTTTGCTGTGAGGTCAGGGTCTGCTTCGAAATGTACACAGAATGGGAAAGATTTGCTCAAAACATTTGCTTAGGAGGTATGATTTCTAACTTCTTTCTGTGTGAACACATACTTTGTATGAAGCAATCACCGAAGGTGCAGTGGTGCTCTTCACAGAGCCTGGCTTATGGATAGAGCAGCCCTGGCAGCGCCTCTGAGTGTTTCCCTGCTCCATGGCAAGGCTGTTGGCACAGTGCTGATTCCCTTTTGAAGGGCTGGTGCAACGACAGCCAGCCAAAGAGCCCCCTGTGGAGGGGTCTGCTTTTAGGTACTGGGTATTTCTTCCAGTACTGTGCTTGAAATGGAAAAGGGATTACTCCTATGGATTTTGTAGTGTTTTGGCAGTTTAAGGTCAGCTGGGATTGCATATTTGGAATCCCACCAGTTTGTAGGTGTTGAATGCATACACAAGTACCTTGCATTGTGAGTTTGCAGGGAGCTATAGGATTTCAGAGCACAGTATTATCTGAGGTCTGTGCACTGCTGATGTTCTGATTAAAAGATCTTCTAATATTTTAATTTGCGTTTAAAGTAATGGCAGAAGTGTTTGTAACATCTAACCCCCTTGTGTCCTTATAATTCTAATTCCTCTAATAATTTTAATCCTTCTAATTCTAGCTATTGATGGTCTTATGTTTTTCTTCATACTGTGTCAGTCATAGTAACCTCTTCTGATGAGTCAGGCTGTTTACTACAGTTCTTTTTCTTATGATTGCTCAGTCATTAAATGCTTCCTTATTTATTTTTTTTCTTGTTTTATTAACAGTTGGCCAGAACATAGTGAGAAAGATAGTCTGACCCAGTAATATACACTCCGCGAGTGATAGTAAAACTTGATCTCTGGTCTTGGCTGTGACACTAAATGTGTAACCTTTGTCATATCACTTTGTTTCAAACAAAATGTTTAACTTTCCCATTCCTGAAATGGGGCAGTAATAGTTATGTCACTTGTAGAAGAGACCTAATAATAAAATGCACTGAAAACTGCACGTTTATATTTCAGTATTAAAACAGATATAAAACGTTAAAACCACTTCTCATTGCAAAAGAAAAGATGTCTTAATTTAAAAGAGTGAAAACACTTCTTCATTAAAGGCATTAAGACTTTTTGTTTTACCTGCAGTCCAGACTCTTTTCAATGTAACTTACCAAGAGAAATAACCGGACTTCTACACTTTAGTTTTGCATTGATGATTTTAAACATGCATCTTTCTAAGCTCATTTCTGTGTTGCTTCATGTAAGAGAGTAGGGGATAAGAAGAGAGGGGCTGTGTGCCAAGGGACTGAGGTAGAAGCTGTTATGCTAGTGATTGATCCTTACCAACTGGGAGCATAATTAAAAATAAGTCTTGCAGTGGTCCTAATATTTTTGAGCCAACTGGGTGCTGGTACATCCGTTCATACCCCCTCCACAAATGCAGACCTATACAATCCAGTTCTGAGGAGCCTGTCATCCAGATGAAGACAAAATTCATCTAGCTAGCGTAATTGTTTCATTCGTTAAGGGTTTGTAGGAGTTATTGTTTCTTCGAACAAAGTCAAAAACCCAAGAGGCTATTACCAAATTTAAATTAAGCCCTGTACCACTTTAAATTATGAAACCTTAGGCCAGATGTCAGCAATTTCTGTGCCACAAGCACTCCCCAGCCTAGTGACTGGACACATATGGCCTGACTTAACTTTGCTGTGCTTCTCCCTTGCAGGAGGTTGTTCTCGTTCAGCCGCCCTCCAAACCTGCCCGCAGGAAGCTTCGGACAGAGACACAAGGGCTGGAGACCCCTGAGCTTTCTCCCACTATAAATGTGACTTCTTCCGTGCCAGCAGTCAAGCCGCACCTCCCAGTCCAAAAGTAAACAACTTGTTCCACACACGCCAAAATGCACTGTGAGATCTGATGTGGCAGGGCTTGCTCTTTACATAATTTTGCGCTTAATAGTTCTGGTTTTGAGAATATTCAAAAGATGCAGGTCTCTGAAATCTACATCTGTCCAATCCAGTGCAGGCTAAGTTTATAGTGACTGTAAGTCAGTAAGCCTCTTGAAAAGTTACTGCTTTGCCCTACCTAGTAGACGTCTGAAGAGCAAGCCTTGTTCAGTCAGCATCTCTAACACAACTCATTTTAACTCCATGGGTATATGTTTTTACCTTGCACAAATCTTCTGGAATTTTGCTCATTTGTTTGGATGGATAGAACCAATTAAATGCCCAGGAAACTGAGTCATGAAATACTCGATATTGGTCATACCCGTGTGATATTTCTTCATCACAAGGAAGGTTAGAAATGAGCTTACCACTGGTGTAAGCCATAGGCCACTTGTAACAATCCAGTAATTGCCAAACACAACATGTGTTGTTTGTTAATAAGTACTCATAAGTACAGCTGTTGAAGCTCTCAACAGCAAAGACCTGGAGGATTTCATTATATATATTTATTTAATAGCAGTGTTGAAGGGGCTGCACAAATGGTAAGTGAAGGTACTTGAAGCTCTTTTGGGTCTATACATCTCCCTCAACCAAAACACTGTGCAAACATTACAGCCTGCCTTCGCCCAAAGCCTTGCAATGGCACCTGGTTCAATCTGAAGCAAAACCGAGATGCCCAAATCAGTTGAGCAGTTTTTGGCAAACTGTTTGTCAGCAGACTGAATCTGTGCTGCATAAATGGAGATTAGAATAAATCATAAGACTTCTAGGATGCCCTTAAAGAGCTATTTTGTGCTTTGGGAGTGCATATTCCATAGAGGTTCAAAGAACAGATAATAGCATTTGTTAACATCTCAACTTAATCCCGTCTTGTCTGTATCTTTCCTGAAATGTTTAAATGACCATGGGGTTGTAATTCCTTGTGTTTTTTTTTTTTTTTTTTTTTTTTTCCTCCTATAATTATTACTTTATAGTCTACAGAGAGTGGTTTGAAGCAAAACCTGACAGTTCACTGGAAGATAATAGTATAAAGACCAGACTGTGTTGTGAAGTAGACCCTGTTGCAAAGATCAGTGCCATTAGCTCTGTCAAGAGAAAGAACGGGGACTGTGTACCATTATGGACCTTATTTGAATAGGACATCTGGTTTAGGTTAAATTTGTCACTAAATAGCTTTTGATGCCTCATGTAAAACTTTAAAATAATCTCTGTGAAAAAGGGCTTGGATATCCAGCCAGTATTTTCTGTATTTCTTTTTTCCTTTTATGCTCTCGCTACCTCTATCTCTTAGAGCAGTTGGTCCTTATGTACGAAGTTGGCACTTTCTGTACCCATCTGCCTGACTGCAGTTTCCTCCACACCGGTCACCATGGGCTATAGAGTCATAATAATAATAAGAGAGAAATCTTTTATTTAAGCAGCAAAAGAGATGAGGCAATTCCGTAAGTCATCTGCCTGTTTCTGTTTGTGATATCAGGTAGCTTCAGTAAAAGTGACTGTTTTGAGAAAGAAAATTAATATTATTTTTAAGTGAAGCAATATCAGAATCAGCAGAGCCTTGAAAAATCTGAGACAGCATTTTCATGCAGATGTCGTTTCTTTCTGAATAGAGTGATTTTTATATTTTCTTTTAGCCACTCCTGAATTTTAAATTCTACAAGTGTCTGAAAACAGCTGAAGGACAGATACTGCAATAAGGACAGCTATGCAAGGATTATTCTTAAGCTGAATCCAACTGCAGTGATTTTAAAATAATTGAGACAGCCTAAAATGTTTCTGTCATTCAGATTAACAAGCGTGGCCATTTTACTTTCAAATAGCCCACCTGGTTCAGTCATCTTATTTTAGTGTTACGTTTTTCTTTTCTTAAATGTGTAGTTTGTACCTTGTCTTTGACATGTAGTCTAGTGTGTATAGGGTATAGACACACAAAATGGGTGACTGGTCTTCTGGCATCAGCCACCATTGAGGCTCTTAATTGAAATGTTTTGTATTTATCTGTCTGGCAGACAGTCTTCCAAGCAGAAAAGGGCTATTCAGACTGCTATACGAAAAAACAAAGAAGCCAATGCTGTGCTCGCCAGGTTGAACAGTGAGCTCCAGCAGCAGCTGAAGGTAAGGAACACATTGAAAGTCAGTGACAAACCTCCCTGCAGTCGGTTTCTGGAAGAGAATAACTACACTGTATGGGTGGCTAGAGTGAGACTTTCTGGGAAGAGTTACAACCTATGTGCATACAGCTCCATTGGCACTTAAGGTCTAAAGGAGGAATCTTGTCTTTCTGAAAAGTTTGGGCAATCTGATGGTATCACCCAGTGCAGGAGAGCAACTCAAGGTGTAGCTTCCTTGTCTGCTGATCGGTTGTGCTACATAGCTGTCTTCTGGTGTACACGGACTGGCTAAGCCGTGCTCTTTTTATGAACATCTAATACTGATTTTTAGTGTTGTCTGTTGACTTCTCTTTAAGCGTGTTCTCAAGGAGCTACTTTCTTATAAATACCAGATCTGTTTTTTTCTGTTGTCTCAGTTCAAAGATAGTACCAACTTCAGCTTTTCATCTGCTACAGCTTTTTCTATCTAGCATGTTATGAACACGCTTGACTGAAAAGGGAGGTGAACCCTCAGTTACACTTCTTCTCCAGTCAAGATGAAAGTCTGTTTATGTTCAACTTTAATATATATTACTTTTTAACTAGCTTTCAGGGGTCTCCCAAGAGTAATGCAGAGTGGATGCTCTGTTCTGAAATCATAGCAAAATATAGGACAGCGATTGGAATAAGCATGGAGATGAAAGCTTTTGATGACAGCCCATTGCCATCATTAGTTAGTTCAGTGTATCTATAGTCTGATTTTCTTCCATATGCTATCTTCAGTGTGCTTAATTTCCAGTCCCTTCACAAAATAGACCTCTGCTATTCCCTGCATTTTACCTGCAGGACCATGGAAAGATGGAGAGATTTAGGTTCATAGAAGAGCAGAAAACTGAGCTTGTCCTTCAAGTCATATTGCTGCCTGGAAACTTTCTGCTGAAGCAGGGCCTTGTTCTTACAGGAACCAGCAGACATTACGGGCATGTCTCAGGCTTTGTGAGCTTGCCCTGAGGCGGGGAAGAGTACAGGGGTGGAGGCCTGCCCGCTGCTGTGGGCACTGACGTCTTGGGGAATCAGCACAGCTCTTTGATGGGACATCAGCGAGAGCCAGGCCTCAGTGCAGGGGCAGCCTTGAGGCCAGGAGAGGCTTTCCCCAAAGCCATCACAGCCGGCTCATCACCCAGGCTGATGTTCTCCCTGCCAGGGCTGCCAAAGAGGCAGACTGCAAGGCCCGTTTCATCTCAGAGTGGCCAGATCTTGTACATTTGCAAAATGAAAGAGTTTGGTTGTATGAACCAAGAATTCTCAGAAAGTAATTTTGAGGGAAATGTGATTTGAAAATGAACTGGTTGGTTTTCTTTGGTAAAAGTGCTGAGTTCTAGCTGTTTCACTGCATCCCAGGCCATTCCACTGGCTGATGTAGGACCTCTCCTCTCCGTGACTGCCTGAGCACGTAGTTGAGCCTCCATGTCGCCCTGCTACAAGGACTGCTGTGGGGGGTGGCTGTGTGGTAATGTTTCAGGACAGCAAGGAGAGTTACTGAAACAGCAGAGCCCCATGCCCCTGGGCAGCTCAGCACCAGTGGTTTGCCATTCACTGGTGCAGTGTGGTGCATGCAAGTGCCAAAAAAAGTGAAGGCACGTCTCTCTCCATCCTCCAGGAGGTCCACAAGGAGCGAATTGCCTTGGAAACGCAGCTGGAGCAGCTCCGTCCCGTAACCGTCTTGTGACCCCCGGCGGGGCGTGCAGCAGCAGCGGAGCTCGTGCACCAAGAGCCTTGCTACGACCACGGCACGGAGCAGCTGCGTGGAGCATCCGCTGAGGGGACCGTGGTGAGGTGGCTGGCTTCTCGCATCTCCTCCACACTCTGCTGCGCCTGCTTGCCTTTGCAGATGAAGAAGGTACAGAAAGCAAACACCAAACTGTCGGATGTGGGTGTCTGCCCTCTCCACTCCCTCTTCCCAGCCTGACATGTAAATGCGGTTTACCACTGAAATGAGTAACCTAAGAGTATTTTATTTATGTAAAGAATTCCCCACTGACACACACTCTTGCAACGCTTCCTGTCCCGATTCTTGAGAGGTACATCATTCCAGAAGTCTTGCTTAAATTTAAAACTCATCCTTTGAGATGGGTTCCTGATTGTCACCGATTCCTGTAAGATGGTAAAGGACCTGTGGATTGAACGTACAAGAGGAATAAAACTCACCAGACATGCAGTCTTTATCAGCAATCACGTGTAAGATAATTATTTTCTTAGCACTGTTTATTATTCAATCACGGATGTATTTTAATGTTAGAGAACTTGTATTTTATAAGTTACATATCATAAGAGAGAACAGTAAAAAATATTAAAATTGTATTATTTTGGAAATTACAAAAAAAATCTGTTTTTTGAGCTATAACTCTTTCCTATCACTTGCTTGCAATTGCCAGTGTCTGCATAACTTTTTTTTTTTTTTTTTAAACCAACAGCATATTTCTAACAAGGTGTTAAAAATGCATTCCGGGCATTTTTGTAAAGGCTGTTCTAAGTATATTTATATTAGTCTGCTTTGTTGTCTTAATGGCTGCTGATTTGTTTTAAGGATGTGTACAAGAACTGTATTTCCCATAGAAGCAAGATAGCAAAACTGCTACATATGAGGTTATAAAACATTTGAAGGAAATAATTGCCTTCTAAAGCAGGCTTTCATTAAGGTTCCTTTGCACCTCACTGGAGATGATATTGATAGGATGAAGCTGCTAATGCTCATCTGTTTTCTAAGTGAAGAAGCACAGATTTTTTTTTTTATTTTTATTTTTTTTAACCTGGGTCTGTTTCAAGGCAAACTGAACTCTTTGGGATTTTTTTTCCATGGAGGCAGTGGTCATTGGCTTCGGTCTCAGTTCTTGCAATGGAAGCTGGCTAAGGAACATTGATTTATTTCTTGGGCCAATACTGTTATGCTGGACAGCCTCAGACATACTATCAGCCCTGCTGCCTTCATGGAGATGATGTTTGCTTCACTGCTGGGCAAGTTCACCTACTTGTTATCCATCTTAAACATGATGCTGCATGTTTCGTATCCTGTTGTATCCTGTTGCTCGATGACCTGAGTACACACCATGCAAAAACTGTTCAGCAGGGTTTTTTTGTTGTTGTTTTTTTGGTTGTTTTTGCGTTTTTGTTTTTTTTTTTTGTCTGATGCTTCCTCACAGTAGCTTTAGGATGTCTCTGGGGTAGAGCAGAAGGAGAAATAGGTTTAAAATAGCTAGTTGGCCTCCATTCAGGCTGTGTCATGGCATGGCTGCAGTGAGGTATCAGAGGACGTGGGAGCAGCCAAAAGTTTTGTTGGGTGATAAGTAGGAAAGACTTCAACAGGAATGTTTAAAGTGATGAGGAAAGAGGTTACTTTTGCTGAAAGGGATATGGATGTGGGATATGGATCCAGAGGTCTAAAGGTGAAAAGAAGCATTTTTTTTCAGGAAAAAAAAAAAGAAAAAGAAAAAAAAAATTGTTTTTGTAATACATTGCTTTCAATTCATCTAAATGTCACTATGCGAATGAGCAACAGACATTTCTCTGGATTTGGAACTTTTTTTTGGTGTGACTGTTGGCGTAGCTGGAGTCCGATGATCGTTCCTCATCAATGACAAAATGTGAAAGCTGCAAACTTCCAGGAAGCTGCAGAAGAGCTACTGTCCTTGTGCTATCAGTGGTGCTGTTCAGAAGTTGTCTTCATTTATTTCATGTGCCCTTAACACTGAGTTGTTCCTGAGTTTTTAAGGATGCTAAGTGCTCTTTCTTTGTTTGCTTTTTAGTTATTGCATTGTCATTTGGTTAATAAACGTCTGCTACTCAAATTGGAAATAATCATCTGGCACCTTTTGTTTTTTCTGTGTGATTTTTAAGGAATGCTTTTCAATGATGACAAAGAAATATGCATGTATGTATTTTTAAGGCAGTGAGTGACTTTCTTATGTTTGATGGAAGACCACACTAGAGGAAGACCCTGTTTATTTCACTTAGGTTATTCATTGAATAGATGGCATTGAAAGAAAAAGTGGAAAAGACTGTTCTGTATGTCCTTTTCAGATGTTTCCTTTTTAAGATACAGGTGTTCGTTCAACCTTAAAATACCTGGTTACCAACAAAGAAATGCTTAGTGGTTAGTCTGCCACCAGAGTTAATAAATTTAAAATGTAACTATCACTGAGGTTGCACTTTGAGGGGTGTAATCAAATTCCATACTTAGCTTCAAGGCCTAGAAAGTGAGTTAATTTGTAATCTGTTTGATGTAGTATTGGCTGTGATGATGATACAACAGCTGACACAGAGACTAAATCAAGACATTCATGGAGAAGTGCTGTGTTATACATATCCTGCATGAAATTGTTCTTCTGTATGTCTCAGTACTTAAGCATTCGTGCATATCCTATCCAAAATGATAAAGTGTCTGCTCTTGGGAAGCTGTTAACATCTTGAGAAGGAGAGGAGAAGGCATAAGGAAGCTCTCTTTCTGGCAGATGCTCCATGTGGCCACGTACATAGCAGGTATTAACAGGGCCTGACAGGTCAAAATTCACATCTAAATCCAGTATTAAGAAATTTTCTCAAAACAAACAAACAAAAATCCTTTGGAAAAAAATGTGAGTACAGAGAAATCATCACTTCTTGCAGGAAACTTTACTTTGTGAAACTTTGGGTGGGAGATGCTCCTAAACCTAAGGCAGAACACCTGGCAGAAGGAGATTCCTCAAGGTTTAGGGCACTTCAGTGGGCTCTGGGAGAGTGATCAACTTTAAGCCCTGACATGCCTGGCCCAGAACAGCTACTAAGACCTGGGAGCCCGGCCAGGGAGCAAGAGCACTATCCCATGCATCAAGCTTGCTTTCCTTGATACACAGTTTCTGCAAGCATTTGTGCAGAGCATCTCCAGCAAGGGATGGTAACTGGGAACAGAAGCTAGAACTTGGCTTCCTCGTGTCTGAGAGGATGTGCTGGCTGTGAGCCTGGTGTCCCTTTCTAAGTCTTCACTTTCCTGCAGCTGTTTGTTTGGACAATCAAATATTTTTGTCCACAAGACAAGACTAGGTAGAGCAGGGTCTTAAACAGGCTCTTGCTTACAGCCCAGATAAGGATTTTCCACAGCGTGAGACTGTGTATGTATATGTGTGCACTCATATATCTTCCTTTTGATCAGGCATTTCTTTATAGATCTGTTCATGTTTGTTACATCTGATACCTTTCTATGAGAGATTTGTTTCAATACGTGGTAGTTTATTGCTGAAAGAAGAAAAATGCCCAGCTAAGTGCCGTGAATGGTTGCCTTTGTAGATCAAGCCATCTTTACTTGAGCCTTTAAATATGAACAATAACCTGGTAATTACGTGAGGTGAGCAGTTTCCATTTGTTTAAACAAACGGCCTGTGAACAAACATTAATCCTTAACGATCAGTGTCCTTCTCCGAGTTATTAAATTAATACTCGATGCAGAGGAAACATCACCACCTCTTCCCAGAGAGTTTTCCATTCTCTCTTCCAGAGAGTTCTGCTGATGTAGCAGAAATGTGAGTGATGTAGTGGACCCAGCCCTGTCGTTAAGTCAGCAAATACCCTTCTTAACTTACCAGATTGTCTCCAAAGTGTTCCTGTGTGCGAGGCAGTGGTTTTGCTGCTGGGAGTTGAGCAGCCACGCTGGGGAGAGGAACTCGTTCAGCTTTCATCCAGGCATACACCGCCTGATGCTGTCAGGGCTGACCAGCCAGGGCGTTGACAACTCGCGTCGTAAAATGGCCCCACCAGGATGGCTGGGGTTGGAAGCCTTCACAGGAAGCATTTAGGATGGACATGATATGGAAATCACCTTTCGGTGGTATGTGAGCGGCTTTCCTCCCACATGGGCTTCCAGGACAGGAGAAAGACAGTCGAGAAGCTTCTAGCCAGGGGTGGAGGGGTGTCAGTTTTCCAGCACCGTCAGCCCTTTGGCCCTCAGCGCACACAGTCCTTGACAAGAAAATACGCGGTGTTACGAAAGTCAGACGGGAAAGAGGCCCTAGTGAAGACACATTTTATTGACTAAAGAGTAGAAGTATTTTTTCAGCAAACAAAAATCCAAATGATGTAGTACCTCTGAGAAGAAATGTATTTTGAAGCTTTTTCCAGTTATCTTCTTGATAATGTGCTATGGACACACGCATAATGTTTTGCTCTGTTATTGATTTTTTTGATGTAAAAATCGTATTGCGAGCATTATCATTGTTAATCTAAAAAAAAAATACCCTGAGGCTATTATATATTTGAATTTTAACTTATAAAGTAGATAGCCAGATTTAAGCAATTTGTTTTCACAGCTGCAGAACGTCCATGTGGTAAGCTGCAAAATGTATAGTGCTCTATACTCTGCCCATCTAATTTTGGAAAATGTATGTGATATGGAACTGGGTGCTACATTAAAATAAAAATGTCCAATAACTTCAAATTCTCTCGCTTTTGTGGTTTTTATTTAGGATGTCGATTGTGCAGATCTGACAGGAGGATGGTAACTGTGACTCACTATGGAAAAAATACGGGGTTGAGATGGCTGACCTTCAACTATGAAAGATGAAATCACTTAGGCTGGGATTGTGCGTACGTGAGAGAGAGAGACGAATAGAGACTTATTTAAAGTGAAATCATATTTCCGTAGGTCTCAGTTAAGTCAATACTTCATCTTTACTTTGTCAGGCCTCACTTTGTCAGAATTCAGGCTTAGCTCCACGATAAACCTGAAGAGGTGCACCCTTCTCTAACCTAGACTGCACGAGCACAAAGGAAATGTCCTTCCCATGGGCACCTTGAACCCTTGGCCTGGAGGTGCCCAAGCAGGAGCAGTGAGAGGACCCAAGTTGTTGTCCACCAGCACCCTAGTGATCATTGTTTTCTGTCCCTGAGGCTGCCAGGTGGGTCCCAAGGGTGGCCCATCAACTACAAGAGCTGAAACTAAACGGGGAAAAGAAAAGCATTTGAAGAGCTGGCCTTTATGGGCAGGGAGCTGGAGGGGATGGTGCGTTTCTACTCTCTAACTAGCGTGATTTTCAAGAATTACACCCCAGCTATCCAAAGAGCAGGGCTTTAAAAGAGGAAATAATTAGTGATAAATTAATTTTTACAGCATTAAGCCATGACAAGAGATGATTTATTGCCCTGGAAGTATGTCTCTAGTGCACGTGAGGCACAAGGCCAAGGCACTAAAAACTTGTAAATATCCTGTAGGGAGCTATTCAGCATTGGCAGCAGGATGGATTTAGATGGCTTTTCCATTCTTAATTTTTACAATTGTATGGTACTCTGGGGTGCCTTCGTGCAATTCCAGGTTGACTCTTCGTGTTTGGATTCACGTTTCCAATAATCTTTCTTAAAAAATAAAAGATGCATCTTCCTGCTCTAGAAAAATAATTCTTAGTGGAAATGGGAAAGAAAAGAAATATAAGAAGTCCAAAGACCTTTTTTTTTTTTTAATCCTTCCACATTTTTTTAGGCAATGCTGCCTCACAAGTGTGCATGATGAGACTGTATGCTCACATGGATTCTGCAGCAAAGCAGAATAAAGGAAAATTAACAAATGAACAGACCCCTGGGGAATCTTGTAGCCCACAGCTGGGTCAGAGCTCTTTCATCACTCCTCCTGTTTCACCTTCCCTGCCAGCCTCCTGGGCACCACATGCCCTCAAACAAATGCGCTCCGGAGCAGGAGGCCTTGATACGTGAGGTCGGGTTGCAGTATGCTCATGAGTCCACGGTATTCACTCAGCACACACCATTTTGGGCATGTCTGGAAGCAGTGGCATTGGCTGTGTCCCAGCTGTGTTAATCCAGTAGTCATTCTGGTAAGTGCCACATCTGTACTCCCAGTTAGATCCCGAATTGATTTACACGTATTGATTGCTAAATGAAGTAGCGCAAGCTAGGAGGAATGTCTTATCAGAGGACATTTTGAAGATGCTTTATGCATCAGAAATGTGATGGGCTAGACAAGATCAAGGCTATATACTGTATCTGGCCTGTTTTTCATGGGAGGGAAGGAGGAAAAGGGGGATACTTTCCTTAGTTAGGCCACTTCCACGCATCACAAGAAATGTCGATTTACTTCCTGTCCTCAGTTTGTGTGAGGAACTTGCTCATTGCTGTGCTGTTTTTTAATGAAACAGATGCAATGAAACAGGTGAAGTAATTGTGCTTCTGAGGTAGTGGAGAAGTCGCTGCATCTCCACCACCTTGCCCCAGCCCCACATAGCAGAGTAATGTACCTAAAAAGCTCTTCTGAGCACCTCACCACCAGGAGGCTTATGTGTAGGACTGCCACGTGACGTGCAAATCATTTTGTTCCAAGGTCACTTAAGTATTTTGTGCTGTCTGTCACAGAGTTAGGGTACGTTTAGTCAGTGATACTCGCCTTTGGCAGACTGATACAAAACATGCATGAGCTGGGTAGACTGGGCAGAGCACAGAGACACTTACAGGCTGCTTCTGCCCCAGCCCCCAGCCCAGGAGACTCGGCCTGCTCTCCTTTAGCTGGGTTATGGCTTTACTCTGGTTTGGTGATGCAGGGAGGTGGCCAAGGCTGCAGGTGGTGGAGCACAGGGAGCTTCATGAGGTGCCAGCAGGGCGCAGCTCATCCGGGTGGCTTGCTGTGGCCTGTCAGCTCTGCAGGCCGTCTATTGAAACCCACACTCAGCACAGGGCTGCTTGACAGAATTTGGGAAAAGTTAGGGGAATAATATCTGGGACTCACGCCCATGCTAACGCAGACCATGCAGAGCTGTTGCTCCAGATGTCACTGCATGGGGCAATGCCGAAAAGCACTGGAGGAAAAAGGGAGGGCCCAGAGGCTGGCAGCAGCGTTTCAGGATGCAGATTCCTGGAGACTGCAGCCGTGGCTGATGGACTGGCGTCTCTTCTGGCACCCCTGGCACCTAAATGCATGAGCTGCTGCAGGCAGGGCAATATCGGCATCCCTTCTCACCGCAGCATTTCCATCTTCTCTAAGTGGATACAGGGGAGTACCTGTGACACACTCTCAGCAGTAGAAGCTTCACGCAAACTTTATTTACATATTATAAGTTTCTGCTATGCTTTCCATTTGCTGTCGATTATTCAATATGCATTTTTTATTGTTTCCTGTGTTATTTTTCTCCAGTATAGACAGAGGAATTCCCATCTGCTCAGTCTGTCTTTTTCCAGACGTTTCTTTGTCTCCAGCTATTTTTGCTGCCTGTCCCTGGAATTTTTTTCTCCTTCTTTATATTGTTTTTTGACACAGGGTAACCAAAACCGAAGCCAGTTCGTGGTTACCTCATCTCTAAAGCAGTGACTCTAAATTACTGCATCATGACACCCACTTGTTTTTGCCTTTTGTTTTGTTTAGTTTGGTTTTGTTTGTTTTTCCTTATCTGTCAGCCCTGCAAACATCAGCTGGCATCCTGGAGGGGCGGTATCATCACAGCGGATTGAGAATTTGCTAATAACACTGTACAATCCAGTAAATGGTGGTGTGAATCTCTGGCTTTCAATCTTCTCTCAATGCTTGCATCGAGCCTGAGGCACCATTTGAAAGTAATAACTATTTTTAAGCCGTCAGACGTGTGTGTGAGCCTCCCTGTCCCATGGCAGGTATGCTCTGTGTTTCTCAGTGAGCTGCATGGAAAAGTTTCTGCATGAGCTGGAAAGGAAACCTCAGGCCTTGGCGGACTGAGAGCCCATATCTCACTGAAAAGCAGTGCTAAAATATGTGCCTCTTCAGACAGATAAAAATTGTCCTCTGACCTCGTGTGCTTTGATTTCCGCTTGCTCAGATAACAGCATTGCCTGTGAGCATCTCCCGAGAGTGCAAATCCCAACCTCCGGAGCTGCTCTGCAGCTTATGGTAATGGCAACTCTGAGCCTGGGCTCGGGAAACTCGCGGGGAGAAGGACAATTTTGCATGTAATTTTACATCCTGAGGTGTTTCATTAGCAGTCTTAACTGTTTAGTCTCAAGAAGAAGAAGCAGCAGGATCAAAGGCAGGAGAGGAATGAGAGATCAAAATTAGTTCTAATCAAATTAATAAACATCTCAATTTTGATTTCCATTAAATAGGTGTATTTATTGCTCCTCTTTGAATTTTGCAGAGCCTCTTGAGGCTTGCTCTCATTTTTGCACTCAGAAATTACTGCATATTTTGCCTTATGTAGCTGTCATTTATCATTAGGGAAGAAGTAACAATTCAGGCCTCAAGTAGAGCTTTTTTCCTAAAAGAAATCAGGTTGATTGTTCATTGACTGCCATATAATCCTCTGATCTGTTAGACAGATACAAGTTATTTACGTCAATCCTAAAGCTAGATGGATGTGTTAGTAGCTGTTTTTTTTTTTTTTTTTTTTTTTTTTTTTTTTTTTATTTTATTTTTGCCAAGTTTTATTATGTATGTTTTAATACAATGGGAAGTGGGTGACAAATTGGGGAATGTGTATTTGCTCGCCATGTGTGTTACTTTGCTGTAAGCTGGTGCTGAAGGTTTAAAGCAGTAATTCTGCAGGTCACACTTGCTGCAGTGCTCAGGAAGACTGGTCTGTTTGCGTTGTGCAAGTTGAGTGAAATGTAAAAGTAAATTACATTTTAGAAGTTCTCTAGGGACCTAAGAAATTAGCAGGAAAAACAACTTCCCGTTAAAGGATTTGATTTTTGCTTGCACTGTGTCATGTTGGACAAGGTGTTAAAGCCCTGGTGATTCAAATTTATGAATCCAGCTTTCAAAATCACAAGGTGGGCTTCAAGAGTGAGAAGTAAAAACGAAATGGGACGTTTGTTTAATGTGCCTTCTGGCTCCTGGATCTTTAATCCTTATCCAGGGCCCCTTTCTAATGCTTGACCACTGATTTTTCATAATTAAATCTAAGCTTACTTTTATCTAGTCCAGCAGCTGGAGCTTTAAGGAATACAGTCAATACTCTGAGAGAGCAGATAGGTAGCAGTGGAGCTCAGCTGCTGATACACGTTTAACAGCGCTGCTGCAGCCCTACAGGGTTGTATCTCCTGTGTCAGTAATAGCCTCACAGAAAACTTTGAGCAGCTTCAGTATTATCCCTTTCATTCCCAAGAACAAATAAAACTTTCAGGGAATGCTTCATTATTTGATATAATTTTTGTTTATTCTCAATCAAAATATTCTAAGTATCCAAACCAGTAATACTTACTCAAAACTTTGGTATCAAGCTCGGAGTGTAAAAGCTCTCAGGCTGGCACAGCTAGAAGAGGAGTTCCCATTGCTATAAGCAGTAGCAGTGCTTCCAGCTTCTCCTCTAGACCTCCTTCCACTGCTGGAGGGTGTGGTAATTGCAACCTCCACAGACCCACCATAAAGGGGGAAATATACCCAGGCTGTATTTTCCTCCGGTTCCAAAGCTTACCCTCTTTGTGAAGACTGCCAGAGTGTTTCAGACTGTAGGTAGGTGCCCAGTGCCAGGACAAGAGGCACTGGGCACAAACTGGAGCACAGGAGGCTCCCCCTGAGCACCAGGCAGCACTTCTGTGCTGTGCAGGTGAGGAGCCCTGGCACAGGCTGACCAGAGAGGCTGTGGAGTCTCCTCCTTGGGGATCTCCAAAAGCCTCCTGGGCAGCCTGCTCTGGGTGTCCCTGCTTGGGCAGGGCTTGGAGCAGGTGAGCCCAGAGGGCCCTGCCAGCCTCAGCCATTCTGTGATTAGCACAAGGTCTTACCTACCTGAGTGTTTCTACAGGGAAACATTCATAAAACTGAATTCTCGTTTCTATGTCCTAGAGAGACTGGAGGATAGTGGTCTTTGTTCTGAAAGCACTCTGGGGGCAGACAAATCACAGCCGATGTTTCTGACAAAGCCAGCCTGTTGCTTCAGCTCTTTTTCCTCCATCAAAAATCTCCCTCAGCCCAACAGTGTTGGCCAGTACCACCAGCCTTCCTCAGAGTAAACAAGCCTGACCTCAGCACATAACCCACTTTCTTGAGTACTGTCATTTTAGAGAGGCTGAATTATTTAATCAGCAGTGACCTAATAACATGCATGTGGCAGGTGCTTTAGGGCTCAGTGGACTAATGAAGTATGGACAGCCCTGGCTCAGAAGTCTGGGAGATGAATTGGGAAGCTAATACAGGATGAGCTAGTCGAAGAGATTATTGTCTCCCATGAACAACAGGGAGAGCAACACAAAGCTGTCTAAAATCCTGCCTTCCTAGAAATCTAGTCCTTTAAGCTGGTGAAATGGATTCTGTGGCCCTTCTTCTCTGTAACTGGTTGGGAAGCAGATTGGCAGACCTGGACTTGATCCAGGATTTCCATGAAGACAACTTTTAGGGAGGTGATTGTCCCCCTGCATTCTGCTCTGGTGAGGCTGCACCTCGAGTGCTGTGTTCACCTTTGGGCCCCTCACTACAAGAAGGACATCGAGGCCCTGGAGTGTGTCCAGAGAAGGGCTACAGAGCTGGTGAGGGGCCTGGAGCACAAGTCCTGTGAGGAGCGGCTGAGGGGACTGGGGTTGTTTAGTCTGGAGAAGAGGAGGCTCAGGGGAGACCTCATTGCTCTCTGCAGGTACCTGAAAGGAAGGTGTGGGGAGCTGGGGGTTGGCCTCTTCTCACAGGTACCTAGTGACAGGACTGGAGGGAATGGCCTCAAATTGCACCAGGGGAGGTTCAGGTTGGAAATGAGGAGACATTTCTGCTCAGAAAGGGTTGTGAGGCGTTGGAACAGGCTGCCCAGGGGAGTAGTTGAGTCACCATCCCTGGAGGTATTCACAAGACAGATAGATGTGGTGCTTAGGGACACGCTTTAGCAGTAGATTTGGCAATGTTAGGCTAATGGCTGGACTAGACAATCTTAGAGATCTTTTCCGGCCTAAATTATTCTGTGGTTCTAACAGGAAAACCTTCCCTGCTGCGACTGGGGGCAGGTGCTGACCCTCACAAGGCAGCATCCTGCACAATGCGTGATAGGGTAAGCCCGTGACAGGCTTGTAAAAAAATATATTAATGGAATGGGTTACAGTTGCATTAATAAAATATTATCCCGAGGAAATAATCTGATTAATTCTGAGAGCAAAAAGTGCTTGAGGCTGTCTTTACTGTCACGGCGTTTATTTGCCACTGATTTTGCAGACGACAGCCTGGTTCTCAGATGCGATGCCTGCCCCCAGAGAGGAAAGATTGTCCCAGCATCAGGACACCAGCCGAGGAAATCCGTATTCAAACCCTGCTCTGCCACAGTCTTTTCTGCAGCCCCAGGAAGCTGTCAGAGGTGGGATTAATCTTGCTTAATTCCACCTAGGTGAGAGTCAAAGCTCCACCGTTGTCTGGGCTCCTTCTGCATTAAGGGGCAGAGATGAGCACTTCTGGAGGCCTGTTTCTGCTGGGCCACAGTGCTGGCGAGCCCGGAGCTGGGAGCAGGAGGCTCTTGGCACCTCCCTGTGGCCCCAGTGGCTCTTGTGCTTTAATCCAACTTGAGGCAGTGCTGCCACACAGCTTGAAGAATGGAAATGCCTTGACAGCAGCCATCAGCACCATCAGCACCAGTTTGCAAATTCTGGCCCAGTGGCATCGTCACCACAGCATCTGATGGAGGTGGGCACAGAAGAGGAATGCCCTGGCAAACAAAATGCAGGTGGGTGCCTGATTACAGGTGGCCTCTGCTGTACTGAATGCGTGGTCTAACCAAACCATTCGGGTTGAGCCACAGATGTGCTTGCTCAGTGCCCCAGCACCCTTCAGTTTCGAAAGGTAATGTCAAAGGTAAGGGAGTGAGGAGGCTGTAAGGCTGCCACTATCCTGTTCCACTTCTCTTCCCCAAAAGAAGTTTGCAGACTTTCTAAGGTCATGGTATATGGTGCTCCAGCAGCAAGCAAAAGGAGAAGTTGCAGCTGAGAACATGCTCATGCTTTGCAGTCATGTTGAGGGTTCAACTTGGCCAACATGACAGGGAGAGGAAGACCCACGTGCACACACATGCTTGCACATGAACGCTGCCTTCTTGCAATGCTTTGTTGGGGCTCATTCTTACTCTTGCTTTAGCATTAAGGATTTTAATGAATAGCCTTCACACAGCAGAAACTACACGTGCCCTGTTTAAAATACCCTATTGGGAGTGTGGTTTGGGCTTGCACGGCAAGGTTTTGGTAGCCGGGGATGTGGTAGAGTTGGTCTCTGTGAGCAGAGCCCAGCAGCTGCCCCAAGGCAGACCAGAGCCAGCTCCAAGCAGCTCCAAAAGGGACCTGCTGCTGGCCGGAGCAGAGCCAGGGAGTGACGCTGGGTGGGCCTCTGGGAAAGGGGAGTTAAGAAAAGGGAAAAAAAAACTGCTGTGTGACAGCAGCTGGGAGAGCGAGGAGTGAGAAGCAGCCCTGCAGCCCCCAGGTGAAGAAGGTCAGTGAAGAAGAAGGCCCTGGGTCATCCTGTCTGCATGTCCCGGGTTGGCGGGACCCTGCGGTGTTTGGGAGGGGGCTGCCTCCCACCCTGCAGTGACATCCCCAGCACGGTTCCAGCACGCAAACCCAGGAGCCCGTAGTGTCCCCTGTGCCAGATGCAACAGCCAAAAACCTTCTTCTGCAAACAGCGTCATCAACTGCGACGGGCCCTAGCTGTGAAAGGAATTACGGGTGTTTGGCTGCATGAACACAGAGCACAGACCCCCACTCAGCCCTGCAGGGAGATTTGGTCTGCCTGTGCACTTAACCCAGCCCAACCTGTCTCTCACATCGAGTTGTTTTGAGGGTTTGGGGAAGTTTGCTTTGCTCTTGGTTTTTCATTCTCGCACAGTTCGTTCCATCTGGGCCTAAAAAGCAAAGCACTGAAATGTTGCAATAACAGCTGTGCTTGCAAGCTTTCTGTCCCAGCTGATAATTAAATGCAGAGTATCTCAAGGAAAAATCGTATCTGGAGAAGACAAGCCCAGCTGTTAAAAAGAAAAAAAATATATATATATTGAAATGAACCTCAGAATCCGTCAGTATTCGTGCAAACCTGAGTCGGTTGTGCTCTTCTCAAGTTAAAGATTTAGCTGGGATCACGAAGGACACTGCCTGTTGTTTAAACCTGCTGGTGCCTAACTCATGCAGGAGCTCGTGCCTGAATTTAAAAACTCTTGGCAGCAACACAGAGTGTCTGCAGCCGCGGCTGTTGCTCCTAGCACCCAGCATTTGGAAAGACCAATTACTAATCCTAGACACTCAATTATAGATTACGCCTACCGTGTATAACTCTGTTTTGCAGCATACAGGGCACTGGGAAAAAATGTGAGCAGATCAGAGCAGATGGATTGAACAACTGTATTTTTCCCGTTTGATTCTAAGTTTTGTTTTGTTTTGTTTTAATTTGTCTATGGACTGCAATGCGGGGAGCAGCAATACTTTCTCACACAGAGTTTGGATTCGTACAATGCAGCCCTCCTGGGAGCACCAGTGAGGGACAGTCACCTTATTTTCACCTTATTTGGGTACATTTCCTCTGGAAAGTGCAGTTCTGATGGATCCATGTCTCACCCTTGGTTTCCATTTTGCTGCTGGGTATAGCTCTGGAGACCCTCCAGGTCTGGGATGGCCTGGGACCTTGTCTCTGGCAAGACCACCTGGTTTTCTGTGGTGGCACCTCAGCATTTCAGCTGAAGAAATTTCAGCTTCTCACCTGTAGGTGAAATGAGGACACCAGAGCATTTTCAGCAGCAGGTCTTTCTCCTTTTTCAGCCTATAAAATCTTGATCTATTAATCTTTTCCTTCAGGTTTAAGATGGGAAAAGGATGGTTTGAGGGGAGGAATGACAAGCACTTGTTCCCAGGTGTGGGGAAGGCCTTTTGAAAGGGAAGCCGCACATCAGTGCTTCACTGGAAGGTGCTGTACTGTACACATATGTGAACTCCTGGAGAAGTACACTTCAAAAATCAGTAAAAAGTTTCTTTAAAAACAAAAAGTTGTTGCACACAGGGAAGGTGATGTGTAAACACACATGTAGTTCATGGCTATCTCATTCTTCACATGTTTAGCCATTTACTTCAATATTAAAATCATAGAATCAAAGCATCACAGAATGGTTTGGATTGGAAGGCACCATAAAGATCACCCAGTTCCAACCCCCTGCCATGGGCAGGGACACCTCCCACCAGACCAGGTTGCCCAAAGCCCCATCCAGCCTGGCCTTGAGCACCTCCAGGGATGGGGCATCCACAGCTTCTCTGGGCAATCTGTTCCAGGGTTTCAACACCCTCTGAGTAAAGGATTTCCTCTGAATATCTAATCTAAACCTACCCTCTTTTAGTTTAAAGCCATACCCCCGTCCTACCACTGCACTCCCTGACAGAGTTCCTCCCCAGCTTTCCTGTAGCCCCCCTTTAGGTCCTGGAAGGCCACTATCAGGTCTCCCTGCAGCTTTCCCTCCTCCAGGCTGAAGAACCCCAACTCCCTCAGCCTGTCTTCATGCGAGAGGTGCTCCAGACCCTTGATTGTCCTGGTGGCCCTCCTCTGGACTCACTCCAACAGGTCTATGTCCTTCTTGTTCTGAGGTCCCCAGAGCTGAAGGCAGGGCTCCAGGTGGGGTCTCACGAGAGCAGAGCAGAGGGGGAGAATCACCTCCCTCACCTTGCTGGCCACGATTCTTTTGATGCAGCCCAAGGTACAGCTGGTTTTCTGGGTGGAAAGCATGCATTGCCGGCTCATGTTGAGTTTGTCATCAACCAACACACCCAGGTCCTTTTCATCAGGGCTACTCACAATCCATTCTCCACCCAGCCTGTATGTGCGCTTGGGATTGCCCCGACCCAGATGCAGGACCTTGCACTTGGTCTTGTTGAACCTCATGAGGTTCACACAGGCCCACCTCTCAAATGTGTCACGGTCCCTCTGGCTGGCATCCCTTCCCTCTTGTGTGTTGACCATACCGCATGGCTTGGTGTCATCGGCAAACTTGCTGAGGGTGCACTCAATCCCATTTTTCCTGTCACTGACAAAGATGTTAAACAGCACCAGTCCCAATACCGACCCCTGAGGACCACCACTCATCACTGATCTCCACCTGGACATTGAGCCATTGACTGCGACTCTTTGAGTGTGACCATCCAATCAATTCTTTACCCAGCTGTCCATCAGTCAAATACTTATCTCTCCAGTTTAGAGAGAAGGATATCACTGGGGACAGTGTCATACGCCTGGTACAAGTCCAGGTAGATGATGTCAGTTGTTCTCCCCCTATCTTTATAGGGGTGAATGCTGTAACCCCATCACAGAAGGCCAGCAGATTTGTCAGGCACAATCTGCCCATACTGAAGCCATGTTGGCTGTCACCAGTCACCTCCTTATTTTCCATGTGCTATAGCACAGTTTCCAGGAGGATCTGCTCCACGATCTTGCTGGACACAGAGGTGAGACTGACTGGCCTGCAGTTCCCCAGGTCTCCCTTTTTTCCCTTTTTGAAAACAGGGGTGGTGTTTCCCCTCTTCCAGTCAGCAGGAACTTCACTGGACTGCCATGACTTCTCAAATATGATGGAGAGAGGTTTAGCAACTGCATCCGCCAGTTCCTTCAGGACCCCTGGATGTATCTCATCAGGACACCCTGCTCCGCACTAATTAGAAAGAGAAGTATCTGTTTGTAGTTGTGAAACGGATCTTAAAATATGTGGATCAAGTGCAAACTGCCGCTGTATTTTCTTCACAGGTCTACAGAAGTCTTGAAACCACAGTTCTGAGAGAGGCAATTAACTCCTTAACCTAAAGATGGGCATTGACACGCAGTGTTGTTAATGGTTCCCTTGCTAATCACTTCTGTGGTCTTAATCAGCTGGCACACGCGTCGCTAGACTCCAGAGGGCTTCTCAGACAGCCAAAAGTAATGACCCTCCTCTAACGCAGCCCCTACAACACTTCCTTAATACTTTCCACACTGCACATATTTTCTTAATATACAAAGCTGTAGTATAGAGAGTTTGTGGGGGCAGCATAAGGTTAATATATTTAAACAAACAAACAAACAAAAAAAAAAAAACACAAATAATTCTGAATCTACCATGCTTATTTTATTACTCTGGTTTGTGTTTTATATATTAAAATCCCCCACACACCTTTTTTTTTTTTGTTTCAATGAGCTGGTTGACAAATTCCCAAGCTGTTACGTGCGAGCTCTGCAGAACTTGGGGGACCCGATGGAAAACTTGCCTCAAAGAGTAGTTCTAGGGAACGACCCTCTCAAGGTAGAGGGTCAAATTCCCTTTTCATTTATAACTGGATGACAAGTGACTTTAGCAACAACCTCAGAACATCACCACCTCCAGTCACTTCATCTTCTCACTGGGGCTTCTGGTGGTCAGGGGTCTCCAGACCTAAAATAGCCCCCCTCCCAGTACTTAGCTCCTGGCTTTCCTGGTTCCCATAAGGAAAAGAGGTCCCTGGGTAGCAGATGCTGTCCTGTATCTGAGTTACCGCTCCGGGAGGTTTGATGTGAAAACACTTTCACTGCAGCTGGTGGATGTCTCCATTAGCCAGCCCTGCAGGGTTTGGGTGCTGAGACCGGAGGATGATTGGCATTTCGTAAGGTAAACACAGGGATTTAATCAAGAAGTAGCTGCTGCCACAAGTGCTGGCCTAGCTTTCAGCACCAGTGGTGATGATTGGTGTGTAATGTCAGCTCAAGAGGAGAGGCCATAACTTTCTGGAGGAAAAAAAGGCCAAACGGGCATGAATGAGAAATGTTCTGCACACTGCTTAATCCTCCTTGATTTAGTGCTGACTGGGGGACTAGGAAAGCTACACTTTGTGTCTAAATTCAAATAAAAGACAATTGATGCTCTTTCTTCCAAAAACGCAAACCATGACTGTATAAAAACATTAGACAAATCCCCAGCAGATGAAACAACAGGTAATTTCAAACTAAGATATAAAGAAATAATAGATTCGTTTGTTCTAGTTGTATCAGAAGTGGCCTATGACTTTAGCTCCTTCCATTTTGCCTGCTCAATATGAGACACCTTAAAGAACTTAAATTTGAGAGACCTGAAGCTTTGAAAATAAAAGTTTTTGGTTTGTCTACATGGATAGATATGGAGGGTGAAATCAAGGTTTTAGGCTCTTCAGCAGTTTTATGGCTATTCCTTTTCCCTCAGCCTATTGGCACATTCCCATCTCACTCTACTATATTCCCTCATTCCCTTGTTGCTATTTAGGTATCCCCAAAGGTCATGATTTTAAAAAGCTGTCTTTTCCCCAGTCACACATATTTAAAGGACAGTCAGGTTTTGTTTGTCACTTATTCTTGATGCTCTTTTCTGGAGTTATTTTCATGTCCCCCAGTGGGCCACTGCCACTTCCCAGTTCACCTGCCCACTTCCTGCTGACCCTGATGAATTTTCTGTAACCACCTGAGTTGTATGTATATGGCACGGCGGATGACTCAAGATGCTTCACCCTTTTTCCCTATTAAAATTATAAATCCAATAAATCCACAGAGAGATTTTACATTTGAGATGGAACCTATTTTAACTGAAAACTTAGAAAGACTTGAAGCCTATGAATTGTAGATGCTAAAAAAAAAAAAAAAAAAAAAAAAAAAAAGAGGAAAAAAAGAGAGGAAAACATAAAAAAAAAGGAAAAAAGAAAAATGGAGAGGAGAGCAGAGGAGAGCAGAGGAGAGGAGAATATGAAAGGAAATTGGCGATGAATCTTAGTTGATGGTATCCTGTCAATTACATCAGAACCAAGACTAAGAAGGAAAAGGTTTTCCATAATCTAAGACAGCAGTGGATCTGAATCCACAGACTCAGGTTTTGGCAGTGTTTGAAATGTCAGCCTGCATCCTGCTCCTCGTCTCATCTACACCCCTTACGTCTGTTTTGCACAGACAGAAACAAAGTTCACATCTGCATTCCCCAGCCTTCCCCATCTGCCTCGCAGACCTGCATGGCAAGTGGTGCCCCACAATGAACAAATGAGCCAGAACGTGCACATGCTTGGAGCCAAAGGCAGCTCCCGACCTTCAGAGCTTTCAAACTAGGGCTGACCGTGCTGCCTATCATGCTGTGACAGAGCTTGAGAGAGATGTTGTGAGTGGCTTGCTAGGAAGGCAGGTGTCAATGATGCTGTGTGGCCATCTCAGGAGCAGGATGGAGACTTCACAGCCATGGTCTCGCTGTGTGTGTCACCAGCCTGGGGACCTCTGACAGTGGTTGTCCTCTGCAGCCCTCTACATTGCTGTCTTTTCCTTTGACTGACTCTTTAATGTCCCTGAACAACACTGAAGTGTCTTGCTTGACTGTACTGTTTCTCATGGTTCTCATTCTTCCTTCCACTGAAGGCATCTTCCTCATGTTAGTCGTCTCCTGGAAATTGGAGGGGTATTTTGGGTGCTTGGGAGATAAGGCTGAGTTGACATTTTCTAGCTGACTCCTTCAATAACCGCCTCTCCCACAATAGGACTTCCTGCCCAAAAGATAAAAGAGCCCTGAGATGGCATTATGGGACCAGGGAACAGAAATAACTATGCCAGCACCCTCCATCTGCTTTAAAACACACACACACTTCTACAAATCTCCATCATCTCAGGGGTCTTCCAGCTTCTCTGTCCCCACCCCTGTCCCGTGGTGGGGGCAGCCTGGGTGCCCTCAGTGGGGACAGGTACCCAGGGCATCCATCGATGGGATAGGTGATGCAAGAGGTGGCTGGGTCAGAGGTTGGAGGTTCACTGGCCTCATCACCCTGCTGCTCTGGTTTTACCTGGGAAAAAATCGCTTGTGGTTTTGGAGGAAATGAGAGAAATTTATCACCCAGAAATGATCTTGGCTACATCATTTCTTGCTGGAAAAGGTCATTTGGCAAGATCAACATAGCCGACGTAATTGGTTCCAATTTCTTTAAACATGCTGCCCTGTGTAATGAGAATAATGGAGGCCTTTTGCTGCCAGGTTGTTGAGTCACAAATCTGAAAGAAAGAAAACCAAAATAAATAAATTACAGAGAGGTTTAAGCTGGCTACTTTGGGCCCGTTTTTCAACAGGTCTTGCTGGAAGCATATTTAGTATTAAGATTCTGTGGGTGTCCTCCATAATAGCGCTTGGCTCTCAAGTGGAGTTCAGTGTTCAAAGTTCAAGGAATAGCTTGGATTTGGGCTTATCCTTTGACATATTGTCAGCAGTAGTTGCTTTTTGCAACACCCGCAGCCTCTGCAGTTGTGTGAAGCAGGCGAGCTCATACTGTCCTTAAATTGAACTGGCAGCTCCAGCAGCCAAGTGTTATTCACAGCGCCAGCTCAGATAAACCTCTCCTGCTTCCTTGCAGGCAGCCCCTCTTCCAAGAAGTGCAAACCTCCACAGTCTGCACGAGAGTGTGAGGCACAAACCACTGCGCTGCATCTTCCATAGGCCTCCCCCAGCCCTCCGCTTTCTTCTCAGATCCTTTACCACAGGAGAAATGTGGGGTTGAACTGTCTTGGCCAAACAACTCAGTGATGTTTGTTGAGTAGTTGTTGAGAAAAACCTGACAGGTCTGTGAATATCCACAGAGGTGCTCAGATATGACCGTAAGCGAGATTTCCACACTTTTGCTGAACCTTCCCGTGCAGGGGGGAGACCATGCTCGCCTCACTGATGCCGGTCCCCCAGTAGCTGGTTTGGGATCACACTCTTCTCCTGCCCCATGGCTGGGATTAGAAGACCGCTCTTGCTCCGGCAGCTTGCACAAAGCCATGCTCACACACACGCAGGTCTCACCAGGAGCTGGCACACAGGCCTCGCAGCACACATACACAAGGGAGGGAGAGCGCTGTTATATACGGAGTAGTAATTCCTGTCGAGAAAATGGTTGATATTAATAAAGAAGGGGGAACTTTGGGAATGTGGCCATGGGCATTGGAAAGCCCCATGGTTGAGATAACATTAGACTTTTAACGACGAGGCCATCAGGAATATAAAAGAGTTTAGAGGGAACAAAGAAGGGTGATTCAGGAGACTCCATGCAGTCTCTGGTTTCTTGTTCTCCACTTAAGGCATGGATGTCTCTGGGTGTTTGCTGTTGTTGTTACATTCAAAGTTGTTTGAGCAATGAAAAGTTGTTTTGAAAAGAACTGCTGTGGAGAGAAGGGTATAAGAGGGGAGCCTGCCCTCAAGATAAAAAAAAAAAAAAGGCAACACGATGAAGCTACATCAATAAAGAAGCAGGAAAAAGAAGTGAAGAGGAACAGGCTGGCAGAATGGAGACCAGGACGGGAACAGGCACTTTGATCGCATCATGAAGATAGGTTCGGCCAAACTCAGCAAACTGCTCAGAGAAGCTCGTACAGAAAGTCGCTGGAAATAGGCGCACTGGAGCTGGAGAGAAGCTCGAGCTGAGAGAAGCAGACCTGTGCACACAACTGCCTCTCGCTGGTAAGCAGTTGCGCGTTATGGGGAATCGTTCGTCCTTAGGAACAAAGACCGTCCTGGTAACCTTACAGCTTATTCTCCTTATTAACAATTGGACAGTTTATGAGCCTCAAATATGGGACCAAACTGAGGTCAAGGTGTGGCACTCTGCAACTAAAAATGACAAGGTTGCAGTGGGATTTATCGGCACCTGGCGAGCAGCCTCTGAGGCCTTAAAGAGCCATGTGGAGCCACAATCACAAACGTGTGGCTTGCCAGATAGTGAGGGAGCTGCGGGCTCCTTTACTGATCCGACTGCTACGCCGTGGGCCCCTCTGCTGTTACAGCCATCGAAGGCTTTTGCTGTTGCGCCCCCTGCTGACCTGAACGTGCCTTTTGACCCAGGCCTATTGGCCTTCACAAGGAGATGGATATGCTTTTCTTCGATCTGGGAAGAACGGGATACATTAGGCCTGAAGAAAAGGAATGGGAAATGGAGACTTGTTAGTAATCAAGAAAAGGAATGGAAAATGGAGACTGTTAAGTCATGGAACTTAAAGGATTGTTTGTTACCTTTCCTGATTGTACATATGTAGAGGCATACTTGCGTTTAGCATGTAAAGCAATGTTCTGTATATTTAGAATGTTTGATGTTCGTGTGTGCGTGTTGGTGGAGCGTAGACTCCCCGCACAGCCAGCACTGTTTATTTGCCTTTTATACCTTTTATAGCTTTTATACCTTTTAGAAATATTTGTTTTATAAATATTACAAAATTCAGATTGACTTGAGACCTCATTTATAACAGCGCGACTACACAGAGAGAGAATTAGGAACAGATTTAGTGAGAAACAGATTTAGTGATGCTAGTGCATCAGTTACTGCGACCAGGAAAAGTTTGTTTCTTATCCTTGTCTCCGTGTTTGACTTATCAGGTCTGTGCCTCAGCATTATGCTCATGGCTCCCCCTTCTCTACTTCCTATCATCTTAAGATGATGGGAAGAGGTAAGGATGCAATCTGGGAGAGAGAAGAAGGATGCTAAAAACGGTCACTAGGAGGAGCGCACTGGGGTGGCTCCTGCCCACTGTGCACAGGGACTCCCTGGGGGTGTGTTGGGTTTGTGAGCGAGCCCCCATGGTGGGGGCCCAGAGGCTTTGGGGATGTGCCAGGCAGCCATGGCTCCAGGAGACGTTGCTGCCCCACAGGGGCTGGGGCTTGGAGACAGTCTCCTGTGGTGCCCCCTGCCTTCTCAGCAGCCCTGCGCGGGGCAAAGCCCAGCCCAGGGCTGCTCATGGGCAGAGCTTGGCAGGACGGTCCCCACGCCACCTCTGGCCAGGGCTCGCAGCCCTGTTGGGCACCTGAGAGCTGTGCACAAACACCTTCCTGGGGGAGCCTGCAGCCCTGGACGTGCAGCGCTCCCAAACCCTGCCCTTGCTGCCTCTGAGCTCCATTGCCCCCTTTCCTACCTACCCTCGCGTCTCTCTGGCTCCTGTCCCTTCTCCCCCAGCCACCAGCTCCCTCGCACCCAGCCCTGCTGAGCCCCTTCTCTCCCATCTCCTCCAGACCATGGCTGTTATAATTCGCCTCCTGTCAGTGCTGGGCCTCCTGCAGCTCACACTCAAGGCTGGGGACCAGCCTGACAAGGTCACCCAAGACCTTATGGAGAGAAGAGAACTCATGTTGCAGCAGGAGATGTCGGTGCTGCTGCAGGAGATCGAGGAGGGAAGCAAGCCGCAGAGTGGGAACAGCACAGTGTTCATGTTCCTCGCCATGTGCCACCACTGGCAGTTCTGGGCACTTGCTGAAGCATTTCTGGCTCTTTTTGGCATGTACTGGCTGCCCAAGAAGATCAAAGATGACACCAGTGGTCATTCTGAGCCATGGAGCTCAAGCAGTGAGGACGGCAATGGAGGAGAAGAGGAAAAAGAAGTTGAGGAGGAGTTGAGGGAGGAAGAGGAGGAACAGGAAGAAATGAACTTTAATGACCAACATGATCCGGGCCTGCTTGTGGGCCTGCTCAGGGAGTCTGCTGCCGAAGCTGCTTGAGATGCAGAACATTATGGAAGAGATGGCAGGGACAAATTCTGCATCACCAAACTCCCTTCAGAGATCCATTTTCCTGACAGAGCTGCAGGCAGTAATAGGGTTGTTTGCAACTCTCTTTGAGAACAACCTGCCTGTTTCATTCCTCAGTTACACCAATGCCAAAGTTAATGGTTTTCTTCGTGTGTCTTCAAGCTTCCACTGAGGAATACCTACAAAGATTAGATGCATAAATGCATACAAATAGTCAGAATAGCTAAGGTTTTTTGTTAGGAGATGTTTTCCATATAGATTAGTCACCTCAATAGAAACAGATTTGTAGTTTATAAGAACCACCTGGCAGCTGGGTTTCAGGACTCCAGCAATCCTGTGAATAGAAGAGTCTCACCAGATCCATCTGAAGATGCTGCTCCCAGGAGTCCTGCAGCAGAGGCTGCCACTACCACAAGGACAGTAACTGTCCACACTGCTAGGGGAGTGAATCCCCTCTAGAAGCATTAGTTTAAGCAAAATTCCAATAAATCAGATTGTTTGAACAAACACTGTCCCTGAGTGTCTTCTCCTGAGTGTCTAGGAGAAACTTTGTTGGGGGACACTAGCCTTTGGTTCCATCTCTTCTCTCTAATAAAGAGATGATCTTTGGGCTTGGTTGTATGTTAGCAGTGGTTACATTTCTGAGAAGACATTTGAGAACAGCAGGATTTCTGCAGCCTGCTGTTAGGAGAGGTAAGTGCAAAGAGCACCGCTGCCTCTTGCAGCTGCTGCTGCTGAGGACTGCTGCTGCCCAGCTGCGGGGGCTCAGCACAGTGCCTGGGGATCCGGGGTCTCTGCCCAGGCTGGGCGTGCTGGCTCTAGCTTGGATATTAACTTTCCCTGCAGCAGCCCACACAGTGCTGTGCTCTGCACTTGGAGCTAGAACAGCGCCGGTATCACACCAGTGCTGTGACTCTTGCTGAGCAGTGCTGGCACCGCATCAGGACTCCCTACAAACCCCCAGAGCCAGCAGGCTAAGGGTGGGCAAGAGATAGGGAGGATACATCACCAGGGCAGCTGACCTAACCCAACCAAAGGGATATTCCATGCCCTGTGGTGTGACACTCAGAAATAAAAGGTGGAAAAAGGAAGAAGAGGGGAGGGGTGGGCTCTCGCTGTGAAAATGTCTGTCCTCCTGAACAACAGCTATGTGCGTTGAAGTCCTGCTTCAAGAATGTGGTCAAACATCGCTTGTTGGTGGGAAGTTTAGAGTAATTTATTTCCTCTGCACTTCCACACAGATTTTCTTTTCTTTTTTCCTTTCCTTTCCTTGCCCTCCCTTCCCTTCCCTTCCCTTCTCTTCCCTTCCCTTCCCTTCCCTTCCCTTCCCTTCCCTTCCCTTCCCTTCCCTTCCCTTCCCTTCCCTTCCCTTCCCTTCCCTTCCCTTCCCTTCCCTTCCCTTCCCTTCCCTTCCCTTCCCTTCCCTTCCCTTCCCTTCCCTTCCCTTCCCTTCCCTTCCCTTCCCTTCCCTTCCCTTCCCTTCCCTTCCCTTCCCTTCCCTTCCCTTCCCTTCCCTTCCCTTCCCTTCCCTTCCCTTTCTTCCCCTTTTCCCCCTTCCCCCCTTTTTCTCCTTTTCCTTTTCCCTTTAGTTATTTAATTAATAAATTTTTTTCCTTAATATTTTTTTCCTTTAATTAAATTATCCTTATCTCAACCCATGAGTTGTTTCTTTCCTTTTCTTCTTCCCTTCCCCTGCTCTTCTGAGGAGGGGGAGTGAGAGAGCGGCTGTGTTGGAGTTCAGCTGCCCAGCAAAGTAAAACCAGCCCACTGGGGAATGGGGCTGCAGCTTTCCCCTTGCAGGTTCAAGCAGTAGCAAAGCTGAGCATGTATCCCCGAGATGCACAGGACACACTCAGGCAGAGACAGGCCCCTAAGGCCCCGGCTCGTCGGGTTTGTGCTTTGCAGGTTGCAGTGGCCAGTGCTGGGTTTTGGGGTGCACGGGGCAGCTGTGTGATGCTGAGCCAAGACTAGGGACATGGAGGTGCTCGAAAGAGTCCAGAGAAGGGCGACGAAGCTGGTGAGGGGTCTGGAGAACAAGTCCTACAAGGAGTGGTTGAGGGAGCTGGGTTTGTTCAACCTGGAGAAGAGGAGGCTCAGGGGCAACCTTATCACTAAGTACATTAAAGGAGGCTGTAGAGAGGTGGGGGTTGGTCTGTTCTCCCATATGCCTGGTGACAGGACGAGGGGGAACGGGCTAAAGTTGTGCCAGGGGAGTTTTAGGTTGGATGTTAGGAAGAACTTCTTTACTGAGAGAATTGTGAGGCATTGGAATGGGCTGCCCATGGAAGTGGTGGAGTCACCATCCCTGGAGGTCTTTAAAAGACGTTTAGAGGTTGAACTTAGTAATATGGTTTAGTGGAGGACTTGTTAGTGTTAGGTCAGAGGTTGGACTTGATGATCTTGAGGTCTCTTCCAACCTACACAATTCTGTGATTCTGTGATTCTGTGTCTGGGGCCTCCCAGGGCTGCGGTGGTCACCATGGTGCTCTGGTGCCCACAATGGAACTGGGATGAGTCGGCATGGGGACTGTCAGCGGGGCTCTGTGATGCAGTGCGCTGCAGGTCATCGGTGAGTGCGGCAGGCGGGGGAAAGGCTGGCCGAGGGCAGGGTCAGGGGCACAAACGGCAGCCCCCGGGGTGGTTTCTACGGCTGAGATGAGGGCGCAGCCCCTCTGGGGAGGACCTTGGGCTGGGCACAGAGGTGCCCCAGCCAGGGCAAGTGCCCAGAGGCTTCGAGGATGAGGCAGGCTCACGTGGCCTCAGGAGATGCTGCTGTCCCACAGGGGCTGGGGCTTGGACACAGTCTCCTGTGGTGCCCCCTGCCTTCTCAGCAGCCCTGCGTGGGGCAAAGCCCAGCCCAGGGCTGCTCATGGGCAGAGCTTGGCAGGACGGTCCCCACGCCACCTCTGGCCAGGGCTCGCAGCCCTGTTGGACACCTGAGAGCTGCACACAAACACCTGCCTGGGGGGGCCTGCAGCCCTGGACGTGCAGTGCTCCCAAACCCTGCCCTTGCTGCCTCCAAGCTCCATTGCCCCCTCTCCTACCTACCATCGCGTCTCTCTGGCTCCTGTCCCTTCTCCCCCAGCCACCAGCTCCCTCGCACCCAGCCCTGCTGAGCCCCTTCTCTCCCATCTCTTCCAGACCATGGCTATCATGATTGTTCACGTGCTGTCAGTGCTGAGCCTCCTACAGCTCATGCTTCAGGTTGGGGACCAGCCTGACAAGGTCACCCAGGACCTCATTGAGGAACGAGAAGTCATGCTGCAGCAGGAGATGTCGGTGCTGCTAGAGCAGATCGAGAAGGGAACTGAGCCACAGAGTGGAAACAGCACGGGGTTCATGTTCCTCTCCATGT